>NW_024366703.1:143885-771385 GCF_014805655.1 Passer montanus | reverse complement strand
TCCCCCATTAAACAAACAATCTGCCAGACAGTTTCAGGCTCTGTCACTCCCTGTCAGTCTCCCCAGCAGCAGTTTGGCAGGTTCTGGCACACTCCCTCCACTTTGATATTGCAAAAAGAAGCCTAGCTCTCAAGGAGGGGAGGTGGCCATCCCTGTTCTGTGACAAGCCTTCACTCACTGTGGTCAGCAGGAAGTCAGAGGGATGTTCTGTCAAAAAGCAAGGACATGATCTGCACTGGATTCCTGGAGCAATACGTGGCCCATGGCAGAGGCACACGAGCAAGGCCAGGGAAGCAGTACACAAAGAGAAAAGGGTTGACTACCAATATAAGGTGTCCCTCCCTGTATCTCAAGGATGATAAAGTTCAGTGACGGGAGCACAGGTCTTAATCCCAGCTCTGGCACTTGCCCTAGATGTGACCCACACTGCTGCCTGTGTTTCCATGCCCTGTCTCTACAGACTGTTCAGGGCAAGGGCTGGCACACGCTGATGTTTGCCCAAGGCCTGGCAGGGTGGAGCCCCACTACCTCCAGGCAATACCTCTGCTGGGGCCAGGCAGGGCAGCAGAAGGGGTGGGCGTGCTCTGAGGGGACACCCAGCAAGGCTTGTCCTCTGCAAAGGGATGGTGATGCAGCAGATGAAGTGGTTTTTCTGCAAGGACACTGCATCCTTTCAAAAAGCAGCAAATGCTTTCTATGAGTTATTCAGTTACAGGTTCCAAACTCCCAAACTACACAAATCTCCTGAGAAAATGCAAGTCAGTCAGAGAGGAATCTTGGAGCCACTTCAAACGTTTTGCCAATAATTCATGCAATGAGATTAAAAAAGCCATTTCTTCCTTTGCCAAGTACACAGAGAGCAGAGTGTTCTCTATTGTGTAGGAACATCACAGCATGTAGCATTTGACAAGGAAAGGTCACTGGGGAGGGGCCACAACTCCTTTTTTAAGAGGTTGCTACCGGTGTCCTTTGGAAAAACTGGTTTTACTCTGTAGCAAAGGCCATAATTAAATGCCCAGCTAACTGGGCTGAAATACTTGCCTGTGGTTTAATTTAAAGAACTCTGTTGGAGGGTTCTCTGCTCTCTATCCAACCTGGGCCCAGTTGTTTAGTAGGTAAATCAGTGTGGATTTATCATGTCTGAGTACTTCAGTGCTCAACTCTACACTGCAGCACAGGAAAAATACCACGAAACAGAAATGAGCTGAGAGCAGAGGGTCGGATTCAAAGAAATCTTGGGTATAATATTCCTGATTTTCCCACCTTTCAAAGGACATATAACATCTTTTTCAAGGGACTAAGAAAACTGCTGGGATCCAGCCCTTAATCTGATGCAGTAGTGCAAGGAAAGAGTGAAACAGGAGCCACAAGAAAATGGCCCCAAATCTAGTCATGCTTCGCAAACTACTTCTTGTCTTGCACTGACAGGTGGATGAGGAGCAAATTCTAGCCATGCTAGTCTTCACTAGATGATCTATCACTTTCTTCATTCTCTTACACAACAGTTGTGGCCCCACAAAAATCCAGCCACAGCAAACAGACAGGCTGCTACAAGATGCAACAGGAAGGTCTTCTCTGGAAACACTCAGAAAACCTCTGAAAACAGTGTGCTGAATCAAGTATCAAGATATAGGATGGAACAGGAGTCTTCAAAATACCATTGGAAATTTTTGGCAAAAAGCCACTGGTGTAAGCACAGCTCCTGAGACAACACATCAGAAACATAGATCCAAAATCCCCTCCCAATGTAATAAAATTGGAGCCATTTCATCATGACTGATTTCATTGTGTCATTATCAATTTATCCCATGTAAAGTGAGAGATGACCCTCGGCCCCCAGGGAATTTAGAAAATGCTACAGGAGTGTGAGGAGCAAATCAGGGGCCTCTGAAAATACCACTAGAATCTGTCTGCAGAAATCCCCCGACAATCTCAGACACAGACCATCCTCACAGTGAGACACAATAGCAGGACAAAGCCAGGCAGCAGGGCTATTAGAGGATCTGTGGAAGTAAGAATGCAGGAAATTCCAGGCTGTCCAGCCACTGGTCTGTCTAAGCCCATAACCTGTCTCCAACAGTGACTGTAATTCAGAAAAAAAACCCACACTCTGCAAGAGGTAATTATAAAACAAGGTACAAGTAACAAGATTTTCATGCAACTTCCTCCCGAGAACTGGCAGTTTCCAGCTGGCTCCCCCACAGGGCAAATCCCATCCCAGAGCTGACTGTACCTTTATAATTCAGGATTTCCTCATGATCTGCCTGAAACAGCCCATCTCTTTTTGCATCTTTCCAAGATCATGGCCTCATCAAATCACTGTGCTACAGAGTTTCATCACTAACAGTGCACTGGGCTGAAATAAAAAAACAAAAAAGTATTTTTTCTATCAGTGGTGAGCTACTGCTAATTCAATTTCAGTGGCTGCCAATCACTGGTTTCTAGAAAGGGCCATGAAAGGCTACTTGTTTTGTTACCAAGCAGACAGAAGGCATTCTGGTAGTTGTTAAAGAGTTTCTAGGAAATGGCAGGAGAATTAGAAAACCCTATAGCACTAGCAGGATGACTTCCATTTGTGTGTGTCTGTGGAGGGACAGCCTGGTGACTGCAGCTGACAGTAGACCCCCTGGCATGTAGGGAAGGCCTGTTTGCTTCATAGCTGTGAGCACAATTAATGCGTGGAATTTGTTCTCACTTGTGAACCTAATGAGCTGGGCTAATGCAGGGGTGTCAGTAAATCCCACCAACTTCTCTGATAGTTACAAAAAAGCCACTTTTTCACCTGAATCAGTGCAGCTTGCACAAGTCCTGTTTGCACCAACATCTGAGCATCCTGCCCACTGCAGCTCACATTGTTTCCATAACGTCATGAGATGTTATGGAAATTCCCAGTGGAAATACTCATGATTATATTGTGGGAGGTGACTGATTCCTGGGAGACAGAAAACAGATCCTCCATTAAAAATTATAATTTTCACCTTCATAAGTAACTTTCTTAAGATGCACTGCAGTGAAAGAAGACACTGCAGGACCATTCATAAAATCTGTAATCTAATATCCAGTTTCTAAAGGTACATGGTGGCAAAGTTTCCAATGAAGGTAATGAAATTTTAATTCTTATGGCATGTACTTGTCACTTCTGGCCAGCAAATTCTAAAGGTAAAACACACCTAGAATTCCAGAATTTCACTTGATGGCAAAATTTTTAAAAGCTCCAACAATAGCTTGTGACATGCTACAAAATGGCAAAAGGATCAGACCCGGTGTAGGGATTATGAAGTGGAGAGCGGATGAAAAAAGCCCACAGAACTACAGAGGGCCTCTCTTTTTTTTGCATCTGTAGATATTGTGTATTGTGGGACCTGCAGTGCACATAGGAAAGGACTTGCAGGACTCTTGGAAGATACCATTTATTATTCAGCTGGAAACACAGTTAACACCAGTGGGATTTGGTCTCCCTCATAAATGTGAACAATTTTTACTTAGAGCAGTCAAGTGACCAAGGGCTCCTTCAGCATGTGGGACTACAGAGTACAGTTTTAAGCAGTTTTATTAACTTTAGTTTAAATCACTTCCAGTACTGATCCCCCTAAAGATCAAAGCTGCTCCATCATTTATACCTGGCAGGCAGTAAAATCCTTACGTAAATCTGTAAGTCCCCTTGTTAAATTTAACATTCATCACTTAACACCACTTAGCAGCCAACCAGGGAAGAGTGTGCCTGTCAGGCCCAGCCAGTCCCATCCCTATCTTTTGCAGCAAGGATCCAAGGAGTCAAAGGCTTTGTCCCATATCTGCTCCTGCAAAAGACACAGATGGGAGATGGCCCTTGGAGGGCACATCTCTGCTCCCATTTCATCTGTGCCCCCACAGTAGCTATGTCTGAATTCCTTAAGTTACTAGGAAATCTCAGAGAGCTACAGAAAACATTTTGTGCCTAATGATGCCTTCTTGGACCACAGTGCCATCAGACACTACCATGTCCTGCTAATGAGCTTCTCTCTGTGCAGTGTGGAGCTGCACTGAACTGAACTCTCCCCATAGGACGGCACGGCATGAACTGGCAGATTAAACTTTCCACTGGACCAGGGACAGTTGCAAGGCACTGGGATGGCATCCAACTTCAGCTAAGTGGAATAGGGATTGAGAACATGAATTTATAACCAGCAACCATCAATGAGGCGTAGGGAGCCATGTGTACAGCATACACTTGGGGAAGAAGACTGGGGACTGGGGAAGAATTGATTTCACCTAATGTAGGGCAGACAGGACATGAAAGGCCATATCCATCCACTAGAAAATAGTGCAGGAAAATACAGAGGCAAGACCATCATGGCTTAAAGAAAAAACCCCAAAACCAGTCAGAAAATAGGTATGTCTGACTAACACTTGAAAGCAATGCTTCCTCTCCTTGGGTTTAGAAAATACACCCTGTTAAGCCAAGGATGTTCAGAAGGAGATCCAGCAGCCATAGGCAGGGGCTGTAGTAGCAATAAGGTAAATGGTCCATCCCTAAGAGACAGCAAGTCTGGAATGCAAACTGTGAGAGGGAGCAATGAAAGACAGTGATCTTTAGAGACTGTAACAGCAGGAACTACACAAGATAACAAGAGAAAAACTATAACATGGAGAGATGGATACCATCCAGAAGAAAACTGCAGCTACCTCACACAACACTTTCCAGTCCACTTGGACTGGTACAAGTGCAGAGTCTCTGCTATGCAATGTGCCAAGCCATTTTTTTTGGGAAACACTTTTTCTTGAAGTTTCCTCTTCTTTTTATGTCTCACTTTGCCTTCCTTCCTCACTGCCACTCCCTGCCTCCCTCCAGGCAGAGATATGTTTCTCTCAGCTGCTTCTGCGCCTGTGACTTTACTGCATGGGGGAAGTCAGTCCGGAAGGTCACCTCTTTCATCAAGTATTCTATTTGCATCCAAAATTGTATGTACATGAAAAATGTGGTCGTGTGTTGCACCTAGCTGCAGACGCAGATGAAATTCTGTGGAAAGCCTGATGCACACTAACCTTTGCAGATGGTGCAGCTATTGCTGAAAAATGGATTGCTTAATAAAGCATATCATCCGACATATTTGCTGCTTGGCTAGCCAAATAGAAGTTGTTTTTTGCACAAATTTCCTTGTCAAATTTGTCAATGTTCATGTCATTTTTGCTTTAGGTCACAGAGCAAGGTGCAAATTCTTGGCATCTTTACTAGTTGCAAGCCAATTTTGGCTATTTCTAACAATGAAGTGAATTTCTCTGAGGATAAGACACTCGCTTTATGGGGAGGAAAGGAAAACTGCAGGAAGTGGATAATTTTTTTTCTGAGGTTTTTTTTTGTTCCTTTCTTTTTTCTTTTTTTCTCTATCCTTCTGAGGGATGATGTTTGCATTCATTTGTGGACCTTGTTAATTCATAGCAGAAAGAGGCCTTTTAGCCTGTTAAATAATTTCTTTTACTTGACTATTTGGTGCATGATGCACAGAGATTTTTTGCACTGGTGTAGAGAAAATTTATCCCTTTTTGTAGAAAAACTTGGAAGAGAAGATCCATTCCTTTGGCATTCTTAAATGTGGAAGTCAGGGGATTCTCCCCTTCCAGCTGTCTGCTTGAAGAGTAATGTTTTTAAGTCTCACAACACCTTAGACTTAAAGCAACATAATATATTTGTGTTGTTTGTTCTCTTACCTGCTCTACATCCTTTGGCTCTGCCTACAGACACATCCTGTTCCCTGCTCAGGTTTTCAAGCTTATTCCCTTCTTCCTGGGTTTCAGATGATTTTGCCACATGGTGTTTTCCCAGACATAGTCACCACAAGCTGCTCTACTCAGAAGCAAAAGTGAAGGTTGTCATTTCCATGTTTGCTACCATAACAACCTCAGCAAGGGCAGCTTTTAAAAATGCACTGTGCTGCCACAAGGAAACAGTACCAGCCTCAGGCACTGGGGCACAGTTCACCAGGAGAGCCACAGGGAACATGGGCATGAAAGCAAATAGGGACATGTATGAAAGGGCTGGAGCCCCATTCAAGCCCTTCCTCCACACCCAGTCAGGTTGTAGGGAACAGGGAGCTTCTAGGCCTTCAAGATCCCTCAGAAGACCAGACCCTACTCCTTCAGAGGTGCTGCATATGCAGTGTTGGCAGCATCCACTTTAGGGCACAGAGCTCTACATCCAGTCACCCACAGTTTATACACCACAGTTTATCCAGCCCTCTACAGGGAGGGCTGCAATTTTGGTGTCAGGCATGCTATTTAGTTTGCATTTTCATTTTTGTTCAGTCACTCACTGGATATGGTGTTTTCCATTTACTAGTAACAGATGTATTCCTCTCTGGGCTGGTGCTGCAGCAATTACCTTTCTCTTTGGAGGATTCATTTTTCCCTTTATTCCCACCCTGTACTAAATCCTTTATCAAGCATACCTTTTCCAAAGATGCACCATTTGCCAAGTGCATCCTCCAGTGATCTATGCCTATAAAAAGAGGACTTTGCTGCAGGACATAGACATTTGACATAAACCAATTTGCCCCCCAAGTAAGATCCCCCTTCAAAAAGAGCATTCTTCTGCAAGGAACAGTTTGTTGACAAGGTTTGCTTTGTTAGCAGGTGTATTCCCACTAGTAACTTTTCCACTGCACCATTTTTTTTTAAAGGTCTTGTTTGGTAGCCAGATAGCCGAGACTGCCTGTGATAAAGCCAGCACAAGTGATTAATAGCAAAGTCTCTGCCATTTTATTATTAATAGCAGTGTGTTGACTCAATTAAATCCAGCCTGCTTTTTTTGGCAGGCCTTCGCAATTATACATATCATTATGGGCTGCAGCCCAAATGCATCCTGGGAGTAGACCAGAACTCCACATTAACTTTTTCTGGCTCGCTCTTTGCAGGTTGGCCACTGTAACATGTGGGCTATAACCAATCCAGGCTGCTTCAGGGATGGCAGAATAGAGGAAGAAGGACAAATGGTGGAGGTGAGCATCACACCTAGAAAGGGCACGCTCCCCTACAGCCATAAACAGCCTGGCAAGGATGTCCTGTATCCACCCCTCCACACTGAACCCCATAAACACAATGTAATCTGTCTGGACAGTACCTTTTACCAGCAGGGGTGATTTTCCAGCACACTGAGGGGTGTGTTCAGTAATCCCTTCCAAAACAGACCTGCAAGCAGCTTGGCCTAGCTTGAAGAGGCACTGAACTGAGGTTAAATCCTTTATTTTGAGAAAGGCTCCTGTAGATTTTGTTTCCTGGTATGAGAGACTGATCTCCTAGTAAAGCTAGAATACTCTAAATTCAAAGTACCCCAAAGCATGCAGTAGGCATATTCTAATGCTGAACATACTTGCTTCTACCTTTTGAAAAATTCCAACTAGACTGTTGGGAGGAAAGCCAGTCATGGAACTAAGGCATAACACTAGGACCAAGTTAAATTCTCACCACTGATAATGGACCCCATGTATGATTCCAGGTGACCCTACATATACAAAGTCCTGGGGCATTTTCTTCAAACTCAAGAGATCCATGAGTTATTCAGGTCACTTGTTATTTGGGGACACCAAACTTGGGGTGCCTAAATTGTCAAGAGAGGTGCACAGACAAGGGTAGGTTGCCTTACCTTGAGTTTTGAACAGAGCAGGATTCTGGGGACCCTGAACGGCTGGTGAAATTAAGCCCTGTGGTTTTTTCACAGCCTTTGAGATAGCCTGTCCATAAACAGATGTTCTGTTAATGGGAGAAATCTGCTAATGGGAGAAAGCTCTTTTTGGACCCAAATCTCATCAGACTTGTACATAAAGCACTCAGCACAAAGATACTTTGATCTGAGTTGTAGGCCTTTGGTACTCAGGTACCAAATCACAGACATGAAGTGCTAGAGGAACAGCCAGGTCTGGCCCCTTGCAAGAGCAGCATATGTTGATCAGAAGCCCTGACCCATCACTGTCCTGTACAGACTGGGTGGGCTTTATCTTCCTGAAACCTGCTAACCTGAACAGGCAACTGCAGTGATACACTCTAGCATGCATATGGGCTGTGATATCTCTCACTATGACTGCTAGGTTTTCCTTCCCAAACACACTGCTCTTTGTAGCTGTAGATCTGGATTCTTCTCTCCAGTGAAGCCTGGAAATGTCCCACCTTCCTGTAGGTGCCAAAGATTTTGATCTGAGTTGTAGGCCTTGCCATCACTCAGGTACCAAATCACAGACATGACGTGCTAGAGGAACAGCCAGGTCTGGCCCCTTGCAAGAGCAGCATATGTTGATCAGAAGCCCTGACCCATCACTGTCCTGTACAGACTGGGTGGGCTTTATCTTCCTGAAACCTGCTAACCTGAACAGGCAACTGCAGTGATACACTCTAGCATGCATATGGGCTGTGATATCTCTCACTATGACTGCTAGGTTTTCCTTCCCAAACACACTGCTCTTTGTAGCTGTAGATCTGGATTCTTCTCTCCAGTGAAGCCTGGAAATGTCCCACCTTCCTGTAGGCGCCAAAGACATCACACTTTATCCTGTGGTGTTAGAGGAGACCCCAACAAGCCATATCTGAAGTCCCATGAAAAAGAGTAGGTACTGTTTCCCATTACCTGAACACAGGGAGCTTTTGCAGCTGAAGGCTCTTTTCAGCTTGTGCTACTTCATCTTTCAGAAGCCCATTAAGACAGGAAGGCACACTATGCTTTCCATCCCATCTTGGCCTGTCTCCATCCCTGTCATCCATCTGGTTTATTTGCTGGCATCAGACAATCCACAGCTGTGGGGCTCTTGCTAACCAGGGTGGAAGAGTTTAAGTGCTTGGCCTATAATCTCCTTCCAGTGCCTACAATGCAGTTCTGGAAATAATTCTGCTGCTGGACAAGGGAGTGCAGAGGAGCTCTGCTGTCCATATTCCCCTGTAGAGCTCTCAGCAGTAGAGAGAGGACTTTCTTTGTCCCCAGCTCCAGGCAGTGATGGAGCTGTAGCTGCAGGGTGGCATTGCAGCACTGAGTATGGGTAACGGATCACACACGACCCACAGATTTATAGGTCTAACAGACCCTCAGGAAAAGTTCCCTCCTTAATCTGTACACATGCTTAGCTCTAGAAGGTGCCCCAAACAAGGAACAATCCAGTTGGCGCCCACAACTGAATCTTCCTTTGTGAAGGGGGCGTATGTATTCCTATTTCTGCAGACCCAGATGGTGGTGGCTTCCCACCATCTCCTCCTTTGCTCCTTCCATCCCAGAGGGTCAATTTGCCAAACCAAGACTAAGCTTTGGAAAACTCTCACCTGCTTTTCTGAGGACCAAAGTGGAGCTTATGAGAAGTACTTCCCTGAGGAACCTCAGAAACATAAGCAAAGCCACTTGTGACATCACTGGGTTTAACTACCCACAGTGTGCCTGGGAAAGAACCCAGGGAATTCTGTCAGATAGGAAGAGATGCACACATAGCAGTGGGGAAGGGGGGACCAAGAGGATTGATGGAGGTATTTGAGGGTTTTGTACAAACTTGCTTTCTTCCCAGACAAAAGAGGTTGCAGATCCATGGCTATGGCTTGCAGAAGTGCTTGTCCTAGCAGAATGCCTGCTTGGTTTATACCTGTAAGTGTAAGAAAGATAAACATAACTCTGGATGATGGTGTTCAGAAATCTGCTTTAAAAATAATGTACCTTTCATGGACTAGGTGGACACATCCACAAACTGGCTGGGAAATGTCACTTTCTTTAAAAATACATTAAGAATCAAAGACCTTAGTTCTCTTCTTGTTTCAACAAGTATGTAATTTTGATTTTTTGATAGCACAAATGAGGGCAATGAAGACGGTGAAGAGTCTAGAGGTGAAGCCACGTGAGGAGCAGCTGAGGTCACTTGGTCTGTTCAGCCTGGACAAGAGGAGACTGAGGACAGACCTCTCTGCAGTTACAACTTCCTCTGAGGGGAAAGGGAGGGGCAGGCACTGGTCTCTGCTCTGTGGTGACAGTGACAGGACACAAGAGAATGGCCTGAAGTTGTCAGGGGAGGTTTAGGCTGGATCCTAGGAGAAGGTTCTTCACCCAGAGGGTGGTCAGGTACTGGAACAGGGTCCCCAGGGAAGTGGTGACAGCATCAGCCTGACAGAGCTCAGAAAGTATTTGGACAATGCTCTTGGGCACATGGTGTGACTTTTAGGGGTATCCTACGCATGGCCAGGAGTCAGACATTGATAATCCTTGTGCATCCCTTCCAACTCAGTGCATTCTATAATTCTGTGGTATATTGTCCAGCGGCATTGACCCTTTTATGAAGCTGGACAGAGGAAACTATCTTTTTTCTGCAGGATATTAGGAGCAATATTCAATTCCCTTCCAAAGACAAATGTTTTCCCTATTGCCCTATAAACCAGACTTGACCCACATCTCAAATATGACAGAATGGGACCGAAACATTCCAGAGAACCCAGCCACAGTTTAGTATAACAAAGTTTAATTATCTAGAACAACATCTAGAACAATATCCTGTTCTAGAGATTGGACTACTGACTTCCAGTCATGTAGCAGTGCCCTCACTTCAGGGCTTTTTTATTTTTAAGGACAATTCCAGACATTTAGAGTGGCCAAAATTCTGAAGCCCACTGGTAACAAACAAGTGCTTATTACCTCAGTGACTAAGTGTGCTTTCCTTGGAGATTTCCCTTAACCCCAGGATGAGTGACCACCTCAGAGGACAGGGTGACCTCCTCTCCTGAGAGAGATGATCAGACGTTTGTAAGGCTTGTGGCTGTCGCCTCAGGACCAGTTAGGGAACTGAGCTGTTATTGCTCCCCTGTTATCAGTTACGGCAGGAGATTCCTTGCCTTGTGGCTGAGACTGCTTTGTACCAATGACTCACAGAACATAACTAAACCATGTAAAATGTCATCCTGTGTTTGCCATTAATAAGCTTTCAATTAATAACACAAATTTCCAAGAATACCCCGAGCTTGAAACTCTGCGCTGTGCTGCCTAGCAGAGCCAATCAGGGTGCTCTCAAAGCCCAGCCTTAATAAAGCAATTTTGCTTTCCAGGAAAGATCACTCCTGCTGCAGCTGGAAAATCCCAGCTCATGCACATATACAGACCATACTACTCCATATGGGAAAAAGCATCCTGTTACTTGAGGATTGCAGGAAAGCTTTCAAACTGAGGTAAAAAGCTTTCCTTTTTATATACCGCAAGACCTGATTCTGCCTACTTGCTGATATAAGTTACCCTCTGAGGTACATGGGGTTGATCAGCTGTACCATAAGAAAGACAACTGGACCTAAGTTCAGGAGGGCCATAGTCAAAATCAGAGGTACTAATGTGATGCCACCTGACACCAGTTTTTCCACCACATGTGCAGGTTTTTCACCAATCATTGTGTACACTTCAGCTTTTTCCTATTGTAAGGACAAATACACAGGAAACCATGGGAAGGTTTAGGCTTGTATTAAACACATATCAACACTTCAGAAGGTAGATTTAAAACATGACACAGTCTGGCCATGCATATGTCCCTCACACAAATAAAGGCAAAGACAAGGCATTGCCACCTATCCAGGCCCTGCACCCTCTGCTACCTGTACACAGCTGACCTACCTGGAAGAAAATACTTCTCTTTCTGGTATACAAAGCCACTCAGCATCACCAAGGGCACTCTCTTTCACAGATGCACAGAACAAGGCTTCTTCCTTATTTCTGCATTATTTGTGCAATTCCTTCCCTGTATCTGCAGTCAGGTACAATCTCTTGCTGTCTGTGCACATCTGTGTCCCCAACACACCCTGTTGATACACAGGCACGCAGACAGACAAGCTTGCTCTGTCTCTCTCTCTCTCACACACACACACCACTCCCAACCCCAGGAGGAACTCCAGGTATTGAAAGGTAATCCTCCCAGCTCACAGAGCCTGCTGAATGGAATAATTAATTTTCTGATGAGCATGAATATCATGCAAAGGCAGTCACATGGATATGGTGGAATGCTTCCAGCCAATATCCATGCAATCCGGATATTTGGATTCACCCATCCCCAGCCTCTGCTCTCAGCAGTGCTGACGGCAGCGAAGCTGAGCTTGCTGCTGATTGGGAAGGCCTCACAGATCTGGCTGGCTGGCCTGGGTGGTGGAAGACAGCTGAGCTGTCGTGCATAGCCTGCTCCTCCTCACCACCAAAGACAGGGAGACCTTGCCAGCTCCCATTCCTTAACCTACTGCTCCCACAGAAAGTTGGCACCAACTGCCTACCAACACCCAGCCCCTCTCTGGTCTCTGGGGCAGAGGAGAGAATTGCATGAACAACATTGGTCTGCTCAAACCTAACAGTATTTCCCAGTGGTGAATTAAGGGCAAATCCCTGATGCAAGGACACTAATTCTCCAGGGTACAGATCAAACTTCTCTCACCTCTAATCTCCACTCATCCTTAAGTCAACTTGTTCTCCTCTGTTTTACAGTTCAGGGTTAAAAATGCTTGTGGAGAGCAGCTGCAGACACTAATTTTAGGGAATAGAGGAAAAGGGAGCTTAAAGAAGAACAGGGCAATGCAAGGCAGAACAGTATTCTTAGACAGTCATTCAAACTGCACCCAAACCCAGAGGATTCCCAGTTACAGAGCTATGATACTCCTAGAAACTAAGACATAGAACTATTTGCTTCTGTGCAAATGTTCAGCCAGTGTTGCTTTAGCATAACTGACCAGTCTAGACAAACAGAAATAATGAGCTTTCCATGCTGGATGTGCGAGTCCCATTCCCAGCTTTGTCTTTGGCTTTGCACATGTTCAGGGACATCTGTTCCACAGGTGCAAGGTTAACACAGAAATACTTGGCTTGACTGTTTTGCCTGTAAGCTCAGATCACAAACTCATCAAGAACTGTGATCAAGAGAGAGATCAAGACAGTGCAAGTTGCCATATAAATTAAAGGATCCCTTGCTGCAGTAGCAAAAGCACAAGCATGTGTGGCTAGAGACTTGCAGGCATGCATTTTTGCACATTGCATGTGTATCTGTGCTCCTTGCATGGTGCCACACCACATCAGCAGTCTCTGCACATATCCTACCTCTTAAGTGCTTTTATCTTGAAATTCCCATCAGGGAAGAAAATATCTGGCACAGCACTTTGCAGAAATTTAACTGTATAGTCTTGGATGAGAGAACTGAGGACTTTCAAAAGAGTGGAAGTCTGAGCTAAACTTCAATGTGATAAAATCAACTTTCTGTTGTGTAGGTTTAGGTTCTATCAACTTTGTGGCTCTGATCCTTCCCAGTACACTTGGTCTTGAATTTTTTCATCCACAGTCACGATGCTTAGAAATAGTGCTGGGAACTGGCAAGTCTAACACTTCTTTGTAGGTATGAGAAATCTTCTAATCTTCTCCTGTTTTTTCTCTAAGAGGAACTAGGAGAAGAAGCTAGAGGAATTATCTTACTGTAAAATTGAGCCTCACAAGTAAAAGCAGAGTCATGAAAAGCTAAAGGTCCTTACTCATGCTGGACTTGCTTTTTCAGCTCCTAGGGTTGTTGCCCATCCACAAGAATGCAGTATGTCCCTATTTATATTTGCTAATAGGTCCCACAAAACAGAGAAAGGATTGTTGTAAGTCATTGCCCCAGTCCAGAATACACTGGGAAATTCCCACGAATATGTACAATACAGAAGCAAACAATGACATCCAAATATCTGCCTCGCAAAGAATACGTTTAGCTTTTCAAATGGTGACATACCAAAGTGATGAGGAATTAGTCGAAACCCTGGATTAGATATTGGTTCAAACTCCACTCTCCTCATGCTAACAAAATTTCCCAGCCTTGCGTGGATGGGCTTGCCCTTCCCAAGACACTGGGATTAAAAACAAAACAACAAAACAAACACAAAAAACCCCAAGCAAGCAAGCAAACAAATGAACAAACAAACACATACCCACACATCCCCCCAAACCCCACAAACAAAACAAAAAAAGGAGCAAAAACCCCCACCAATTAAACAAACCCCACAAAGGTGGAGTTTTCAAGCATACCAAGAAGGTTTAGGAGTGCAAGTCAGTCAGATGGGTGCTTCTAAGTCCCTCCACTGCTTTGGAAGACTTCCAGCCCTAGGAGTAAAATAAAAGGCCGGGGATATATATGGCTGGTAGGCTAATGAAGCTTAATTTTATCCAGCTTCTATTTGTTCTTTGGTTTCGCTTCAGAGCATTGATTTCACATTCCTGCACCTTTTACATATGCATATATATTTCATAAATAGGCAAATGTATATACACAGACCTGAGCATGGGAGTATGTTTATACATGTAAAGCAACTGGGTATTTACAAGCTGTTTCTAAGGTTATAATATCCATTGCTATTATGAACTGCTTCATTAACCTGTCAATCAGATTGCTTTCTCCCTTTCAGCCCTCTCCCGTGTTACTCTGTGTGTTGGAAGTGAAGCATGTGTGTTTGTGTCAAGTGTATTATTTCAGACAGTACAGACACACAGACACACATGGACGCACGCCCAGAAATTAATATGCTTTCATTGCTGCCTCCCCAGAAGCCTGGCTCTGGCCGACCCTCTGGACTCTGCTAGCCATGGAGATGCCTCATGCAGTCATTTATCACCCAGCCCCTGGCCAGTGGCACTGGGCTCCTGGCGTTGCATCCCCAGGCAGCCTGGTTGCCGTGCAGGAGGAGGGGCACGTCTGCATCGTGGTTGCAGTTTGGAAGCACTGCTGATGGACTAGTCCCCAATAAACCCCCCAAAAGTGCTGATGTGCTGAAAGCAGCTGACACTGATGGATCTGCTCTCATCTTGCCTTTCAGTCGGCTGCAAGAGAGAAGAGAGAGAGGAAGAGAAACAAAGGCAGAGATTAACTCTTTTGTCACAGAGCTCTGCAGTTTTACAAGGCAAGATAAAGCTGCTGTCCAGGTTGGGTGCAGATGGGACCAGATCAGCACAGTCTGTCTGATTCTCTATGGACTCAAATACGAGAAAAAACAGCCTGAACTGCACAATGATTTACTGGCAGGGCCCGTGCTGCCTGAGCCTCATAACTTTCCTTGCAGTTGCAACCACAGCCAGGGAGACAACAGGGATGCCTGGACATGGTCTTGGGCAACTGGCTCTGGGTGGCCCTGCCTGAGCAGGAGGCCTGGACAAGACGACCTCCAGAGGTCCCACCTCAACCATTCTGTAATTCATTGATTCTCCCAGACCTGCACACCAACCAGCACTGCTTGCACCAACACTGCTTTAAGCACCACACAGCAGCATCAAGTCCATCCGTGCTGACTCCTGAGGTGTGACACAAGCTGCTCAGCCAGCAAGGCACACTTCTCTGGGTGCAAGCTCAATAACCACAAATGTCCAGGGGGATTAGTACACTCCTGTGCATGAAATCATGGGGTGAATTTTGTCTGTGATGCCAGGTATTGGAATCCCCAGATCAAGTCTCAAACTGCTGCTTGTGATACTCCTCACTAGAGCCAGTCAGAATGTTTTCATATAATTTCATTTATCAAACCAAGTTTTACCAAAATTGAGCTATCTGGGGAATTGGATCCATTTGGCTTAATTTTTCTTGAGAATACCTTGGTTCTAAGGGGCTCAGACATGAACCTCCAGTCTGCATTGCTATGTCATTCAACTGAACAAGAAGAATTTGGAAGGTTTCCTTCTTCTCTCACTGTGCTAGAAACTTCAGCAGCTGCCAAGGAGCAGGAATTAGCGCTTCCAGATCTCCTCTGTGAAGGACTAGCAATGTATCCACATGGATGTGTCCCCATCCAGTCACATACAGAGTTCAATGCAAATATGGTCAGATTCACACAACTCTTTCAATGCCTTTGCAGTCATGCTTAATACTGACAATGCCACAGGTACAACAGGACCCTGAATTCTCACATGCCCAGCTGGAGGGCCAAATGTCCCTAGAAAGGCAGACTATGCTACATTAAGCCTAAGCACACACGGAGACACAGTTAATAATACTACTAACGAGAGGGCAACAACAATAATACTGATGCTAATTCTTATTAATAAAAATGTTAACAACATTCTTGTTCCTATGCAAAATCTCATTTTATTTGTAATCTCAGTTGTCATTGATTTGAAGAGAGGAGGCAGGATCTTTTTCTAGGTAATTCTAAAAACATATTCCTAAATCCATATTGAAAACTTGGTAATTTTCCAGTTTCAACAGAAAGTTCCAAATAGCACATTTCAAAAAACAAAGTTCATATTTTCAATGAAGAAAAAGAAAGACACCTTGTCATGAGAGAGCCATTTTACAACTGGAAAACAGTGCTCTAACTCTGCACAGCACCAATTCTTGCCTGGATTTTTTCAAGGCTGGTTTATCATGCATTTGTGTGGCACAATTCACAAGTGTTCCAGGTAAACCAGCCACCAGGTGAAGTACAAATTACCATGAATAAAGGCAGGAGCCAGCCCCAGCTGAACATTAGGGTTGTTCCAGGGCTTTTGTCAAGACTGGGGTCTTCTAGTGCTGAGCCCTGTGCAGCTTTACAAACACCAGAGAGAGCCTGTCAGATCTGCAATCCACCATCATAAAGCATATCAGTAAAGACAAGTACATTACACTTGGACATGGACACACTCCAAAACACAGGCACATCACCACAGCACAAACTCCTGCTCTCACATACAGTCTGCTGAACATGCAATCCTTCCTGAAATACAAACAAGATCTCCAAGTCAACAAATGGAAAATGTGGGGCTGGGGGGAAGAGTCTTGAGGTTTACTTTTGTTTTTCTTTTTTCCCTTTCTAATTCCTAGAGAAAAAAAGGCCTTTTAAAAGAAATTAATAGTAAACACAATGTTTCCTGAGGAAATCCTGATGTGTTCTTTGCCACATTATTTCAGTTTTTGTCTATTGACCCCCATTTCCTTTTAATGAAAAACTCTAAAAGCTAAGTCAGACTCCCAGACTCTAAACTTGGTTTGCAGAATACTTTTCCTGTCCAGAGGATGATTTAAAATGAAACCTGAAATAGAGATCTGCTCTAAAGTCTGAAAACAACTTTGAAATGTAAAAGTTTTCCACCACACACATATAACAATAATAATGTCACCATGTCAAATGCAGACAGTCTTGGAAACAAACCCACCAAGGTATTATTGATCATCTCTTCACATGTCCTTAATAAAATCTTGGTCTAAAATCTATCCACAATATGCCATCTGCCACACACTGAGATGAAATATGGTGTGTGCTCTTGGCATCTAACACTCTGATAAACCATTTGTGAAATCTCTGCACAATTTCACATTCTCAGTAGCACACTTTTCTAGAGAACTGATTTTCAACTTTATCTGTGTGCCCCTAAAAATATGTATCTGTCTCTGAAGGGCCTAAAAGACAATCTATAGATTCTTATACAGCTGGTTTGAACTTGCCTTTCTCAGTAACTTTTGCAGATTCACTTAGGAACAGCTCAAATTCCTCAGGGAGTTCTGTGAACCCTGGAACCAAGATTTGGTGCTTTAGGGAAAGGCTACATGGACTGCCTAAATTGAGGTCATGGAGGCTTCCAGCGCCAGGGTTAGCCAGCTCCTGGCTGTAAACACCTTTGAGCAAAACCTGTCTCCCTCTCCATTTCAGAGTTCTGACAGGTGCCAAGAGGTGCTTAAACAGGACACTGCTTTCAAGCACCTGAGCACTGCTGGTGGATTCCTCATATGCTGCAGGTCAAGCACGAGCACAGGCTGTGGAGAAGTGAAGCCCTTGGCAGGCACCTCAAAGGTGCTTCTGCCAGTGAGTGCTGCAGAGAGCTCGGAGCTCTGGGTCCAGGGAGTGCATCCAGGCAGGAGAGGCCTCAGCTTCCCAGCCCATGCACCCACCTCAGTGCCCTCCACTCCCAGTGAGCCCACAAGGGCCCATTTATTCTAAGATATGAAATTTGTGTTGTTTCTTTATTGTTCTTTAATGAAACCCTGTTTATTCTAGGCTTTTAATTCTTTCCATCTATTATGTTTAGACAACTCATTAACAATCATTTGTTATCATTAGACTTCAATTTTAAGCTCCTTTTCCCAGAGGAGGCAAGGCAGTACTTTTAAACATATTTGCATCATAAACAATTTCTGGGCCCTGTGTGCCATCTATTACCCCAGCCTTTCCTCCCTTCTTACTTGTGCTGAAAGGTGCTGAAAGAGCCTTAGCAAGATTTTGGCTGAGTCCAGGGTAACTCGTGTTTCCCCCAGTCCTGGAGCCATGGAGGGTTCTGCATTAGGACAGCAACCCGGTGCATTAATAGCAAACTCTTGAAATCCTAGGTCATGTAATGGTGAGCTGCTCCTTCCACTGGGATTAATGACTACACAGTGCAGCTGAATTCATTAGGGCCTGCTAAAGATAGCATGCTAGCCTGGGATAATGCGTGGGCCTCATTCTGCTCATTTATGGTTGTTCAGCTCCAGTGGATTTAGGGAAGTCATTCCTGATTTGCAGCAGGGTCCCTCGTGTGTGTGCTAGATAAGCACTACGTCACACTTTGCATTCATTGACAGCTCCCAGTAGACAAAAATCTGATCCCTGTTATGTTGGTTAAATCCAGATCAACATTCACTGAGGCTGCAAGGCATCCTTTGGATATGAAGTAGCATCAGCATGCATGGAGTGTGGCCTGCATGATGCAATTTGCTCTGGTAGAAGGGAGATCTCTCAAGTTGTGTAGAAAGCAGGAAAATAGTTGCTGTTTTCCTCATGGTTTTCCAAAGTTTTGCTTGGCACTATATTCATCATATACTGGTGTCATAGTTTGACATAGGAGGAATTTAGGGAAGTGATGCAAAGCCACTGAGTGATCCAAAACCACTACAACTGGTCAGCACCAACCCTGACCAGTAAAATGCAGAAGAAAAGACAAATCAGTAAGCTGGCATCTTTTAATGTATGTTTGATCTCCAAAATCTCATTCCAAATTATGCTCAAAAAATGTTGGATGTGGCAGCCATGTCTCCTGTTTCCCACATCGCCGTGAGCAAGCCAATGGCACATCTGTTCAGAAGAAGTTTAGCTCTTATTAGTAGTATTGCTAGATCACCTCTGTCAGTGCCAAGCCTCGTGCTGGTGCTAATGCATTGCCATTTTCTTGATACCCTGGAATCTGGCTTTAAGTTCATCTGGTGGTGCTACCCCAGGCCCAATAACATGATAAGAATGCACATTTTGGAGCTGCTGTGTTTCACTAGAGCCCCTGTACCCTTGAATAGCAGTCAAAAAAACAAATCCGCTGTTCAAAGTCCTCGGTTCTGCATAGCTCTAAGCTTGTGCTCAGCTTTAGAGACTTGGAGGCCTTTCATTCACAGGCATTTCACTTGTCCAAAAGCCCTTTCATACCACCAAGTGCAAAAAAGGTATTACATGTAGCCAAATTTTGCTGGCTAGAGAACACACACAGGAGAATTGCAGGCTGGACCACCACACCTATTACAGCTTTCTATATGGATACTTGCAGCTTACAAGAAGATGAAAAAGCTTCATACATATTATTGTGGAGTGTTCTTGATGTTTTTACACCTCTGATAAACTCTACTGCCTCTACAGTGCTAGAGATCATGATGATCCTTGCTGCAAGGCTCTACCCTGCATGCTAAGTAAATTCCTGTAATTTTCTATCCTTCCTTTGTTATTCTGATCCAATTAAAGTCACTGCAGCTAAGTGAAAAGTCATGATTGGCTAATTGGATTTGGGAAAGCAGAACACCCATCAGGGGCCAGGTTTAATTTAGGTTTCCTCAAAATTTTTAAGGCCACTGGTAGGCTAGAAGAGGCAGCTACACTGTTGGCTGGCTGCAGCTCAGAGAAAAGGGATTAGTTGGTTGCTGAGTGAGCTCCCTGCTGCCTCGTGTCCATGGAGCACTCCAATTTCAATGCCTGTGTCAGAGACTATTTTTTCGAATCCAATGCAATGATCCTTTATATATCTCTCCCATGCCCCTTCTAAGTCTCTTGTCCCCAGTCACCATCTCTCATGATTACTCCACACATCAGTGCAGTCCCTTCCCCAAAAATGCGCCTCCCATGGTCCTGAGGGGTACTTCTGTGCAAGACATATATGTGACTGGACCTTCACTCCTGGATGTGGTGTGGGACATAAACTTCTCTGAAGTCAAGTGGAAGTTTTACCAGTAAGGTTAAAGGCATTCAACGCATGGAGAGCTCTAAGTACTTCTCCAAACACCAAGTGGCCAACTGCTTCCAGTTGCCCTGGATGCAGACCCCCCAGGATTCCAATCACACTGTGAGATGAATACCATAAAAGATCCATTTTCATGAGCAATTAAAGTGACCAGAAGCCTATCTGTGATATTTCCAACATAAGCCATTAAAAAATGTGTGCCATATCTGCTAAAACCAGAAGTTTCACTGAAATTCATTAAAATAATTAATCATAACATAGATTCTGAATGCCTTATGACTTTTAAGATTCTAATAAATTCTTAGGCTATTTATTCTGATTTAATTCTCACCTTGGACACAGAAACATTGAAAAGATAACAAACTGAACGGACGACTGATATTGTCATATGCTTACCTGATTCTAAGAGCTTCAGAAACTTCATAAAACATGTAATAAAAACAAGAGTTACTAACACCAAATGCACAGTAAGCCACTTGCATATGAACAATAACAGTCAAGAAATGTATCCTAACAAACATCATACAAAAATAAACAATATTCAAGGTGGACTCTAAATTCTTGGGTTTGAGACCCTTTCAAAATACTTTATCTTTTTGGCTTGGCCATTTTTTTTCTTTCTTTTTTTTTCTTTCTCTCTCTTTTTTTTAATAAAATCATGCTGAACAATTTAGAAAATCTCATGTATTTCCAATCTTGCACCCAAAACACAAGACTAGCAAGATCACTGGGCATGTTAAGAAGCCTGTCTATTAATATTTGTAAATATTTGCAGCATCAAATACTTGGAAGAATCACTTCAGTCATCACCTGACATACTTCTGTTCCCATTGAAGTAGAAGAACTAAAGAGGATCAGCCAAAGAAACAAATTCTTTCTCTCCTGTCTGTTACTTGTTGGTTTTTTGTTGGTTTGGAGATTTTTTTTGTTGTTCTTGTTGTTGTTGTTGTTGTTTAAGGAATCATTATTTTTACTTTAGTTGTCAACTGCAGTGGAAATATATGTCCACTATTTCTAACCCCCCTGAGGATTTTTCAGGTCCTATTTTAACTGAGACCTGTTATCCAAGTCTAGCCCTGCCCCCAATAATGTTGCCATTGAAAAAAAAAAAAAAAGTTGTATCATCACTGTTTTTACACAAATCCTAACACTTGTTTCTTTCCCCATGGTCTTGTCAATACTGGACGACAAGCTAGAAGTTGCCAGGACCTGAGTTCCCAGTCCCTCCAGATCTTGGCATTGACTGCCTTTCAGAATCTGGCCCCTGAGGCTTTGCAGTTGGCTCTTGAAAAGAAAAAGGGCCCCTCCTTAAAATCACAGTCCGTGCAAGTTTGTGTCTTCCATGAAAATTAACATGCTGGACAGCAGATGGGACAAACACATGCTAGAGGCCAGATCCTTATGCTGGTTACACCAACATCATCTGCAAACTTGAGGGAACAAGGGCAAACAACAGAACTAAAGCAATTTACATGAGCAGTAGGTCTGCCTTCCTGCTGGCTAACAGTAACAGTTTGGATTTTTGGGCAGAGGCAGGGATAAAGAGAGAAATAACTACATTTATACAAAATTTTAGCCTGCTCCAAAGCTGTCCTAAGAGGACTCATGCAGTGACGCTTAATATCCGATTCAAGTGCTTTAAAAGACTCAAAGAACAACACACCACCACACCTCTTTGCCAAGCAACAGGCTTCACAACTGCCTTTGGAGACCCAAACAGCTCCCATGGATACAAACATGGCTTAATTTTCCCCTCTCATCTCCCAGTCCCTCACTGATACCTCCTCAAAATACCTGTGGTGAAATAATGACGGTGCAGTCTCTTGGAAGATTCTGGCAGTGTTCTGCAAAAGAGCAAAGCCCGTGGTTTTCAGACAGTGCACAGAGGATGATGTGCAGCACTTTGCAAAGAACTACTTCCTTGGAAAGTTGTGACTGAACGGAAGACCCAGATTCTGAACCAATTTTCTTCCCCTGATTCATCTGTCCCCTTGATTCTTGGACTCTCTGATTTGAGGACTCATTCTTTCTTACCATTCCTCTTTCCTATCCTCTGTCTGGTCACTCCCTGGGTGAGAAGGACCATGCAACATTGTGGTTCTACCTGAGTCTTCCTTCTCTGATAAAGTTTTCACATATCCTTCTTTTTAGGATACAAAGATCCTTCCACTAGAGTTACACATAAGCACTATTTATTCCACTGTGCTTTTCAAAGCGAATTGGCACTTAACTTCCAGAGGATGCTGTGAAAATTCAAGCTGTACCCTCGGAGCAGCAGGGATTGTGAGTCTGTATAGTCAGACCTAAGAGATACTCGTGGATTTCTGACAACAGTAAATTCAGAACAAGCATGTCTGCTTTTGGATCCTTCAGCAAGTATAGCACAAAGATTTCTGTGCTCCCAGGTCAAATGTGTCTCCTTCATGGAAAGGCTCTCTGGACACATCTGGCATGTTATCAGATTAATTTCCACTGAGCTTGATCCAATGTTCATCAAAGTCAATAGTGACATTTCCTGGGTCATGCCAGAGGTCCAGTAATACTTCATACCTTCCCATATGTAATCATTTAATTACTTCCCACTAATTACTTCTGCAGGGAGCTTTAAGATTTTCAGTTCTGCAACACCTTTTCCTGATGGTCTCTGGATCAAGCCTTTGCCCAGGAGAAGGCAACTGGCCTGACTGATGTTAGAGAAAGGACTCTGCAAGCCCCTCTTTGACCCACAAGAGACTCAATGGCAAACAAGAGGAAAATACATTTATCATTACTTCTCTTGATCAGGATCTATTTCCTGCAGGACTCTGAATCAGGAAAATCCAGTCGCATTTCTGTGTATACACATGCATGTCTGTACATATGTGCAAAGACAACCAACCCCAAAGGTCAAACAGGACTGCCACTCCAAAATACAATAAAGCTCTCAGCTTAACTTCAAGAAGAGGAAAAAGCAAATTATCAGAGAGAGCAAGAAAGCAAGAAAGACAGAGATAAAGAGAAAAAACCAAGGGGAAGATGATTTTCTATCAACAAAACAGCAGGGACAAATTCTAGTTCATCTCATCGGAAACATCTCCTTCGTGTGCAAACACTGCCTGGAGCCAACACTAATCTCCCAGATTAAAGCCTTTTAATAGCAATTAGTCCTCTCTGCACTAACCCACTGGACACTCCACTGCATATTTGGGAAAGGGGGGAGGCTGAAGGGAGTGTCACCAACAGTTTAACCCATAAGTGCCCTGATGTGTCTAAATCCTCATCCTACACATACATTTGTACACAGGCCAGGAAATCATGGCAGTGAAACCTGTTTGGATTGCAGTAGAGAATGGGACCACGACAGCTAGATGTGAGTGTTGCATGTGTAAATACTTGGGTGAGTTGGATCAAGCCCAGATCCAGGAGGTGGAATTTCAGAATGGCATTGTGGCAAGCCAGAAGCATTAGCCAGCTACAGTCAGAAGCACTGACTTACCACCAGCTCCAAGAGCTATCCCAGCTGGCAACAAGAGACAACCACAGGCAACAAGATGTCCTTAGAGCTACCTTCATGCTACCAGCCTGCTGAACAGCCTTGGTACTGCTTCTCCCCGAGACACCTTCTAGCATCCCTGGAGAAAAGGAAGAGAAGAGACTTTTAAAAATTGTTTTTGTTTGGTTCATCTCCATAACCCATCAAAGGTGTGTGATCTCTCTGTGAGTGTTTACAGGAAACACGAGCTGCTGCCCCATCTGGGTCTGGCAGAGGGAGCAGTTCCCACCTCCTGCACAGATTGCTATACCAAGAAAGGCAGATCCTGCAGAAAAGAACATCAGATTGCATGCGAGTCCCTATTAACAAAGTGAGCAGCTTGGCTGAAATGGCTGAGAGGGGGAAGAGGAAAGTGGAGGACACTGGTGCGAAACAATAGTCTCTGCACAGAGACTCTGAACTTCCCAAATGGCAAGCCAAGCAGAATTTCTTGGAAGGAGCCACATCAGCTGCCCTTCGAGCTATTAGACCACACAAACAGGACAGAGGAAAACCTTCTGTAAGGTGACTGTAGAGAGAGGAGGAAAAACTATTTTGAGTGGCTATTATCCCTTCCCCTTCTCTTCCCAGCAGTTGGAGCTGCCAAAACCCCTGCACAACACTGTGGTGCCCCCCGCCCTGTAACACACACACACACACACACACACACACACACACACCACATCCATAGGGGTAGTGCAATTACTATTCAGGCTGGGGGCTGAAGATAGTCTCCTGGCCCTTCTTCTAATGTAAGGTTATTGTAATTGATATGAAGGTAATTGATAATGTGTTACGGTGAATAATGTCTTCAATTTTCTGCTAAATCCCATTTTTGTAGCCATCTGGGCTCCTCCAACTGCCCCCCTGGGACGCAGAGTAATAGATAGTAATTATTCTCAAGTCATTTACTTTTTCAAAGTGTTTAGTGCTTATCTGTTTTACAATTAAAATGGAAACGACCCTGATTCACTTCCTTTCTTTTTTATTTAAATAGCATTCACACACACACACACACACACTCCTACACGCCCTGGAGCCTGGAGGGTGTGTGCATATTATTGTGTGAGTGCATGTGTGCATATAATTGTCACACAGAAACACACACGGCAGAGGTATGTGTTTCTTCATGCACCTTTACTCTGAGGCACTGTGAAAGCAATCACAAGAAATACAAACTGTATTCCTTTCTGCGCCCTCCTTGTCCCCATGGTGATGCGGAGTGAATGCCTCAAAACACCCCACAGAAACACCCCCAGGGAGAGATGCATCCAACACACAACAATGCACATCTCAACACACCCAGAAACTACACAAACACTACACACTTACCTGACCTTATCTGGGAAGAAGGTATTTCCACAGGATCAGCCAGTGAACAAGAAATCAACTGTAAGTACATCAAAGTGATGGCATTTTACCCCAATACTGGGAATCTGTATGAAGTTTTAACAACACAGACACAGTTACACCTAGAAGAATACAGCTAATCATAGAAATGTAGAGACCCATATTAATGTACAGTAGATTCCAGAATATACATGTAAATAAGGTAATGCAAGCTATTAAGAACGCCACCAATGAAAGCTCTGCTTTCCACAGCAGATAAACCTATTTCAGCATATGATCCAAACCTCCCCAGTGAGTTCTGCCCCTTTGAGTTCTGCCTCAGCTTGTGGTGCACCAGGTGAGACACAAACGAGCAAATCCGCAATGTTCACAGGGCTATATTTCAGGATTTTTGCAACAGTTGTAGCCTAAGCCTTGGTAACTGACGCACAGAAATATCTGCAGCTACAAACTACCTCAGTGAGAGTCTAACAAGGAGGGCTAATAGGAAAATGGTCCAGGAGCTTTCCTGAGGCCAATCTTTGGGTGAGAAAATCCAACTCATCTGAAGCATGCAGAAATAAACCCAGGGGAAACGCTGCTGCTTGTGTGATGGTTTGAGAAGGAACCTGAACCAGTGACTGTGTCAGACCCAGGCAAGTGCGTGGCCCGTAGGGCTTCAGAATGAGACTCTTCAACTAATCTCTGCCAGCCTCTCCCATCGCTGTCTCTGTCCCCAGCCTACAGGCCGCTCTCACTGCAGCAAAAATTACCTCATTGCTGTCTTAAAGTTTCTGCCTTTGCCCCAGAGTCCTAAAAGGACATGTTCAGGCAGGTACAGACCGGCATTGAAGCAGAAGCTGAGGGAAATGAAGATGGTGAGGATCTTGGGACAAGCCTCCATAGAATTTTACAGGCTCCAGGTTGCAAACAGTCATCCAGAACTCAAATATCAAGCCTTTCAAAGGTGGTTGACCATGTCCAGGCATGATTCAGAACAAATGAGGTGTTGGCCTCTGAAAGAGACTAGACTTCTGTATCTCAATAGAGATTCAAAATTTAGGCAACTGTTTGGGGAAAACCTTTATGGTACTGAATTTGGATTATAAACCAGATCTTCTCAGACCAGTCACACCCCCATAACCTTGGAAGGCAAATCCTCCTGGGAGACAGGACAGGAGGAACCAGATACTCCATCCCATTCTTTTGCTCCCCAGAAGAGTTGCTAACAGAGGCTGATACTTTCCCACAGCAAAACAGAGGGCAGACACTGCCCTCCAGGATGGTATCTTACATATTATTCCCTCTCCAAAAGCCAGGATACCAAGCCATTGCCAAATTCAGCAGATGGATGAGTCAACCATGTGTAATTAATTTAACTCTGTATATATATATTTTTTTTTTTGTGCATCTCAACAATCAGACGACAGCTTTCACAACCAGCCCTGCAACCCATATCACCACCATCCCAGCAGAAATGCAGCCAAGGCTTTCTTCCATTCTCCCAGTAAGTGGCTGGAACACTGCTGTCCTTCATAGTCAAGGTGAGGGTGGCCCAGGGCTTTGAGCAGAAAGATCCTGTTGTTCTTTTGTTCAAGTTTATAACTGTTTGGGGCTGTGTAGGGCTTTTTTCCCCCTTTTCCATCTCTTTCTGTTTCCTTTTTAATTCTTTTTAATGACTTTCCCGATGCAATCGGCAGAGGACCACGCAGAGACTGCTTCCCCCTGCTGAGAGGGAAACAAGAGTGAGGGAAAAGGGCACCAAGGGAACTGTTCACATCCTCTATTCATCTCTGCCAGCCTCTTTTCCCTGGTGACTAGCCCCACACAGCCCAGCTGTGTGGAGTTAGCATGGAACAAAGCAGAACCTGAATGAGGAAAATCTCATCCAACACCACAGAATTTGGCTGTGCCAGCCATGTGAAAGAAATCCAGGGTATCTGACCCATGACTGTGGCCAATATGGTCCTACCACAAGGGCAGCAATGTGGGCTGAGGAGAGGAAAAATGCATTGTGGTTCCATGCGTCCAGCAGAAGTCCCCCAGAAAGGGAGAGTGGCTGGAGCCCAGTGCTCAGCCATCAGGGAACACACATGAGAGCTGCAGCTTGGGAAACCTGCTGCTGGGAAGCCAATGAGCATAAAAGAAGCGAGTTTAGGACTCCTACAGTACTCACAAACTCTCTAGTCCAGGCACTCCCAAGCAATGCCATCCTTTGTTCCAGCAGCTCCCCCAGCTCCAGCCTGGGAATGAGCTCGGTAGGAGCCAGATGGTGTTTTCTCCATCTGCTCCTGGCACTTGGCTGCACGTGCATCAGGGAGCAGGGTGACTAGCTGGGCAGCCAGGATTGCAAGGTGGAAGCACTTTCCAAGGAAGTAAACTTTGCTCAAGCTGGTTGCTTTAGGTGAGGACCTAGCCCTTCTCCTACAGGCTGCATCCCAGCCTGCAGGGAGTGCCTCGCCTCGGCACAGAGCCTCTGGGCTGCGCTGCGCCTGGGACAGCTCTGGAAAAGCAGCTGCTGCCATAGCAGCCTCCCTGGATTGCCAGGCTGCTGCTAACGAGCCCTGCCCTTTCCAGGGCTGCAGGGACAGGGGGACAGCTCTGAGTTGGCCTGGGCTGGAACACCAGGAGCTGGTGAAAGCATCATGTGTTTACTGTACTACCTCTCTGTGAGGGACACTTGTCCCAAAGCATCCCTCCTCTAGGAGGTGCAGGTTTAATCCTTAGATTTTCCAGCACCAAAGAGGAGCTATGATCTCTGTTGCACAGTATAACTGTTGTTTGATAATCAATTACCTTCCACTCATGAAATTTCAAATCATTTTGTATCCAATAGCTTGCTGCACTGCTTTCTCTTGGGGGAATATGTAGCATATGCTATATATTTTCATTGATTCTGGAAGTTTTCCATGGGGAAAAAGGAAAAACCTCAAAGTACAAATTCCTTTGAAGTTCCTACTGCCCTGCCAGCTTTCAGGCAGATGAAATGGATGGAAAGAAATGTATAAATGTAGGCTGGGAAAAGTGATGCAATGACCCAGGTACATCCCTGTTGAGACAGACACACCCAGCCCATCCCTGTCTGAGGTACATTCTGCAGCACCTCCAGCCAAGATCCCAGCAGCTGAATGCTGATCTCTGCTGGTGCTTCTATGCTCCATGAGCTAGCAAAGACTTTTACTACATCATCTCCCTCCATTCCAGCAATTCTTGTGTCTTTCTGTTTGTTAGCAGGTGGGCACAGAAAATGGCTGTTTACCTGCTTCTTGATATCGTTTGTCTGTACACCAAGAAACATTTTTGCATTTTTGCACCCACAGTCCTCTCTACTTTCACATAAACCAGTTCCTTAACCTTTCCTCGCAGGCCATGGTTTCCAGCTCTATGGCAGCCTTCAGCACCACACAAGACTCTCCTGCAGTAGGCCAGAGAGCTGCTGGGACCTCTCGTGTCTCAGCAGGAACCCTGGCATTGATAAAAAGCAGACCCAAATATTTCCTTACTGAAGGGGTGTGACATTGCTGACTCCCACTCAGTTTGAGATCTGCCCTCCCCCTAGGCATTGCACTCCATTATTTAGCCACACTGAGCCTTTGCATCTACTGATTATTACTCACCTAAATTTAGTTTATTTCTCCAGAATACCAGCTTAAATGTTTTGAGTAACAACCTTGATCTCCAAAGGACTGGCAATCTTCTTCCAGTTTGCTACCTCTCTCTGGTTGTTTTTCATTTTATTGTCAAAATCTCTAAAATATTGATCAGAAGCAGTTTCAGGCCAATTCCCTGCAAAAACTCCTCCCTTTCCAAGCAAAAACTGTATCATAGTTTAGAGCCATGTTGTGTCCAGACAGCAGGAACCAGCACAAGTGGGAACACCCCTTTTGCTGGGACCTGACAAAACCACACCACAAATTCAAAGGAGGCATTATAAGGGGAGGAGGCAATGGAAATCAGCTCTGGAAAATCAGAATATAAATTCAGTCAAGAATGACTGATAGCTGGAAACTGGTCTTAAGCTCAAGCTGGGGTAAAAATCTAGGGAAATCCCAGGGCTATACTTCCAGATGAAACACTTGTTGATAGCCATTCTCTTTCTGACCTAATGGACTGGAAGAGAGGAACAGAGAATCTGAAACCCTCAGCAGATTGCTTCCAGGTCTTGCTTTTCTCTTGCAATACACAGTATGTGTGGATGCCAAGCAGCAGCAGGGGAGAATCAGGGTGGTTAGATTATGTGCTTTCCTTCTGCTCTGCCAACCTACAGCAACCCATCCTGGTGAAAGAAACCAAGAAGGAAAAATCTGAGGTTGACAAAAGAAGACAAAATAGAAATGGGATATAGCAAAAGCTATATTTCTTGAAATAGTCTTGAATAGAAGTGTTCTTAACACCTGAAAAAGACATTGGCTTTATCAGAAGCTCTCTTCACAATATGTTAATTGATAAATCACATTTTTCATTTTTAAAAGTATTGGAAATTTCAGAGGAATCCTCCATAAAAGCAATTCAGGAACTGCCAGATGTACAGCAAGGAAGTAGCTTGAAAAAAATTCAAGTGTAGAAGCCTCTCTGCAAAGATAGTTACACAACTGGGTTGAAATAGCAGCAGCACAACAAAACGTAGAAGAGTTTTTACAGCAAGTGACTATTTTCTGCTTACTGCAATATATCTATCAGTCAGTCTTTTCCTTGATATGTGATGCAATCTCCTTTCTCCTGCAGGAGTTTCAGAGTTGCAGATAGACAGACTGTTCTAGGTGCAGAGCCAAAACAATTACATCCAGGTGGACACTGCACAGCGTCAGAGCTGCACAACCCCATGGGCCTGTCCAAAGGGAGCAGAGACAATGGCAGTGCAAATGTCCTGTGAACAAAGCAGCAGGAGATCTGGCAGATACTGGAGCAGTGACATGCTGGCTGTTAGCCAGAGCGTCCTTGAGCCTGGCAGCTCTGGTCTGTGCAGCACAGCAGTGACCACTCACACCCACAGAAGTGCTGAGGCCTTTGAGCCAGGACAAGGCTCTTAGCATAATTGGTGCTCTCAATGCCCACAAGCAGAAAGTAACACCAAAACTTGAGTGCTCTTAGCACAGCACCATGGGACAGGCCAGCCAGGACCGCTGCAGACTGCTGCACAGCAACCTGCCACTTCCAGGCACTCCAGACCCATCTTTGCTGTCCTTTCCACTGGAAATTCCTCTAGTGAGTAACTTCTGCTTTCATCAGGTCACAGACCACAAGGCAGAACCAAGGTTAAGCTGAGAAGTCAGTGCATACCTTGGCATCTGGATTAACAAGACCCACAGTGGGTACAAGAGTGGCTGATCCAATAAAAGACACTTGTCCACAATTACACAGTCAGAGGCTGAGGGCCATGGACAAGCTTAAATAAGCCTTGGGTCCATGGGTGGAGGTTGCAGGAGAGACTGCTCAGGCTGGTTAAGGCCTATAAATGTACAAATAATGTTACCAAGGGTAGATACCTTTGCTGAACTTTACCAGGAATTCAGGCGAAACTCAAAAAGGACCAAGAAACCTGAGACTATTTCTTTGCTGTCTAGTGTCAAGAGCTGGATCAACAGATATCCACCTTGGAAAACATAGGGAACTTTCAGAAGCTGTGAAGTAATCACAAAAAAAGTGGCAGACTCCAAGATGCCTAAGTTTTGGGCACAGTCCCATCCTTTTTCCTGTTCTTTGGTTTCCACAGCCTAGCAAATAGGCTGCTAAAACTGACTTTAGGGGCTGCTGTTGGAGTTACAGTTCCCCAGTACTGCTTCAGAGAGAAATGAATGGTAACCCCATGTGCCAAACCAGACCCATAATGGCCTAGGAGGGATGCGATGCCACCTGCTCCTTTCTGATGGGAGGACTGAGACATAAGGAAAGCTGAGACAAACTGCAGCAGTGAATTTGTGCTCCTGCCATGTCTCATTCCATCCAGGGCATCCCCTTTCCATGCTCCCTGAGAGACGGGTTGTCCACTGAAGCACCTTCACAATGAAGGGATGGCAGCATGAACACAAACCGGGTCTCTCTTGTCGCTTGTTAAGACCAATACATTCCTCAGAGTTACGTCCAGCTCTGGAGCAATATTCAGAGTCCCCCTTTGCCAGTATGATTCCAACTCTCTCCCTCAGGCGCCTAATGAAGCCCATATTGATCTTGGGAACACATCCCCGATGCAGCTGAAGGCCACACCTTCAGCCGAGCACCACTGGATGGAGCAGGGCAGCCCAGAGTCAGGGCGCTGAGGTCAGCCGAGGTGAGGCAGGAGCAGAGGCAGAGCGGGGCCCTCCCCTGCCGAGGCCTGCACAAGTCTCTGCTGTCCCCCTGGCAGGGCAGCACCCAGAGCTCAAGGTCTCAATCCCTTTTCCCTGACCTGCCTGCTCCTGCACACCCTCAGGGCCCCGCTCACCCCAGCCTGCCCGCGGCAGGGCAGCGCAGGCCGGGATGGGTCCGGCCGTGCCCCGCGGTGCCGCTGCTCCGGCCTGCCCAGCCGCCATCGCCCGGGCGGGGGCTGAGGCGGGTCCCCCGAAGATGACTTCAGATGCATTCCAGCGAGCCTGGCAACCTCCCGCACACACAAATAAAAGGAAATGAGAAACTTGGCAACAAAGAAACTGGCAGGGAAGCCACAGAGGCACACAGGAACGGGAAAAGAGATTAAACACAGGCTCAAGAGCCCCAGCGTGTTGAGCCTTCCTCTCTAAAGCCTCCCTTTAACTTTGATGGGGGGGCACAGGAGCCTTCTTTTCACTTGAAAGGGCAAGAGGAGGGGCTGGATAAAAGGGGTCCAGCATTATCCGGAATTGAGAGCACAAGAACGTGCTACAAAGCTTAGAAAAAGAAAAGTGCAGGCACACAGCTTCCCTGTATACTTTCCTTGGTGGAAATCAGGAGCTGAGATCTGAATCTGGACAGAGGAGAGATCAAAGTGCAGATGTTACAGGAGGAAGTTTAATAATGCAAAGTAGTTTGCTGAATGCTCTTCCCAAGTTCTTGCCTTTTTTTCCTTTTTTTCAACAATACAATAACATGTATTTGAGGCCCTCCAATTTATAATGGCAGACACTGACTTATATTAACACTACCTGCCATCTAAGAGTCCATCCCAATAAATTAGACCACATAACTGTGTTTCTTTGTATTAGGATAACTCATAAACCTGCTGTGGTTCTTAGACTTTTGTCTGGCAGTGGAACCATTTAAATCAATCCACTGCAATACTGCGACAGAATTCACCTGCAGGTTGTAGTCCAGAGTCTACAGCATACTTTGACTTCTGCATCAAGACCAAGGGAAAAGCCCGTGCTTTGTATTTCATGAGCTGTGTGGTTTCCTGTATGGAGTATATATGTTGTGGAGCTGACTGATCACAGATGTAACATCTACCTTGCTCTTCATGTATCATTAAACTTCAGACATTTAGCTGGATCTGGAGGGGGGAAGAAGACAACCTTTGCTATCAAACAGATAGAACCTTTCTGAAAGTAAATGGGAAACACTCACAAAAGCCCCACAACCCCTTTCCTCTGGATGAGAAAGGACACACACTCTCTATGAGTCACAGCAGTGCAGAACAACAGTCAAAATATTTGTGTCAGGCCTGAGAAGAGCCCAAAGCAGTTGTTCCTCCAGAGCTAACATCTGATTCCTTGGATGAGCTAGTTTCCTCTTCTGGAAAACACTGAGATGTCTAAGTATTGTTAGTAGAGAATCAACTCATTCATTCCAGGCACACACACATCATGCACTTGGAAGATGATCTTTTCTCTTATTCCTTAAACAATCATAGCTGGTAGAAACAAATTGTCACAGGAATCTATGAGACTCAGAGGCCCTGCCCCACCTCTGAATGATCTGGCTGCATAGACTACCCTGACCTGTGTCCCAGGACTCCAGCAGCTACTTTGGAGGCTCTTCTCCCAAGCAGACACCGTCTCCCACTGATGCACAGTGGTCTCAGCTCAACGACAGTCCAGCAGCACAGGTACCTGACATCCCAGGCACCTAGTAGGTGGGCTGGGACAGCAGTGAGAAAATGGATTAGGATTGAGACAGTAAGCTCCACTGGGACTTGAATACTGGATATCTTCTCCACTGTCTGGGTCTGTGAATCAGAACCAGTGCCAAGGAAGTGAGATGCCAGTGCACTGGGAAAAGTCCCATCTGGTATACTTGCCTGGTGATAAAGTTGTGTCTGCAAAGTTTAAAGTGCCTGGCCATTATGCACAGAGGAATGGAAGGCAGGTCAGATATTCATGTGTCCTCTCCTAAAGGTGGATAGCCTCCCCATCACAACTGGTTCAGAAACACATCAGAGGTGCCATTCTTTCCAAGGTGTTTCAGGTCTATGTCCAAGCTTCTTCTGCTGAAAAGAAGGGAAAATGAAGCACAGAAAAGCAAATTTTTCAATGGGATCTGCAGCATTCAATATCAGGTGAGAAATTTTCCTTCATAAGTTCATTCACAAAAAGTCAAGAAGTCCTGGTTCTTTTAAATCCCTAAACTCTGAACAGACAGAGGAATTCCAAGTCAAAGGGATGGATTCCTGACTATATAAACATAGTGGTTCCCAAGACAGTCTTATGCTGAATCAATGGACAAAGAACATTTTCCAGAATATCCATGCCTTGTAATGTTCAAGCAGTGGGACAGTCTTTTCAAAGCACTAGGAAGCAATCAGAGTAAATCTGGGATATTTTGTCTATTTCAGCTACTGTATTTTGGTACCTGCTCAGGACCTGAATTTCCCCATCTGCAGAATGGAAGATAGGTTCTGGGCTTTAGGCTTGGTCCTCAAGTCTGTTTTGCCCAGATCCCCAGGGGAATTTCATCCCCAGCAAGTGGATGCCAGTGACTCTCCATATTCACACCATATTCCACTGGGACCCATGTGCAGGGCTGAGTCCACCTTCATGTGGTCCCACCGTCCATACCTATGCTTACCTGTGTTCAGGAAACCTGAGCAAAGAGGTGGGAGTGTAGGACAGAAAAGAGGAGGAGCTGGGCCTTACCTCTGGCTTAGAGTATCTGCAAGATGTAGGGACAGAGTTCCAAAATGCTCAGTTTTCCTTTCTGTGAAACAGATGAGCTATATACTGATCCTCCTTTTGCCAGGGGGTAATGCTTCCCCTCCCACCACCTCAGTCCCCATGGCAGCAGCAGCCAGAGACGTTGAGAGCTATGACCACCTTGTTCATGGCTTCTGGCCCTCTTCACATCTTACTTAATCTGCAAAAATACCTGCCTAAAACTGAGCTCCTGGCCTGGAAAAATGAGGCTATTGGAGCTGCCCTGGCAAGGCTGTGTGGCAGTACTGTGGCATCACATCTCTGTCCTCATAGGATGTGGGCTGCAAGCTGACTCCGCTTAGAGAGAACATTAACTACACCTCTTTATTATTGAGAAGAAATTTATTGGAGACATCCTTCCCTCTCTCCAGCTTCTTCTTTACCTTCGCAGAAAAGTAAACATTTAATTTTTTTTGTTGTTAATAGATTTAATGTTCATTTGTCGGTAGCCTAGGGGCAGGAACGCATGACATTTCAAATAATTGTTGTTTCGGGGGTATCCTCTGGAGGAAAATGCTGCAAAAGTGTGGAGAAGATTTAAGTAAATTACTGTGTCAGCTTCTATTTATTCCTTACATGATTGCCAGAGGCAGGGCTGCGAGATAACCATTAGACGCCCAGCCATAAAACAGGGAAGCAGAATTTCAAAAAGCCAGAGTGCCATTACTGGAAAGTTAGTGTGTAACATGTTAAATTATCCCCAAAGTAGGGGGATATAGGAGGGGGGAGCCACGTGTCTAAGAGTGAGAGAAAAGAAAAAGAGAAGAGAGACTGTGTAACTGCAGAGAAGGAGTTTCTCCATGAGGAGTAAAAGAGTAGATAGATAGATGGATGGATGGATAGATAGGCAGATAGATAGATAGATAGATAGATAGATAGATAAGGAAGGGATGAAGACTCTGACAATTCCCAAGTCCAGATCTGAGGGCCTGCCATGGTGCCTAAGGACCTTTGGAGCTGGTGAAACCATTCCTTTTCCAATAGCCAGAATAGGTTGCTGTCAAGGGAGGAGAGCGTTGGAAATGTCCAGAGCAGGCCAATGTCCACACGTTGGGGGAAATGCACGGGCATGGGGCTGAGGGGCTGTGGGTCTGACCCCATTGATCTCTGCTCTGTGGTGACCAGTGACAGGATCCAGGGTAATTGGCTGAAGTTGAGTCAGAGAAAATTTGGGTTGTACCTTAGAAATAGGTTCTTCCCCCAGGGGCTTGTCAGGCATTGGAACAGGCTCCCCGGGGAAGTGGTCAGAGCATCAGCTTGACAGAGTTCAGGAAGTGCTCAAACAACACTCTCAAGCACATGGTGTCACTCTTGGGATGTCCTGTGCAGGGCCAGGAGTTGGACTTGATGATCCTTGTTGATCCCTTCCAGCTCTGCATATTCCGTGATTCTGTGACAGGTCCCTCTACCTAGAACAATCAGCTTCAAGCTTTCCCTTATCAGATTCCTTTTCACCTCCCTCCTCTCAACTGTGGGACAGTATATCACCCAAAGGACTGGTGAGGACCAGAGGCAGCCCCAACTCTACTGAAGACCATGAACACTGCTGCAAGATGATGCTCAGGCAGAAAATTAGGCAAGATATGGAAACAAAAGGAAGAAAGTCTATCTGGGAGGAACAGGGAATGCTAAGGTTCTGACATGGAAGCTAACAAAAAGAGGCTTGACCCCCACACCTAACATAGTTTGTTGTGTGCATTTGTGCTGTTCTGGATAGGTCCTGCTTGTCCTGCACAAGCTTTTTCATCAACCTCCCTCCACTCCTGTTTATTACTCACGCTCTAGAGCTCAGCTCTGCCCTCTGACTCATTGCCCAGAAGGAGATGGGCAATGAAAGTTCTCCTTTTCTTTCATTGTAATTTATTTACATCATGGAAACCAATTAAGTTCCAAAAAGTCTTATTTATCCCAGAGATTTGGTTTTATGTTCCGAGAATCACTCTTCCTTTTTTTCCTGCCACTACTTCATTTTTCCTCGCTTTTTTGTCCAAGGAAAGCTCAGCTGTGTGGGAGTTAAGGGGCTAACAAACTTCGGATTCAGGCCCTGTGGCCCCAGCCTCTCCAAGCCAATATCTCTGCTCCTACTCTCTCACATATGAGGGTGGGAGTCCAACCACACACTCAACAATAAATAACCAGAGAGATTCTTTTTTCTTTTTACTTCTTTTTTAAATGACTCACAAGGAAGACTTGCTGGTTAAATCATTGCTAACTCTCAACCTCCTCAATATTTCTTTGCTAATAGACTTCAGGTTTAATTGAAGGATCTTCTCTGGACTCTGTCTAAGGCACCATTTTCTCTTTAACCCCACCGCTCACAGCCTCACAAAAGCCAATCCATTAAGGGTCTTCATTAGTTTGAGCACCAGCCAACCACCCAAGCGGCAAAGGTCAAACACAGTCACCTGTCACAACATGGCAGTAAAACTACTAATTGTATGGGAACAAATGAGATAAAAAGATGGTACTATTATGCTATTTGATTTATTTTGTTTCCAAAGAGTCATTTAAGACTAATTTACTTTGCAAGCTATAGAGTGGGCCTGTGTGGATACAGTTTCTTCTGTGGCCAGTGTGGGTATGTGCATGTGCACACGTGTGTTTCCCTCTCTCATGGATGTACACACACGTGTGCACACACAGGGGTCTGAAATGCAAGTCCAGGGAACCATAAAGTCACGGCACCACAAAGACTCACATTTAACCCTTCACACAGGCAGAAGCCCACGTCACACCAAACAGCTCTGCACACTGCAGTAGTGGCTCAGTCACATCAGCCCTCCTGCTGGCAGCTCCCTGCCCAAACAGCATTCCTCACCATTCCAAGTGCAATGGCAACGCCCAAGGCAGCCAGTGCAGGATCCCATTTTGGAAGGGCACTTGCTTTGGAAACCGTTCTTTACCCTTTTGTGCAAGGGAGGAGAAAATGTCCCACATGCCCTCTGGTGGACGCGTGTCACCTAGCAGCTCTGGGATCACAGTGGGAAACTGGAAGAGGCCATATTTGTAGACACAGAAAGAAGTCGTCTTTAAGGGGTGTTTAAAAGCTTGCTTTCTCTCCAGCTTGTCCTGGGAATCATGTTCCCAGTACATGTCTGTGATTGCCAACTGAAAAAATCTGGGCTTTCTGAGACACAAAAAACATAGCCCAGCCTCACCTCTGGCAGGTGCCAAAACAACATGGCCATCTTCACTACTAGTTCCCCATTACCACATAAGGGTATCATTTTTCCTGGAAGAAGACATAAACAGTACTTCTCCTGGAATAAAGGCCTTGATACTCAAACACAGGACCCAACCTCAGGCTGTGCACCCACCCTTCAGCACAGGAGACCAAACATCACACAGGATCAGAACAAAAGTTTCTATGGCTTTTAAAAGACACATCATGCTGAGCATTTACATTAGTCAATACTATCACTAGGGACTTGAATTGAATGTCAGCTGTATTTCTGCTCCCACTTCTCCTTGTCTTTTTTCAGTTTGTCCCCAGCCCCTTCCTCTTAGCTCTGGTCTCACTTCACAGCTCTCCCGGTGCTGAGATAGGCGTACCAGACTGCTGGTCTTCAGCAGCCACCAAGATGTTACAGAGGATCCCACCAGCCCAAACTCATCAGCCCCTAGCTAACAAAGGGCTCATGAGAAAGATAAATTCCCTGAGCCTGTATTTAGATACAGACATTGCCTATCATGGGGGAGAAACAGGCTCCACTGAGCTTGTGGTGCATCATCACAGCTACCAGCAGGACCCCACAGTGGAGCGGATTTCTGTGTAGAAGGGAAAATCAGAATTTTTTTTGCTGGAAGTGGGTCATTTGCACCTTTTAAATTAATCCAACCAACTCTAAATTTTCTCCAGAACTGGAAGAAGGGGAAGGAAGGCTGATGACAAGAGCATTAAAAATTTATCCCTTTCTTGTTGTTGAAAGATTATATTTCAATTCACCTTTTCTTACATCAAAATTTGAAAAATAATAAACCATATAGAGCTTCTTGAGACTTTTTCCTCCCATTCCCCTGATATTCCCATAACATGAGAGGGTAAGTAGCATTTAACAGCTCCAGTGGAGTCCAAATTAGTTTTTCTGGCAACCAAATGCAGTGGCTCCTCCACTATGCACACACACACACACATCACTGCCTAAAGCATTTACAGATCCTACCCAAAGCACAAAGCTAAGGAACCAAAAGGATGCAATAGTGTTAAAGCCCCTAAATACACATTACATTATGTTATCAGCTTCAATTACACAATTTCACCTGTATTTCCAAGGAAATGGCTCCTTAATCTAGGGCTTAGGATGGTGTTTCCTTAATAAGTGGCTCTGCCCTTATTTTATTTTCTCTTTGCTCACTTAGGCGCTAGGCACTGCACAAACCCTTTTCCTAAAGACTAAACTGTACCTTTATTTCTCCTGTGGCATTTTTTACTGGTGTTCATGATAAAAGTGGCAAACTGCCTTTCTGAGCTGAACCCACTGCATCTTCCAGAATCAGGCTTTGTTTTTCCATTCTAGAGACAAGAACTGAAGCACACAGGAATTAACATCCAAAGGCATCTGATGCATTTTTGGGAACCCTTTATGTGTTCAGTGCACTTAACTCAGTCTGCAAGCTCCACAGCTTCCATTATATTCAGCAAGGACATCTGTGACTCAGAGCCACACCTCAGGACAAAGCAGGGGAAGGCACGACTCTAAAAATTAGTGAATTATTACTGGGGCAAAGTGACTCATCCAACAGCTCTGTGGAACTCCCCTTTCAATAACCATGCAATGAACATTTCTTCACCGGACCCTGACTCATCGCAGGTTCAGTAAGTAAAGAGGCAAAGGCCATACAGATAAATGTCTTTCACTTCACTCCTGAGCATGTCCAGACTGAGAAGTGTAGAAGCTGGGAGAGTTGTTTAAATTGCTTGTAACAAAAGACTTATCTATAAGGAATACACAGATATGCCAGACAGAAGTAATCAGATCTTCACCACACTGATGCTAACCACAGTGGAAAAAAAAAAAATCTGTTTTGCTGCTACTGCAACTATTGGGGTGGGGGGGAAGAGAAGAAATTCTTAGCTAGTTTTTCCAACACATATGAAAACTATAAACTGTCTCTCCTCAAATCAAACCAAAAGAGAAAACACCCGGCACCACACTGTCAAGAATAATTGGCTATGCAAACACAATTTAGAAAGCAGCAGATTTGCAGAAAAGTATCTTGGAGTGATGATGAATCACATCCATGAGTCCACTACATCAAGCTTTTCAGGGGAAAAGAAGCAGTCACCACATCAGGAATATGAACAGCAGAGTACTTTTCCAGATATGTGAGTTACTCTTCCCACTATGAGCTGTCCCAGAAAGGCCTCCCTAGGTGAGCTGCTTCCATAAAGGGCAATCTAAGTAACATGTAAATTTACTCAGGACTCCAAGTCCTCAGAGTGGGGAACATATGATCAGACATCTGTGAAGATGAGCTGGATGACTGAAAGAACAGGAATTGTTTAGTGGGAAGAAAAAGACTGAGGAGAGACATGACAGCAATTTACTAATAGGTGAAAGAGGGAAGGAATAATTTTTTTTTCATGTCACAGATACAAAGAGAAGTTATGGATTTAAACTGCAACAAAAAGAGATTTACTCTGGACACTGGCAAGAATGTTGAGGAGTAAGTACTGCAATAGATTTGCCTGGAGAAAGGAGGATTACTTCACTGGAGGTTTCCAAGGATGGATTAGACAAACATCTGTCAGAATTGCTTACATAACTGTGATTTCTCCTTGGGACAAAGATATAGGCTAAACATCTCCTAAATAAATCTCAGCCCTTATAAAATTCCAGCACTTTGATCCAGAGCATGGCATACTAGCTCTGCTCAGAGAAACATGTAATATGAAATTGTTTTAAAATTATATTTTATCAGAAGATATATATTAGTTAATAAATGTAAAACTTCAACTAAGCACCTAGCTTGCAAGATCTGAGACCTTAGGTTTAGTGGTTGACAAGATCATAAAGAACAGAAAATAAGGGTAGATAATAAGAAGACCGAGCAGATCCTACCACAAGCTGGTACTTTCAGTCTCCACTGTAGCTCAAGAGACTTTTACTGATTGAAGAAGCAGTGGCTTGGGGAGCTGATGAGAAAATCCTGAACTACTTCTCACAAAAAGCTGGGATGCGTGAGAACTCCAGTTCGGGGCCAATTCATCCCAACGATCCCGTGAATTCTAATCTGATTTCCCCCACGTATCAGTGGCCCGTTTGCAGCCAGCGGGCCTCTCCAGACCACGGGCTCTTTTGTGCTGTGATGCTCCGGACCACCGGCAAGCTGACAGGGCACCTCTCCCTCTCCGCTGCGGCAGGACGGGAGCGCTCCTTCAGCACCGCGGAGAGCGGCCCCGCCGCCGGCCGGCACCCAGCGCCGGGGAAGGGGACCAGGCTCTCCTCGGGGGCCCCTCCATCCAAACCGCCTTCCAGGTAGCTTGTTAAGGGGTGAAAAACCTTCTTGATTTACTCAGGCTTATTTCGTGTGGGCTGAAATCTGTTCCAAGGAGATACTTAAATCTGAGCAATGACCAGTTCCAAAACAGAACTCTAAATTATAGTTTAACCTTGCAACAATTTTGGATCGATAATTATTATATTGAATAAAATTGTTCCTACCATTCATTATCTTAGAGAAATAAAAATAAAAAAAATGAGGGGAAAAAGACCAACAAACCCAAACCAAACCACAAAGCTCCATACTGCTGAGCGGAAATGTCCTCCTATGATTTTGCTCCCATTGTAAATGGGACCAGGTCATCAATCAAGCTAGTTAAATAACTCACCAATTTTCTAGCCATCCTGCCAGCCAGAAAACCAGCCTGTAACTTGGGCAATCAGATAATTGCATTTTATATTTTCAAATAACCCTTAACAATCAGGAACTAATTAATGTCCATAACACCGTAACATGAGGTACGAATATTTACTTCCAACTTACTGATAGGGAAACTGAGGCAAAGATCTTTGTCCCAGACTGCAAAACCCATCCAGGGCAAAGGTCAGGAACTAATTAATGTCCATAACACCTCAATGAGGTACGAATATTTACTTCCAACTTACTGATAGGGAAACTGAGGCAAAGATCTTTGTCCCAGACTGCAAAACCCATCCAGGGCAAAGAAGTAGGTAGAAAAACTTCTGTTTTCCACCCTTGTATCTGCTATATTCCCTTGGAAATACATGAAGGATGCTTTTATCCATATGATGAAGCTACCAGCAACCACTGAATCATCAACTAAACCATCAGTCAGCCTAATAATTAGCCAACTAATTAGCAACCACACAAAGCAGATTCATTTACTCAGGGTGCCATCCAATACTGTATTAGCAGGAAAGTTGGATGGCAGACTCTACAAAAGGAGTGGAGTGGCAGAGCTTTACCTCAGGCCAGGCCCTGGCCAGCTTGCTAACAGGGAGCCACGGTCAGCTTTAGGCTCGAGCATTGCAGCAGAGTTTCTTGGAGGCTGATGCAGAGGTCCACATTCCCAGGTCTTGCTGGAGCAGAAGGGGATCCTCTGGCTAGGGAAAGGGAAGACTGAAAAGCCAGTTTTGAGTTCAGACATTCTTTCCAGGGGGTCAGGGGCAACACACACCCTTGAATGCCTACAGAGAGAAGGCAAAGTTTCAGCTGTACATTCACAAACTACATCCAAGTGGTAAATTTCCAGTGTAGTGCACTGTTGAGAGCCTAGTAAAAAAGGTATCTGCCTTTATCACACAGGGCTCGGTGTATTAGCCGTCTTCCTGTTCAAGTGCTTCCTACTAAATCCATTTTCCCACATGGAAACTACCAGATCTATACTGAACTGAGAGGGATATAAGAATATTGAGAGCAGAGAAACTCTTCCGACAGAAAATGTAAAATGTGACAAAGAGAAAAAGTTGAGCACTTGCATTCAGAGTGGCTGGGGAATACCAAGTGTCCAGGATTAGTCATTCAAGCAGTCTGGAGTCAGAAAGCATCTGCAGTGAAAAATCAAAAGGTCTATATCAAATAGAAAGGTTTTCTTTGCAGATAAAGTCTTCAGTGTGAAGCACCTAGAGAAATTTTAAATTTTTTGAGGACACAAGAATGTTATTTTAATTCTTATTACAATTACTAACCTCTGAACTTAGAGGGAAACAAAATTTGTATTTTCAAGACCACTCTATTCCTTAGCCAAGAGACCTCAAATGTCCAGCTAAAAATGTTTGGGTTTAGCATGGAGTAAAAAGAAAATAGCAGTTCAATTTCAATTTAAAACAATTTTAGATCCTTAACTCAGATCATCAAGGAGTGAAAGACTAACTGGTAGCACTAGGAGAGAAGTTGTTAACCCTGAAAAAAGTGGGTGAAAACCAGAATCTAGTAATCATCTTCATGTAAATTTTTCCTTGGCATTTGAGGGATTTCAGTATACATTTCTTCCAATAGAGGAAAAAAAAAAAATCACATGGACTCCTGAAAGACCAAGGCCACACCAGCAATAAGTCTGCAGGACAGAGCAAGGTATATGATGTTGTATATTTTCTGCTTCTTCCTCCTGAAAATCAGTGAATTTTTCCAAGTGTTTAATGCAAAAAGATTTTACTGTGCTAATCAGCTGAATCAAATAATTATTTTCCTCCTTTCAAAGCAAGATATTTTATTAAAGCATTTTGATCAGGCTTGAAGATGTAAGTCCTGGCTCATAAAAGATGTTGTAACCATGCCTTGATCATTTGAAATGTGTTAACTCTGCAACCCACTTTTAACTCTGTGAATTGCAGAGTGCAGAGACTAAAGGTGGGGTAAGCTGGTTCATTTTGCCTCCTAGCTGAGGCAGGCTGCAAGTGGAGCTCGGAGCAACTATGTAGGTTTAGCTAATGGGAGATGACTTCTTATATTGTGATGCACTTGCAATAGTGACTCCAAGTATTTGCTTTAGGCTTACCCTCATTCTAATACCATTAAAATGGTGTGGCTCAGCAGTTCCCAAAGGGATTATCATGAGCCTCCGTTTGAGGAGCTCCTCATTTGACCAGCCTCTGAGAATGGGTGTTAGGCTCACCAAGTGCCCGGTGGACTCATCCCTACTCTCCAACTCCTTCAGCCTGTTCTGCAAGAGAGAGTGAAAGAAATATTGACACAGATTCTCTCCCCTTTTCAGCATGCATAACTGCCAGGACTCTCTCAGGAAGCTCAGCAATCTCCCTGCACCTCCAAGGCCCATGGAGCTGTTTGTCCATAGTGCATGAGGAGCAGGCTAGTAGGGAGGCCAAGAACCATAAAGTGGGCTCCTGCAGCAGGAAAACCTGTATGAGGATATGTGAAAAATAACCCTGACTTGCTAATCCTAGCTGTGAGCAAACAATTAGCAGGAAGCAGAGGCAAACAGGAAAGCTGATTTAATTATGTGACACTGATACAGCCAGTGAACTGGAGGGAAGGGAAGGGGGGAGGCAAGGGGGGGCACCGGGGATGTGGGGTCAAAACAGTTTGTAAAAATCTGTTTCACAAAAGCTGTTGTTCCCCTCGGGGCAGAGAGAGATTACCGTGGCTCAGTGTCTATCAAACACGGGAAGAGAATAGGGCCAGGGGCAATGAGACAGCTTCCGAGTATGAAGGGCCCTTCTTCTTCTCCGCAGCAACCAGCAGCCTGCCAAAGAATTCCTGTAAGCTCTCGGCGGCTTTGTGTGCCTGCCTGGGCTGTGGGCAGCTCTGCAGCAGGCCTGCCTATTGTCGGCAGGGCTCAAAGGGAGCAGGGCAGAGAAAAGGGGAGCTGGGGGAGGAAGAGGGTTTAAGGGGGCTTGTTGTTATCAAAGCCGCAGAGGTTATTGTGCTGGAGCAGAACCACGCTGCTTCTGAGCCCCCTCGGTGGGGCTGTTCATGGAGGCGCTGCAGGGAGACAGAGGCTGGGATTTGCTCCGTGTAAACTCACTAGGGTCTTCCTCTGCATGCACTCTCCTGGCTCCCACCTCTGGCGCAGAGCAGGCGTGTGTGGACATAGGTGAATGGCCCTGCACCCTCCTTATCCACACCCACCAGCACGCAAAGACACCTGCCAAGGGAGCGGGGCTCACATGCACTCCCATGACACACCTGTGACAGGCACACACAGGGCACAGAGAAAACACCCCTGCTCAGACAGATGCACCCACTGGCCCCTCTTGGCTTCAGAGATAAATGAACGCCTGTCCACATCTGCAAAGGCAACAGTTCATTGCTGGAGGCAGCTACAGCTGGACATAGAGATACACCTGATGGCTCATACACATACCTTCAACATCTGGGTCCTTAACCCAAACACACAGTCACATAAAGGCTCACACAACAATATGAAGGCACAATTGTCCTGGCAGGCACAAACAACAAAGTATTAGGGCACTGCCTCAGAGATCACGAGCACATGGCAGAGTTAGCACAAGGGATGCTAAGCCAGGTTGTTTTCAAAGCTCCATCTGTATTGCAGGAAGAGAAGCTGAAGGCCCTTGGGGAGCAAAAGCCTCAAGAAGGAGCATGTGAGCAGGGGTCTGTTGTCAGCAACTTTGCAAACACTGATGCCTTGTGTAACCGAATCTCCCAAAACACTGTGCTCAACACAGCCTCCAAATACCATGACCAGCCAGAGGAAGGGCCTGATCTGAAAGTGGGACATGCCCCAAGATACCACAGAGTCAGGGTGAGCAGGATGGAAGAGCTGGATCCCTGCTCAAACTCTAGGTCTGACTTGGATCAGGACAACTGAGCCAGGCAGTTCCCAAAGCCTGGCACAACAATGCAACAGAACACATGACAGATCCAAACTCCAGCTGAGAGAACCAAGCCATCCAATATGAAATCACAAAAGAAACTTTTAACGGTAACCAGAGTCTCTAGCTCCTTATCCCCTTAAACTTTCAGTGGAGAAGTAGCAAGCAAAGTCCTTCCAAGGCACAGAGAGAGGTTTCACATGTGTATCAGACCCACAGTCCAGACCTCTATGAAAATGGGAAATCACAGAGATCTGGCCCTTTTCTTAATGTAAATTTGGCTGTAAAAGCTTATCACTCAAAAAAAAAAAAAATATTGCTGGATCAGTAAAGCTTCTTCATGCTTGTGTCAACCAGGTTGGTAGAAGCTTTACTCCACAGTAGCCAAGTCCACACCTGATCACAGCTCAGGTCAAAGCAGCCTTCACTTGATGAGCATAGATGGTGGAGAGTTGGTGCATTACACAGCAGCCAGACCCTCTCCTACTCCCAGGATGGCCCCACTCATCAGTCCCAGAAAGATGATTTATCCCAGGGCTGATTCACCAAATTGGTGCTAACCATGCCTGCCAGGCTCACACGAACACTCACAGGTAAGAGACCCATGCACACAAACACACACATGCATGGGGGGCTGACAGTAATTCAGCTGCACCCAGAACCTTCTTCTTCCCTTCTCCTGCCACTTCCACCCCATTTCCCAGCAGATGCTGCTAAGCCAGCCCAGAGAGACAGGAGGAAAGATGGGAAGAGGGATGAAGAGGTACCCCAAGAGGGAGAGCAGCAGCCTCCGACAACCATGGTAGGAAAAGTAGGGGGGCTGAGACTGTGGGGGAGGGGATGGAGGCAAGGCAGGGAGGGCTTCTCATTGTGAGGGAAATTTTATTTTTAACAGATGCTAAGGCAGATGGCACAGAATTAACAGAAAATGGGAGAGGAAAAAAGAGGAAGAACATTACTGGCTCCAGAGAGAGTGGACATTAAAAAAATAAAGAATAAGGGAATGAAAACAAGTTTAAGTACTCTCTCCAGAGGAGGGGGGGAGGGAAAGCGCGAGGCAGAGCAGGGACGAAGCAGCGTGATAATAACCAAAGGCGTGAAATTGCAAAAGTAAAATTTGTGGCACTCGGGAGGGGCTGATAAGGCCCCAGCTTCATTGCAAAACTCACTCAGAAATTACTGATGTGATGTTTTAGCCTTTATCATTAATAATAATCGAGAGTGGGGAGCAGGGTGGGGGTGACTGAAACAAAGAGGGAGAGAGATTGCATGAGCATCTGAAACCTGGGGAAGGAGGAAGAGGACACAAGAAGAGAGCTGGGGGAGAGGAGAGGTGGTGGTGGGGAGAAAAAGGAGTCCAAATGAGGGGAAAAATGGATGAGAAAGGAAAGTTGAAGAGGAAGCAATACTGTCCAAGAGAAAAAAGGAGGAGGAAAGAGCAAGGTTAAAGGACATGAGGAGAACAAAGGGAGAAGGCAGACAAACAGGAGTTGGGGAAGAAAACACCAAAAAGTGAGAGGGGGAAAAAGCATGCAGGGGGCGAGAAGAGGATGAATGAATGGAGAAGTGACAGCAGAGATGAAATAGTGGGAGAAGACAGACTGCAGGACAGGGATTAAGAGAGGGGGAGACAAAGAGATATGGCCCTGCCGCTCTCCTCCCAAATTAATCGAGGATACATCAACCCAAGCCACTAAAACAGAGCTATTATGAATGGGTTAGTCACAGGTGGAGTTAAAGGCCTACAGAGGGATATTAGCCAAAATTGAGTGGCTTTTAATTTCTTTCTAACGAGAGATTGTGGCTGGGGAGCCAGACACTGCCTCGGCTTAGCTAGGCCTGAAGGCAGCTAAACACAGGAGCCGGCAGCTTCCCACAGCCACGCTAAACCACAGGCGAGCTGACCTGTGCCGTGCACGCAGCCAGCTGGAAAAGGCACACAGGAGCTGACCTGCCTGCTCCGTGCGGGCAAACAGCACAGCCACACGCACGGCTGGGGACACGCACAGCCAGCCTGGACGGACACAAAGACCGCTCTGCTGACAGACAGACGGACAGACAAAGTTCCACTTTGGGGCTTCACAAGCCGTCAGTGAGCTGAGGTGAGTCACTCTGCCCACCAGGGCTCGGCTTTTTACTGGAAGATCCCCCGGCACTGCAGCCTCCTCATTGCCCTCCTGGAGAGACCAGGGAGCTTCGACACAAGACCAGGACATCTGGGTTCTATTTCTGGCTCTGCTGCTGGCAGTTCACCACATTTCTCCATTTTCCCATCTGCTATCTGGGAATAATGCAGTATTGTTAAAACCAAGCACTTAAAAATGATGAATCAGACAATCTCCTCATTCCAAAATCATGAGATTGGTTTAAAAAAATCATAATATCTTCTAGAAGGATAGGGCCATGTACAGAAGGATCCACATGACTTTGGACAACTCACTGTATTGCACTCTAGTTTCATAAAAGATTTAAAGAGAGTTTAATTTTTTTCCCTTGAACTTAGAGCTCACAATTCATCAGGACACAATGCTGGGTGGGGGGGAAATATTCAGAAATGCTGACATTATGTAACATAATATTTCCCCCTATAGCTGTGTTCCAATTTTCCATGAAAACCTTGTACTTCTCAAAGTATAAGTTCATTAAAACAAAAGGGAGGGGTCAATTTCTAACAACTCTCTCTATATGAATCAATTTCAGGGGAGACCACAAAAAAAAAGAGCTGTGGAATCATCACAACATCCAGCTCTAACATTTTATAAACAAAAACATTTGTTTTATGATTGAAAATTACTTTCATTTTTAAGTTCTAGACCATTTAGGCTTAAAAGTGACTTTCAAATAGTAAAAAGTTGCACTGGGAACAAAATATTTCATTTTATCCAGTACAAAATTTTGGGACTAGGGTATAGGAAAAGGGAGATAGGTTCAGGATGAGAATCAAATTATTCCTCTGTGAAAGCATTATCTTTTTTTTAGTTCTTTTCCCATTTTGGAGCAGAAGTAACTGCAGTTTACAAATTCTCAGAAAAAAAATATTTCCTGCCTAGATACAGTTTCTGTCTAAATGGAGGTGTTTTAAGGCCACAGATGGAACATGCTAGATATTCTTAATTCATGTGTTTATTTCATTCATTGCCAATATGACCCAGCCTAAATAATCCACATACACACCTTCATCTCAGTGCTGTTCAAATACTCACACATCTTCCCCTTTTTTCAATCTGAATCCAAGCTCACTCATGATGGTTGTGGAATTTACTCAGAAGTAGATGTGCTTTCAGGTGAAAGACACAAATCAGATGCGCTGGAAAGTGTGTGTGACCTCTAAGCCAACAAAAACACTTCTGCAGAATATACATGAAGGCATCCCCACAAATCAAGGTGAACTCACATGACACTGGCTTAGGAGCACAGTAGTACATGCTATGATACAGGGGTGCTGTTCATGGAACAGGTATCACATGTGTGCTAAGTCACAAAACACCAGAGGAAGTGCTCTTAGTGCAAGGAACACCACATGAAACCTGATAACAACAGCCATGTCTAGTGGAAATCACCTGCTAATACATCTGAGAATAATTCATTAACTTAAGAGACAAACAATCTTAGTGGTGAGGTAAATCTGTATCTTCCCTGGATCTTACCAACACTTAGATGAAGCAATAAAATGCTTCTAATGAAAGAGCCTGTGAAGAGACAGGACAGTGTTCACATGAGGATGTCACTCTGCTGTGGCAAAGGACCTAGAGGCAAGGCTGCTGTGTTCTGTGCTTAGCTCAACTTCAGCACTTTCTCTCCAGCTCCACCAGAAAACAGGAGTAGCAGCCAGGACCCTCTGGTTTGGGCTTTCATTAATGTGAAATTTTGCAGGCTGTTTTTCTTTCAAAGACACAAGAGAAATATCCTACTCATCCTTCTTTTACTCAAATAGTGAGTTCAACCAGGAGAAATCAGCAGAGCTGGAGTCTGGCTTGTCCATCACATCCTCCTTCACATATCCTGCTGGAGAATCTCTTACCTGCCCATCAGGGAAAGAGTCCTGTGCCATAAAGTTCACTCTTCTGGGGTAATTTACTTTCTCACTGAGATTGAGGGACCTCAATAAATATCTTTATAGTGGACAAAAAAAAATTCTAGAGTGAGACTGTCCCATGGGACAAAGAAAAGTAGACACAAGTGAACAGACCACATGGCAAGTGCACATGAAACAGAGAGAAGTGGGATAGGGCTGCAGAAATCAAACATCACATAATGCCAGTGTGCATTCTTATTCAGAGACCTCAGAGTTCCACATGAAAGTTTTCCAGCTTGCTCATTCACGCAGGAGCACTGGCTGAGTTCAGTGTTTCCTGTTGATAATTTTTCTGCCTCGTCTGTCGGCACGGAGCTGAGACCATTCCCCGCAGTTGCAAAAGGCTCTTTCAATAGGCACTGTCCCCCCTGGGCTGCCAGCTGAGGCTGCTCCCTGGAGAGCTACACCCCTCTCAGAGTCTATTAAAGCTCAATTACCCAGGGCTGACTGGCCTCGTTGTCTGGCAAAAGGGAGGTAGGATGTTCCTCTCCCTCCCAGGGTCGGGGCTGCTTTACTATGGCCCAGCCAGATCACATCTATGTATCAATTTAATAAGATCAAATCTAGTACAAGATGTGAGGGGAGGAAGGCAGTGAAAGGAAAAGCTGTGAGAAGGCAGCTCAGAAAGCCACCAGTGCCTGCCTAGGCAGGACTGGCTAGCCCAGTGATGACAAAGGGCACATTGCTGATTTACACATTGCAGGCACAATGGAGTGTCTTGATTTACACCAGCATGGACTCCTGGCCTCACACACCCTGTCCACCAGCATCTTCCTGTGCCAGCCCAGCACAGCATCTGAATCACTTTCTCAGGGACCATAACCATTCTCTCCCACTTCCATTCTGTTGCCGCACTGTTCCAAGGAGGTTTCACACCTTCAGCAGTCAAGTCCTGGCCTTCCTCACATACTGGGAAAGAGCTGTCATCAACGCCAGCACAGAAGTTTCTATCAGTGATAGATACCTCCCACCTACACCCTCCCTCTTTGGATGTGTCTTCTGGGGTCTGAGTCCACAGACAGAATTATACAAATAGATCGGTCATACAGATAGCAGTCGTGTTTCATTTATTACTCAGAATCCTTATGGGCAAAGAAAATAAGAGAAGCTGCAAAAAATATAAACCCATTTATTTTGTTCCTCATCCCTTAAGGACCCTTATTTTCCAAAGCCACTTCACTGGCAGAGAAGGTGGGGGTGAGGGAAAGGAGGACACACTGACACGTGCAAGGTCTAACTTTGGGTTAGCATGTCTCCACCAGTCCACAGGACTCTGAATGTCACACAGAGATCAAGAGGTAAAGTCTCAGGTGCCTCTGGAAAAAATCCTTTATCCTCATCACAGAGGCAAGGAAACTGAGGCAGGAGAGAAGCCTGGCAGCCATTTACAAAGCCTCTCAGGGATGTGCCTGAGAAGTGGAGACAGGTGAAGCAGGGTCTCCCAAGCACCAGGCTGCCTGTCTTCCTTGGTTCAGTGTGACATGTGCCACCAACTGAGGAACAGGGGAACAGAGGAGAGGAAACTCATCAAATGCAAGCTATTCACAAGTGTCAAAGACATTCAGTCCAGAAGAGTCTACACATTATCCCCTCTCCAAACTGAAAATCACCACTCACCAAGACAAAGCTGAGACCTCTGGTAGAAGGCATATACCAAGCACACTGAGTCACAGGGCAAGAGTAGGCCCTGCTAGAACCTCCCCTACTCCCTGTTTCTGGTAGAAGTCAGAATCTGTAGGAATGCACTCCAGAGCTCCTTGTGAAAACTCATTTCTAATACCAAGCAGGGAGAGCACGATGTAGCAGTGCAGGGAAACACAGACAGTCCAGCCTCTCCCGCCCAGAGGTGCACAGAAGAGCAGGGCTGGTGCATCCACAACACAAGACTCTCTTGAGTACAAAGATGAGGTGACAAGTAAATGCCTAAACCCTGAATCTTTTTCTCTCGCCTTGAGTTAATCCACCTGCACAAAGAGCTTGAAAAATCCCATCTGTGCCAAGGCCAGGGACAGTGGAAACATCTTGTCCCCTTCCCATTCAGAACAAGTCCACAGTGAATCCCTGTAGACCAAGCTCGGGCTCAGATACTTTAGTTAAGAGGAATTGTACCAGTCTGGTGATTCAGAGAGAGATAAACCTTCATTTAAGAGGATTTTTTGCTTTGTGCTGTCTGTGGTTTAAAAACTTCAGAGCCTCGGAGGTGAAGATGTTATTGCTGATAAAAGAGTCCAGCCTGCCATACAGTGATGGGGGAGACTTCCAAGGGGACAACAGGTACCAACAGAGCTGCCAGCTTGATCAGCTCCATGCTTTGTGTATTGAAACCCTGCTGAAGAGTGCCTTGATCTGCAGTGGACTTGAGCAGTGGCTGAGAAAGTCCAGCAGAGCACCACTATGAGAACACTCTGCCCCACAGTGTAAGAGGCAGTGAAAGGCAGGTGAAGTGAGGTGAGGTGGCTTAGGCTACCCAACAGGCTAGTGGAAAAAAGGACTGGATATTCCCTCGTGCTGCCCACGCCCATTGCTCCAGCTGTCTCCCAGTCATGAAGCAGGATCTGATGGCACCAAGCAACTTATCCCTGGCATTGACACCTGACACAGCCAAAATGGGCATCAAATTTATACTCAGCTAAAACCATGGCACAGTGCACTGCACGGGAAGCCCTGGGTGCCACACTCCTAGATGGAGCCTTTAGGCAGCCTCTCTCCTAGAGTACCAAGCAAAATTACCCTCCCTGCCCCCATCCCCAGACATCACTCCCTGGAGCTTTACAGCAGGACCACAGACACATGAGGGAGGGATGGGGACACAGAGAGATGATCTTCCACCAGAAACTGTGAGGGGAGGATTAGAAAAAAAAAGGAAAAATATGGAAGAGAGGCTGTGAGCAGAGACAGAGAAAGAAAAAAAGGAGTGGGAAGGGAGAAAGTGAGAAAAAGAGAGAGAGTGAGAAAAATGACAGGAGCTGAATTTTCGGCGCCCTCACTTTAAATCAAGATAAAAGACTGAAATGGAAAATAACAGTCCAGAGAAACCCCTGGACGGCTTTGGGCGTTAATGGAAACACATGGCTGAAGGCTGTAGTGTTGTCAGCTTCCCCGTGCTCTGACATTCCTTTCTGATAATCCGGCCTGCCATAAAATTAGAATAGCAAATACCTCCTGACAAAGATGCATGTTTCCCTCTATTGTGCCATCATAAAAAAAACTCCGCTGGTGACTCGAGGAGCCGCAAACTTCAATTTAAATTTACAGTGCGGCGGAAGGAAAGTGATATGCACTCAAAAATTTTAATAACCTATTAAGTTACGACTTCAATTTCATTTTATGAATATTTTCCTTGGGGAGCAGTGCTATCACAGAGAAAGATAGAAATTTAAAAAAGATAAATAGTGCCATTAATCTCCAACATTTCTCTTCCATTATCCTTGAAAATTAGGAGTTATTTTTGTTCAGATCTTCATGTAATTAGCTCCCTACACTTGATTCACTAGCCAGAAAATGACCATGTTCAGAAAATTAAAAATTTGTCATTAAGTGGAATTTAACATAATATCATTTATCTTTATCTATTCCCCAGCTGACAGCAGGAGCCTTGGAAGTGATACAGGCTTCTGTGTCAGAGAGTAGAGGCAAGTCCTCGACATGAGAGGGAGAGTGCAGGAGTGTGGGGGGAGGCTATAAGGATGTGGGAGAAGGGGAGCGTGTGAGACAAAAAGGAAGCAGGAGCTGGAGTCACAGGAAGAGGGGGAGAAAAGGAGGAGTGGGCCATGGGAGCAGAGGGAAAATGCGGCAACCAGGCAGAGGAGCAGGGCAGACAGCCAGGCAGGGCAAAGGGTGGAGGAAGGAGCAGGAGGGATGAGGAAGAAGAGGGCAGGAAAAGCAAGGCAGAGCTATCTGCTGAGCTCAGGGGCAGAGCTCAGGAGGTGCCACCATGAAGCCAGCTGGGTGTCACTATGAACGCAGAATCGGTGGCCTGGTGAAATCCTAACCTGGCAGGATCCCTGTGTGTGTGCACTGGATGAGTACCAGGGCACTGGTCCCTGCTGATGGCTTTCTCTAGTTCTTCCCCTGTCCAGCTCACCAGTCCCCCATTAAACATTAGGCAAGACCCAGAAGAAATCCTCAACAAGGCCAGAGGAAGGCTTTTGCTGCCTAAAACCTATATATATATAGGTTTTAGGTTATATCTTGGCAACAAGATCCAAATAAACATTGGCTGTTAACAGACCTCATCCTTTTCAGGTGCTTCAGAGTGATCCACTGAATAGCCTCCACCATGTCACAATCACCTTGCAGAGAAGGCAAACTGAGGTATGAAAACAGATTTTTGACTTGCCCAAGGTGGTGAGATTGGAAGCAGACTGGGATCAGACCTTCTGCTCCAACTCTTACTTTCCACTCCTTCACTCAACTAATCCTGTGTGCACACCAGAAGTGCAACAAGACCAGCTCTCCTGCATGGGCTGAACTACAACAAGAAGCCTCTTCAGTTTCTGAATCTCTCTCATTGACCAAAAAACATTAGCTTCCTAACCATCTCATTTGATCTGTCTCTCCTACTCTCAGTGGCGAGATCTGATAAAATATCTCTCTGGAGAAAATGAAAGAGTAGGTGGAAGGAAGGAGAAGAACACCATAAAGCAAACACTATGGGCAGGAGCTATTTTAAATAACTGGCTAGCTAAAAAAGCCAAGGACATTAGCTACTCAGCAGTTCCATCACAAGAGCTTGTGCTATTTTAAGCAAATCTCTTTGCCTCTGTATTCTGGGTGAAAGTTTGGGGATTTTTCCACTCCCCTCAAAGAAGTTCTAGAGAGTTTTGTTTAGCTGGGTTCCCTTGTCCTATATCTTAATTTTCCAACTTCAAGCATAATTTTGTTCTTATTTTGTCTTAAAAGTACAATGAAGTGTATTGAGGAAAAGCCATAAAGATTGGCATTTCATCAAAAACAAACTTAATGACCTTGTGCTCTACCATGTACTATTCTGTGCTAAACATAACACAGAATTTTGCACAAATGCCTACTGGACAGTGTGTGGTATGTCACAGATCTGTACAAGAGGATATAAAACAGCAGAGGAACCTTCCAGTTCAGACACTTATCACCATGCTCCATGGTTATGATTTTTTAATGCAACCGAGGGAGTTATATATTAAAAAATCTCCTCACAGGTTCCTGCAAGCCACAGTTGCAGCTACAAAGTATCTGCCCGTGTGCATCAACCTGTTCCTTACCTATAAAAGGACAAGATAGGATGATTGTGTTCATCCTGTAGCAGGACACAGAGGCACTGAAAGTACCTTGGTTGCTACAGCAAGCCACCCAGGCATGGGACCCAACCATCCTGCCCCGTTTCTACAGGCAATCACATGCTGACAGCTCTGAAGTTTACCACCACCAGCTCAAGCAACGTTTGCATTCTGGTGCACGTGCAGCTGGAGTCAACAGCAGGGCTGGATAAACATAGGTCTGGGTACTGGGTTTTGCCAGGTACTGGGTGTGGCTCTAGGTCAGATCTTAGCTAGAGTAAAGGAAAATAGCAGCTACTACAGCACTTGCCCCAGTGGAGTGGAGTGCTGTCTCTAGGGATCTGTTCTGGGACCCAATTTCTCATCTTAAGTGTATTGCACCCGTGTCTCTGGTCTAAGCAATGACTGGAAGTGCCCAGCACTCATTACCTGCCACATCAACATCACTGCCGAGCAAACTCTTTCCAACCAGTGATCTGAAAGGTCAAGAATCACCTCATTCCTTCAGCAGGCCATGTCCAGACAGTTAGCTGGGACAGTCACCAGGCTGGAGGGCCCAGGGTGAAACGCAAGGTTGAGTATATTGGCATAGGAGGGAAAAGTTGATCTTTGTGGAGCTCCTCTCCATGGCAACACATATCTGACCTACAGAAAGATCCAGGAAGCATTTCCTTCTGTCTGTGTTGGGATGGGTTTCTGACTGATGCAGAAATCAGGAATGTGGATTCCTCTTGCTGCCATGTTGCTGAAACCATTTTGTTGTGAGTCCCACATCACGTTCTTTCCACCCTGAATCTCAAACAGCCCTTTCCCTCAGGTCTCCTCCCTCCCACCCTCCCACTCAGACTCATGCTCCTCCTCTCCCATCCCTGCACACACTTTCTTTTACAGTTCCCCTTCATTTTCTGCCTTTGCTCTGTTTCTGCCCTCTCTTCTCCACTGCTAGAGATGTTTGACTCATGGTGCTCTCAAAGCAGAGGAGAAGGCCGCTTCTTCTCTTATCCACTTATAATACAATTTACCAAAGTGCCTTCAATTTGTTTCTCCACTCCTTGACCTAGTGGCTACCCTTGCTCACCTTAAAATCAGTTCTCTTCTTCCCCCCCCTCCCCGCCACTGTCTTCCTCTATCCACTTCAACCCTTTTTTATGCCCTTACAGCCTAAGCCAGACTGTTTCTTCCTTTCTCCACACACAGACTCTGGCCCATCCCCTCCTACTTCTCCCATTCCTTTCTCATGCTCCCCCTCCTCACCAGAGCTTCAGCACTGCAGCCTTAAAGCAGGATAAATGGATATGGATATCGTACAATAAAACCTTCAGAATGGAGAGTTTTGTGCAAGTGAACAGCAGCCAAGCCTGAGAGACTGAAAATTGGATAAAGGGATTAAAACAGTAGCACATTAACAGGAGATTTAGAGTGTAATAAACTCATTTCATAATAATATGTGCGTTGGGGCTGGTAATAAATCATCGCGGGATCCCTGCCTTCCGCAGTGCCGGAACGAGGCAGTGACCCGAAAGCGGGGTAGGATTTCAGCGAGATGTGGATTAATTTCACAGGGTTCTTGGCCAGGAATAGAGCGGCTGTGCCATTCCCGTACAGCTGCTGCTGTTACTGCTGGCTTTTGGAAAAAAAAAATCCACAGAAAGCAAACAAATGAAACCAAACAAGAGGACCTGCCAACACTGCCTGGCACACATTTGTGGAGAAAGGTGCTCAAGTGGCCTTCACTAGCATCACCCCAGAGACCAAAATACTTCTCCGTCACCTCCCTGGACAATGTCCCACACCCATTCCACATAAACCTATGGGCTGAAGATGATAAAACAGCAACAGGAAAGAAGCCAACTAGACAGAAATGCAAGGCTAAGTTACCACATTAATGGCTCAAATAACCTTGTCTAAGGCACTGAACTCAAAGAAATCTGATGACCATATGCAGTAGATATTTAAGCCTGGTGGGCAGCCCAAGATGCAACCTTAGGACAGGTAGGGATGGGGAAAAGCTTAGACTCCAACTCACCTCTGCTGCACAAAGCTCATGAAAAGTTACAAAAGTGGTGAAGCCTCAAAGCAAGACAGTGAGGAGAGCAGCATGCTGGAATGTTCCCAGAGAAAGAATACAGATGGATCCAAGCCATATTGCAATTAGGTGAGGCAAGGACTTTGCAGCAAGAGGTAATAAAGAAATAAAGAGCAGGAAAATGCAGTACAAGCATCCTGAAACAAAGGACTTGAGGAGGGGACAGTTTGATGGTATCTTAAGAGCAGCTGGGGAACAAAAAAACCTCCCCAAAAGAGAGGTATGGAGAAGCCAACAACAATCAAGGCGCTGGATCAGATGACATGGAGTCTGGGCTCTTCTTGCCTCTGCAGCCATGGAGATTGCTTAGGACAGAGAGTGCTCAGGGAAAGTCCTGCCTTGGTTTACCCACAAGCAGTAGGAGTGTGACCCAGTGTGTTTGAGAAAACAAAGTATTGGTTGACATCTAATACAGTGTTGACACACTTCAATACAATTGGACATGAAAACAATTATCTGTATTGAATAAAAGATAGGATGGGTCAATTTCCAAGAAAATTCTCTAAACATAAGCCAAGACTGGACTGGCATGAAGGAGAGGGTAAATTTAGGTGAGCAATATGGGACACTGTGAAGTCTGACTGGGCCACACTCCTACCACAAGCAGTAGGAGTGTGGCCCAGTGTGTTTGAGAAAAATAAGTATTGGTTGATATCTAATAGTTGATGCACTTCAATAAAATTGGACATGAAAACAATTATCTGTATTGAATAAAAGATACGATGGGCCAATCTCCAAGGAAATTCTCTAAACAAAGCCAAGACTAGACTGGCATGAAGAAGGGGAGGGTAAATTTATGTGAGCAATATGGGACACTGTGAAGTCTGAGGAGGAAGTGAATCACTAGCAGTGCAAAATTCAAATCCCAAAAGCAGACTTAAGAGCTTGGAGACCTGCAGATTCACAGAGATTTTTCTTTGCTGATATTGCTAGAGTGAGAACTGCCATACTTATTTAATCAAGGCCAAAGTCACAACTCTGGACTTCAGTGAAAATATTAATCTCTGTGTTGTACTATCAAAGTTATCAATTCACAAATCAGCCATCTACCTGCATGAGCAGATGGAGGACGTTCAAACCAAACAAGCCATATAATTGTTCCTCTAATAGGAGCTTAAGCCTTGCAAGAGGCCTGGATCTGAGGAAGATTGTTATCTTCACATACAAGTTTTCTTTACCATGTGTATAGTAGCTACTGGCAACCCACCTACTACACACAAATCCCTCAAGAAACCTTGTTGCTTCACCAAAGAGAGTTCTGCATGTTTGTACAGAAGACACAGCAAATACCTACAGCTTTTACAGGACTAGATTGGAAGATAGGCTAAAGTGGCACGTTTGGGTTTTAGAAGTTATTTAACGTTACATTGAAGGGTGAAATTAAGGGAAAATTCAAAACAATGAGAAAGGCAAGACTTCAGTAAACCAGGAAATGAGACTCAATAAGACAGAAGGGCTGAATATCTCTGATCTCCTTGAGATTCACTCAGTCATGGGACAAGAAAGGGTCCCCAGCACTTTTTGAATAGCCATGTCCACAGGTCTACAAGAGAAAAGGACAAGAAAGGCATGACAAAACATCAGACTGTGTCCTGAACTCCCAAACTACTTCTGAGGAAAATAAAGTGCCACGTTTACAAGATGCTTCAAGGTTTGGATTAAAAGCAAAACATTTTTTAGTCTTTCCAATGCAGAGCACCACAGGTAACCAGTACCAGGTCAAAGGCCCAGCTCACACTTCATGCCGAGGGAGGTCCCCAGCATGACTTCTGGACAAGGGTCCTGCACAAGGCAAAGCTGTGTCAAGGGAAATATAGGTTGGATATTAGGAAAAAGTTTTTCACTGAAAGAGTGATGAAGTTCCGATGGGCCAATCTCCAAGGAAATTCTCTAAACAAAGCCAAGACTAGACTGGCATGAAGAAGGGGAGGGTAAATTTATGTGAGCAATATGGGACACTGTGAAGTCTGAGGAGGAAGTGAATCACTAGCAGTGTTAAGGTCTCTTCCAACCTGGCAATTCCTTGAATTCTGTGAAATATTCCAACTTCAGCTTGGGCCAACTACTAGTCACTGACACAGACTGGAACAAGTCTAACAGAAGTGATCTGTGCCTCTCCACTTGGGATGGAGGAGGTACATGGCCTTGTTCATCTTCTGAATCACTCTGAACAAAGACTTGAGTTTGACTCTGCCCTTGGCCTCTAAGGGCCCAGAGCACAGATTTACTAACCATACCAGTTCTGTCCTGCTAGTTTAAATCAGGCAGTTTAACTTTCACTCAGGAAATACTCATTATATGGTTGGAGACTCTCCTGTGCTCCCACCAAGCATTTTGACATCACTGAAACTATTTGTGTTTCAAGAAAAAATATTCACAAAAAGTATTCCTGCCAGTCCAGTACTCCCAATCTCCTCTTTTACACTGTGCTTGGAGGGCTAAGGGGAACTATGTGTCTCACGTTCTGTCCTGCTAGTTTAAATCAGGCAGCTTAACTTTCACTCAGGAAATACTCATGATATGGTTGGAGACTCTCCTGTGCTCCCACCAAGCATTTTGACGTCACTGAAACTATTTGTGTTTCAAGGAAAAAGATCCACAAAAAGTATTTCTGCCAGTCCAGTACTCCCAATCCCCTCTTTTACACTGTGCTTGGAGGGCTAAGGGGAACTATGTGTTGAATGCTCCATTTTTGTCATGAACTGCTGTTCATGCTGCACAGCACTGAGCTCAGAGATTCAGCCAACACCCCAGGCAGGCTGAGGTTTCAAGACCTATAGCTGAGGTCTTTGTTGTCTTTATTTCTTCCACTCCGAGCAGCTCTGCTATATGGCAGGAGTTGACTTCTTACACTTCAGCACTAGATTTGACAAACAACTGAACACCACTCAAAGGTAAAAGGTGCACTAAGCAAAGGGTTGGAGTTTTCTTCCTCAAAAGAAAGATAACTGATTTAAAAACACCTTTTGTAAAAACATATTTCAGAGATCACTTCCAGGCTGTAAAAGTTGTTTTGGGCTAATAAACACAGAAACAGATACATCTGTGTTTTGAAAATGCATTGGTTAAAACAATATTAGCAAGTCCCTTGAAAATAAAAGGCAACAAATTTGAAGGAAAGTCTTAGGAAACCAGAAATTTTACTCAAAAACTATTTTATTTTTTATAAATACTGGAAAACATGGTCAAAAACCCCAAGAAGGTCAGCTTGACTGTCACCCTATAGCAGTGGGAAAATGGAAAAGCAGAAAGGAAAATTTCACACTGCAATTTATTTTCCTCTGGTATTAAGGGATGATCCCAGCTCAGCAACACTGCACAGTAAAATGATGGGAGCCCCAAGACTCCACCCAGTGAGGTCAAACAATGCACACAAAGCTATCAGGGGTACATCAGTGTCACAGATACTCACTGAGAGGTGACAGTCCTGGAGAGAAGAGCCTGATGCACCACAACAGCGTGTGGCCCTGGTGGCATTTGAGCAGCTGGAGGGTGTCACAGTGGTAGTGGCAGCAGCAGCACGGTTGCTCACCTAAGCTGGCTTCCCTCATTACCATAGCTCTTGCCACACCACTGAAGTGTAAATTCGCTCAGTAAATCACACCGGCTGCACCGTTGCAAGACAGTACTCAAGAAGCACTAATAAAGAGGGAAAATTGGATTTGCATTGAAGTCAGCCTTAAACTTCATCTGTCAGTCACTGCCAATCAAGGCCTGTAAGCTGCAGCCAGACTTCCCTGGTAGTAAACTGGCCATGGAGACTTGGGAAGCCAAGGCACAGAAGGGAATACACTCAGCACAGGGCCTTCATGTTCCTTCACCCCACAAGAACCAACAAGACAAAGCCTTCTGTAATAAAAGCTGGTGGACAGTGAACCACAACAACTGAGTAGTGAACTAGAGAGCCAAGGGACTGTAAAGTGCCTTGATTTCTCTCCTGCTGAATTCAAGGGAGGTATTTCTTCCTGCTACCCCTACTAGATGATATTTAAGAATAAGAAGAAAATTCCATAAACCCTCCAATCAATTTGACAGACCATTTCAGCTGGAAAACACAGGTAGTACTGAAATAGCTCTGAAAATGCTGGAGGACCCAAGTTCAGTGTCCTCCAAACACTACATTACAGCTATCAGTCAAAACTATTTCTTTTGTGTATAAAAGGACCAACACTAGCAAAAGGACTGAACATGGCTAAAACAAAAGTCATTTTTTGGTTAAATATAAAGATTTGGGTTGTCTCAAAATGACATTTTCATGAGAAAGGAAAAGAATGAAAGAGATAATAATATAAGAAAATTCTTTACATTTTTTCCTCATTTAATAAAAAACTTTTTAAAAAGGAACAGTGAAGAAAAGTATAAGGGATTTTTCTACATGAAAGACTGTGTCCGTTTTGCAGCATCCCCCTTCTTTACTAAGATGCAAAAGTAAATTAAAGCTATCTGATTCATTTCCCCACAACTGGTGCACAGTTGCACTGACCTGCAGTAGTTTTAGGTCTGCACTGCTGCAAAGGGCCACCACCTTCCAAGACACACTACAGGCATATGGCTGGTGAGTTAAGGCATGCCCTTGACTTTTTATTTGTCACAAAATATCATTGCAATGCAGTTGTATGATACTTTGTTGGCCAAAAATCACCTTCAAGACAGTTTAGTGGTGTGACATGGTACACTGTCAACAGTAAATCTGGGCTGGAAGGCAATTCTGATGCTGATCATTGAAGACACCAGAAACAGTTAAATACCTACTGTTAATCATGCTACCTGGCTTACAGGCAAACCACCTTGTTCTGTAACCTTCTATGATTTTATTAGCTCAAGAGGCTCATATTAGGTTGCTTTTTTGACAGCAGACCTGCAAAGATCATGCAATGTTGGCAGAAATGGCATGGCTGTAGTGGAGTGCTGACACTATTCACTATAGGTGGACTCTGGGCAGTTCTAGTGAGTGCTGATCAGGTGAGCCCTAAGCTCAAATATAATTTTTACAGTCATAACACTTTCTATTGGTAGGACCAGTCACACTTACCAATATTTCCAAGTTCCTGCACAGACAGGAACTAAATTCCAACTGGGCAGCAGAAGTATCTTCCATTGCAAAGGACTTATTTAACATTTCCTTGGGTGTAAATAAATGCAGACACAAACAAGCTGCCTTGCTTTTGCAGAATAATCGATAGCACAAATATGAGATTGAGAACAGAAACTGAGACAGAAATTCTGCAGAAAAAGCTCAAGTTGAACCAGAGTCATCAGTGTAAAGTATACTGAATTCACTCATGGACGCTTTCAAAGAGAAGCACAGATGAAGAGGTATGTCAGACCTCTCTGTGTTGGTGGGGTTTCAGCTGGAACATGAAATTTAGGCCTGGATCCCAGATCCAAGAGAGATGGTGGCAAATAAGAGTCCTTTGAGAAGTACGACTGGTCCAAGACCTAGAAAGCATGACCTGTAAAGGTGAAAGATGTTCCATCCAGAGGTGTGAAGGCTTGGGAAAGAATTCTTTCTAGTAGGTAAAATACTGGGGAAAAAAAGGAATGTAATTAGCCATTTTCCATGCCAACATGGAAAAGAGAAGAAGACAAACTGCAGCAAGATCCAGATTACACATGAGGATCAGGTGTCTAGTGCTGTGAACTAGTGCTACAGGGTAGTGAAGTACTGAAACAGATTGCTGAAGGGAAGCTGTGATATCTCCACCACTGAAAGCTCTTAAAGACAGAAAATTAGCTAGAAAGTTATAAAATACTCATCTGAGGTAGAATGGGTCTTGCCCTAGGGTAGGGAGAGGGATTGGATCATCTCACGATGCTAATTCCAGACTTAATTTTTCTGATAATCATGTTCAAATTAAAGAAACTAATTCACAGTGAAGCTGATTAATATGTCCAATGCCATATATTAGACCAGTAGCAAGAGAGTATTAAGACCACCAGTGACTGGTATATGCACACCAATGACATTTGCTTCAATACTAGCTGCAAAAAATTTTGAGAAGCAAATGGGGAGAAGGGTAATTTACTGTGATTTCCCTTCCTTAGTGTCCAAAAATATTACCAAAATAGCCTAATCAAAAGGCTGTAATATGTATAGCTATATTATTTCCATAAGTAGAAAAAATTCTCAATTAAAATTGAATTATTTTTTCTTCTTTAAGTTTGGGGGTGAATTAATGTTAAGCATTAAAATTATCATACTTTTCATTAAATAATACAGGCATTTTGTTAAAAATAAGAGAAATACAGTATTTAGACTTGTCAGAACATTTTCCCTGAGAAAATGCAATGAAAGGCAAATGTTTTTCAGCTCGTTCTGTACCTACCTTCTCTTCAGAAAGAAAATAAAATGTTATAAGTAAATTACTTCCCCACTTTGAGATTTTTGAGTCCCAATTTCATAATCAATTGAAGACATTTGTGTTGCTGTCTTATGGAAGGTAGCAACAATAATTTGGGGTGCCTCAGATATGCAGAGAAACGAAGTGTCAATGGTCTTGACGACTTTTTGGCCAAGGAACAGCAACACTGCTGATTAGCAAGTTTGTCCAGTTAGCCTGAGGTTTGTCTCTAATACTTTCTCAAGTAGGTCCCTGTGCTGCCTTTCTCTAACAACACTACTCGTGAACTGCATGTGCAGAGCCATGTTTTGGGGAATGGGCCTGAACACCTCATTGCCCCAGCTCATCCTGCTGAAGTCCTTCCTTATACAACAATAGCACCTTCACATAGTACAGTGTACTTCAAATGCTGCTTGGCAGATCCCACCTTGAACTATGTGCTCACTGCCTGTCATTCCACTTCGAGAGTCACACATTACAAAATTATTTCTTTCTCCACCTGAAATTGCAGAATCTGTTTATCCTTCTCTCATAGGGCCAGAGTCTTTGCTGGCAGAATTTGGTGGGACTCACTGCTCTTCACTGATGCTGCCAGTTGTTCTGCATGTTCCTGTTACATTGACAGATTTTATTTATATATTTATGCAGCTGGTATAATATGCAGAAAACTTCAGGGCTATTTCCCAGGACTGTGTAACCAGGACAGAGTCCACCCAGATTCTTCCATCAGATCACGAGCAACGGTCTATAGTGAGCTGCCAGTGGCATAAAGAGAAATTAAGTAAAACTGAGTCGTTGAAGTGACAGCCCCCTTTCAAAGGGTGGAGTGTACACATGTTCATCCAAACACAACATATATGCTTCACTACAAATGGGACTTGTGCAGGTTAAACTTTGCTTCTGTGTCCCTTCTGGGCCACATTCTTACCTCATGTAAGTTGATGCCTTCACGTTATCTTCCCAAAGCCCTGTTGAGCTGAAATCTCACCTCCCTATCCCCCAAGCTAAGGATCTGGAGCTTTCCATCCAGAGACAAAAAATTCCACATTTTTAATACTGCTTTGTTGCTACCATCACCAAATAAGTCTGTTCATCACATGGTCTGCCTTGTATTTTTGTCAAAAGAGAAATACATCAATTACTCTCATTTCTCTCAAAGGTCCTGTACATACAGTTCTTGCTGTGAAGAAGGGAATATCATTTGTCTGAACTTCACTTGAGTGCTTCAGTTGCATTAATGGAAAAATATGGGAGCCCCCCCAATGGTAAAAATAATACCTTTAATTTCCCATAGATGATAATCAGAGTCTGCAGCCTAGCAGACAAAGTGCCTACTTCAGCTTTTAAAGGTGCAGCTGTGAGTTCAGAACTGTATTTACAGTACCTTTTCTGTTCACTTTGTTCTACTCGTGCAGTTTTAACTCAATTAATACCCACTGATTAGGCAGAACCATAAAAATCGTAACAGCTACCATCTCCAATGTGTCAAATTCAGACATGCAGTAGGGTGTGCAAGTGCTGTAGGAGGAAGGGCACATGAAAGGATGAGAACTTGGGGCTTGTGTTAAAGAATAAAAATCATGGTATCAATACACTGATTTTCACCAGAGGTCAAGCATACCTGATCACATTCAGCTGACATAATGAAAGCCTCACCTTCAAAGAAAAGCTTTATTCCTCATGGGAACAGTTTTAAATGTCCAACACTGAACTTTTATCAGCTGTGAGGACAGGAATGTAAAGAAACACTTCATTAGATTCACTCAGATCTACTTCTTAATAGTACTGGCTGTCTCCCCCCATAAGTTTCAACTGTAAAACCACACACTTATCAAAAAAATATAGTCTTCGAAATGGGGAGAAAAAGGAAGAAAGATCAGTCTGACAAATTTTGCCTTGGCAAAATGAAAAAAATAAAGTGTTTCACAGCAACCAGAATGCACGGTTTCACTGCAAGCTAGTCCTTGTTATACAGTATTAGATTTTTGTTTCTGCTACTCTTTAGATTTACATTTAAATTTCAAAATAATCAATGCAATGGGGAAAATTAAAGCTTATTTTGCTTCTAAATGTTAGGAATTAAAAAAAAAAATCTTGAGTTTCCCTGCATCACTGTTTTTGGTTTAAAATTTAGTTTTCAGCCAAAACACAATTTACCAATGATGACAGTCACAGAGTCAGTAGTAAAAGAAGTAAACATATAGCAGGGCTGTAAAACCAGCAATGGGATCTACTCCTTTCTTTTGCTACATTTGTGGAACTGAGTGTGAAACACTCACAGAGCTGTCTCAAAACCCTTCCTCTGGTGTTCATAATTGCACCTGAAAGGCACACGGAGATCCCTGTGATGCCAACACATCATTTCCTCATTTGGGAATAAAGCAGCTGTCTTCTTTCATCATCCAAAATAAAGCAGAGGAAGGGATGTTGACAGTGGGGAACTCTCCAGAACTGCAGGTACCTGTAGTAAAGGATGCAGCAGAAGATCATGGTGGTGGCTTGCCCAGGTCACATCAGAGTCCCACGGACCTGCAGTGCTGCAGCTCAGCCTTTCCTGCTGATTGCTCCTTCCTGGCAGATGTCAGTCCAGAATACCTTGGAACATGGTACATAACACAGCCTGTGGTCAGGTGATCATCCACCACATTTATGGGTCTCCTTATTTCTGACCACAAGGACCAAGGTCTCTGAGCCAGGACCCAGCCTCACATCACGCAGCAGATCTTCCTCACTGGTTTTACTTTTCAGTTAGTTATAGTTACCATTAAAAGCTACAGCTGTAGCTCAGAAATCCTTCAGTGCTTTGTCTTGTGCAATGCAGGAAAAGAAAAGGTAGTTTTCTAGAGTAACCCAAGAGTAATACATGCTCTGGAAATTCCTCCTGCCAAAATAAAAAGCTCATCTAAAGCACACAAGGGTTAAAGGATTTCTTTACCCAGCACAGAAGCTCACAGTTCAGAAAGCATGCTCTGAGAGACAGACCTGCCCCCTCAGACATGCAAGGACCTCTCATCAGGAAAGCAGAAGGCAAGATCCACAGTGCAGATCTGAGAGCAGAAAACAGCAGTGGCCCTGTGCAGCAGCTGTTCTCCCTGCTAGTAAATAGGCTCAGCTCACCCTGACTATCTTCAGAGCCAGTTGCCTGATGCAAACACCGTAATGTTTTGCATCAAGGTCTTTCTTCTGTACTGTTCACAGTGCTGGAAAAGGAGTTTCCCAGTTCCCCTCTAGTCTTTTCTATCTGTGCATTAAGCACAGAAGAAAACAAAGTAAAAGATGCTGAGAGAACTTTTGGGAAGCGTACTCCACTTTATAAATTTTCTTTTAAATACTTCCTTTGTCAAGTGACATCTTGGATGGGAAGGTAAGGCTTTCCACCTGTCTAGACATCACCTGTTAATTGTCTGAGATAAAAATTGTCTTCTTTAGACTTCAGAATTAATGTGTCTTTGAGATGAAAACAGTTCATGCCTATATCATACATTAGAAATCATCATTTTACTTTTGTGTTACTCTGGATCTACAAGCCAGAAAAAAAAATAACATCAATAGAAGAGGGCCCTCCAAGAATAAAAGACATATAAACAGCCTCAAGTTCATGGCCAATTTTAAAACATCATCTTGCATAATCAAGAGTGTAGCCCAGGAACCAAGGCAAGGTAAAACACAGAGGACATTTGCCCTACACACTATTACATTGTAGATAGACTTATTTAAGGAAAATGCTCCTCTAGTCAGTCATGAATTGGAAAATCATATCCAGTCTTGGTTTGACTCTCTGTGAATAGTACACAGCTGTGAGTTTGGCATTTCAATCTTAAACCACATGCAAAAGTTTCAGAAATAATCTGGGCTTCCCTTTTTCAATCTCAAAGATAGATTTCCTCAAAACTGGCATCAGTGTTGACCAAAAAGCAACAGCATAAAAGGAAAATATTTCTGAGGAAGCAATCTGCCAGATCTCTAGCTAACACAAAAAAAAAATCTTGTGCTGATTTCATCTTCCTCAGATCCAGCACCACATTTGGAAAGTCACTTTTAATAGCACTGCTGTTAAGTAATCAGATAAACATTATGCATGCTGTTGCTTAAAAGCAGTCAAGCATAGCATGAACTTCAGCACTTCAGAGTTTTGTACTGCATCTACCCTGGACCATCATCTGCTAGCACTGGGCAAACACAGAAAGAGTACCTGTCCACAGGGAAGACCCTTGACACTGACTGTGCATAGACTTGTGTTCTCTCTGTTGCTGCTCATGGTGCCTGAGGAAAACGTGACCAACTATAAGCACAATGCCAAGCATAAGCAGAACTTCTTGTGAGCAAATTAGCTGTCTCCCCTTCAGAAGTTCAGATCTCTCAAAATCCTTATTTACTAGAATTCAAGCAAAAAACTCAGAAGCAAACAAGTGTCTCTGTGTCACTTCTTGGCACTGGAAATGGGAAGACTAACTACAAGTTTTCCTCTCCACCATATTTCTTTCTGTCACTGTTAGGCCAATGATACAATGACCTAAATCAACATGTCCCTGGTTCCACCATTTCTGTCATTCTACAACCATGTCTATCATATTGGGGTCCTCTACTTCTGTCCACGTAATGGCCTTTACCCATTTGGAAGATCTCTATGGCCAGCTGTGTAGATTTGAGATTATTTGCCATTAATGAGAATAATGTCCAGCTTCTAGTGCTTGTCCCAAACCTCATCTTTAAAACCCCACAGAAATAGCAGAAGGCCACCAGAAGCATCTGTGTTTTTCAAAGACTGTCCTCTATTTTTTCCTAAAGGCTTCCAGCAAACAAACTCTCTGGATCTCCCAAACATGCTAGAAGATTATCATCCATGTTTGTAACGACCCAGTATTCCAGCTAGGGATTTATTTTGTTCTCCCATCTCCCTTCTGTGTTTTTTAAAAAAACAGCATCACAGCATAGCAGCCACCACTGCTGCAGCAGCTCTGTGCAAGTCACATCAATTCCATTCCCAGGGGTGCAAACCAATTTCTCTTGTTTTTCCGCCCGTCTCTCTGGCTGAACCTCCAGCAGCCTTCAATCCCATTAATCCAAGCACTGCTGGCGATGACGAAGACTGATTTCACCAGCAAACGATCAATTTGTATCTCCCCCCCTTTTTTCTTTTTTCCCCTTTTTTTTTTGGTGCGATGTACAAAATATCATGAAAAAGGCGTTAGTGGTGATAGTTCCACAACAGTGAAATAATAGAGTAATAAGGCAATCCACTTTTGACCTTGCAGGACAGCTAATTCATCTACCCATCTATCTTAATTATTCCCTGGGTTACAAAAGAGAAACTGTACAATTCATTCATTCCACGGTGACAATTCCATTTTCCACCCCCAGTAAAGCACCATCCTTTCTCTGCAGTGATCCTGCCATAGACCACATCCCTTCTCAGCCTACTCACACCAGCCCTCATGCAAACAGTCACTGTAGGCCTGATCCAAAGCCTGTTGAAGCTGATCAAGTCAGGCCCTTGTTGGCCCCCGTGCACTCCAGTCCATGCCCTTCCATACTTGCACCTCATTTCTAAGCAAACAAGGAGTCAGCCACCGTCACAAGCCATATTAAAAATAGGATTTCTGGCAGAATAGACAGGTGTGCAGACAGGCTAACTTTGCCCTGGGAGAGTGACCTCTTCAGATCTTCTCTCATGTTTCTGGAAAGAAGATATCTTACACAAAGGTACATATTATCTCAGAAATTCTCTCTGCACTGGATGAGAGCAAGTTAGGACCTCAGAATTTAGAGGGCACATTGTGATAAGGGTTCAGAGAAGACATAAGCCAGACAGTGGAGAAGAGTCAAAGAGCATTTTCTGGTGGCACTGTTTAAAAAGTTTTGCTTTGCATCATTTGCTGAATATTAATTTGTCTTGGAAGCAAGTATCTGAGTCTTAAATATCTTACAACCTGATTTTCCTGCTGCTTTCCTTCAGAGGTTGAATACAACTTGCCCATTTTTGGATATGTATATACAAGTAGACTGTTTGCACATGACTCTCCAACCATCAGGGAGAGTCTGGTGTGAATGAATGTCTCCTACCATGCTCTGAAAAAGCCAAGGTTAGTCTTCAGCTGCAATAGGAAAAGGGGTCTGCTGGCATTTGCAATGCCAAAGTTTGTCATCATCCCTTACAGCCTAACAGTTGCTAGGAAGAAAGTGGAAAACTGGCCACAAAAGGAGGTAAGGAGGATGGTGCTTCAAAGGGAGTAGAGGTAACTGAGACAGATCCCACAGACTCTTGGTTGTTCCTCCTGTGAGTTAAGTTGAAAAAGAGAGCAGGAAAAATCCCCATAAGGGACAGCTGTTTCCAGTCAGATTTGTCCTGCTGAGAGTAGTCTCGACTGCTCACATATCCTTGAAGACTTGCACTTTTCTAGCATCTGACTTCCCTGGTTTTAAGGTCATATTTAGGCTACAGCTCACTTTGTTCCTCTACTTAGCATCTTCATATTCCCTTTGGACTTTGGAGCAAGCCAGACTCCTTTCCTCTCCTCACCCTCATCTGTTCCCCTTCCCTCACTTTACTTTCTTCTTACTGCTCAAGCCTGTATCTCTGCTTGTCTTTACAATACTCAATTCTCCTTACCTACACCAAATACACCCCTCTCTTCCTTAAAGCCTCTAACCTCAGCACTTTATTTCCTCTTCTGTAACAGGTCTTTTTAGCTTCATTTCTTTTGCTGCCCAGTTTCTTCACCTCTGTTCCATTGGTCTCCAGTTTTGGCTGCCCTACCGTAACAAATCCACTAACCTCAGCACTTTATTTCCTCTGTCTGTAACAGGTCTTTTTAGCTTCATTTCCTTTGCTGCCCAGTTTCTCCACCTCTGTTCCATTGGTCTCCAGTTTTGGCTGCCCTACCGTAACAAATCCATTCTCTTTTTCACATCCGTCTGCTCACCTCCTAGACTCCTCCACTTGTCCCACATAATCCATCCACACTTTTGATTCACATTAGTAAAGCAACTTATATCTTCCACCAATTTCAGTCTGCTGATACATCTTTTGCTCCCTTCTGTCTTTTCCCACTCTTGCCTTCATTTTCCCCTTATTATTGTTTTTTATACTTACTGTGGTCCCCGACCCATCATGTCACCCTACTCTGCTTCCTCCTCCCCATAAACTTTTACATGAGCAGACAACCTATTTCCATCTCCATCACTGAAGCCTAATCTGAGTTTGCAGTCTCTTAAGAGAAGTAGGCGCACCTTCTTACACGACATTTATACTGTGCCTGTCAATGTGCAGTGCTTTGAATGGCTATTATTAATACATTAGTAATACAAAGATACCACCTTGGGTTCAGATATCCTCGAGACACAGATTGTTCCAATATATCAGCGTAATATTAAGGCTGCTTTCCCCTTTGTTACCATTTTCCTCTAAGTCTGCTCCAGCAGTTCTGGTCAGGAACAGATGCTGGGCTAGAGTGTAAACTGAGAGGAAAGACAATACCCTACATCTCAGGGAGCAGAACTGGAGTCTAAAGTCGTGTGTACCCAGGGGTAGCAGGAAAATCCACCCCAATGACAATAAATACCCAGGAGATTGCATAGATGCCTTCAAATCCCTTAGTGCAGAGGTGCCTACTGACATCAGCTCCTCTGAAGACCCAAAGCCAGTTCATAGGAGTCTGGCACAGAAATGTGGGCAGAATTTAGGCCAGCTGAATACAGCCCTGGATGCCACTGAGCAGTGAAAATAGTGAAGCAGAAGGCAAAGCCTGGTCCAGTGGTGCTGCTTCACTGCCACATGTATGCCATTGTGCTTTGTGCCTCGATGTGCATTTCAACAGAACTTGCATAGTATGTCCAGGCTCTTTGGAAGCAGCAAGTGGATGCAGAGACGAGGTCTACAGTGGGTAAGGTTTCAGCAGGACACAGATCACGTGTGAGTGAAAGTGCCAGCAGCAAAGCAGGGCAAGCTGATCCACAGGCATAGCTGACAGAGGTTGCTGCAGGCTGGTGCACTGGAAACAGCCTGTACCATAACTACCCCAAGTCCCAGCAGAGAAGCTGTACAGTATCACAGTGCGCAGTGACACATAACTGCTTTTTCAGTTAAGACATTGACTACCAACTGAGGAGGATGGATTTCAGTCACTGACTGACACAGGTAAGGTACTCTTAGTTTGCCATCTTCTCTCTGTTAGCATATTTACAGGATAATAACAGTGATGGCCCATGAGCCCTGGCATAATGTGATTTTTTTCAACAACTCAGAATTCATACTGGATAAGTATCATGCTCCCCTCAAGAATTAACCTTTCTGCACCTCCTGCCACGCTGGTACTTGTGGTATGCAGGAACATTTCCCACCCCAGGCATAGTTACTAGTCTCCTTCTTGGCACTGGATATGTAGTATAGCTAGACAGCTGAATTCTTTGATCTTCTTGATGGCTGGTGCACATACAAAGCTTTTGGAGTCATGTACTTCCTTGTTCCCCAGGAGAGCAAAGTTTCTTGCTCAGCTGAAAATTAACTTCTGGAGTTTGTACTTGCTCACTTCCTCTTAAATGGCCTGCAAAGCAGCTCTGAAAGACAAATATTACATTCCCGGGATCCCATGACTGCCTTTTCCCAGGCACTCCTCAAGACAAAAGAAAGAGAAAGGTGAATGAAAGATTAAGAAGAACTGCGGTGCTGACCAAAGAAGTTTCAGAGGAGAGAAAAAGGAAAATGGAATGAGAAGAGAGTGAAGGAGAGAAAAAAGAATGGAAGGAGAGAGGGAGCAGCAATAATAAGGTCATTTGTTACAGGAGCTACTCCTAGTCTGTGTGTATGTAACACAATTTGAGCTAATTGTATTGCCCTCACTTTGGGGACGTTGCTGTCTGTCTCTGAAGCTTTTTCTAATTTCCCCCCTTAATGTACGATTTCAGAATCTTTCATTCTAATGATTTTAATGCAATCAGCAAAACTATGCATGTAATTGTCTTTGGCACAGCACTCGCTGGAGTGGCACTCAGGGACAGCTCCCTGAACCCAGGACTCCGACAGGAGAATGCAAAACAGGCCTGTTTTCAATCACCGCGGCAGAAGGCAGCCGGCAACGTCTGCGAAAGGCTGCCGAAAAAAAACATTTGTCGGAAGACAATGACAAAAAAGGGGGTCTCAGCTCGGTGCTATTCAGAGACAATTTGTAAGCACGGCTGTTGAAGTCGATCCAAAGGCTCCGGAACAGCTGGAGCTTTGCAGTGATTGATAAGTGCGCCCAGGAGAACTTCATTTCTGCCTGAATGAAGACAAAAGCCCCGCGATGCTGGGCGGATGGGTAATGTCACTATCATTAAGTAGTGAGAGTGGATATGCCAGACCTTCAGATGGGGACACAGTCAGGGCTATGAGGAGAGGTCAGGGCACCCTCCCTTCCTTCCCATCACCGCCAGCTCTCTCCCCTCCCTGGCTCCCCCGCTCCTCTCACACACACTTTCTGGACAAACACCCCCTCTGCTAATTGTAATGCCCGCATAATAGAAGTTTCCCCAGCTTCTAAGTACAGATCATAGGTCTCTCCTTCTCCTCTTCATGACTGCTCACACTCCTTCCAGAGCTTTAAGAGCTGGTTCAGACTGTAGGTGCTCCAGGCCATCCACATGCACCTACCTATACTATCACTGTTGCTCATGATCTCACACTCAGAATACACCACCCTTGAGAGTCATCTTCCATGTCCACATTTGGGTGACTCCCACCAAGGGCCGCTTACCTTCTTCATCCCTGTATTCCTCACCAGTATCTCCTGAAATCCAAAGCCTGCATTTCTAAAATAAGTCCAGCTGCAATTTTTTGGGCAACCCTGTGAAAACAGCATCAGCACATGAGAAGAAAGCACATTAAATACAAAGCTGATCACAATGGAATTGAATTGGCATCTACATGCTTTGCACTGAATCTCAAGTGCTTAAGGTTTATCTTGTTTGAGGTGTTTACTGACAGTCTCTTTTGCTCTGCAGAGTTACCACATCTCACATGCAGTCATCATGAAGAGCATTGGAGACAAGTGAATAAACTTAAACCTCAGCTTTCACTTTGTCCTCTTCTCATGGTGAAGAAAATGCTGGAAGATACAATGCAAGTTGTTCTGAAACAAGCCCAAATATTAAAGGACCCTTTGCATATCAAATTACTTTTGGTGCTGCCCACAACTACCCAAATTCAGGAGCTGGCTCCTCAGTTTCTACATATTCTGTAGCCAGGAGCTTGGACACCTCTGAAACTCTGCAGTACAGCTGGGAATCAGCAGTGCACCACAGAAGCCATCAGTAAACAGTAGACAGCAAGGGTGCCATTGCTACAGGAAGGGGAACAAACTGCCTGAAATTTCTCTAAGCCTGGGTCACAAATCCCCCAGGGATTTAACAACCTACTCAAATACTTGCTTCTTTCCCTTCTAAGTAGTGAACCCAGCTCTTTTCTCCCGCTGTCAATGGCCAGCCTAGGCAATGCCAGAGACAAGACAAAGACCTCTTCCAAAAACCCTGCAGTCTTTCCTTTAGCAAGAAATATTAGCCCATCACCTTCTGCAGTGGTTTAAGGAATGTGAAGGCAAAAGAAACAACTGGAGAAAAAATGGTTCAGATGGGCAGACAGCCCATCACTGTTATACTTCTTGCTGATATTTTAGGCCACCCCTCTCACGTGTAATGCAGCTAACTGCTATTTAGATGACACAACCTAAGAACACTCAGAGCTACAGCTCAGTGGGGATCCCGGTACAGGATACTCTCACCAGCCACAGCTGAGTGACTAATCACCAAGGGAGATGAACCTGAAGAAAGATGAGAAGCTTAGAGTCAGGAGCTCTGGGACTGTTTCCAAACTCTATTACTGACCTGGACCAAATCACAGCCACTCTGCTGTATCTTTTCCCCTCCATTTTTCTGCTTAAGAACTCTGCAGTACAGGATCTGGGCTGCTGTTTAGCTGGACAGTAACTACAGCAAAAACATCCCACCCTGAACTGAAACTATAATCTGACTCAGCAATAACATTTCTAAATATCCCTATCTACCAGCACCCAGCATATTCCTGCCTTGTTGCCACCATGTCAGAAACCATAAACCAAAGTTACTTGGGGAAAGCAAAAACACCAGCTCTCAGATTATCACTTCCCCTCTGCAGTGCAGCTCAGATCCATTTGAACCTTTTATGAGCACCACCACCATCATTCCCTTGATTCCTATATCCTTCACAGGTATTGTACTGCCCTAAGGGAGGGAGTTGAGACACCTAGAGATGCCCTTTGCTGGAGGTGATCTCTAATTGCTCAGTTTAGACCCCAGGAGGCATAAACCATCCTCCTACCCATTCAATGATAGCTGTGTCAGCAATCCCATGCCATCTCAGACTGTGGGTTCTTTGGGCAAGGGAAAGCTTTGTACAAAGCCTACCACGTGCCCAGGCCTCCATACCCCCACAAGAAGCAGCAGCCCATACAGGTCCAACACACTCACAGAGATGCCAGACATCCCTCTGGGCCCTCTGTGGGTGGTGGAAGCAAAGTCAGCTGACATTATTCTCAGTCTCCCTCTACTTCCCAAGTTCTAGAAATTTCTCTCTGAAGCAATGGGGTTTTTTTTCTGACTTACACCCAGCCAACATCTTGCACTCTCTGCAAGGTGATGGAATAGCACAGGCCAATGATCAGCAGGAAAGCCAGTTCCCGCTGGCCTGCAGAGGAGCACCAGCCCCACTGCTATTTGTACACGTCCTCTGGAATCTCCACATTCAGCACTGTTCTTGCCAAAGCCACCACGAAAATGTGCACATCATTCCCTAACCTCACTGTCCCCAGAGCTGGCACTGGCTGCTTGTTCTGCCTGTCTGCTTGGACAGCTAAATAGTTATGCAGAGAACTGCAGTGCTGGGGGGATCCCAGCCTTTGGCACATGCTTTGGAGGTCCCCTTGTGGACATCCTTCCTGAGCTGGTAGCCCAACTTGGCTGCAGCAGGAGAACATCTCTTGTAGCCTTTTTGGAGAAGGGGAGTCACTGCAGACCCTTTCTGGAAAGGCAAAAAGAGGCACCCAAACCGCTTAGTGGTCCCTGTCAACCAGGAAAAGAGCAGAATCCCAAAGGCCCATTGGCTTACAGCTGCTGCCTTCCACCGAGCAATGCTATTTCAGTTTCTATTGTCACTCTGCAGGCAGATGGGACAATACAGAACCTGCTTCTGCAGGCAGAGGTCTCTTTTCAGGGCCTGCACATTTAACACCAATGTTACCAGCAACACGTCAGAGCAGTGAGAAGAAGCATGATACTCAGATTTGATGAAATAACGTAGACCAACAGAGACTTTATAACAACCAAGTAAAGACCTCCAAAACCTCCACTCAAGCTCAGTCAATCCTAAGCTTCCAGAAAAGTGACTTTCCATTGCAGTAATATATTCCCCACAAGACACTCCATTTATCATAGCTACCAGGTTCCAGCTTCTAGCAGAAAAAAAAGCCAAAGTATCTCACTGCTGTTAGGATTCCTGTTCCTGGTTTTTGTTCACAGAAAGGGATTTGGCAAAGTTTTCAATGATACTTTTCCATTTTCTTACAGCAGTCTGGCATGTCTGTTTAGCCTGATCCTCCCAGTGACTGTCATTCATCTTTCAGTTGCCACCTGTAACATGCCTGACAATACTGTCAGTTCCAACGTAATCGTCACATGCAGGTAGAGCAACGGTGAGTATTAAAATCCTTGGATATGTTTGTACAGTCAGGTACAAGACTCCAAGGTCACTCCTTGAAAGTGCATAGTCTGTATCACATCTTTTTGAGCATAGGGTACCCAAGAGCACCTGGCACAGGAGCTCCTGTCCAAGCAGACCAAGACAAGCTACGTGCAGCCCACAGACAAGGCATCTAGAGGGAGAGTCAGGAGGTGGTGTGTCCTTTTAGACCTGCACAGATAGTGCCTCTATTCCCACCATGAGAACGCAGAACCAAAAGCACACCCATGATCTGAGAGCTCTGTTCTGACTTGTACACAAACAGCAATCCTACCTAGTGCTGAGAAGTTTTGATCCATTCATGGTCCTACCTGCTCTAAGCTATGACAGTTGGGCCAAGCAGGATCCAAAACCTCCTCCAACCTGCCTTTGTCCCCACTCTGATCTGTGAAGTAATAAATAGTGATAAATCTTGACAGAGAGCATCCAAGTGTCTGGCATGCTGTGGAGGTTTGAGGGCAAGGCAGCTTCTGCTACAGAAGATGATCTCTGGCCTGCCTTTCTTGATGACCCCAGAGAATTCACACCGCCCTGCTCCCTCCTCTTGAAAGGTGATAACAAAGGTGTGAGTTTCTAAGCCTGACTGGCTCATGGAGTTAAAACCCAGTGAACCTGACCAGATCAGTGATAAAGCCAGAGCTCTGCTGAATTGGTCATTCTCTTGCTCTCTCCTTCTCTTGCCTGACCCCTCTTTTGCATGGTTCATAGAATCGGCAAAACTCCCTGACACAGAAACTGGAAGACACTCGATCTGTCGGTAACAATTTCCAGCAGCTCTGACAGGAACAGGCAGAGCACAGGAAGAAAAAAAAGGGAAAGGGGAAAAAAAAAGGTAATTCCATCTGCCTTGTATTCTCCCTTTTGTTTTTCCTTTGGCTGCCTCTCTTTCCTAGCACTGTGCATCTCCTTTCCTTTGTCTGCTGCTGGACAGATGAAGACAGTCCATGGGCCACAGGAGGCATCCCAACTTGAGCCATGAAAGAGACTAAATCATCCCAGAGGAAGGACTACACAGAGATGGGTAGATTAAACCTCTTACTTTAAAGCCTCCACAGCACCTACAGCATGCTGGTTCCCTGTCCTGGTTGCCCACACTGGCAAGGAGCTTGGAAAATGTAAGGAATGTCAGTAGAGAAGATGGGGCTGGTGATGATTTATATCCACATAATATTTACATTTTTTAGGTCACCTTTGCTGAGGCTGAGAAGATACTTTCATTTATTTTGTTTTGCAGAGTTAAGTGTGGCCTGGAACCATCAGTGTGTTTTTACCCACTAGATGAGTGGCTCTGTCTTTGATCCTTCCTTCTCTCATCACTGTGGTTTCAAGCCTGATGCACAGTAGGCTTCACAGAGTATTGAGGGTTTGTAAGAAGTCAAGGCACACAGAGTGAGATTTCTGCAGCCCCTTCTGAGCTGTACATCTGACTCACAGAATGACACGCTCACTAAGGAGACTGGACTCTGAAACCCAGGCAGTTCCTGCCCATCCTGGAGTTCTGATGTCCTTCACTGAGCAGAAGTCATCCTGTCTGAGTGTCTAGGGAGAGGCAAGTACACAGTACAATGCCTGCCTTTACAGACAACATTAGATCACTGCGAGTTATAGATACTGGAATCTGTGTTGTATCTTCAGAGCTGCATTTTCCCCATCTCCCTCTCTCGCGGATGAATAGGTTTTTCAGAACAGGTGATCTTTTGAAGGACATATGTGAGATGACAGGAAGGAGAAGCCATTGCCCTGGTAGGCCAAAGGCCAAGAAACAACAGTATTTATTACACAGAACTAACTTCCGTTGTGACAGAACCAGATTATCATACCGTTATACAACCTGCACTTCAGAAAATACACACCCTTGGAAGGGTCCAGCTTGAAAACAAGACCTTACATGATACAAGTCACCTGTATGGGGGGAGGAAGGGAGAGCACTGAAGGAAAAATGAACAGGTGACAAGAACAAAAACACACAGAACGTACTTGCTTACTGAAAGTCACAGCAAGTGAGGATTTTATATCTAGCCCAGGCACCACTTTTGAGGTACCAGCAGGGCACGACACAGAGTGGTATCACCAGCAGGGTGTTATCCACCATGAAGGCTTTTCCTTCAAAAGACAAAGCATATCTGGCTGAGAACCCCACACACTATTTTGTGGTCTAGATGACACTGGGTCCATGAGTCCAAGACACACAGATTTATTTCTTTTTATCTCCTGACACAGGCAGAAATTCTGCAGAATAAAAGCTCTACTCCTTTGTGTCTAGTAGAAACACCATCAGTGTCTATTTAAAGCAGGAATTGGTCCCAGAGTTGAGGAGAACACTGAAATCTAACTTTGGAAGTGATTGGGGAAGTCACAAAAACTCCACAGCTTTTGGTGTTTACTTCCCCTTAGCCAGGCAGAGAAGCTGCTGTAACCTGGCTGGTGAGGCAGGTGGTGTGTGGTGCTGCAGACTGGCTGAGTGCTCCAGCTACTGCCAACAGGGGCAATGGTGAAATCTGGGGCAGGAGGGACAAGGGGAGGATGTCACACACCACAGGCTAGAAACACTGTCTGTTCCTACACACGCTGTCTGCTGGTGTGGCCAGGGGAGTCCCAGAAACAGGATACACAAATTCCACAGCTCAATGAAAGAAAGAAAAAGGGAGAGGGAAATTAGACATCTCATAGGAGCGAGCAGGAGGAGTCTGTAACAGGCTCCCACTTGAGAAAACCAGAACCATTCTTGCAAATCTGGAAGCCATGTCATTTTAGACTAAGCAGCCTTCAGAACACCTATTGCCTCCCATCATGCTTTATATGCACCCACCATCACAAAGCCCAGCTGAGATGGGGCCACCAGGCCATGAAGAGCAGCAATGAAAATAGAACAGACAAACTCAGTTCATGCAACATCCCTCAAGCAGAAAGCAAACACAGTGAGGCACTAGTGAATCTGAAAGTCCTCTTTAATGCCAAAATTGGCCCAAATCACCTATAATTGCACAAACTGATGAAAAGCCTGAGTGACTCAAAACCTAGGGAGTCTCAGCCATGAAAAATTAGGGCAGGGAAAGTGAGGAAGCAAATCAAGCCCTCCTGGTACAGCTGCAGCCTCCTGCAAGTCAGCAGTGGGTGCTTTAAGATTCTATCCACCACAACCACACCAAATTCAGACTGTGCCAACATGGCAGTTTGAAGTAAAACAGTCCAGTAGCTGGATACCAAGGATAAATAAGATTTCTGCTAATCCTGCTTTCACAGCAGGATACTAGAAAATTTAGCTGACCTTTGTTAAATAAGCTCAATGGGTCCCTTGAGAGATGGTGAATTACTGTGAGTGAGCAAAGAATGTCTGCCTTGGGCTATAGCCTGCAGAGAGAGTTTTTCCTTACACAAGAGGCTGCAATCTACCCCATTTCACTGGACAATGTATTTCTTTTATTCTACAGGGAATAGGCCACCCCCAAGCTACTGCAAGGCAAGCCGTTTTATTCTCTTGGCCACCCCCAAGCTACTGCAAGGCAAGCCAGTTGTACCACATCTGCAGAACACCTCTCAGCAGAACAGGAGACACTCCACACCACACAGCTTTTCAGCTGTGGCACTGGAAACTCTCACCAGGAAAGCTGAGCTGCCAGCAGAGCACACCTTGCCCCAGGATGTCACTGCCATGGCTGCCTGTTTCCCTGCTCACAGGTTTGCTCTCTGGACTGCCAGCACGTGCACCTGTGCAGGGTCTTCAGGGGATAATGGAGGACAGGTAGCAGCTTGGAGACAAGTCCATCATAGACTTTGATGGCACAGGGTCTCTTTGCTAACATACTGTGAATCCATTGGCAAAACAAGGGCCAAAATAGTACCACAGCCAGAAGCAGTCAGACCAAAATTTCATTGCTACACACACATTTCCTTTGGGAAATAAAAAAAAAATAACACCTGTCCACCTGTTCCAGCTTGACTAGCTGGAATTTAGACCACCTCATCTGACTGGCTGAGGAAGCAGATAAGAGAGAACAAGGTAACACGAAGCTTTTCCATCTGTGTTCTGGCTGAAGTGGATTTGATGAGACATAGAGGTCACAAAGGGTCGCATCAGTTGAGACATTAACATGCTGCAGCAGGAACTGCAGACTATTTCCTTTCCAGGTGTAATAAGACAGAATTACAAAGCTGCATCTAAGATCTTCCATTCAGCATCTAACAAGCTGGATCAGAAAGTCTGGGCCAACTTTTTTAGAGTGAACCAAGCTAGGACAAATCCCACCTGGAAAAGATATGTCCAGAAGTACGTTTATGGGTATCCACAATTGCTCCAGGTGCCACTACTTTTTCCTTTCACAACCTCAAGTAATAAGAAGGAGTAGAGATAGGAGAATTACAATCAAACTATTTTTTTCCGTTTCTCATTCTTTAAGCAACTCCTGAGTACCTGGATAGACAAATACCTGGACTGCCCACTCATGGCAAATTAAAAACAAAAAGTATGATTCAGACTGTTTATCTCCCTTTATTTCTCTCTCTCTCATCTCCCTCAACTCTGACCTCTCCAAAGTTCTCAGCTAAAACAGATCACAGATTTCAGTGTCCATAAAAACAGGAACATTTTTATTTTTGTTTTGAAGCCTATTTCAATGACCCTGCCGAGCGGGGGTGGGTAAGGAAACAGGATCATTCATCCTGGCTGAGCAGTACAATTCCATTTGCCAGGCTCTGAAATGAGAGACACTGCTGATGAAGTCAAAAAAGGAAAATGCTCCTCTGTGTCATTTTTCTCCTTTTCCCCACCCCAGCTCTTTTTTATGTATTCCCCCCTCTCTACCCCCTCAGTCTCCCAGCAGGCTCTCTGGAGATAAAGGGGGAGAGAAGCAGAAAGATTGGTATCTCAAGGGAAACCCACACCTCTCAATATTCAGAATATTGAATATGAAATGTCAGAGGAGTTATCAATCTTACTTTGAAAGCACAAGGAGCTTTATTTGTTAGTGGAGGATGTAAAAGGGGCCTTCCAGAGCCATTCACTGACTCTTCAAAGCACATTTCACCACTGGAGGTTTGTGATTGTGCACTCTACCTGGAGTCCAAGTAGGAAAGGGAGACCCATTCAATCCTGCCAATATATCCTAGGCAGCAAAGGAAGGTGTAGACAAGTAGAAGAATATACAATGGCAGCAGAGTTATGCAGAGGAGCAGCAGGAGGTGAGGGCCAATTCTTAGTTGGTGAAAAGTCATATGCTGCTTCAATTAGCTTCTAAGATATGATGATGCAACTCAAAACATGTAAGGAAATTAAGCTGACAGGTCTGCTGACACCAATGACCACAGCAGCTGTGAAACCAGTTGAGCCTAAACCTTTTCCTCAACCTTAGGCTCATACCTTGTCATCATCAAGCTATCAGCATTCTTACTTACCTCTTCCTTAACTTTAGTGCATGCAGGCAGACAGACACTGCAGTGAGGACCAGAGAGCAGCCTGAGATATGTCAAATAGCCCCAACTCAATAATCACATACTACAAAGCATTATGGAGAACTCGATCCTGGCTGACAGCAGAGCAGAGAGAGAGTGGGGGTTAGGCTCTAGTGAGATCAGTGGAAAACACTACTGGTAGGGCATCTCCAAAAAAAGAGATACATATTTATACACAACATCTGTCAGTACAAAGTTTCCAAGTGAAAAAGAGGCCAGCTCTATGACAACCAAAGACAGGGGGCAGGACTCCTCACTGGTGAAGAAAGATCACCTGGGGCTGTAGGCTGCAGGTTGTCTGGTCTGTCTGGCTCCCCACCTCCCTGTCAGCCCCACAGTTCAGGAGGCTGACATTCCTAACCATCACCTATTTTCTGCATTGTGTAATCCACAGCCTTCAAGTTTGCACACTGTCCCTCTTCAGGGAAAGCAGTAGGGAGAGGTTTCAGTCTTCCCCTAACTCATCTCTCTGACTACTCCCTGACTTTATGCCTAAACATCAGTGGTTGTAGATGAACCAGAGAGTATGACACCCAGTTCTCTCTTCACTTGCTACCAAACTGCAGACAAACCAGATATGTGCTAGTTCCAGGGACCTATGAGAGGTCATGTGTGTTGTTCTCTGACCAACATCTTCAAGCCTTGAAAATAAAGATTTGATTCTTAGTTGTACATTCTCTACTACTAAGAATATTCTGCTGCACAAAAGTTAGAGTAAGTAGCATGCCCATTCAGGGGATGGGATAGGAAACCTGGGCACCCCACAGTATTCAGTGCATCCTGTTTAAAAACCAATTTGAGGAGACAAGTACAACTCACTTGATTCCCAGGGAGCTACACTGATTCAAGCTGACTAAATGTTCAGATCTTAAGTTCTATTCAGGAAAGTTTGAAAATGCTGGACTGCTGCTGTTTCCTGCAGAGCCAGCATGTGGAAATGAGGTGCTGTTGTTTATGACAGACCACTGTGCAGAAAAAAATCTCCTGGTCTCAAACGTGACCTTTCCATCAGAGGTCACCAAAAAGTCATCAGTGATTTCATCAGATATCAACCAACTCAATTGCCCTTACGTGCACACACAGCAGTAGCAACGTACAGGTCACACTCATTTCCTTGTGTGAGTCAGTCACTCTGAGCCCAAGGCCACCAGTTAGAAGAAAGAAAGATCGTCTGAGATCCTGAATTAGATTTCTGCTCTTGGCTCAGCCCTCATTCTCAGAAATATGCCTACTGAGTGATTACAGGAATAATACACCCAGTTTAGAGTTACAGGGGGGTGTCCTAGGGACAAGGGGGCTGCACAATGGCATCTACCAACACCCCAGCTCAGCTGTGGATGTGCTCTGGCATATTTACCCTGTGGATTTGTATAGCTGTTGCCCAATGTTAACTTGGGAAAGACAATAAAGAGATGAAAGAATAATACAGACATGAGGGTGACTATTTTCCGAAGAGGAAACACTTGCTCTAGCTGCCAATGATTTACAGGGTCACGTTGTTCACTGTTGACATATTTTATTGTCATTATTTATCACACTCACTCCAGGAGCCCTAAGGAGTCCTGCACAGGAACTTGGGCCATGTAGCGCAAGGTGATGTACAAATACAGAGAGCTGTCAGGGGGGTAAAGGCACCGGAGTCCTGCCAGCTGCTGCCACTGCAGAAGATACTGCAGATTCACAGCAGGACATAAAAAGGCAGTAGGGGGAAGATGGCAGGTGTCCAGAGTGCCAGAGTATTTCTCAGCTCAGCACAGAACGAAAAGATTCTCTTCACTCCATCAAGTTTATAGAGTTAAGTTCACAAATGCTAAATGCTTGCATCATTTTTAATGCTTTCTTACTGGCCACAAGGCTGTCAAAATGCAGAGTAACTGCCTGCACAGCCAGAATCCTGAACAGGAGATTACCCAATTATTATTATTATTATTATTGGTATTATTACTACAGATTTATATCTCTATCATGATCTCTCTATCAAGAGAGACATTGTACTCTCCTTGTGAAATAACATTTGCTTTGCTCTTCACAGAAGAATTAGAGGCATTACAGGAAAAATATACTGGCAAGTTACTCCAAAAACACTCCAAGAAGGCAGAAGTCTACATCAAATATGTACATTTGCACCTGCTTAGTCTATGACCACTTTTGTAGTGGTGTAAATCAGGAGCAATGCTCCAGACACTCCACTAATACACATCAGTGCAGTTCACTGATTTCATATAAAAACCCTGCAGACATTAGGCAGGGAGAGACTGCAATCAGACCCTGTCCGAGATCACCCCGTGTCCATATGCTGTTATTCATTACAAAGTATGATCTCAGTGCCTAGGGGCTCCTAGGAAGGCCAAAGTCCCCTCCACTACATTCTGCACTGATCAGTAATGACATACAGCACCTGCTTCAACAATTTGCAATGAAAGGAGACAGAAACCAGGTATATTCTGGGTACATTCTCAGATGATGAAAATACTGCCAAGTCTTGCAATTACATGGTAAGCCCATACAAGTCACAATTTTTCTTCAAGTCTCAGCTCCCAGTCTAGTAAGCTGATGAGATATTGGAGAATATCTTTTTCACCTAGAGAAGCCTCACAACTCAGACCTCCAGGCTGGCCTGTCTGCCCATTTCTGATTTCCAGCTGCATCTTCAGTGCATAGGTGAGTTGGCTCTCAATTCTATCTATGCTAAATCAGTCTAGAAGGAACAAGAAGTCCAAAGAACAATGGGAAAGAATGGCTAACAAATGCCACTCCAATCCTTGTGAGTCAAAACTAACACAAACTTTCCAAACTGAATTTTCAGTGTGCCTGAACTTGAATCAGAATCTCCAGTTCGACCTGCATATTGATTTTACTTACTTATTATTCAGATCTAAAGAAATAATTTATCTCTGTCAAAAAAGAAGAAAAAAAGTGAAATACTAAGACACATTAGGAAAGAAGAAACACACCACTGCTCCAAGACAGTGGTGGGAGCTATGCAGAGCTGGCAGCCACAACCCTCCCAGCTCTGGTGCTACAGTGCCTGTACCAGACAAGGACCCCCTTCAGGACCTTTTTGCACCTCAGCATGAAATCACAGGATGAGGTCAGAAGGAGTTATGGAGATTGTCCTATTTGACCATCCTGTCCAAACCAAGACCAAGAGGAGGTTGCTCAGGGCTGTGTCCAGTCAGTTTTTAAATATCTTCACAGATGGAGACCCCACAAGCTCTCTGTGAAACCTATTCTAGTGTTTGACCACCCTACAGTAATTATTGGTACATGGCTGACAAGTGGAGATATTCAGCCATCTCTTAACCTGATTCGCTCACCATGTGTCAGAAATTAAATAAAATAACTCCACTGTCCCTAGTCAGCATGTTTCAGTAGTGTAAGAAACCTACTGCAATAACACTTGGAGCCCAGCTGGAGCTCAGGAGCCCATATGTTACATCTGTCACACCACGAACACACCAGACACAGAAAGAGAGAAGAAACAGGATATAGAGCAGTGGTGTGGTTCAGCTCAGCTCATACAATATGCAGGACTAAACCCAGGGTCTCCGAATCCTTTGCTCACTTCACAGCATCAGGAGAACCATGCTAACACATTCACATTAAAACATTTATGTTCTGCTTCGCCACCAAAACTGCTGACATTTTTCATAGGAAGTACGAGCTGTTACAAGTTTAGCCTTTACCTTTTCCTGTTCATAGATCAAAAAAAGGCTTTCTAGAAGATAGTCTTTTTTTTGAGTATTCCATACATAAGGAACATGCTCAAATCTCAATTGCAGCACTTCCCCTTCAGAAGAACATTCATTCCTATGTAAGACATCTGAGGTCACTAAAGATATCTGCCCTTACTACAGTAACATAGATTAACCATGGAAAGAGCAAATAGCCACAAAGCAGGAATTTTCTGATGAACCAAAAGCCAAATATGTCTACAGGCCTCTTAGAAGGCCATAGGTCATCTTCTCATTAAAACTGCAAACACATATCCCCTGTGGTCTGTGATCTCATTGCAGGGCTGTGCAACCTCTCTGCCCAGGGCAGGGATACAGCTGCTCTGAGAAGCTCCACTTTTTGCATTTGTTGCCTTCTGCCAGCACTTTTCTGGTTAAAGGCAAAGCTGAGGGAAAGTTAAAGAGCAGCAACAGCTGCTCCGGTGTCTTCCCCAGATGTTCAGCTGTGTTCAGCCGGTTAACAGTTTGAGAAATCATTCGTCAGCAAAGGTTTTGCTGCCTTGCAGGCTTATCTCTGAAACAATATGGTACTTACAGAAAAACTCATTCTCACCCTGCCACACTTAGCACCTAAAAACCCCTAGTCATTTCTTAACCCAGCACACTCTCTAGTCTCTCTTTGGATTGTAGAAATTATTTGGTGCCTTGATGGACAGAGATGTGAAGAAGCACACACCCAGTAAAGACAATCTGCAGGTACTCACAAAGGTTAATCTGAATGTTTCATGAATTTAAAAGTTGGCCCAGTTTTTCTGAATCCTGTGCTTCAGCATGTCTCCCTGCTAGAGTGCTTTCTTCTGCTGATTATCATTCAATTACTGTTATGATTTTCTGTTAGAGGGATTGATTGCAGAGGTCAGTGAAAGGAAGATTACAAGGAGTGTTAATGCTGGGATTAGGGTAGGTGGAGATCAGGGTGGAGCAGAGCCACTCATGTCCAAAGTTACAGCCAGTCAAATTACAAACAGCAAAGGGCAGTTTAAGAAGGCCAGAGCTAGGACCTCTTAACACCAGGTATCAAGGACTTGGAAGTGAACCACAGTGACAAGAGCTAATTGCCAGCAGGATACAGTCAGGACAAATTACAAGTGTTAACTGCCAATTAAAATGGCAGGGCCAATATCAGGGCCAGTACAAAGATCAATTATGGGATTACAGCAAAGGTCTACAAGTACATAAGAACAAAGCCCACCTGCAGCCACACAGAGAAATTCAGATGAGGATCTTCCAAAAGTGGGAGAAGACATTTTTGCCTTGAGGCAGCTGAAATTCAGAGGCTCAGTCTCTCACAGCTGGTACAACTGAGGTTCAGGGAAGTTCAGGAAACAACGCCACTTCACTCCAGCTGAGGTTTCAGCTGTGAGGCCTTTACTGGTGGTAGGAGTAAGATATGACTTATCTTATGGTTGTGAAAGACCTACCAAATGGGGCAGGAGAGATGTCTTTACAAAAGGCTCACTGGAAAAAGAGCACAGAGCACAGCTCTATCAGCCTGAGGAACAAGCCAGGTGTGAAAACCAGACCTTCTGTACTGCTTCTTTGCCAGTGTTGACACCAGTGAATCTGGGATCAGGGATTTTAAACTCAGCCTTGCTCTTTCTGCGCTTAATTAGCTGTCCATCCATAAGCACATCATGTAGTGTGTGAAAAGGCTCCTCAGAACTCTGCTGAGCACACCAGTCATTTCAGAGCAACAGACAGAGCTTTATGAATAACTTTAGAGGATTTTTCCTCTGTTTGCAGAACACTCACATTGCACTTAGGACCTGACCCATATTCTGAGCTCACATAGACATTCTCACCCCCTTTGAAGGCATCTAGACATAGCTATTGCACAATCAGGACAGGTATATAAAAAATGCCATCTCTCTTTTGCCCTCCAAAGCCATCTAGATGAGGACTGAGATCAGAGGTTAAGGTGGGCAGGTAGAGAAGTCACACTGGGCTGGAGGAACATATGTGTAGATTTCCCTAGAGCCTGAACTTTGATTTGTTCAAAGAAAGATGCCCTTGTTCAAGCATATTGCAATTGCAAAACCCTTCTCCAGGTTTGCTTTCCCCTTGTATCAACCCACCAATACCTCAATGGTCCCAGCTTGGAAAAAAATTGCTTAGTGCCCACAGAGACTGTCCACATCCACCTTTGGGGCAGAACACATCTCTCCAGAATCTTTCACACATGGAGGAGACAGTGATTCTCTGCATGCCAATCCTAGAAAGACCAAATTGCGCAGTCCTAAATACCACAGAAGCTGCACAGATTTCTTTGCAGCTGCAGAGCCCACACTGAATTAACTGCAATCCAACAGCACACTTGTCTCAGCAGCATAACGAAGATGACACCAAAACCCCATCCCAAAAAGCCTGGCATTCTTACCCAAGCCTTGCACCCACCCTTACACTGCACAGCTCCCAAGTTATACTGGAGCCCCATTTGCCCAGGCTACCAACAATCTCCCTTTTACTGGCTGGACAAGATCCCCTCAGCCCTGTGCTGTGCAGAGGCAGCCAGTCAGAACTGCACTGCCTCCTCAGCTCACCCCCAAGATGCTGCTGTAAATCCAAAGAGAGATTATCTTACCTGCCACAGTGTTACCTCCTTGACTGCCAGCAACGGCAAAGGGACTGGTGAAAAATGCTGTAAATTAATTAACATCAGACCTCTTGTAGCTGTTTGTTACTGTAAACAAACATTTTAATATGCAGTAATTAATTAAATCTGCCATGCTGTCCCCCTCCTCCCATTGATCTTTCTTCAGCTTTTCTTCTGCTCTGCCTCATCTTTTTCGCTTGGTGAAACAGATCACTTGCAAACAGAGACACAGCTTTCCCAGTGGTCCAGCAGCAGCGACCCAATTCAAAGAGATCACTTTCCTCTTCTTAATCAAATGTTGGACTCTTTTTTGCCCACACGTCTGGGGTTTTTTCCTCCTCCTGTGCACATTCTTTTCTCTCTGACACTTTCCTTCCTACTTATCAAATGCACATGCTAAATTAATTTTTAAATAAAAATTTAAACAACATCCCCACACTTACCAGTTGTTCCCCAGAGGAGAAAAAAAAAAAATTAAAGAAATATATATCAGATTATATATCTTGGCACAATCAATTTCCCTTCATCAGATTCTTTCCAGCCCCCTCCTATTACAGCTCAGGTCTTTTGTTCTCTCAACTCTAAACTGAGCCCTAAGTTTCCTCTTAAGCTGTAGGCAAGCTGTACCAGGCACTCAGAAAAAACACATCTTCCAGTTAAGTTTTCCTGTTAGCTCCAGCTAACACTGTTACAATCAGTAGAAAGCACAAGGCCAGCATTCCAGTCAGAATGGGTGGAAAAGCATCAAGCAGCAGGAAGAGTAAACTGTTCCATGACAGAATATAAACGAAGACCCAGAGGTGGCTGAGCAACAGCAACACTCACCAGTTGAGTGCAGTTTCACAACATCTAGACAGGACTGCCAGAACAGCATCCATGAGAATTCCCTTCCGCCCCCACCCCCCAAGGTATGTCTTCACACTTTACAAAGGCCTGGGTATTGGCTGTGAAACAATCTCCTCACTGTGGGTTGACACGGGTCTGTTTCACGGGGCACACTAAGCCCAGGCACCAACATGGCACGGGGAGGTGGCAGCTAAGGTAGGGACATGGAAACACAATGGAGATGTGATGGGAGGGACTCCAAGGACACTTAGGCCAGTCCCTTTTCCACAATCACAGCAAAAAACATTTGAACTGTGCCCTGCCCAGGCAAAGTTCCATTTAGCATGGTCACATCACTGCTATGACCCAAAAATTATGGTAGTATTTGAACAGGCAGAGTGCATAGGTTTGTTGGATGAGGACTGGGATTTTGGAGCGTCTCTGTATGTGCATACAGTTGAAGGTAAGCATATGACAGTGAATTTACAGAAAGGTGTGCTCATATAATAAATGCTATGGCAATGCGTGCTCTATGTGGAATGAACACTTTCACTGACAGGTTGTAGTAGCTTCATGTTCAGACAACATTTCCTAAGACACCCAACAAAATTTTATTCCCATGGGGAAAAAACCTGTTGGTGTGAGTGGAGTTAAGCCAGCACTGTCTGAAGTGGGAGGCAGATGGAGCAGAAAGGAGCTACAGTTCCTCACCAATACTGGGTTATACTGCTGCAGGGAGAAGTGGCCCTTCCTGGCAACCACAACTACCTGAGGAACAGAGCCAGGAGCAGGGTGCACGGTGAGCTCCTTTGTGCTATCCTGGTCATTTGGTGTAACCCCTGTTCCTTCCAGAGAACAGAATTTCTGCAGACCGGGCACATCTGCCAGGCAGAAGACCACCACCCCTGTTCCATTGCAGGGGGAGAGTGCCCTAACCTCCACAAGGCTGCCAGGGTGTGCAAGGCTGCCTCACACTTTTCAAATTGTGAGCTTCACCACAAAAGCTGGCTCCAGTGAAGCCAACCACAGTCATGAGTACCCAGCCCCTCTAAGGAGCAGGCCTTGTATTTGCAGTTTTATTATCCATTTTTCTTTTAATGTCCTGCACACTTGAGAAACCCTGTGTGAGAGTCAGAATGAGAGAGGGAGAAAGAGAGAGAGCTCATCATGCCCATAAAAGGGACAGATTCTGATTAGCTGAAGTTATAAAAATGATTTATACTTGCAAACATTATTTCTACTTGTATTGTTTGCCTGCAAGCGTTAACATCACGTCATGGACACTGTAGCCAGGCTCAGTCATCCCTTGAGACGGGACAGATGGCTAACGTCCCCTTCCTATGAAAGAAACCCCAGAATGCAGAATTGGGGTGACCAGAAGAAAGACTTTGCTCTGGCTCTTGGCACTTCCGAGCCTCATGGGAACATTCATCCTCACGCAGCCAAAACAGAGTCCCAGGCATCAAGAAGAGCAATCCTGATGTCAGCTCCTTCTCTGTGCTTGGCATTTCTCAAACAGGAGAAGCATGCTGAGTCCTGCCTATATTGTGCGCTTTCCCCGCCTCCTGCCAGCCCAGATCTGGGTTTATTTCCTCATCCGTGATTATTGTAAAGAGGAGCAGAATGAAATGCAGATGCAAAACATGCTCGTAAGAATTTCCTCTCTCTCTCTCTCCCCCATCTGCCAGAGAATAGATTTTAATCTTTAATCCATGAGCAATCAGCGAACACTAGCGAATTGCAAATTACAGATGTTTTACTGTCTTTGGCATTTTTAGCTTCCTCGCTTCCCCACTGCCACTCAGTGTCTTTCTCACATCCTCCCCTCTTCTGCATTCATCGAATGCCACGCGCCATCACCAAAACCATATGACACTGTCATCATTTGGTAATTAAACCTTTACTCACTTTAAATACGCAAAGCTGGCTGGGGTAAGCAGCACTTAACCCTTTCCTGACAGGCTTTATGCATATCTGGAATGAAGGGAAGGTGGGGATGTTGGACAGAACAGTAAGCCAGAGGAAGCCCAAAGTTTGAACCCGTGTCCTAATGTTGATGGCTTTCTCTGAAAGCATCCCTGCTCTAAGAGAGACCCAAAGAGATGGCAAAGGTCTCTGCTTGTTTCCATTTACCTTCCATCTGGACTGTCTGGTGCTACTAAAAAAGGGAGCACAGGCTGCTCTGTTAAACAACAGCCCCATGGGCTGCTTGAAGACTTGAGGTTCCTAGTAAAGGACCTGCTCACCACAGCTATAACCCTGCACCACACTTTCATGCTAAGTAACTACAGGCTCAGCCCTGGCTGCTTCAAATTGTTTATTAGCACAAACTGTCCCAGTCTGAGGTCCAGTCTGGTTTGATTCCTTGCTGCCCCAAAGGAGATCTCCAAAGAAAATCAAGTGCAAGGACAACAGGCAGATCTAGAATAGATATAGAAGCACAGGGGTACCTGTAGAGGGGTAAAGAGCAGGTGTGTAATCACCCTTCCTGGAAGGATGTCTCAGCTGTGAAGGGCAAGGCAGAACTTTTAGATTGCCTCAGTTGCAAGCTTATGGAGAAAAGACAAAATATGGCCTAAATGCTTTCAGCATGATCTGCTGTGCTGGCCTGGGTCTCTTGTCTTAGGGTGGCTTCCAGCAGGGCTCAGAGCAGGGTCCCCAGCACAAGTGAGCATTCAACCCTGCTAGTCTGCGAGAGATCTGAAACCTCAGTGGAGGCTAAATCACAATTCATTATCAAAGGAGTCCGAGGTAAATCAGAGCTGGAGAGAGTAAGACGTGGCAAGAAGGGAGGGAGGGAGGAAGGGAGGAAAACGTTGCTGCAATTATTTTGCCATAGATTGGCAGGGCCTGCTTTCCCTGTAAGACTGCAACATTTGGGGAAACATAAATAACAGTTGACAAGAGACTGCACCGTAGAGACAGGCAGTAATTGTTTCACCTCCCTGTGTGCCCTGTCCACTGTAGGCTCCCAAGGAACTACCTTTGTATCTTAGCTCGAGGCAGCAGCTCAGGGCCCCTCTGGACTAAGAACAGCCAGAGCCTTAATCATTTTCTACAAGTTTGTCAATTTAACAAGTGTTTGCCCAAGGGGCATCTGTCTTCCTGCCTTCCTTTATTTCTCTCTCTGCTTGTTTGTTTGTGAGCTGGTGCATTCTGGCTGCTATCACCAGCTTCACACAAGTCTGGCTCTAAGCAGGATGTGGCCCTCACTGGAAGCAATATGGTTAACCCCAGTTTCAGAGGTTACTAAATGGTATCCTCTCCACTTTCTGCCTTCACTTATTTTTTTTCTCCATCTTTCCTTCCTGTATGTGTGGGCTGCAGCAGTCACACAGTGATCCTTCTCTCCTGCCTCTCTGCACTGCCATGAGTTTACCCCATGGCAGCTGGAATTAAATTCATCAAAAAGCTGAGCATTGACTGTTCTTGAAAACAATGTCTTCCAGCAAGTCCCCACAGGACCTGGGGCAGCACCAGGGAACTCTGGCTCATCGAGGCACTTTAGCCTGGCATCCAGCTGATGGGTGTCTAAGCTGAAGGTACAGCTGTGTCGGGTGAGGAAGAGGAGGAAGGTAGGATTGAAGACTGGTGATGGGAAGGGGCTGCACTCCCCTCCCAGTGACAGGTTCCCATGCCTTCTCAAAGTGTGACAGATTGAAACACTGAACTTGGGAATTTTTACAGTGCTTCAGACAGCTGAAAAAGAGGTACAGAACTGTCTCTCTTCTTTCTCTTTGAATGAAGCAATTAGAAAAAAAAATCCATAAGAAAGTTTTCAGTGCCTGATTTTAAATGCATTAATTTGTTTCAGATTTCTCTGGGTGGGGTTACTTTCAGAGACGCTGTTCCTATTAGCCATAATCCTCAATAACATTGTAATATGCCATTAGAACAACTCAGCATTATATCAATAAAACAAATTACTCCCTCTCACATTACTCTAAGCTTCTGTTCTCAGGGAGTGTTCAGCTTTGATGCCCATGATTACCAAGACCTGGTCTTAACCCTAGCCCAAATCCCAAGCTTCAGGGTCAAGTCACCCATCTCTACAGTAAAGTAGAATGAAGGACACAGAAGTCCAAAAGCACCAGATCTCTTCCTTGTTGTAAAGGCCCAGCAGAATCTGATTTAAAAAAAAAAAAAAATAGAGTGTCCAATTAAACAAGTGATAACCAGAACTGTCATCCTGTAGTAAGAGAGAGCAAAGTCCTGATGAGAACCAAACAACTCCCTAAGGATGACAACCCTAAGGAACACATTTATTTTGGCTTCCTCAAACCTAAAACTTCACTTGAATTATAAGGGACAGCCCATCCTTGCAGGCAAGAAAATTTTAAGACTCAAGAGCTGTGAGAGCTCTGTAATGTCCATTAAAACTTGGTTCTAGTCATTTGGATTGAGACAGTTCTCCAGGCTATATTTGTGGCTGCAATCAGACTTTTCTTCTGGTTTGGCTGTGGTACTACAAAGATTGAATCTTCTAATTCAATGCCCCATAGGACAGCTATCTATATCTATATAGTGCTGTGCCACTCTCTCTTCAAGAGAGGGCTGTGTTTGTCTGGAAGCTTTACAACATTTTTTTCCTGACTCACTTTTATGGATTTGATTGTTCTAGTATTTTCAGCACCAAGACATTTTGGAGATCCTTACACAGTATCTCCAAGACAGTTTTTGCTGTCTTAAAGACAGGGTAAAAACACAGAATAAATTCAGCCACTATCTTCTGCAACACTCAGTGAAGCCACAAATAAGAATATGCAGGAGGTTTGGATCCTATCCTGGATTTGATTTAGGTCTAAATATTAAAAATGTGACCAAATTGTTTAAAGGCGTCATTAAAGAAGGGAGTGAAAGGAAACTGCTGGCAATTACTCCCCTGTGAGATAGAACAGGGAAGAAAGGATTGACTGCAAAACACATGTGTTCCAGACATGACTTATAAAATAGAACTGGGCGATAAGAGCACAGGCAACATGACCTTATTGCAGGCAGGCAGTACAGCTGTCCCAGGAAACCTCCCTGCCCCTCATCTGTCAGTATTTCTATTTTTCACAGGGGGGCTGGCCTTGAGCTTTGTACTTAGGTCAGACTAACTGATTACAAGGGAAGACTTGACCATGATCCCTTTGAGAAAGGTGAGCAAAAGAACATCCACTTAAACACTTAGATTCATGGCACATTGCATCTCACATAAACCATATGGGAGGCAAAAAGTCTCAAGCCCAATGAGAAATCTACCAGGATGCTCACTTGGCTGTTCTTGGTCTTCGAGACAGCAAAGAAATGCTTCACAAGAGCCTGAAGTACCACAACAGCTATTGTTGGGATTGTCACCTCCTAGAATGTATCAGTGTGGATAACTATGAACCGCAGATTCCAGTGTTTCACTTCAGCTGCAAGAAACAGCAGAATTTCTCTCTGTGTTCTCTATATGCTTGGAACAGCACCACAGCTTCTCCAAGACTTGCTGCCCTCAGGCCCTTCGCATACCAGCAGTGGTTTATTGTCTCAGTCTCCTCAGCCCTGGCAGGCAAGCCTTTAAGAAAAATGGGTGAAAATCCCGGAAAATAGTGTGTCCTTATTAATCACTGTTAGGGCTGACAAGGAGGAAGCAAGTCCTGGACCATATCTGGATACAGGAAGGAGAACTGGAAAGACCACTTCCCAAACTGTAAACAAGGCCCCAGAGGCAGAGCCCACAATTACTCAGATGCAATCAGAGAAGCTGGAATATGTTTACAGGTTCCCTTCAATCTGACATAAAGACAGACAGGACCAAAGCAGACATACCAAGGCACTTTCCACCTGTCACTTTGATCAAGAAACATCTCTTCTGCCTTCCCCATCCACTTCTTGGTGATGAACATCTCCCTAGGTCACTTATAATGAAGATGATGTGTTTAAGAAGAGATGAACAAACCACAATACATGGAGCATTTGCCAAGTCCTAATAAGAGGCTAGAGAGGCAGAAACACAGCCACCCTCCCCATCAGTCTCAGCTCCTTCTCCAATGGTTATGGCCACAGCATATCAGGTGCCAGAATGTTTTCCTCTGTGGCACACTTCATGCATGGCACCATTTAATACTGGAGACCCCAGGCAGGACAGAACAGAGATAGGATAGGCACTTGCACAGCACTGACCACTGTGGAATTGAGAGTGAGGAGTTTCTAGGAAAGAGATCTGATTACCCATGCTCTGTCCTCCCCACCTCCCTTCTACAACTTTGTCTGACTCACTGACTTGTCTCCCTGAAGTCTTCACCAGCCCTTCCACTCATCCAGCCTGGGCACTTCACTGGCACACAGTCAGCCTGTAAGGACAAGAACTGCTCCAGAATGTAACTTGAATCCTAGGTCAGATCTTAGGTTCCCTGACTACAGCTCTGGCTCTGCTAGCAATAGAAAGAGCCTCAAATATCCAGCATTCCAGGTGAAAAGATCCAGCAAGACATTTTGCCAGGGCGGTGCAAAGAGCTGCAGATGGGCAGGCAGAATAAAAAAGGAGTGGGAGTGCTGCAGAACATCAAGGCCCTGTACTTAGAGGGATAAATGATGATGTAGGAGAGGTGAAACTGAAATACCACCAAACTCCAGAGAGTCAGTAATTGACACACACTGATCACAGTGCTGGGGCTTCACCTGTACTGCCATCAGTCTCCCCAAGCCAAACTGGAAAGTATATCACATCCTGTTCAATACCAGGAGGTAACTGGAGTCCTTCAGACTTGCAGGTCATTGTGCATCTCTAGCACACTAAAAGATCACCTGAAATAATGCAGGCCCCTCTGAGCACACTGCCCAGTAATACTCACAGAGCAGTCTGCACTGTGAACTGCAGGGAGAGATGGAGACTTTAGGAGGTTGCATGGACATGCAGTCCAGATGACTGCCATGGAAACAACTTGGCTAGCCTGTCTCCATCAGGAGGAATACCTGCCCAAGGCCAGCAACCCAGCAGGAATACTGCTCCATTGAAGAGAGTAGGAGCCCATTTCCAGATAATTTCTTCCATTCCTCCTGCCAACATCAGCTGTTCCCCTATTGTCAGGCTTTGGCCAGGTGCTTTCCATCAAAAGTATTCTCACAATCTGCTTTCCATTTTCCCTAGGCCAAAGAAGCTGAAGTTACAAAGGAAGATCCTAGAATAGGCAAAATATTGGTAAAGTGCTTCAGAAAGCAATGGAGGTATTTGAGTCTGGAGTACCTGATTAAAAAGAAAATAGGAAAATGTTCAGAAGTATTTAACCTGGCCTTCTAGCAAACAGAGATGAACTCTTAATCAGAGTGTTTAGGGGAAGCAATACAAGCCACTTGCATTCTCAGTACCTGTTTTTATCTCTTCTCAACTTTCCCCCTCCAGCCACACTTACCTCAGTGCTTTGAGACATATCTGCTCTGCCTCTACAGCACCTTGCACACAGCTGCTGGCCTTACAGTGATAAACTCCATTGGCAGACAGTCTACTGGGGAAGCTGGGAAAGATCTGGGACACAAGTGAACTTCTGTCAGTACAATAAAGGAGAGTTGGAAGTTCAGCAGTATTGTTGTAGCCTTGAAAAAAGGGCCTGGCAAAACCCTAGTAGGAAAGCAGCACCAGATGGGCTTGCACAGAACACCATCCTGCATACTGAAACCTGGCTGATTGCCCGTAAAACAAAGGTAAGGTAACACAGTAATCATCAGCAGGGGGAAGGGAACAGCCGAGTACCATGTCAGTCCAATTCTCAGGTTTATTAATGCCATAGAGCAAAGGATATCAAACACTTGTAAACGACGATACCAAATGTTCTCCTTTATCAGCAGTGAAGACAGGGCCAAGTGAAGACTCTTGTTTTATGCCTATGGTCTAACACAAGTTCTTGTACCACAGTTCTATGGTCACAGCACCCACTCTGTGGTGATCACTTCCTTGTAAGAATGAAATAAATCCCATCCTGCTCAGCATCCAAAAGGAAAAGAGATCAGTCTTCCTAGCAAAGCTGGAGGCAAGATGGTGTGCTGGGGGTTACCTGAATGCTTGATGGTTGAATTACACTATACTTCATCACAATAAAAACCCAATATGAAAACAGAAAAGACATGAACACCAGCTATATACCCATGGGTGCTTTTCAAGACCTAGGAAATTCATAGTAGCTTAGTCTTTTTTTTTTTTTTTTTTTTTTGTGGGAAGCATTAAGAAATGAGAAATGTTTGCCCTGGATGACTTTGCCATCATAGGGAGCGCTACAGGACAAGGACATGCACAGAACCTACCTGAAATAACTAATGTTCAAGGCATTCCCAAGATGATTTCACCCCAGTTTGGCTGAATCTCAACCAGCCACAGATGAGAATTTCCTGTTACTATCTGAGGACATTTAAACACCACGGCAGTAGCTCCCAGAAAGCAACCATCAGGCTGGTGGCCAGGATCTGTGCAATCAGCACTTTGATTAGTTTGGCTATAGGTCTGTGGTAAACACACACCAGTCACAGAGCAGGCAGATACCCTCCCACACCACTTTGGCAGCATTAAAGAAACCGACTAGAAAGAAAAAAGGAGAAATGTGGGGTTTCGGTGAAATAGATGGTAAAGTCCTGTTAGAAAAGACCATGAGCTGGCCCTCAGCTGCATTATACAAGGCTCATGAGCAAAAGAGGATTTTTGTTCATTAATGAGGGAAGGAAGAAGCAGTATTTCTATAGAGCACCACAACAGAAGAAGATGTCACTAAATGTAATGGAAATGGAGCAAGCAAAAGGCAACTTGCAGGTTGCATGGAAGTGCCCCAAGAGAGAGGATTAAAGCCTTGGGATTATTTAGGTCACTTGAAACTTTCCTGGATAAGGCATCTAATCACAGACAGTGAAGAAAAACTTCTGCTCACCACTTGAGGAGGGATACCCAAGGGACCAACCCATGCTCCCTGTGCAGGAGTGGTTTCCACCAGAACACAACTGGTGAAGCCATCAGCTATCCCAGAGGTTATCCCAGTGGTTAGCAATGTAGCCAAGTGCAGGCAGAGCAATACTGAGGGCTCCTTGCAGGCTCCCGAAACAGTATTGGGAAGTTTGGCTCATCATCAGCCCCTGATGCGAGTTCCTTCCTTTGCCCAAGCAGACTGCTGATTAACTAGGAATTAAGCTGGCATGAGACAAGAGCTTGTTGATGTCTCTATAAAGCTGCAGCTGATAGACAAAAATAACTTTCATGTTGTCTATTCTGCTTCATCTTCTGCAAACATGCCCAGTTCTATCAGATGCCAGCCAAGGTCCTCCCCATACTGTAGTTTTCTGCCTGTACTCAAAAGGAGGAGATGTGCAGCTTGCTGGTGCTCCCTTACCCACACATCCTGTTCTCCCATGTGCAGGCTCACATTCACATGTGCCCCACACGTTCCCACTCATGACTCGGACACCTGCACATGTGTTCACATGTGAGAATCCCCAGGGTGCCTGCATGTGGGCATCCACCACGTGTTTAAGGATACACAGAGGAACTTACATTGTCACATAGGCTCACACACCTTCTCACCTCACCCTCAGGCACAATTTCATCCATATAAATGTGTGCATGTGTGACAGTGCCTTCTCCTGCAGAGATACATTCCATCTCCTATTCATTCACCACCCAAGCATTCACAGGCACCACAGCACAGATTCCATATGCAAAGCCCACACCCTTTAGACATGCTAAGACAATTCAATACTCACACACAAGACATGCATGTAACACGCATATTTGAACATGCTTGCACAGTCTGCAAATACACTGCAAACCTACAGAAAGAAATACTTTTAAGTCGTGTTCATGTATGTGTGTGCAAAGCAACCTCACTGAGAAATGAATTGCTGACATTTCTGTAAGGAGAAGAGTTGCTCTTTACTAAAGATTAAGCTCTTTTTTCTCTTTGTAGTTCATCACTAGGGTAGACACATGGAGCACTCCTAAACTGCAGATATTTGTTGCCATAATTGACATTAAAGACTCAAAACAGTATAAGAGAAAAAAATTCTGCCCTATTCCCTGTGCCCACCACTGCTACTTGTACTACAGCAGTAGCAGGTGCCAGGTGAGGCTCAGGAGCCCACAGTGAGCTGTGCAGTGACCTTACAGCCAGTATCTGAATTCCTTCCCATGCAGCACGACAGGTGATGACAGTGGCAGGGCCTGTTGTGCTGGGTGAGCAGTACCTGCTTGCACTCTCCCCCTTTCCTGCTGCACAGCTCTGTGCCTCCAGCTTCCCAGCAGACACCCACAGTATTCCTCTCTGGACTCCTCAGCTGGCACCCAGCTCTCTCCAGCCTTGGCAGAGTGATGGCACAGATCTGTGCAAGAGCTGACACAGGCAGCTGGGACAGGGTGAAGACATCATGGTCTCTGACACACACATTTACATCACCAACACAATCGCTGATGGGAATTTGAATCCTCACTTGCATAGAATATTTTCCTCTCTCCAAAGGTGCCAGCTCATCACTGATCTTTCCAATGGGAATTTTTCATACTTTCTTGAAAGTATATTTTCTTCACCAGTCAGTGATCTGCTAGTAACAGAAAAACTGCATGTGTGAACTTACTTGTTTCAGAATTATGTCTTCTCTTCTCTTTTCCCTAGCTCTGCTCTCAAGAAGTATGAGGTGCTAAGTCCAAAACTGCTCGCACTTGCACAGAAGACATTCTGTCTACAAATCACTTCAGCAGTCATAAGCTAGCTTCAAATTGCATGTAAATGTTTTTCAGAAGAGAAGCAGTGAGTTTAAAGAAAAAGAAAATAATTATGAGGAAAAATTCTGCTGTATTTTTGTTGTTAAAATTAAGAAATTCAAGTTAACTTTGTCTCACATGCCAAAGCAAACACATGGGGGCTACTGCTCCAGACTAAGGGAACACCAAATTTAAGTCAAGGCTTGCAAATTTTCATATGGTTTTTGGCCATAAGGGTTCATACAAGAGCAAACATGGTCATATTAGAAAAGCATCTAGCAATACATTCTTGGAGTATTCTCAAAAGCTTCAGGAAAGAAAGGTACTGGCATTAAAATATCCTAGCACAGATGTTAAGTAGGAGAAGAGGTAGTAAAAAGAAGTTTAAAGTCTCTACAGGGAATAATCAGAGACTACAAAGGTTTTTGATCTGAAAAACTATCGAAACTCTAAAGGGAAGGAGAAGGGGAAAGTGAATGTTCTTAATATCTCCATCAAATTTTGTCTGACCAAGAATCCCTCACTGATCCTAGGAAAGGGTTTTGAATATTGATTTCACAGAAAACTGAAGAGGGACACATCTTAAGTGCCAACACTTCACAAAATATTACTCTCTTACCTTTCAAGTATTTATTGAGCTCTCATGGTGAAAAGCACTGAGGAGCATAGGCTTTTAGGTAATCTTTTTAATTCTTGACTGCTGCCAGGATAAAAACAAACAGTATCAAGAACCTCAAGTAATCCCTTGATGGAGCAACATCAACTCTCAAAAAAAAAAAAAAAAAAAAAAAAAAAAAACCACAACAAAAAAATAAAATCTCAAGAGGAATCATAGAGAGCTGCAGTAGCTCTGTAGGATAAGCAAAGACATCTTTGAGGGAAGAACAAGGGCCAAGGACCGGCTGTGCACTCAGGGAGAACAAGCCAGGGGCCAAGGGCAGCCCCAGCACAGGCACACAGTGGTGGGGCAGGATTGCACAGTGCCTGAGCACAGCAGGCACTGCCAGGAGCTGCCAGCAGGCTCCATCAACAGGGTCAGACAGGACTGGGAAAAACACTGCAACATGGGCCTAAAGACCATGCAAAAGTCACAGCTAGCAGACGTTACTGGAGGAAAAACGTAAGATGTGTGTGAGGGGGGCAGCCAGGAAATAAGCTACTTACAATGCAAGGCCAAAGTCTATCCAAAAGGTCAGGAAAACAGATCCACCTACTGCATAAACAAAGCAAAGCCCAGGTCTGAGCTTAAATAGACCTCCTGGGCCCCAGCCCATGGGCCAGAGGGTGTGGAGGCTACAGGTGAGGCTGGTCAGAGCATTAAATTCCACTGGGATATTTGGCACCATTTCTCTTTTCCCAGTAGGATGCAAGCAGCCTAACATGCCAGCCCTGCTCAGAACAGAGTGCTCTATAGCCTGAGCCACTTCATGGACATCCCAAGAGAGAGCACCCAAGAACTGCCAGGGTGCTTCTGCTAAGAGGAGCTGCTTCCCTGTGGGATTCAGGAAATCTGATGTGACCTGCTGGTCTCTAGACAAGAAAAGAACAAACCTACTCTTGATTTTGTCCAAGCCTGAGGAGACAAACATTTTGTTTAATAGTTCTTTACCATATTAGCAATAACCTGGTGTCCAGATCTGCTACTCTTCTTCTCTGTGCCCTCCACCTACTTTTGCCTTTACTTCTCACCAATAACACAGAAACACTGTATCTGTTTTTCCTACTTGTCTGCTCTGTGCTAACTTTGAAAATGATTTCTGAAAGGCATCCCACAAGGTTTTCAGATAGGTGCCTTGAAGAAAAATTCTTTCCTAAATTAAGGCTTTAGAGCAAAAACTAGTCTGTATCTTTGCCTTCCAAGGTGACACCAGAGTATTTACTAGCTAAATAATGACATTTCTGTTAAAATAATCTAACCTACCTGCACCATTTTATTTTTTAAGAGAAATTTGCATCTATTGGACATGTGCAGCTTTAAACAAATAAATTAAAAAGGGAATAGTATAGCTGAATAATAATTTTTTTAAATTAAGTGGTCTTTTATTTGTGTGTTTTGGTTTCAGGTTATTCTTCAACACTAACATACAAATCTATGTGATTTCCCAGCTGTAGACTTCTAAGAGAAAAATTGCACTCATAAATTGCTAGTAATCTTGTGTGTATTTAAAGAAGAAAAAAAGTTTTGATTCCTAAAATACGCAAGATTCCCGTTGTCATCCCCAAACCCTGTATCAGTCATGAGTCAGTTATAGCTTGCGATACAAACAAATTTACAAACTTTACATCCTTCTCATTTTATTGCTAAGGTTTGAGCTAGGCGTCTCCTCACAACTATACTAGCTGAAAATACATCAAAGCTGAGAGCTGCTTTAATCACTTGACTCCGGGACTGAGACAAGCTGCTGCCAGGGTGAGCTTGGGGACAGTATTCCAAGAGCTCTCAAGGCAGCTTCTGAAGTTAACAGGTAGGTAAGGCTGAGAGGCAGCCCTCACATATGCCCTGCATTGAATACAGAAACCCCTCCCGTATTTAATTGACACAAGACTCAGGCTGAACCCAAGTTCTTAAAATCTAGCAACCAAGGGAAATAACAGTATCCAATCCTTGTTCAAAATGCAGCCCCTCAGCTAACAGGCACTCAGTTCATTGCTACTGCAGGATTCCTTTTTCTGCTGGTTGATGATCACTTCTGCCTGCAAGTCAGATTAATTTTTAAGGGCATCTAGAAGTTGGGGAGATTGTGGAGTGGGGTTGGGGAGGGGGGGTGTGATTTCCAGCTTTATTTACATCCAAAGGGATTTGTTTCATTTGGAGCCCGAGTGCATTTTCTGAACATGTACCTCTTATAGATGCATCTCAGACTACTCAGCAAAACAAACAGCTAGGACCTGGGCACCTCCAGCCCAGCTGAGGTCAACAGAAACCAGAGAGCCACTCGAGCTCGACTGACTGACACCAGCAGGACTTGCTCTAAAGCTGCTGCTGCTCCGCAGAGCATCTCAATCAACCCACAGACAGAGATACGGAAGCAGAGGGAAAATAAGTGCCCAACTTTCCCTTCTTGTGGGCAGCCCTGAGAAGGCCTCCTGCTCACACCTGCAGCACAGCCAGCCTCCAGGCTTCAGCAGAACACAGCAGCAAAGGAGGGGGTGGGGGGCAGAGGGACGAGAGCTGGACAGGCTGTATCCCCTGTCCCCAAAGAAGTGGCCAGGGCTGGGCGAGCAGCAGCCCTGGCGCACCTCCAGCTCTGCCAGAGGCACACCCAAGGAGCACAGCAGGGGCCAGGGGCTGGAGGCTCCCACGGCATCACCCCTCCCCGAAAAGGGAAACTGAAATAAAAGGCAGAGGGAGCCTTGTGTGTGTTTTTATTATTATTATTTCTGATTAAAGAGGAATTCATTTCATCTTTGCCTCCTGCCAGGGGCTGAGGTGCCGCCATTGAGGTTAACGGTGCGGAAGAATACAAAAAAATTTCATTGAGGAGGATTATAAAAGTTACTAGCTGGAACATTAACAGAAGAGTAACTTGTAAAAAATGCAATATTACAATATTCACAAGGACGGTAGAGCGTGGTAAAGCTATAAAATTCAACATTAAAATCTTCTACAGCCTAGATAACCTAGTTAACAAACATTGTATTGGAACTACTTTTTTTCCGCGGTGCTGAGGTGCGCGGGGCCGGGCCCCGGGGCCGGGGCAGAGCCGCTCCGCGCTGCCGCTCCCGCGGCGCGGGCAGCGCATCTGCGGAGGGGACGCGCCAAGGCGTGCAGCCGGCGCGGCTCCAGCCCCTGATTCAGCACTGATGAACTTTATGTCATTAGCAAAGCGTGGGAAGTGATTTGTCTCATCCAAACCCGCAAACAGGAAGCAGGGATTCGTGTCATTTGTCACCAGCACCCAGTGCCCACACAAATAACAGCCAATATCTTTCCCTGTGCTGATGGGATTCTACAAGGGAAAAAAAAAATTAAAAACAAACAAACAAAAAAAAACCGAACAAAATAACCCCACCAGCCATACTAAAAAACCCCCCAAAAACCACAAAAACCCGCACAAAACCCAAAACAACCAAAGCCCAGAAAAAAAAAATCAAATAAAACCCCGCCGAACTGGCAAGGATCAGATATCATTATTACTATGACTATTGCTGCTATTATTGTTACTATTATTATTATTATTACTAATATTCTGCTCTTAATAATGGTCTTATGCAAAGGCATCAACCTCAAAGATAAATCGATGCCATTCTCCCAAAACCGGCAGAGAGTTTTAATCTTTAGAGTCTCCTACACCAGGCGAAACTTCTTTCTCTTGCAAGAAGTAGGTAGGCATTTCCCCCTGTTGTGTGTTATTTTAATGTTGTTTGTCGCCGCATCCTTCTCCCCCCAGCCCGTTCCCTCTGCGTCCTCGCTCCCTCTGCTCTGGGGGCTGCGGAGTCGCGGGAAGCAGAGAGTGTGAAAGGGCCGGGAGAGAGGGAGAGGGAGCGAGAATTGCTCTGAGCGACTGCGGAGTGGAATTCAGTTCCCTGGGGAGTTAGCAGACAGTTTGTGGAGATGTTACTCCAGAGTTTCAGACTATGATAAATATGATAATTTGTATAAAATTTGAATGGGTTCTTGTTTTCAGGGAGAATGCCTCCGATGATGAATGTTCATGATTTTCAGATAGATGGCTGATAAAAAGTGTATTGAATTGTTGAAAGCGATTTTAATTTTAATTCTCTACCTGCAGATGTCTGATAATAATAATGTCTCCTAATAAAATAGGAAGGTGTCAGTTTAAGCAGCAGTATTTCGCTTCACTTCATCCTTCCCATCCCCAGACTGTGGCAACATTAACCTCTTCTTATAAAAAGGCACATAAAATTATTATAATTACAGAGTTATTAATTTTAAAAAGAGGGTTAGCAGGATTTTTTATTATTATTAATAGAGCTCGCAGAGAACCCCTGCAAGTAAATCCCCGTGTGAAATGATGGATCCGATTGCTAATTCTATTATTAGGTATTGCCTAGGAATTGCCTTTCGGGTTTTTAATTAGAGTAATTGAAACTGGAAGAGGCGGGGCTGATTATTTTTTATTTTTTCCCCTTTGTTATTATTTAAAAGTCATTGATAATGTTCCCTGCATTCAGATATCGTCTTCAGAAGCAGACTTACAACAAAGCAACAAAGGGAAAACAGACAGATCCGCGGGTCTGGAGCTTGAAACTCCCAAGCCAGCAGTGTGCGTGTATTAGGTTAATTGGGTTTTGTGGGTCTGGGGGATCTCTGAGACTGTCCCCAACCCAGCTCTTACTGCCTCTGAGCTGGGCTGGTATTTCATGTGTGAGGGGGAAAAACAAAAACAAAACAAAAACAAAAATTAAAAAAAAAATAAAAAAAAAAGAAGAAAAAAAAAACCCAAACAACAACAACAACTCTGGTAACATGAAATCAATGACCTGGCAGTTACACTCTAATTAGCGCCTCCTGCGAAGCAGCCCAAAGCCAGCCCAGGAACACCAAACCGCACGCAGGCACGGCGCGCGGGGAGCGGGGCAGTCCCCGGCGGGCTCTGCTCGCCGTGCCGGGGCAGCCCGGCTCCCGCCGAGCCCTCCCCGCTGCCTCTCCCACCCGAGCACCCCCGGCTCGCCCACGGCTCGGCCGAGAGCGCGGACCGGCCCCACCCGGCTCCGAGAAACCCCCGGCTGCGCTCCCGTTTGCCAGAGCTATTTTTCTCTCGCCCTGAAAAGAGCAGACAATATTGTCCATTCATCAGAAAGGCAGGAATTTGGTGCTTCTGGTTGACTCCGAGACGGGTAATTCAGAGAGAAATGAAAGCTGGATAAATGACTCGGTAGTGTGAATTAGCACGGAGGGTGCAAGCCGCCTGGCAGAGAAGTGCGATTTTATAAACAACGGCATCGTCTGGCAAAAGGGTAAAGAACTGCACAGAGCTCACAGCTTTTCTAAAGCATCACACTGATATTTTATAAATGGAGAAGAGGGGGGGAGAGATATACATGTGATATATGTTCATGAGCACAGGCTATGCAAGCACAAGGGAACACTCTCGTTCAGATCCCCACACAGGTGCACCTCTCCACGTACTAAATGCTCCCTAGCTGTCTCCAAAAGAAATAGCTATATGCAATAAAATATATATAAATTAAAGTCTCTTCATTTTGATATAAAGATTCGGGTTTATATTATACATCTCTTATATATTGCCAGGTATTCCTCTCCACAGACGAATCTATTTTGGGTATATGTGCGCAGTTGTGAACATAACATATATACTTATAGTTACACAGGGAATCTGAGAGTTGGCAATACATCTAGCAACGAGAGCACTCATTATATATATGGTTGCATAAAGGATCGTGTACAGTCACATTAAGTCCCATTAAGACAGTGAATGTCGGTCCGCACCGTTTCGCGCACAAAATTACAATTACAAGTTCCTGACTAAAGAGCACGAGGAAATTGTTAGAAGCTGGGGTGGTCCGGTCCCCCGGCCTGGTGCCGGCGACCTCCTTCCCACTGGGGTGTCATTGGACTTAGGAAAGCGGAGATGGGGAGAGGTATTTATTCAGGGCAATTAGAAAGCAGGTACCGCTTCAAAAAATGGATTTATTAAGGGGAAAAGGAGTCGAAATTATTGTTAAAAAATGCGCATAAACGAGTCTAACAAAGTAGGGAAGCAGAAGCATATTGGCGTGTAAGGTATCACACTGGAACTGCTTCCACTTCAGACCTCGGGATTAATCAAAGAAATCGGTGCGGCTGATGAGGAGTTATTCAGCAGCTGAGCTCTGGAAAACTGCATCCCTGCTTTCTTTATACATTTTATTATTTTCAATTGGTTTGAAAAATTAGAAGTGTTTAGAAAAAAGAAATACACATTTCTTCTTCCAGCGGGCTGGAAAGCTTTGATTCTATCCCCCCATCCCCTCTCTCTTATCTTCCCTTTCTATTTTTTCTTCCTCTCAAGTTTGTGATGGGGACCGCAGGGAAGGATGCTTTTGAGAAAGAAATTGAAGCACCCTTTTGGAGGGCACTGCTCTCCTTCGCCCCACCCTCAGCATTCCTAACTCCTGTTTTTACCGGCAATGCCAGCCTGGAAGCCCGGGCGTTCTGTAAGCTCCGACGCCAGGCAGGGAAGAGACAGATCAGGGCTCTCCCTGACAGTTTCCCTTCATTGTGCTCTTAAACCTCCCCCTGGCAGGGCTCGGCAAACGCTTCTTTGTCCGCTTAGGAGTGGCCGTGGCAGGGGGAGGCGAGTTCTTCCTCTTTATACGGACATCCGTCGATGCCAAAACTTTCTTAGGAAACTTGGAGGAAGACTCAGCTTCTGACAATCGAGTAGAGATGACAACTGCCAGAGATGCCTGTGGCCATTAGCTTTAACTTTCTCTCCCTTCGAAGCAGATGGGAAAATGCCTCTTTTCAGAATGGCCATCTCTTCCATCGAGTATTCCTAAGTGCAAATCTTTAATGCTGTTGAATCAGAACCTCTTGTCCCTTGGCCCATTCGCAGACAAAGTTGACAAGCTAAGGGGATGGTGGGGAGCGAAAGTTACTGGCACGAGTGAGTGGGACAAGGCAGGAGTGGCCGCACCCCTCCGCACTCGCTCGCTGGGGTGTCACGCCTGGCCCTGTCCAGGCACATGGACCGCTCGGGAAATAATCCCCCGAGAGCGATTCCTACTGATCGCCGGGCGAAGAGCAGCGGATTGCATCTCTCCCCTGACGGTCGACGACGTGTGACGGTGGAGGGTATAGGGCGGGGAGTGGACTGGAGGAGGGGGGGCAGAAGGAGAGAGGGGAAGAGGGAGTTCTTGGGCCAATTTATCAGTTATTAAAGGACCCTTCTTGGACCTACAGAGCTCAGGGGCATTTCTCATCTCAACTCCAAATAGAAAAAAAAAATGTAGTCAGCTATCTTTAATCATTGACTCCAGGGCACATTTCACATCATCTCTCAAATCTGCATTTTTTATGAAGTGGCCAAAACGTGTGCTGTGTGCCTAATTTTCTCTCCCTTACAGGCGTTAAGAAGAGTAATGAGAAATCGGCTGGAAATTAACTTGCTTCTGCCCCTGCAGCCTTCTCCCCTCATGAGAGACTGGAACTTTTATCCCCCTCCACACACTTTTATATCAACTGGTTGAGAGCCCGGGGGCTGCCGGGGCAAGGGGGGCAGGCGGGGGGAGCTGCCTGCAGCAGAGTTAGGAGACAGACCTGCAAAGTTCCCTTTTCTCTACAGCTCCCAGACCATAACAGAGATTCTTGTCACAAGGACAATGGTTGTGTTCCCGGGAAAAGGTGAAAGGCACACGAGTTACGTCTCCCCCGGATTTTACTCTTCCACTCAATGTTCCTCTCTCAAACCTACTCCAGCATCCAAAATACTGAAAACTCAGTGCGTTCAAGAGATCCGGGGAGCAGGGAGGCAGCGGATATAGGAGGATATTTATTTTCTATGCTTTAATATACGGAAACACATTATCATTGTTGTCATTATTGTTCCTCTTATCATTACTAGTGCCTGGAGTGTTGGAGTTTTCCACCGAGGTTTGGAGTTTTCCACCGACGTGGAGACGGCGTGTAAGGACAGGCTGGGAAGGGAGAACCACTGCTTCCTCACTTCTTGCGCCTCGAGGTCTATTTTTTGTTGTTTCCGTAGCCCTTCCCCAGCACTCGGCAAGAGCCGCGGAGCAAGGCAGCCCAGCCGCGCCGCCGCTGGCTCCCTCCCCTGCCCGGGGGAAAAGCAGCCTCTTCCCTTCCCTCGAAGTGCCGGGAACTGCTGCTTCTGCGCGCCGGCCCACACCGGCGAGCCGCTCCTGCCGGGACCCCCGGGACCCCCGGGACCCCCGGGCTACCGAGGGTGGCCGGGGCTGCGGAGCCGGGAGCGGCCGCGTCCCCCGCGCTGCGGAGGGGCCAGCAGCGCCCGCCGGCCCGACGGGAGGGGCTTCTCTGGGGGCAGCTGCTCCGGGGCACTCGCAATGGAAGCTGGAAGTGAACCTAAAAAAGAAAAGTGCGGCGGAAAATAATTCTTACAGCTCAAAACAGCGTAAAGCTGAGATTTAGGAGCTCCATAAAATGCCAATGGGGAAATCACCTCGGCACAGGCTGCCATAAATGTTTCAGCTTTTCTGTTCTAATTCTCATGTCTACCAAGTGTTTGACGGCTCTTAAAAATCTCTTTACTCTTTACTTATTTTCCTTTTATCCTTTCCTCTCTTATCCTTTCTCTTCCTCTGCCCCTTCATTCACTTCTTTCCGTCCACAAACGCTAGAAAGGTGGGGGGTTAATTTCCTCTTCTCATATTTTCTATTTTTTCGCCCATTCTGTTCATTTATCCATCCATCCATCCATCCATCCATCCATCCATCCTCCTTTCATCATCAAATTAAACGTTCCCTTCTTTATTCAGACCTTTTTCCCTAATATTGTTAAAGATCAATGTCGGTCTCTCTGTCTACCCATTCATCCTGATTTCCATCTTCTCACTTAGTTCCATGCATCTTTTATTTTCACCTTCTTTTACACATTGGCACGGGGCATGCTCTGCTGCCACAGTCTCTCGTGGTTTTTACGTGATCTTCCATTTTTCCTTTCCTTTTCTCCAATTCTGGCAACAGCGAGCGGAAGACCCCCGCCTACATGTCCACCTCCCTGATTCCTAACCTAATCCACGCTGGGACTCTCCAGATTCCCTGCCCGTCCAGATTCCCGGCCCTGCGGACCCAGGCTGTCCCTAAGAGGGTGCCCGCAGGCCGTCTGGCTGCCGGGTCCTCTTCCTTGAGATAGAAACTTGTGTTTAACTACTTGGAGGAGGAATAAGAGATTCATAGCGACGTCTCCCCAGCTCTCGGGAGAGCATTGCCACCCATCTGCCCCCAGCCCCGCGCAGGGGGCGCGGTAGCCCCGACCCCGAGAGACTCCGCCGGGTTTTGCCAGCCGCCCCCTCCAACGGGGACCACCAGCCGGGCCGTAGAAACATTCTGGGGAGCGCTTTTGAATGTAAACGTCACGGCAGGGCAGCGAGGGCTCTGCAGTGCCCGTCTCCGGGGCTGGGGCAGCACCCAGGCTGGGCCGGGGCCGGGGCCGGTGCCGCCGATCTGCACTGCCCCCTCTGGCGGGACGCGCGGCCCGGCCGCCCTGCCGGGAGCCGGCCCGGGGCCGCCCTGCCGCTGGGGCGTCGGGAGCCCCGAGCCAAGGAAGCGGCACCTTCCCCCGGCTGCCCCCGAGCCGGTGCCGCAGCTCCCGGCCTGGTCTTGGCGGGGGACCCGGCTTCCCGCAGCCGGCCTGGTTTCGTGCCCCGGGGCGCCACGGGCACGCCCGCCCAGCCCACTCGTCCCTGCGCCACGTCCCGGTCGGCAACTTCCCGCCGAGGCCCCTGCACCGACGTAGCCTGGCTCCATCCCTCCCACCCCCGCCGGAGCCCGGGCACCCCGCCGGAGGGACCGAAAGGCAGCGATAGCCCCTGCGCACCCCCCGGGAGGGTTCCATGCTACGGCAACCCTAACCCACCGCCCCCGGGCATTCGCCCCACCCACCCCAAAACTGTCGCAAACCCTTTCCCACTCCGCTGCTCTGACACTAGCTCAGCCACGGGAAAGGCAGCCTTTTCCCCTGCCAGCAGCATCCCTGCAACTTTGGTAGCTCAAAGTGCTCCTGCTCATCTCACAGCCTCTACGGACAGCCCCGGAACAGGGGAGAGGCTCACTCCTTGCCCTGCTCCTCTCACCTCTCCCTTTGTCCTCCCCCGCTCCGCCATCACCATGAAAAAGCACCAGGTGGTCAGCCCAACACTAAGGCAACAGTGCGGGGCAGAGAGGCAGCGGCACGGACATCCCGCACCTCTGAAGTCACCCCGAAACTCTCGGGAAAGGGCTGTGTCTGCCCGCGCACGGCTGCCGGCCGGACGAGCCTCCGAGTGCCGGAGACCCCGGCCGGGGTCCAGCCTCGCCTCTGTCCTTGCGCCTCCCTTGCCCGCTCCTCCACAGGTCGTCTTTTTAATATCCCCTCCACCCTTCAAAGCACACCCGGCCTCAGAGAAAGGGAGAGGAGACGTTGGACGAAGGGAAAGGCGCCCATTTCCTGACAATGCTCTCAAGCCAAACAGCCAAGCAGCGTGAATTTCCCCCCGCCACTGGAAATCCCTGCTCCCCGTGTCTCTAGTGTCTGCCCTATTACCTGTTGCACCACTTTCTGTCTCGGACTATGGGGAAAGAGCCTGTGAGCCTCCCTTTTGCACACCACAGCCCCATCAAGGAGTTTATTCCTTAAAACACTCCCTCCTGGTTTCCTTGCTAAAAGGAGCAGGCAGCCGGAGCCCGAGCCCGCAGCGGAGGAGCCGGGAGATTTTCCCGTGGAACGAGCGGCCGGGGGGAAGCGGCGGCCGGTGCTGGCTGGCAGCAGGGAGAGCCGCGCTCCCTCTGCCTCCGCATTTCCCTGGGAACTTTCTATTACGGAGTTAACTATTAACTGCAGGAAAGCAGGCAATTTTCTTCGGAATGCGAACTATTTCCTTTATCCAGCAGATAGATGTTTGAGGTGATTGATTAATATGGAAACTGATATTAAAATATGTGTCGTAGAACACTTTCCCCGTAGTCTCAGTCTCACGGCTACTGCCGCAAGGAGGAACAGGCGTCCAGGGCAAGCAACGCTCCCAGCTGCTGCCTCGGGTTTTCCTGGTTCGCCAAGAAATGTTTTAATTGTGAAATACATGCAGATATAGTTATAACAGCTCGCATTAATACATCTGAACAGTGCTGAGCGAAAGGGCACACTGAAGGCGCACAGCAGTACTCACGGGGGGGGAAGAAACGCCGGGGATCCCGCCACAGAAGCGAAAGGTGTTGGGATAATGCTTGGCGCTCCCCTCGGGAGCAAATGCGAGGGTGGGCGTCCAACGTGTCGGCTGGGTAGAGAGCAGAGATTCACGTATATAGAGATGGTGTAGAGCCAAACAGGTACACTGCAACCATTCGTGGGGCACCAGTTTGCTGCAAGGAGAGAAATGAGAAAATTTAACAGGGAAGTCTGCAATTCTAGACTCTCGTTAGATTATAGTTTTGCAGAGCTTTAAGGTAGGAAGAGTCGTGTGTCCATTAAGGTACTCATAGTGGTTCACTCCTTTTATCTGTAGCAGCACCTGCGCTCCTAGGTTAAAGGTCGCGGTCTGACACCGAACAGGACTATTACACACCGGGAAACCGGGAAAAGTCCGGTTCCCTTTTATCCCGGCCCCGCCATGTGCTGCTGTTCTCCCTCGGCTAGCCTCGCGCTAATTAACCTGTGCCCCTTTTAATTAAGAGAGGACTCTGCTGGCGGTACCCCCGCTCTGCCCGACCCCCCCAGGGGCTGCAGCCCCGGCAGCCCCAGCCCTGCCGCCCCAAGCCCCCGGGCCGCCCGCCGACCCGCCCCTGGCCCGCAGAGGTGGCTGCCACGGGCACCTGCCCTTCTCGGCCCACTCCGCTCAGCCTCCTGACGGTATTTTTCATGCTTCGCCCCCCACCCCGCCTTTCCCTTCTCTGCTGATTCACACGAACATTTCATACAGGGAAAGGGGAATTTTCCAGTCTCTTTTGCTGCTTTTCCCCCTCTTCCACGGGTTTACCCCTCTCCCCCTTGCTCCCTTCCCTTCTGTTGCCTTGCCCCTCGCCCCCCCGCCGCCGTTTGTTTGTCCCAGTGCCCGGCCGATCATCGCGGTGTATGAAGTTCTAACTGGTTTGTGTCAGGCAGCTCTCTCTAAGCAGTCTGGCGTGACGGATTAAACATCAACTAGTTAAATAAAAATTAATATCAACTGCCTCCTAACTTCTAATGTCATGTTGTTTATAACTAATGAACTGATTAGGGGATAAACACATCAGGAAGACATTTCTGCTTCCCTGCTCTTTCGAGAGAGATTTGCAGAATTCAGAGTAAATCTCCCAGAGTCCCTTCTGGGTTTCTCCCACACCAGTCCGGGGAGGGAGGACGGGGATTCCGTGGGGTTTGTTGGGGTAAGGCCGGAGGAGTCTGGTGCCTGTGTCAGGGTTAGCTGGACTTATTTAAACATCTCACCGAGGAAGCGTTTCAGCGCGGCTGCGAGCTGGGCTCGGGCTGCAGGGAGCTGCGGAGCCACTCCAGACAGATCCAGCGGCTGCTGCAGACCGGGCTGGAGAAGGCGTCAGAGGCAAATACTCGTTGCTGCAATTATTGACTTTTGGTGCCCCATTTTAATATTTAAAATGAAACTTTCTTTTCTTTGCTTGAAGAGGCAATCGATGATTTTTAAGTGATATGAAGGAAAGCGTTCCCTCCGCCTTCCTTATTTTTACAATTCTCCACTTGTCTGGGGTGTGCTTTTCGCCAGTCCGCGTTGTTAACATTTTCCTAAACACTTTAGAAAAAGAAACACATGCACACACATAACCCCCAACAGCCTCATCTTGGAGAGGTCCCAAGCTTTTAAATACTGTTTGCCCAGCACCGCCGGCTCTGACAAGACAATAATAACAGGGGAAGCTTTTTAAAACCAATTTAGCAAATGCAGAAATGTAATTTTAATGAAGAATCGATAGCAGAATGGTTCATTTTTCCTGGGACTCCTTGTTGGAGCTGAGAGAGACTTTCAATCAATGGGGAGATAGAAGGGGGGGAGTAGAAAGAGAGAAAGAAAAATATTCGTTCAGTGATGTCTTTAGCACTGGGAATTTTTCTTCTTTTCTTTAGAGCTTTGTTCTATTTATTATTTATTTATTTTCAGTCCTAAAGCCTTTACCAAAACATGATCGTAAAAGCAAGACAAGAGACGAGTGGACGGATAAGTGGAGGGATGGATGGATGGATGGATGGATGGATGGATGGATGGATGGATGGATGGATGGATGGATGGACCGACGGATAAATAATCTCTCAGAGGCAGAAAGCTAGGCGCTCTACAGAGGTAGACTTCACAGGATTGCCTTCTGTCGCCTCCAAACTAAACGGCGGAATCCCCGTCCCCCGCCACCCCAACTGGAGTGTGCCCGGACCCCGAGCTGAGAGCTGCCAGCTCCCGGGTGGGCTGCGCCACCATCCAGACCAATTCCCCGCCCGTCCCCGGCGCGCTCCCCCCCTCAGCCTGAGCCCACCGCCTCCCTTTTCAACTTGGAGGAAGTTCCTCCTCTGTCCCGCGTCCCCCTCTCCCTCGCCAGCCCCTCTCCGAGCACATTTTTATGGTAATAAGACAACAAATTAATCTGCTGTTGCAACAAGACTTCCCTACAGGTAGCCAGCTTGAAGGAGGGGGGCAAGGGGAAGCAGATTCAAAGTCCAGGCGTTGTCCCCCCTCCCGCAGGATCCCCGCGGGACCCCCCCAGCCCCTTTCCTCCCTGGCTGCACAGCCCTGGTAGACTGGAGCAGGTGAGCCCCTCTCCAATTTTATAAGCAGCAGCGCTGCATTTGCTTTGATTGTTATTTATTTTCCCCTCCTTTTAGCCTGTCCCGGCTCAGTAGAGCGGCGTTTCTTTCTCTATGGCTGGCTATTTTTTTTTTTTTTTTGGTGGTGGTGGTGCTCTGGTGTGTGTGTGTGTGTTGTTATCTAAACCGTTTAGTTTTGGGTGGTTGCGCCTAGATCTCGAAAGTCAGCGGGGGAAAGCAAGACACCCAAGCGGGGAGGAGAGAAGCGAAGAAAAGGCCGCGGCGGATCTACTGGCTTGCAGCCGTCCCGGGGAGACGGGCCATTAGGCAGAGGAGCCATGGCTCAGAGCTCAGGGAGAGCAGGTAAGGCGGGGGGGGCGCTGAATATTCAGCAGGGAGGGATGAGACCGTCACCCCCAACTCCCTCCTTTGGCAAGAGGCAGCCTGCTTCTGCTCTCCTCCACGCACACCCTCCTCACCTCGCCAGATCCCCCTCTAGCACTTGCTATCTCACCTGAAAAATACCCCTTTTCCTTACGGGTGTGCGCTCCAGCACCCCTCGAAAGGCTGGGGTGTTTACCGCGGCAGCTTGGCAAGGACCCGCAGCGGAGCCCCAGACGGAGCGAGCGCCGGGCCGAGCCCCGCTCCCTCCCCTCCCGAGCCGCTCCGACCGCCAGCGGCCCCGGGCGCTTTGCCTCGCCGCCCTCCAGGCGCCCCGGGCGGCCGAGCCAGCCCCCTGCACCGGCCTTTGTCCATTTGCCCCAGCCCCGGAGGTGCCTCCCGTCCGCAGAAAGTTCAGGGCATTGCTTAAACTCTTCCTCCACCGACTGCCTCCCCACCCCGGGAAACTTTGCTCGCCGTGCAGGCTCTGGATGTGCGTGTCCCGCCTCGGGCCCGCGGGCAGCCCAGCGCCGTGCCGGGCTCTGCGGGCTAAGCGCGGGGCTGAGGCGGGCGGGGGCCGGCGCTGCCGAGCCCCCGAGCGGGGGCTGCCTCCGAGCCCCCCAAACCTGCTCCGCCGACGGACGCGTCTCCGGATCGCCCCCGTCTCCCAGTCAGCAATTTTATGATTTGCAAACAAAGCTTCAAACAAACCCCGCCGGAGAGGTTTTCCTCGGCGCTGCCGCTCGCGGTAAAAGCACAATTACGCGGTTTGGTTCCCTCAAATTAAGTATATAAACAGAGCTTTTAAGTAAGGGATTTTTTTGTTTTGGGGGGGGGGGGTGGAGAAAGAACATAGAGGTTTAAAATACAAATCTCACCGACTGTCAGCACAGAGCCGAGCTGTTGCCCCGGCTGCCAGTCGTTTGCTGCAGGGGAGGCTTGGAAAAGAAAGGCTGCGGCGAGCGCTGGGAACCGAGGCTAGGAACCGGAGCTAACAGCGCTGGTTTTCCTTTGTCATTTCTGATGGAGTCGCAGGGTGAAATATCCCCCACCTAGAGAGGGATTCAAGTGCACAAACAGAGAGACACGTACGGGAGGCAAATAAAAATATTCGCCCTTCAGAAAACCACATCTCTTCAATCGATAGTTTCCCCATATATAAATGTGTGTGCACCACCTCTGTAAATCTCAATTTTAAACACGTTGTGTGTGAATATATATATATGCATATACATGTGCAAGCTTATGTTTTCATAATCGAACCAATTAAATCTATTATATATGCTGTATACTATATATAAATATGACAAAGATTCACCAAACATGAAAGAAAATTACAAAGGCAACGAAAAGGGCCTCCTAAAAGAAAAGGCCACAGAGGCAATTTTTTGCTATTCTGCACTAAAAATCTTCTAAGTCAAAACTGGAAAAAAACCTTCAGAAAGTTTGCAAACCCCTCTGTTCCTTTTCCCTTCTGTGTTTTTAAAGGATCTGCCGAAGTCCCTTTGCATCTGAGGTTTAAATAGGGAGATCAATAGAAAACAGTTGTAATGATCTAATTAATTATGGCAAAATTAAAAGCGAGTAGAAAATCAATCTCTGATGGTGTTGAAGATGGAATTAAATTGATAGTCCATCTGTTCACCTCCTAGACCGTATAAATATGCAACCCAAGGACGGAGCTAATGGGATCGAGCTGCCTGGGAGACTCTCTCATTCTCTCTCTCTTCTTTTTACTTCATTCCTTCCCGAAGTTCAGCCCCGTAGCCCCCGTGCTCCCGCTCGCAGCCCTCTGTTCACCCAGAGTTCCCCCTCTCGCTGGAGACACTCAAAACGCTGCTTGTGTCGAGCAACTCAAACCGGCGGCAGTAACCCGCAAATCTGAGGGTACAAAGCCGTGTGATTGGGAGGAAAAAAAGAAAGCTGAGGAGACAGCGTTCAGTGAGAGCGTGCTCCCTATCGTGCTGTTTTTAAATCAAACGGACATGATGATGATGACGATGACAACGGAGTAGTTTGAGGATGTTCTCCTCCTTCTAAGCATCTTATTTACATTGGTCGTGGGTTCAGGAAAGTCAGCCCTTTCTGTAGCTGGATTTTTACAAAATACTGCGTGTGTTCTGTCAGGGAGAGGTGACACATTGAATTAGTTTTGTTTGTCCGGTTTTCCTGACTGCGAAGCTCTAAGAGCAGAGAGCGAACGGGAGGCCCTCGGTGCCTCCCTGTCCTGGCGCTGTCCCCCTTCCCCACACCTGCCCTGTCCCTGCCAGGCCAACTTTCCCCGAGTGGGCACTGGGCATTCCTGCGCCGGGCTGTCCTCGGGCTTCCACCCGCCTGCCCACCACGGTGACATTCTGCTGAACGACCAGCGCCACTTGAAAATAAAGGAGAATCGGTGTAATTGCTAAATTAGAGGCATTACTGCATTTGCCCGTTTTAAAAAAATAGCAATAATACCCTCTTTCCCCCATTTCCGCGGTTATTTGTAGGTGTGGAGCACACGCTAGCAGCAGGGAGAGCTAGGGCGAGCTGTCAGGCTGGAGGAGTTCCCCGCCATCCCGGCCGCTTTTTAATTGTGAAAAATTAAAGCTAGGGGTTGCGGTTCCATTGAAAAATAACCAATGAAACCGATGATGCTATCGCCCGGGTTAGAGCTGCGTGGGGTGGGACGGTGGGGGAGGGTCGCTTAAATAAGTGAAGCCTAAATATAAATCAACTAAGACGGGGGGTCCCGGGCCCAGATCTAACCGCGTGTCCACACCCCCACTATCGGGGCGAAAAAAATTGACCGTATCTCACCAAGTTGTGTCAATTTAGTTCTGCCAAACCCCGAGAGCCGACGGAGGGAGTCCCGCCGGCTTCGCCTGCCGCCCCCAGCGCCGCGCCGAGGCTGGAGCCGGTCCCGGAGCCCCGCGCAGGGCCGGAGCGGGGGAGAAGGGGAGGGGGGAGGGCGGGTCGGGTCGGGCTCTGCCTGCGGGGACTTCCCTGCCAAAGTTTGCCTTCCCCTCACACTTCCCCATCCGGCCAAAAAAGAGCGCCTCGGGGACGGGGGGGCGGGGAGCGGGGGAGCAGCCCGCAGCACCAATCGGATTTATTAATTGATGTATTGAAAAGAAAGATTGATTGACATCTCCTAATGGAAATTACAGCCTCACTTTCCTGCTGCACGCTGCCCTCCCGGCTATCCCTTCATAAAGAAACCCTTGAGGCGAAAGGTAGATTTTCATTTAAAGTGCCCCAGTCCTCAATTTCACAGATTAGATACATTTTAAACACAGACGCACATATTGCAAATTAGAAGCTAATTTAATTATAAATCAAAACTGGGCATAAATCTGCACTCACCACAAAGGATCCATTTAGCAAAATGCAACCACCTCCCCTAACCCTGGAAAACTGCCTTGCAGAAATAACACTACATATACATTGCCAAAGTTATGGATTGTGCACAGGTTAAAGACATCCACGGGAGATATTTTTCCCCACGCTGGGGGAGGGGTAAAGCCCCATGTGTCAGAAATCAGCCGTTCACATGGTGACAATTTCTCTTTCTCCTAGAGAAAAGAATTCTCCGACAAATAAAAGTTTGCATAGATGTAGAAGGTTGTAATTCTGAACTTACAGGCTAGGAGGGAGTCAGAAGAGGCAGATTTTTGAAGTCCAGCAGGTCAGGATCAACAACCACGCTCACACACGCACACACACGCACACACGCACCCCAGAGCCGGGGTTCGTATTGATTGGTGACGTTTGGTTTGCAAACCTCAGAGAGGAGAAAAGGAAAGTACCAGGGTCCGAGTGAGGAGAAGGAAAGGCAGGCACTCGGGAACAACGCTCCGCGCTCGGAAAACCTCCCTCCCTCTGTCCGTCCCTCCATCCCGGATCCGCTCGTCCTCTCTCCTCTCTGCGTTCCACTCTCCCGCGCCCGCAGAGTTGCTCCCTGACTCCTCATCCCGCACGAGCTGCCCAGATGAGGCAGCCAGGGAAACTGGAGGGATTTGGTGTCGGCTCACAGTTCAGTCCTTCCCCGCCCCCTCCACCTTCCAGTTCCTTTTTATAAGTTAGAATTCTCTGTTTCCCCCACCCTTCCTTTAGTCTCTCTTTCTCTTCCTCCACTACCCCTCCACTTCTTTCAGCCCCTCGTTTCCCCGCACACTTCATCCCTCTGCTTCTCCTTCTGTGTCTTCCTCCTCAGAGGCAGTAAACTCCGAGGCCATTAGCAGCTGATGTTAAAGAGGCATGAGTCTTCCTGCCACTTTTTTAATTAGGCGCCTAACTTGAGCCTTGGCGGCTCCAGGGGAAGGGAAGGGAAGGGAAGGAGCGAGCCCGTCTTTGCCAATGGCACAGGAGGAGAGAGAGCTAAATTCCCCCCTTTGCCCGGCTTTCCCACAAAGAGGGGAAGGGGGAAGAAAGTTTCCCCACCAACTTACGACCAGTTTCTCCTGACGCCCTGCAGACTCGCGTCTTCCCCCCCGCGCCGACTGAAGCACTGCTCCGCAAGCAGGACCCCGCGCCCGGCCGGGCGAGCCCCAGCCTCACCTGCGGCTCCCGCACGGGGCGGAGGGGCCGCGCCAGGTCCTTTGTTGGTGCGTTTCCAGCCTTTGTTTAGCCGTGGAAACGAGCCTGCCTTCCCCGACCCAGCTCCCGGCGCATCCCATCCGAGCGGAGAGCCGCCCGTGGCGGAGGGAAGCGGGGCAGAAGCAGGGCTCACAACAGGGCTTGGGAAACACTGCCAGAAACGCAACCGCGGCAACTTTCTCTGGGGAGGAGGATTTGTGTGTGTACAGAAATTGTTCGGGATCAGCTTGGAAGGAAGGAGGCATAGCTATCACTTTCTAGTGCATGTGTGAAGAAGTCTGCTTCCAACTTCCCCCGCCGGCCCTGCGGAGGGAGTGGAGCGAAGCAGTCGCCCCTCTCCCCGGCGGGTCTTTCTGTGCGATCATTTTTGGAGATGTGAATCCCAGGCAGTCATTACCACACTTTGGCCCCTTTGACTGCTGGAATTACCCTTTCCGGGGACTTTAATGGGCAAGCCATAGGGTTTTTCGCTGATCCGCAGCAGTTTTCGCTGCCTCCCCGTTTTTATGGGTGTATTATAGTTAGGGGTTATATAAATGTTTTTGCGTGTGATAACTGTAAATCCTAACATTTGCAAATCGCCCTGAGGCAAACTAACCTTGGACGGGCAGATAGAGGGAGGGAGGATCTCCCACTACTGCTGATTAAAAGGAGACTTTAATAAGCGTCTAATTCACTCATCGGGAGTTTTATGGAGAAATTACAGGACAAAAAAAAAAAAAAAAAAAAGAAAAAAAGACATCTCCAGCGTGGGGGGGAGGAGGCTCCCACGCCTCTACCCCAGAGGCAGCCCAGGGCAAAGGCAAGAGGCAGCTGGGCCTTGCCAGTGCCTCAGTCTCCTATCACGAAAGAGGCAGGGTTCACATCTGGGCCAGTTCGTTTTTGGGTCAGAGGAGCAACACGAAACCCCCTGTCCTCACCCCCGCTCTGCCGCTCCGGGGCAAAGAAATGAGCAGGCAGACGACCAGAGGGGCTCTGGGACTGCAGGACAGACAGACGGAGAGATGGGTGGCAGGAGTTTTGTAGTGAGCGGGCGAAGCCGGCCCGTGGAGGCCGCCTCGACGGGAAACAGCTCTGGGGACCCCCCCTTGCAGCGGGGGCCCCTCCAGCCTGCACTGGGTGCGATGTTCGGGGGCAGGGATGGACCGAGAGCCCAGCTGGGTGCTGGGAGCCGTGTGCCCGCTCCCTGCCTGCCTGCTGAGGGTGGGAAGGGGCAGGCTGGGCCGGGCTGTGCTGAGGCCGCCCCTGTCTCCATGTGTCTGTGCTCGGGAGGCTCGCCCCAGCTCCGGCCGTCCCGGTGCGCTGAGAGGCGGCTTTGTTGCAGAAGTGTCTCTTCACATTGTTGGCTCTCCCCCCCAACCTCCACTCTTTCTTTTTTATATTTTTTTCTTTTTTTTTTTCCCTCTTTCCTTTTTATTCTTTTTTTCCCCCTCAATGAGGCTGCAAAAGGTCTTCGGCTTGTCTCGTTTTTGTGGCAAACGCTCTCTTGTAAAGAGGAGAGGTTAAAGTGTCGGTGACTGAATAAAGAGCAGCACACGTGGGCTATTACCATTCAGGGCAAACAAATGCAGAGAAGGGAAAAGCCAGCAGCAGGCAGGGCGAGGGGGGAGCGCAGCCCCCCCGGTACACACACGCACCCGCCCCGCTGGCAGGGCCCGGCCGCCGGCCTCCTCGCGGCCCCGGCGTCCCCCAGACATGCAACCCACCCATGGCTCACAAAAGAGCCAGAGAAAGAGAGAGGGGGAGACATGAGGGGGTCTTAGATGGGAAAAAAAAGAAAGTAGCTTTAGGGGGAATGTGCTGTGGAGTGTGAAATTGCAGCCCGTGGTGCTCCATATTGTACCAGAAGCTCTCCAAAAACTCATCCTCCAACGTGACCAGAGGTGCTTAGAGGGGGAGAAAGAGGGAGAGGGGAAGAGGGGCTCGGAGACACAGGGGGAGGGGAAGGATGGGGGCCTTTTATTATTTTCGCGCCCTCTTTCTTATTAATTGTTGGTTTAAAACCTAACTTTGTGTTTATTTGTTAAACTCGACCACCACGAGCAATCTCGGGTGCTCTGGGCAGAGCGGCTGGGGGGCACGGGGAGGAGCAGCCGGACGCTGGCTGCCTCCCCCCGCCCTGCTCGGCCCTGCCCGGCCCTACGCGCCCTTCGGGTCCTGTTCCCGTGTCTCCACGCTAGTGCTCGGCACCTCCGCCCTGCCCCATCAGCCGCTCCCTCCGGTGTGATCACACCACAGCACCCATACAGAGAAGATGTGGGTACCCCTTTCATCTGGGTGCTCGTTGGCAAGAGGCAGCGAGAAATCTCAGACCAGAAATCATCCTCTCCTCAGACAAAGCACGCAAAAAGTCGTCCAGGAATGTTTTATCAAAGCGTCCCCTTCCTGAAGATCCCTCTGACACACACATGCCGACTCCTTCCCTTAAATGCTCACATCTTTGGGCAGGGGGGGATGTGTTATCTTTTTTTTCCTCTATCTTTTCTCAGACGGGGATTTCGCCACCGACTTTCTCAGGCTGAAAGTTAAGTTAGTTGATGCAGAAACTATGTGTCAGAAAAATACACCTAGATGGTCAGCGTAGGTTTATTCTGTGAATTCTTAAATATGGTGCTGAGAATATTAAGGGTTGAGCTAAATCACCTCCAAAGTAGCAACATTTAGGTTGTAAGCCTTTGCGCACTTGACAAGGGGAAGAAGGCAGACAGGGTGTGGAGCCGAAAACTTAGTGACACCTCCACGGTGTACAAATCCAAAACTTCTACCTCTACAGCACACCGTCCTGCATCCTGCGGCCATAGGTCGCGTTTAGCTGTTTTCCAGCATAATTTGCCACAGACAACGCGTAGAAAATAGGGAACCAACGTGGGCACAAGTGCCGGCTCTGGGGCCAGCTGCGGTCGCAGGCACAGCGTTTGCTGCAGGCCTGAGCGCTCCGGGGGCTCCCCCTCCGCCCGACCCCTATTGTTCCCGGGCACGGCGCCCTTCCGAGCCAGAGGGGAGCAGGGCAGCAGCTTCCGAGAGCAGCGTCTGTAGAAGCTGCCTCCCAGGGACAAGGCGAGGCGGCAAGCTAGGGAAGCCAAGGCGGCTCGGGAGAACTCAGATGACTTCGAAGGGAAGCTGACAGGACCCTCGAGGTTGTGTGTATTGGAACCAAGGGTGGGAAACAGGATCAATGGAGAAGATTTCGACTTGATCAGATGGAGAAAGCCGACTAATGAAGCAGATCGAAAGATGGCTATCATTGCAACTCCTCCAAAAGTTTATTTTTCTTGAAATTTCCGCAGAGAGGCGGCCGTCTCTTTTGAAGTGTAAATGTTTCTAGCTTGGGGGAAGGCGGGGTGGGGGGGAAGGCTGGGTTAGAGAAGAAGGGGGAGATCCTCAGATTCTCTTTGAGAAAAAGAAATAAAGGCAGGAGAGAAAAAAGGGAAAAGCAAGGCAAAGCAAAGAAAAGAAAAGAGATTTCAAAAAGAGAAAAGATTAATCTAAAGTGGGAGAGGGAAAAAAGCACACAGGGCTCGTGAAGTGGAATAGATGGGAAGCTGTGGGAGTGGAAAGAGGCCCGTGGTCTCGGCCTCGCCCGGTCCCTCAGGGCACACGGCAGTACCCGGGGCGCGCAGACAGCCCGGTATTTTTAATTTCGGTTGGCAGAAATTGTTCAGTGGATTTAAATGTTGACAAAGCAATACTTCCAGGAAGTCTAGTGTGGGAAGGGGCACCAGGTGATATTGTGGTATGTGTGGTGGGGGAAGGGGACAGCAAGCAGAGAGCCTTCCCTTCCCTTCCCTTCCCTTCCCTTCCCTTCCCTTCCCTCTCCTCAGAAAGCTGCCTTGTTCTGTCAGGCTCAGGGCTCCCCGGTTAACTCGGGTTACCTCCGTGTGTGGGATTCAGGCTTCGTGTTGCAGAGTGCTCATTTTTTGCATTTCTCGAGCCTGCTATCCCTGTCTTTCTTCTCAATTATACGGGAAAATAGTGAAGAAACTAAGGCAAAAGACATTATCGGGAAGAGGTTTGGGGTTCGCCGGCTGCCCCAGACCACCACCAAGCTGTTATATCCTGACCGTACAATGGTCAGTCACAAAGGCTCAGAGCATCTCTGAGAGGGGGTCCATGAACTCACCAAGTGTTAGTGCGGGCGCAGGGAGCTCCTGCCACCCGGCATTGCCGGGGACTCCTGCCCGCACCTCCCGTGCTCGGCTGTGTGCCCGAGCACGGCCCCGAACGCGCGGGGCAACCGGGGCTGCCCGGGGCGGAAGGGAGCAAGGCCGGGGTGACTGCTGGAAAACGAGAAGCGACCGAGACCGGTCGGAGAGTGGTGACAGGGCCGTTTCCAGCCGCGGGCAGCGCGGGAGGCGCCGAGTGGCGGGAGGGGTTCCCGGCAGCGGCGATAAGCGGGCTCCCGGCCCCGCCGCGAACAGGGGACTCTGCTGCCCGGGCAATTCGGCAGCCACAGTCGTCCCACCGACAGACGCGCAGGGGCCGGGCCGTGCCGTGCCGTGCCGTGCCGTGCCGTGCCGTGCCGTGCGGGGGCGAGCTGCGGCCGGCGGGTCAGAGCCAGGCGTGCCCCCGGTGAGCAGGGAGCCCGGGCCCGGCGGCGGGGCAGCCCGCGGGGAGCAGCGGCCGCCCTCAGTCCGGCGTGCGGCGGGAGTTCCCCGGGAGAAAAGGAGCGCTGCCTTTGCCTTGGGCAGACCCGGAGCGGGCAGCGCGGAGCCCCGGTCCCGTGGGAAATGCAGCCCGCGCAGGAGCCGCTGGCAGGGCCGCCTCAGCCGTGCCCGCCGCGCCTGTCCGCAGCGCAGCCCCGCAGTCACACAGGACTCACTGCTCTGGAATCCCCGCGGTGTAACAAAAAATTTGCTTTTCCAAATCATCCCTTTTTTTTTGCACACAAGGGAAAGAGAGAGAGGAGAGAGAAAGATAAAACATCAGCTGAAGTGCCAAAATGATTTATGAGACAGTGGAAAATATTTCATAAAGATCTCTCAGACATTCTTTACTTAAAGCGGTTAGGGAAAAAAAAGCGGGGGGGGCTGTTTTGTGACAGATAAGCAGAGGGATAGGAAGAATGAAGGAAGAAAAGAGAAGGAAGTATATTTCAGGTGATGGTAAACTCTCAAGTCTGAAGATCAAAATTGAGCTCACAGCAATTTCTGTCTTGCCTTTCTGCCCCTGGTTATTACCCTACGAAGGTGTTTCTTACTTGCTCTATATTTCTCTGCTCGGTCAAAGCCATGTCTATTTTAGCAGTAGACTTATTTGTAAAATAATTTTTAAATCCCACTCTAACACCAAAAAAAAAAAAAAAAAAAAAAAAAAAAAAAAAGAGAGAGAGAGAGAGAAGAGAGAGTGGGAGAAGCAGCAGAGATGTGGAAAGTGTGAGACTGGGTTTGCTGTTATTTCCCCAAATGCATGAGAGGGAAAACTTTGCAATGACTGAAACGGGCCTAATCTCTTGGTTTTTAAGAGGTGCGAGGTGCGAGAAGCTTGCTTGCTCTTCCTATGTCTCTTTCTTTCTTTCTCTCTGTCTGGCTTCTATTTATATTTCTTTCTTCTCCTTTTTTATACATTCCTCTCTTTCTGTCTCTCTCCTTTTTCCTTCTTCTCTCCCCCTCACCTCCTTTCTTTTTTTCTCCCACACTAAGCCGCACACCACGGAAGCCTTGATGTGTATCGAATCCCCCTCCTGTCCCGCTTTACACCGAGCAAAGTCTCCGGTTAAAAAAGCGGAGCGTGAGAAGGGAGGTGAAACTAGCAAGGCGTGTGTGCTTGTGTTAAATAAGCGAGTTAAGGATCCTGAGCCGTGACAACAAAGCGGGGCTCCCGTCCGTTCCCGCGGGCCGGGCAGGGGCGCCGCCGCCCCGCGCACGCACGGCCCGGGGCGCTCCGGAGCGCGGCCGGGGCTCCCCCGCCGCCGGTCCCGCAGGCAGCGCCCCCCCCGCGCCGGGCGCCGCCGGCCCGGCCCTCCTCTCTCTCCTCTCCTCTCCCCTCTCCTCTCCTCTCCTGGCCGCGCTCGGCTCGGCGCGCTGGCGAATCAGAGAGTGTCGGAATCTATTGCCTTTGTCTGACAAGTCATCCATCTCCGGGGAGGCGGGCGGGGGGCTGAGGGCGCTGCGGCTTTTAGAGAGACACACACCGGGAGCGGAGGCTCCAGTCTCCGGCCCCGGCTTCTCGCAAGCACTTCCCACCTCGGGCGAAAGTCCGCCGGGCGCCGGATCCGCCGCCCGGCCGAGAGGAGGGGTCGCGCCCGCCCGCCGCTCGCCGCTTTCCCGGGGATTGCTACTCTGCTTTGAACTTAAATGAACTAGCCCCGGACCGCGGGAGGAGGAGGAGGGAGAGCCGCGTCCTCCTGCGCCTTCTGCCGCCTGGCCGCCGGCCGCACCTTGCTCCGGCACCCCCTCCCCGCCGCCGGGGATGCTCTGAGCCCTCCCAGCCATGACACCCACCTGCCCCCCGGCGCCGCCAGTCCCTCGCTCCCACGGACTCTGCTGACTCCCCCAAGGCCGGCGCAGCCCTCCCGCCCCTCGGAAAGTACTTCGCTGCCCGCTCCGCCGGGCCGGGGGCCCAGCGCATCCCGCCGCTCCCCTCCTCTCCTCTCCTCGTGTGCTTTTTTGTTTTGTTTTGTTTTCCTTTATTTTTTTTTTCAATTTTTTTTCTCCCCTAAGTCTTGAAGTTGAGTTTTAGAGGCGACACGGCGGCTTCAGCCGATTTCTTCCCCTTCCTTTGCCTCCCCATGGATATGCACTGCAAAGCAGACCCCTTCTCAGCAATGCACCGTGAGTACTGGAGCCCGGCTCCTTCCGCTGCTGTCCCTTTCTCATCCCTTCATTCTTCCTTCCCCAACCATCCTTCCTCACCTGATCCTCCTCCAGGTCCACCTTTTCACCCTGGCCGCTACCGGGCTCAGGCAGGCGGTCGGGAGGCAGCACGGATGCTGCCAGCCCGAGCTGCAGAGCGAGGATGCCGGGCAGCCCCGAGCTGAGGGGAGCAGAGCTCCGTGCCGGAGTGGGGCGGGGGCCAGGACCCCCAGTCCGAGGGCAGGGGGCTGAGCGCTGCTGCGCCCCGAGCGCGCTAAGGAAAGCCCCCTCCGAACCAGAGCTCTGCTCCGCAAATACACTTTCTCCGTCGCCCCTCAGACAACAGGAGTTTATTCTGACTCGGGTCAGCCCCCGGGACGGGCCCTTTCCCTGCCCGTGCCCAGCCGGGCCGGGACTCCCCGCAAAGCTCCGCGGCTTTAACCCCCCAGATTTCCCCGCGATGCGAGGCTGTTTGCTTTGATTTTGGATTTCGGTGGCAGAGAGGGAAGACGCCAGTTTCGAATTAATGGCGGGTTAGTCGGTGGCTGTTCTGTGAGTCGTTTTCGTTTGGCGAAAGGTTGGACTGCGGGAAAAATAGGACAATTGTATGGCAGGGAGATGAAGTGGCTTTGGAGGCTCCCAAGAAGTCACGATCCCTCCTGGTTTATTTACCAGATACCCGGTGTGAATTTTAAATACATTCCTGGTACAGAGGAAAGGGCATTCGTGCTACATTTTCAATTTTTAAAGGTTTTCTTAAGAGGGGGACGGAGGAACGTGGAAAACCTCCTTTACCAGGGACTGTAACAAGGAATTTCCAGTGATTTTAATTAAACTGCAGGAGAGAAAATAATTCCGAGATCTAAATTGAAGAAGGAAAAATACAAATAGAAAACCGAGATTGAGAGTATGTTGAGTCAGGAAATGAATAATTAAGAGCAATTTGTAACTTTTGACACCGAAACTTTTGAGGACACGCCCTGCCCACTGCATAAAACACAAATCGAAAAGATAGAAAATGGAAATGATTGAACTTTAAAAAAATCCCGATTTTGCCTTGAGAAGGAAGGTGCAGAAATATAAGCCCACGATTAAATCCCCAAACGCGGATGTAGGTAACTGCCTTTCTGTTTCCTAATAACTGATTTCCAGAATACATTCCTTAAAATGTGAGGTTTGATTTCCAGAGAGCTTTAACAGCAAACACTCCGTGCTTTAGCCATTATTTCAATTTTCAGCGGTGCGATCTGTTTCCAGACGCGATGTCAGTAATTCCAGCTGCAGTACGATCTGAAACATGTCAGCAGACGAAAGAGGCATTTCACTGTCGCTGATTTTTTAAAAACTCCAGGGAGATTCCCGACCAATTTTTGACTTCCTATTAGGGGGGAAAAAACGCAAAAGAACACCAAACCTAAACAAAACAAAACGACCCCACCAACGTTTGATTCGTTTCCTAAAGTGTATTTCTAGAGCTACAGACCTGGTTGTTATTAGGCAATTTAAAGAGATGCGGGCACAGGCTCTTGACACACAGACATGATCGGTACGACAGCGGCACGACTGAGTCTGTGCACATACAGCTGCCGGCACTTACATGCAATAAATACACGTAAATATCTGACTGCTCTGATAGAAAGAATCTTAGAAAACCACGGGACAAAACAAAACAAACCCGTGTGAAAAATATCCGGACTGCAATAATTTGAATTATTAATTTTTAATCTTTTTGCATCTGTTGCCCTTTAATACTTTGTAATGCGAGTTATAATAGGTGCTTTGAATTATTTATCATGGAGTTGCCGAAGAAATTGCTATCTGGTAACTTTAGAGGCAACATGTGCAGAAGGGGTTCTGAACAAATGGAGAAAGAACACAACAATATATGCCCGCGGGTTTTAGTGGAAGAAGATAAATATCCCCCGTCCCCTCTGAAACCCTAAATGCGTTTTTAAAAAGACTAACAAAAGAATGCAAAACATAACCCCGGTTCAGCGGGGAACGCGGAAAAGCCAGCCGGCGCCCCGGCCGATGGGGCTGGGAGGGGATGTGTGAAGGTGTTACTGAAGGGTGGGGGAGATGGGAAAAACTCTATTTGTACGAAAGGACTTGGATCGATCGCAGGGCAATGAGAGTTTCCACTAAGTTCAGAGCCAATAAGTCAGTGTCAGAAGCAGGAGAGAAAAAAACCTCAACGAAAATACAAACAGATCATTTTTCAGCAAACTGCAAAACGAACTAAGATCTCTTGGCGAGGAAAATACAGGAGGTTAGGGTTGTGTGAAAGGAAAGCTTTAATACAGAGTACACTCCACAGCTATATCAGCTGGATATTCCGGAGACAGAGGCGCTCAGGTAGCAGCACCAGCGAAGCGAGCAGGCATCTCCCCATGCCCTGGCAACGGCGAACTGCTCTCGGCTCTAACGCAGACGTTTGATTCACGACCCACTGTCTTATTGCGTCCCAAAAGGAGAGATTTCCCTTTATCCCCGTCACTCCGTTTCTCGTGTCCACTCTTAGCAGGTGCATAGTTATTTTTTCCCCAAAGTTATTTCTAGAAATGGAGAAAGACAGATCGGGGGGGGGGAAAGCGATCCTAGCAGTCCTGTCTGATAGAGCGCAGGTTTTTGGCTGGAAAGGGGGAACAGAAGAAAACGGAGAATTTAAATTCTCCCTGAATTAGATTTGTGTGTCAGGAAAAAAAAAACCCACAAAAAAAAAAAAAAACCACAAAAAAAAAAAAAAACCACAAAAAAAAAAAAAAACCACAAAAAAACCCCAAAAAACCAAACCTAAACCCGTAAGAGTAGGAGTCTATTATTTTTTTTTCTGGAATCTTTTTTTTTTTTCCTGTAAAGATCGAAAGCTAATGAGAGATAGGGTCTGTCTGTAAAGGAACACCAGCTGCGGGACTCAAAATATTTTCTATCTCTCTCCCTTCATTTTTCTTCCTTTTCTCTTTTTCTCTGTGAGTCTTTTCAACTCGCATCCCAAAATAACGGGATAGAGCTGCTTGCATGGGGGACATGCCGCGGGGTGAGGGAGGGCGGAGTTCGCGAGGAACTGTAATTGACAACGTGATAGAAAATCCTGGAAAGAAAATGAGAGAAAAAGCCCAGGAATAAAGAGAAAGGGGACTGCGGCAGAGTCCGCCCGGAGCCTCTAAGAGGTCGAGCTCTGGAGTTGGGAGGGCATCGCTGCCCTGCTCCGGGGCTGAGGAGCGGGCGCGGGCGCTGTTTCCATGCTCGGCCCATCACAATGGCCGTGAGAATCCACCGCTCCGGCATCCCGATCGGGACCGCGGGAGAGCGGCTCGGGGAGGGAGGGCGGCGCACGGGAAGGTGGAGAACAATCCTCCTCCGTCTCGGGAAAATTCATTCTGTCGTCCCTTTCCATCTTTCCATCATTCCTCTTTCTTTCTTTCTTTCTTTCTTTCTTCCTTGGTTTCTTTCTTTCGTTAGTCCTTTGTTTCTTTCTTTCTTTCTTTCTTTCTCTTTCTCTTGTTATCGCTCTCATTTTCTCACTCTCCCCGTTTTTATCTCCTTTCTCTCCTTCTCCCTGTTTATCTTCTCTCACTTCCCCACGTCCTGTTCCCCACTCTCGACCCCCCGCCATCACCTCCATCCATCTGTAATGTCTGGAGAATTTGCAGCGCGAGTGGTAAAGAATCCACGACTAACGGTGTGTTTCTGGTGTGCGTGGGTTGTTGTGTTTTTTTTATTTCTCTTTCCCCAGCAGGGCACGGGGGTGTGAACCAGCTCGGAGGGGTGTTTGTGAACGGCAGGCCCCTACCTGACGTGGTGAGACAAAGGATAGTGGAGCTGGCTCACCAGGGGGTGCGACCCTGTGACATTTCCAGGCAGCTGCGGGTCAGCCACGGTTGTGTCAGCAAGATCTTGGGCAGGTAAGGAAAGAGGCAGCTCCTTCCCCTCCCCTGAGACTGCAACGCTGCGTCCCTTCCCCGCTCCAGTATGACCTTCCGCCCTTCCCGCGGCACCGGGCTCTCCCCGCCACGACCCCGAGCGGCCCCGGCACCTTCGCTCAGTGGGAGCCCGCGGCTGAGCAGGGCCCCATCCTCCAGCTGGCAAGGACGTGTTTCTCCCCCGCCTCCCCCCTTCCCTCACCGGTAGTGTTTAAAAACTCCTGGGAAGACAAAATAATTCGAGAAGAGTGTGTGGGAGGGCGGGAAAGAGAAGGGACGGGAGACAGAAAACGAAAGAACGACCAAAAATCCCCAATCCATGAGGAACAAAAAAAATCCTAACTCACAACAAGCCGTAAGCTGCTTTACCAAAGGCACGGGTAAATAAACAAACAACGGGGCGGATAAATAAATAAATAAACAAATGCCCGCGGTAAGCGATCACCGCCAAATGAGGTGTGCAATATCCCTGGGGGCTCCTCGGGGAGAGCCAGGCCCTGGCCGGCGCTGGGCTGCGGTGAGCAGGCGGCGGTGCCCCCGCCGCGGAGCGTGCGCCACGCGCGCTGCCGTGCCCGGCCACGCCGGCACGGAAACGCGGCCGGCGTCTAGCGGAGCTAATGGACAGCGGAGAGCGGGCTGGCGCTGCCCTGTACGAGCAGCCGCTCCAGAGGGACCCCGGGGCCGGGATAAGCCGCTCTCCTTCCTCCGCAGCCCGGCCAGCGCTCCGGTTCGGGAGCGGCCGGCCGGGAGATGCAGGCGGGGGAGTGCGAGCCCGCCGCTGCCCGCTCCCCACGCCCCCTTCCCGGCCGCCCGGCCCGATCCCGCGTTCGGCGGGCTTCATCTATGGGCGGCGGCATCGGGGAGAGGGTTTCTGTTTAATTTCTCGACCCCAGGGCCTAAAAGAAGTGTGTGCGTGTAAAGCGGGGTAAGGGGGAGGCAGCGCCCCTCGCTTCTAGCACACACACACATACACATTCAAAAAAAAAAAAAAAAAAAAAAAAAAAAAGGGGAAAAAACCAAAACCAAAAAAAAAAAAAAAAAAAAAAGGAAAAAAAAAAGAGAGAGAGAGCGAGCCCTAGAGAGAAGAAGGGACTGCCCTAGCCCCAGGTCATGCCGCCTGGCGCCTCGCGAAGCGGCGAAATGCAGCGCCCGAGCGGCCACGGCCCGAGGCCGCGTACCCGCGGGCCGAAGCCGAGGTGGGGCAGGGGGCAGGGGCTGCGGGGTGCTCTGAGGGCCACTGAGGCTCTGGGTGCTCGAGGACGGCAGGCCACTGACCATATTTTGTGCAGGTATTACGAGACGGGAAGCATAAAGCCCGGCGTGATCGGAGGCTCCAAACCCAAAGTGGCCACCCCCAAAGTAGTGGATAAAATCGCCGAGTACAAGAGACAAAACCCGACAATGTTCGCCTGGGAGATCCGGGACAGGTTATTGGCCGAGGGCATCTGCGACAACGACACGGTCCCCAGCGTCTCCTCCATAAACAGGTAAGAGCAACCCCGCAGCTCGCGGCCCAGGCGCATCTTTACGGCCCCATAAAACCCCTTCCAACAGCGAGGACGGCCTAATCCTTCCTCGGTCAGGGCAGATCCAGCCTTCTGCGGTCCCCGGTCCGCAGCGGGACCCGCGGGCACAGCCCGCCAGTCCCCGGCCCGGTCCAGCGGGCGCTGCCCGGCCTCGCCGTGACCTCGGAGCCCAGCTCGCGGCAGCGGGACGGGAAAGAGCCGCCCGTTCCCGCAGCAGCCGCCCCGAGCAGCGGGGGCGCGGGGCTGTCCGGGGCTCGCCGCGGCAGGCCCGCAGCTTGTGCCCGGGGGCAGCCGGGGCCGGGGCAGCGCTGCTGCCACAGCAGCCGAGCTCCCGCCGAGCAGCCCGGCACTGCCGCAAGGTTTGGGTGCTGCTCAGGCTGGAGGGGTCAGGGACTGCGGGGCCGGGGCTTCCCGTGTCCCTCGAACACCCCTACCGGGGTGCAGATGACCTCCAGCCTTGCCAGGGTACTAGAGCTCTGAGCCGAAAGGCTGCCGTCATCCTCTGCCAAGCCGGGCTCACAGCCGCGGGAGGAAGGATTCCCTTGCACCCACTCCCCCGGCTCACTCGCCATCGGTAGCCCGAGGGAACGGCTGAATTTGCCGGGAGGTTTTTACCCGGCTGGGGAGCGCTGCTCCCCGCGGTGCCGGTGGCCCCGAGTCGGTCTGATCCCTGATCTCGCAGAAGGCTGGGCAGCAGCAGGATCGATTTTGCACTAGCGAACCATTTGCCCCCTCCGCCTTCCCCATTTCCTCCCCCGGCTACTAGGGTGCAGATTTTGTTGATTTTGTTGTTGGAGGGACTAAGATTTGGTCTCAGGTTTGAGGTGACAAAAAAACCTATATGACAGGCAAAAAACCAGGACCGATGCAGGAGAAAAAGGAATAGATATAATCAAGTACTGACAGACGTCAAAGCGCTCAGAGTGCTCACATGCCTGCACGTTCAAACACAACGTACATCAGATCTTCACACTTTGGCAACACAACACTCCTGTGCACACAGTAAAAGTAATTACACCGTTTTAGTGTTATGTATGTACAGATACCCCGACTGTGCCCACAGAAATACAACCTCTAGAAACAGAGTATACATAGGCATGAAATACCTCACCAACAGAGTAAAAATACACGAAATTTTGGATGCAATTCCAAATGTATGGCTCTTCCCAGCCAAATAAATATACACAGGGTATAAAAACATGCAGGCTTTTGTAGTGTCTACATAGATAAAATGCACAAATCGGTATACTGGCCTTTTTGATATATAACAAATTTAGCCAGATTTAAAAAAACAAAACCAAAACCTAGTGTATTTATAGCAAGAGAAGCAAAAAATAAATAGCAAGGAAAACAGTGGTATTTTTTTTGTCTTGCACTTTTCATGGCAGATTTATCAAAATATGTCTAATAACTCAGAGTGTGTATTTCTAAATCTGGCATCCTATATAAATGGGTTTTAATATTTTGCAAATGATATGGAATTATCCCAAATCATCTTGAAAACAGCAGGTAGAATTAGCTAGTGGAATGTACCTTGGCTAAGAAAGATTCCCTCAGACACACTGTCTCTGTAATATACTGCTAGGCTACCCTAGGAAATTATCCCTGTGTGTGCCATCTGTATTAAAATGGTTATTAAGTTATGAACAGGGTAACATAATACTGATCGGCTAATTATACACCCTCCTAAAAAACCTCCAGGTCTCTGTTACTCTCTCAGTCAGGTATTGAAATAATAACAGTTTGACATTCAGACACCTTACAAAGACAGCTGTGGAAGGACAGACAGCTATCCCTGTAAGGAATTGAGCTGGTGGTATGGAAGTCCAGAGGAATGGCCATAGGCTCTTTGGAGAAATGATATGTACAGACCCAACATATATTTACATTTCATCTAGCTTAAGGGATCTCAGCATCCAAAAGCCACTGAAGTCTCAGGCTTATGCTTGCTGGACCCAGTGCCTCATGTCTGGGTTGTGTTGTCCCAGGCAGAAAGCTGAGCACCAGATTTGGCTCCCACCATGCTACCAGTCTGCAGCAGGGTTTTGGGAGTTTTGTACCTCAGTTTCCCCATACTGGAAATGAAAACAAATCTTTCTCAGAAGGAGGTGGAAACAGATGCCAGTTAGATTGTGCTTATAAAATACTTTGAGGACAAGTGTTTTGTAGCTGCTAAGTATTATTATACTAGAGAGGCTCAGCTGTGACCCACCATGGCAAAGGTATTTGAGCGTGTAGTCCCCAAGGCTCAAGAGTGTTTTAGCTTCATAAGATCTAGTCTTTCCCCATTCCTTTAAAAAATTCAGACCAAACTTCCCACTGTTCACCTTTGTATGAAGCTCCCCAAAACTCACATCTGTAAGCCTATAACACAGGTCATAAAATTTGCAAGTCTGTCCTAGACAAGAACAGGACAGCGAACTGGGAAAAATTGCAGTGAAATAGGAAATATTGAGTATATTAGGGCCCAATCCTCGTGCTGGGGAGAGTAGCGTGAGCTTCATCACTCCAGTGACTTTCACGACTCCACCTCACAGAACTCACAAAACACAAAGAAGCTCACAATTTAAATATGGTTTTTTCTCTCCCTCATTGTAAAAATTCACATATAGAATCTGGACAGTTTCTTTGCAACAGAAAATCCCTTACCTGCAGTAAATTGTCATCTCCCTGATCACCAATCACAAATTTGAGTTAATCTAACACTTAGTCTCTGAGCGGCTTCAGAGAGATGACAATTTTAAAACCTAGCCATCAATAAATATCTGTCTTCTTACTTCTGCAAAGTGTGGTGTTTCCAATGCAAAATCTGGTTTTACCCCGTGTCTAGAAGAGTTAGAACTACATCCAGGAGCAATATCTTAAGGCAATTAGCAAGGCATTTACAGAAAAAGAAGTTACCTATATCCCTAGATAGACTGTGAATAATGTGCTTCAAAATGGAGATGTCCTTGTATACAGAAAAAAAAATTACTTCTGGTTATTATAAGATTTTTTGAAAATGTATTAATTACCTTTTATTTTCTTTCTGAGAATTAGTCTAACATTAGTAAAGGTCTTCAGGTGAGAGACTACAGAACAACAGTTTCAATTGAGTTTTAAAATTCTCCCTTAAACACTTTAAAATTTTTAATTTTTATTTTTTTTAAATTCTGTGTGCCTACATTGCAGTGGTCTTTTACTATTGCACTGAGAATAGCAGGACACTTTTGGGACAACATGTTATTTAGTTCTGAGTTTTGTCAGAAACTTTTTCATTCCAAACTCACGCAAAGGGTAGATACAAGTTCTAGTGAAGAAAACATGACTTAACTACCCTGTAAAGATTCAGGAAAAAACATTAAAGTCCTCTGCTACACAGTAGATTTCTTTTAATTACAGGAAAAATCTAGAGAGTATATGAGTTCATAAGCAAAGTGCACCAGAAATTACAGGATCGAGATCAGTTATCTCGGCGCCAACAGCTTTCCTGTTCCTGCTTCATGCTTTAAGTACTGTGCAGTATAAACCAATCATCTATGCGTAGGTATACACATAAACATACATACAAACATGTATATGTACATATTAAAGCAATTAATGCTTTAAATCCTTTGAGCACCTTGCTTCTTGAGCACTCTGCCAGCCCAAATTTTTCCATCTATCATATAACTATAAACCAGTTATCTTTGGTCATTTCAGGTTAGACTGTTTCAAGTGAATTTAGACACTGCTAAATTCAGATGCTCCTTGTGGCAGTCTCCTAAAAATGAACTTGTGCAGATGTTAGTGAGAACTTTTCCTTTGTTTAGCAGAACATATAGTTCACCTAGGAACATAAGTTTCATGAGATGATAATCATCCCAGAGAAATCTGAATTAGACAGTGCACGTTAGTAGGAACAGGAGGGAGCACATCACGGACATACTTTCACGGTACTCTAAGTTATGCAATTGTTACTTAAGCACTATTTCCTGCTTCTCTTAAATTAATGAAATATCTTGGGTTAATGAATGAGGTTCAGAAAGGCAAAGCAAAACAACCTCCCCCTGATTTGCACCTCTATCCCAGTTCTTGGGTGGCCAGGTTCAGTACTGGGAACTCCCAGTTAGTTCTTAGCCAACGCATGCCAAAGGTAAAGCATTTCAGAGTTCAGTCTTCTGGATACACTTTGGACCCTGAGCTCCTGAGAACAGACCTAACTAATACCCCATGGCAGAGAATAGAGTTCAGTGGATATGTTATCTCAGTCAAACTGCTGGATGCTTTTGTCGATCTTCTCTTAGGTATTGGGTATCCATTAATTTCTAGTGCTAAGCATATGGTTTAGGGAGATGTTTCCATTTTCACGATATAGCAATTGGCTAATGATGCCTAGTTAAAGTCTCCAGTAATGATGTGCTTTTAAAAATACATATGGAAAGACACATACATTGACGTGCGTTATAAGGACCAGTAAAATATACTTGTACATTGAAACATTATTGAGCATACGGCCAATTTCAGGGGCTGCAGACCCACCTGTAGTTTAGAGCAAAGAATGGCATATTCGAAGATCAGATTTATCTTACCAGTTCTGGCATTAATTTTCTGACTGATCTTAGGCAGGTCACACGGAATCCTTAGAAGGCTGTTTTGCCATCTGTAAAACGAAAATAACAGCTTTTAGTTACTTTTGTAAAACTCCGCATGATCTTTCACTAAAAATTTCCATTGAGTTCAACACATAACAATAAAAAGTTCAAAACTGGAGCTAGGTTGTTTTACATCAGCTGAGGCTTTTGCTCATGCAATTGAGGTAAATGTAACATTTCAAGACAAACAATTGTCTGGCAAGAAGAAGGCACATTAGAGCAGGGGCTGTGTTGTATGCAGAAGAAATCAGTATTACACAAACAGAGCTTTCTGAGCTACCTTCACTAGCCAGCAGCACTTGAGAATCCCCCAAAGGACATCCCACCAAAGTCACTGTGAATCTCCTTCCTCCTGAACAAATCTGGAATTCTTGGAAGGCAGGTACTAAGTCTAGGGAGAAGCTGGAAGAGTACAGGGTATCTCTGATGGCAGCTTGTTCCCAGTGATCAAAAACAGTGACAACTGCATTGTCTGCAGTGAACTTGGGGTGAACTGCCCGAGTTTTAACCTGCAAGCGTGTGTGTGGGTGTGTGTGTCACACAAACCTATCACCACTGATGGTATTTAGTAGGCACAAGTCAGTTTTCTCAATATAGACACCAAATATTCAACTTGTCAGGCAGACTGGGTTTGGCTCTCTCTGACATTGTTTTGGTGCAAGGGAGGGGTGAAGAAAACTTGTCCGACGGTACTCAGTGGAGATTACCAGGACTTGTAAACTGGCATTTCCTAGTGCACATGGAAGAAACTCAGGATTCTAGCAGGAATCCTCTCTCCCAGCTGATGCTGAGTCTAAGGTTTCTATGCAGTTTCCTGCATGAGGGCACGCTCTCAAGGTAGAAGATTTCTACTGCCAGTTGCTTTCAGCTGAGCAAAGAATGTAATCGGGTCACACAGGGCTTCATTACAGGGAATATACTCCTTTAAATTCAGACTCTTTTCCATCAGACACACACCTGGTATTATCTTCTTTTTATCATTGCAAATAAAGGACAGGCTCATAAAGCAGAGGTTACAGACAATGTTACTGCAGCTGAAAGAGTAAATGAATGCTCACAGCATTTCTCTTTGTCTTATTCATCGTATCTGGCCATTGGAAGGTTGTATGGGGGGAAGTACAATAAGCTAGCTGCATTTTTTCTGATTTTCATATTGCAGAGATATTAGCTCAACAGAGCCAGTCAGCAAGTAGAATTGGTTGTGCCTGGGAAGTTTTGAACTCCCTGTTCTGTGAACCTTGAAGTTCAGAACCGTATCAGCCCCTTTATCACCTAAAAATCCCAGCCCTTCCTTTTTCTATAGATGTATAAAAAGCTTGATTTTTGCTGGAAGTTAAATATTTTCAAGCTTTTGCAACTACTGAATTATTGCTGCATTCTGCCATAGAGGTAGCTGCAGTTCTGTGCTGGGTGAGTGACTCTTATGGAGCTAAACCGCACTTATCAGAATCAGTATTATGTGGAAAAAACTCATTTGACTTTGGGAGAAAAGAGGAGAAAATATAAGTGGCTTGGCCAAGAAATGATGAAGGGGTGAGAACAATGTAGTGATCTGAAGGGCACAGTCCTTCCAAAAGGAAAGGAATGATTCACATTTAAACAAAGCACTATAGGCAGGAATTAAGGGAGGCAAATAAGAAAGGAAACATTTAAATGGTAGCAGAAGGTATCCTCTGATAGGGAGGTCCATTAAAATGTGGAATTGCATCCCACAGGAATTCCTGATTTCTTGGAATATATATAAGTAGGTGGCATTAATAACAAGCAAATATACAATAAGAAATAATCTTGTGTTGGCTAAAGAGACAGATAATGGTCTAGCAGGCCAGCTGGACCTTTTATAATATGATGACATGGTGCATACAAAACAAAGTCATGTTTTCAGACATATATCAAATATCAGAAAACTCCCATCTCTAACCCCAAAGCCTATTCAAACAAAAGATTTTCATTTTACTTGAATAACAGTATATGACTTCAAAACAGTTGAACAAGGCTGATCTTCACTTAGATTCCATTGTCCTTAATTAAGGCATGGTGAAATTCAAATGGAATTTAAGCTCTCCACTTAAAATCAGCAAAATATTTAGACATCATACTTTTGCAGTTGGTCTCTATAAATGGAAAGCTAGAGACTTCTAAAAGCATTTGCCATTGGTCGGACACCCACATAGCTCACTGCGGGTTTAGGAAATCCCATCTATGTGTAGATGGCTCTAACAATGATTACTACTCATGAAAGCATCAGAAAGGTTCTTCTCCCAAATTATTATTTTTTAAACTGATACTAACAGGAATGAGGATTTTTCCCACTGTAATTCAAATTAACCTATCAGAGCCTATAGCTGCATTGCCATATTTATCAGTCCCAACTGTTTAAAAATGCCAAGGTAGAGCCTAAACTGTGTAATTGGCATAAGAATCATGAGCACTTGTAATACAATGTAGGTTTGTTTTCACTTGTTTTCTCTTTTCTACTCTAAATTTTAAAGGGGATTTGGATATCTGACTCCTATTAAACATCTTTAAAAACATCTTAACAATGCAGCCCTTTGAGTCTTCTGAGAGCTGACAGGTCCCTTTTCAAGCCCCCACAAGCACTGGCAACATACTTTATTAAATGAGAGCTGAAATTCTCATACCGCCACTTGACTGGAGGAGCTGGAAAACCCAAAAAGCCATGGTTAGGCTTGTGATGAAATACTAGACACTATGATATTCAGCACCAGCCTCCAATTTTCTCTATTGCCAGTAACTGAGGGCTGATTTTGCAGCACTTATATGGCTATCTACCCAGCTGAAAATCACAAATCTAATCACTTGGTTTCCAGATTCCTCAGGGTGCACTTACAAATATTCATTTCCAATCAATTTACACCTGCTAATATTTCTCAATGCTTACATGTGATCACAGAGTCAGAAGAAATGCCAGTGCTTACTATTTCTATTGCAATAGCATAAAGAGGCTCTGCGCATAGATCACAAACCATTGTCCAAAACAGGCACAGCGTAAATAGGAATTTCTTTCAAGAGGCACTTTTAGAAAATCAGCATATACACATGTCTTGGTTTACACCAGCCCCTTAGCTTCTACTAGGCTCATAATTCAGACAGTCCTCAAGGATTCAGGGGTCCTGAAACAAACATCTTTGTCTGTCACAGGAAATGAGATATGTGGGAAGGGCTCACTCATCAAGTCCAAGTCTAGGTAAAAAGCAGAGCAAAACTGAAGAGTCCTTTTCTATGGACTCATATTTGACAAGACGGAGGCTGCACACCAGCCAGGCTGAAAGAGCCTCCCCCCTCTTCCATGATAAGTAGGCATATAAATAAATAAATAAATGGCATCCTAACTGCACTGAGAACTCAATAAAACAATCACATCAAATATGAGGAGGTATAAATCTCATGTCTGCACAGGTAACCCACTCAATTGCTTTTATTATGGCTCAGCCTGACTCCATTTATTACCATCCGTGGCCTGGGTGAAGGATGTTTGCATGGAGGGTGGTCTCCTGGTGAAATCCTATCCCTGGAGCACTGACAATCAGCCCATACAGAGGTGGATTTTGGTGGGGAGACCAAAGGCAGATCCATCTGTCTGCATGAAAACTAATCAATAACCCTGTAACTAGACCCCTTGTCACTGGGAAATGGACAACACAATAGTTCAATCCTGGAGCCATAGGAGAGGAATAGCTGTGGTTGGGGTATGAAGAATTACAGGATATATGCATGAAATGTTTGAGACATATGGAGAGAATATGTCTGTCCATACAGACAATGAGGAGGAGCTATGATATAGATGGAGTGCAGAGGGTACATTACTATATAGGAGGCAGATTTGAAAGGTTGGTGTGTTCAGAGGTGGGTCCAAGGAACAAAAAAGCTGAACTATACCATATTTTTTTTTTCTACAGGACATTTATACAGGGACTCTAAGTGCAAGGCAGATAGGTACCTTTGGGAACATGTGCCTGTTGGTTGGATACCACATATTGGTATATGGTAGAGAGCACGTGTCTCTGAGCAGGCACGTAGATGGTGACACAAAATGCTGGTATGCAAAAGGAAGCATATTCAGGAGCTCAATGCAGTCAGGGAAGGATATTCCTTTGTCCTTTGTCTGGCTTGGGATTTATGTGTGTACTAGTTTTGACAGAGAGGAGGAAGAGTGATGTGCCAAAAGCCTGAGCTAACAGACTGTGAGTACACAGATACACTTCCCAGAAAATGCTGTATATGAAACATTTACCCAAACCTCACTGTTAATTCAGGAAAGGAGATTCTGGTGGCTTGTCTCTGCCTCTATGAAAAATAGAAATAGGACATTTCTTGCTTTTGTCACCCTTAGCTCTGCAGTTCCTGTAGCATTTCTAAAACCTGCACAGCATACTGTTCCCCAGGCTTCCAGCAATTCCCTAACACATGCACATATACACAGGTAGGATGGAGTTTGCCTCTAATAATTGTTCGCTCCTGGGGAAAAAATTTACTAATCCTATGTTTAGCTCCATTTTCAACAGATCCTCCTTCCAAGATAAGAGTTCTTCCCTCTCTTATGGGTCCAAGGCATAAGGGTTAAATAGCCATCTCTGCTTGGAAGACAAATTGCTTCAAGATTAGTGATCAGCTCTGCTCAAAATGCCCATCACTGTATTTCATTTGAGAAGGGTGGTACCCATGTTTTGCAAGCAGACTAATGTCTGCTTGTTAATTTACACAAGGAAAAGCAGAGACTGCAACCAGACAGCAAAGTCACAAAAGAAACCCTCACCTATCTGTCAGACAGGATGTACCATGTACCACCTCTAGTTCCAGGGTAGTTTGCACAGTTCTGGCAACAAAAAAAGCACTTGTTTCATTGGTCAGGAAGGAATAATATCACAGCCCTTTGATTCCCAAAATCAATCCTCATTTGTTTCAAGCTGGGCCAAAATACAACAGCAATATCTTTACCCCACTACCCACTTTCAAGCTCTCACTTTAAAATTGCACTAGATTCTTTGAGCACTAAGATTTGGGCTCTTCTTAAAGGGATTACTGCCTTTCGGTTTACCCATGTTTCTCTAAAAATTCTTTTAAGAACAAGGAACAAGTTTTGGTCATCTGCCTCTACAAAGAAAGACCACAGCATGATATAGCTAGGTAATAGTGCCCGCTGTTAATATTTCCCTAAATTTAAGCCACTTCTTGGTTGTTTAACTGCAGAGTTTTGAACATGAAAAATTAAACATTTATACATAAATTACACAAACACAAAAATATATATTCATTTATAAAATCAATGTGAATGGAGGGGATGTATAAGAGAAGAGAAAAGTCAGGAATAACATTTCTGAAGAAAAGGATAAAATGTTTGCAAACCAAGCGCATGGGGAAGTGTATTTCAGGGATACACTACATACAAATGTGCCAAGGCAGTGCAAGCAGAGGCAGAGTGGAAAATGTGCAATGTCCCAAATTCCCTTTATGGAACAAAAAGCAAATTTTGAGTTTAAAAGAGACAATATATGTAGTACTGTTTCTGACAGATGAGCCACAACATGAAGTTTCCAGAACAGGAAGAGAGCACAGTTGGGTGGGTTGGATAAAGAAAGAGCAAGAGATAAGGATGGAGTGAAAGGCTAAAGCAGATTTGAATTGTATACTGTCAAAATCAGACCTGCTGCGGCTTTCCAGAAGGCAGTTTGGGCCACTGTGCCAAATAAGATGCCGAGTCATTCAGTATTAACATCCAACTCCCTTATGTGGCTTTAACAATTTCAGGCTACATGTGTGCCTGAGTTTAGGGTCTGTGAGTATGAAGGCAGACAGGATAGAGACAGAGTAAGTGGGTCTGGCTGCATGCAGATTCTTGTGAGGGGTGCAGGCTGGAGAGCAGAGAGGAACTGCAAGGATGAGTTTTCTCATGTATGCTTGCACATGAGAAAGCACAAACAAATTTGTAAAAAGATGAGTACCGTGATTGTAAACCCCCTCTGCAGTTTACATGAGTTTTGTGATTTGCAAATATTTAAAGAAAAATACATGTCTATGGTATACCTACTGCTCTTCATGCCCCACAGAAAAAAAAGGGAGAGGTGGTGGCAGAGGGTGACATGAAATGGAAGGGAGTGTGGTCCATTTCAGGTGGATGTGTGTACAAGGAAATGCCCCTGGCACTGTGAAAGACAAGGGATAAAGTGATCCTGGGGAACACAGTCTTTTGAAGCATGCATGCATGAGGAGGATGCCAGCCCTGTAAATGAAGCCTTAGCACTGCTCAGAGCACCATCTTCCAAAATGAAAGCACTTTCTGCACCTCTTGAATATGCTCCAGGATCACCCTGTGCACAGTGAAGTAATTTGAGCATGGAAACCTGGGTGCCTTTGTGCAGATAAACCTTTGAGTCTCTATTGTTCCAACAGACAATCTTCTCTGTAATGGATATTTGGGTGAGACATGCCCTATACCCCACGACATGTGTACAAGGAGGAGCAGTGGGCATATCACTAGGGCAACATGTCCAGCTGGGAGTATAGACTTTTACCAAGTAGGTATTATCGGTCTGTGTAAGAACTAAGAATAGTCCTATCCATGGAAACAACGTTGCAAGTCTGCAGTTACATGCAGGGAGTCACAGTGTGAGCAAAGGCACGGCAATACAGTGGGACTCTGCTTGGGGATTCTGTGCCACTGCTTCCCGAGGGCAGGAGAGCCTTGTAAATGCACTGATGGACTGTGGCTCTGAGCAGATGCAGGGGGGAGTCCTAACAGTGCTCATATCTTCTCCAGCAGTTCTTTTGGACAGATGTGGGGATAAGGTGCTTTGGGAGCTGTACCACCAATGTGCTGAGGAAACACAGGTAGTGAGATGGGCAGCATCACTAGCACAAACACATGTGCGAGCGTGTGTATGACAAAGTGGCATCTGCTGACATGTGTGAACACAAAAGGTGTACAACAGGGCAAATACATATATAAAAGAAAATGTCATGCACAAATGTAGGGACATGTGCCTGTTGTGGGTACCAAGTGTGAGGGAATACTGAGGGAATGAGGGGCATATATAGAATGATACATTTGTCAGGGAGTGGATGTGTGGTAGTTCACTTGATACATGATGCAAGAAGAGGATACCTGGGGATAGTGGGGGCAGAGGAGATTACACAAAAAGAGATATTTCTAATTATAGCTATAGTTTAATGCACTGGACTCTGCCCTTCTCCCCTCTCCCTTCCCCTTGCACTCTTTTCCTCATTACCCAGCTTATCTTGTTTGGGTTAAGAGGCCAATTTCAACACACTATAATTGAAGAGTGAAGAGAATCTGATAAGATAAGGAAGGGACATCATTCCTCAAGGGATCAATAGAGGTTTCATGTTCCTCCTTCCCCTGCTGTGTCCCTAACACGCTAACACTCTGTGTCCATGGGCCTGGTTTATTTACTCTGCTTGTCTGCAAGACTGGAAAGGAAGTGTGGGAGTAGAGTGGGGCTGTCACCTGCCTGCCACACAGCCAGAGCAGGGAAGGGGGCATAGGGAAGGGACCATGGTCTCCTCTGGGACTCATGAGGAGGCAGGGAGGCGACAAGTCTGATACCCTTCTGGCTCTGGAAAGGGCACAGATTAACAAGGGACGTGTTCACCTTTGGCCTTTTATCTCATTGTTGCTCTGCAATGAAAGGATATTGATAATTTTTCTTTATTTAGACTTGCTTTCCCTTGCATCCATGTGCAGACAAGCTCAAGCTTTTTATAAGCACTCACAGGGCAACCTCTCAGGGTGACTGAGGCATAATTACCTCTTCCACAAGGAGGGCTGGTGGCTGCTCCTGAGTATGTTTTTGTTAGTATCTGAAGTTCAGGCTTGATGGATCCAGTATCTCACAAGCTGTTCTTAGTAGTTTTTTGGACCAAACTGGTATGTTTGGGATCCCCTTAAGGAACATGAAGCTGTCTCAGCAGTGAATACAGGTCCTCGTGGCAGGGCTGCTGGGGCTCCCACACTGCAAAGGCAGAGTTTGTTCCACTCCTGACTCATGCTCTTTGGCAGGAAGATGTGTATCTCACAGAAGCAATGTGAGATCCACAGCAACTCATGCTCATGTGAGATGCATATGAATGTGCAGGCAGCTGGGGCACTGTAAAGAAGTCCCTCCAGGAGGCCCAGCCTCTCACATCAGGCAAGTTCTGCGGATGTTCCCCTGTCCCTGCAGCTGGCACAGGAATGCTCAGGCACAGGGAGATGAGCTGAGAGGTCAGCACAGTACAGGATGCAATCCAGCTCCCATACAACAGGGCTGGGCAAGTTGCTGGAGAGACTGAGACACGGAGGGGTCTGGAGCTGAGATATCTTCTTCCAGCTGATTTCTCTTTTATTTTTAACACCCAGAGAAACAGACGCTGAGAGCAAGTCAGTCATGCAGTGAGCATGTGGCAGAGTTGGGAATACAACCCAGATCCCCTGACTCCCAACCTCAGGCTTTAACCACTAGACCATGCTTCCCTCTAAGCCACCTTGAACTTTCCTCAGTGAGGATGGGGGCTACTAAGCCTCTGTGGGCTGCAGTTTACCAAGCTGTCAGGAGTGTGCTCACTGGACCGCCTCACCAGAGACAGCCTTCCTCACGCATGCTAAAAAAGTTGAAAAGAAATTCATTTCATGGCCGGTGGTTGCTTAAAAAAGGCGATTCCAGCATATGTATGTGATAAATGTTAACTGTGCATTAATCGCATTAAAGAGGACCCTATAAACTTTTCATTTCTAATTAAATTCTGGCCGGTGATTCTGGCGAAGCCAGCTCACTCCGGGCCTTTGTTTATGTGGAAAATTAAAATGCAAATACAATGGAATTTATTTCCATTACTAGAGTGATATGCTGGGCTCCTCTGTTTAACAGCCTCCAATTATTTTTCAAACAGGTCTCTCTCCCTCTTTCCCTCCCTCTCTCCCTTCCTCGCTCCCTCATTTTTTTCCCTTCTCCCTATTACCCTGATGCTGCTGCCCCAGTGTGAGGGGTGGGATTTGGTAAAGCAGTGGTTGGGCTAAGGATCATGTAATCTGTTCAAGGTCAAATTCAGGCCAGAATACGGAGGAGAAAGTGGGGAAAAGAGTGTGAGGTCACAAACAAGAGACCGAGGGAAGTAACAAGGCTTGAGCTAATGCAAGGATGAGTAAGGAGTTACCTGTTAGCAACCTCACTGAAAAATATAAGCTAAATTCACTGGCTTGCCAAATCCCAGCCATATAGACAGCCTGACTAAGAGAGGTCATAGATCTTTCCCTGATAAGATATTTTGATGAGAGGATACAAGTGAAAATTCTCTCTGGAAGTTTTCTGGATCTTTCACGGCCTTTTTCATAGACTTTGTCTGGTTGTGACTGCTGCTGGGCTAAATCCTGATGGCCGAGGAAGGAGAGAACAGGCCCAATGCCAGACACATTGCCTGTGCAGAGCAAATAAATTCATGCAGCAATGACACATAATCATCAGCTGAAAAATAACTGAACTCTCCTGTTCATTTCCAAGGGACCAAATGTGGCCACAATGTCTTAAAGCATTACTGCACAATCCCCACACAAGTCAGAAGCCATTGCACAAACCCAGAGATTCATTGTACGTTTAAAATTTCTTAACACATATATTTACTGCTAAATGCTGCTGACACAGAATCCCATTCTTTCTTACATATATGGGAGACCCAGGTCAGTTCAGACTTGGGAACATTGCTAGTCAGTCACACACAGATCAGAAGCATCTGTTAACTGACACAGATGCCCTTCTATGCATTAATGTAGAAAGTCACACAAGAAGACCCTTGCGAAGGCAAGCGTGCACTTCACTGAAGACATGTAGTAATTTATAGGTCCTTTCACAGACTCAGTCAAATCTATTTGAAACTGTACAGAATTGTCATGCATGTGATTGTGAAGAACCTTATCCAAAAACATAAATGAAAGGTCTTAGCAAAATCCCTGAGTACACCAGAAGGCACACACACCTTGAAGCATGCAGCTGGAACCAGCCGGACATGCCACCCCACGTGTCACACACACGAGAGACGTACCCGGCGGGCAGGGAGAGCTCGTGAGCCAAAGGGATATTCTTTTAGTGCATGTGAGCATCTTAAGGAATCACCTAGTGTAAGTGATCCTGCCCCAGCGAGACAGGGAAACAGGAGAAGGACACATTCACTTACAACACTGAAAAGAGGCCATTACCCAGTCAAACAACCCAATCCCTGACATCATTATTCAATACACAGGAGCCCTGAAATGCACACTAACTCAATCACACGATTACAAAATAATACTGATGGAATCAATGAGACAGACATGCAGACATACAAAGCACACCCAGCCTGGTGTTAATACACAATAACAGCCGCCCAACAAGCGAATACAAAACAGCCATTCACGACCACAGGGCAAAACACCAAAACATGGGGCCACATTCCCAAGGGAGACTTGAAAACTCTGGTAACAAAACTCACCCTTGCCAGAGGGGTCTTAGGGTATGGGCAAAATCTGGCAGTTGTCAGTCTAGTGAGCAGCAAACATAAAAGCCTTGTTGAGCAGCACAACTGAGCACATTCATGTCCTAGTGAGGCTGGTGGACTCCCAGGGCACTCAGAACCGTTCAGGATTGCACCCCCACCCTTGAAATAGACTGATCTAGTGAAGTGACACCTGCTCAATGACCAAAAGCATCATGCAGGCACACTTAACACAAGAAGGGGTGCATGACATTCAAACCTCACTAAAACACAAGCCATTATAAGAAAGGAAATCATACAGAACATTACAAACAAAACAAATTCACACTGTGGACAGATCAAAATACTGTTCAGCACCCAAAGCCACAGAACCATCTCACAGACGTGCCTGTGCAACACAGCCAAATCCTCTTCCCAAACCACAGCACTACCCCCAAACCTAACACAGCACTAATGTGTTTCCTCTTCAGGGAGGAAAAAAGCAAAGTGGCACATAGAACAGGCTCATAAGGCCACAAATAATCAACCTTTCTTGTGCTTGCAGATAGTGCCAGAACATGCTAACCCAAGTGCTTAACACACAGTCCAAACAGCCAGCCTTTGCAAATCCTGCATGATCTTCTTGGGAGGGAGATGGGGGAACGAGACTGTAAGTCCTCTCCCTGGCACAGCAGGCAGCAGCTCGTAGCAGGTTGCATGCACAAGAATGTGCTGTTGTGGAAAGAGCCAGCAAGGCTGGGGGAAGGCTACTGTTGGTTGTGTGTGCCTGCGTGTGTTGTGTGTACAGGAATTCCCCTTCCTCTACCCAGTGCTGCTGCTTGTAGCCATTAAAAAGCCCAGGTCCTCATGCTGGGTGTTCAGTGAGTATTGATTCGGTCTGCAAGCAATTTTAATATTTCTTCAGGGACTTTCCAGCAACAGCACAAGTCATTAATTCACCCTCCCAAATTGCTTATTCAATAGAAGGAACATGGCTCCTGAATAAAGTCCCAGAATTTATGTGACTCACATGAGTCAGGAGGTCAAACAACTGTTATGGAGCGAAGTTAAAAATCCAAATAAAATATTGACACTTTTTTGGGAGTGAGAGGAGGGGGAAGCGGGAAGGGAAAGAAAAGGTATTTAAAATAGGGTTTTGTTGCAATGCCCCCAGGATAAAGAATGGAAAGAGATTGAAGACAAGCTGGAGTTTGTAAAATCAATGGGATTTATTGCATATCCGCTTGGCATTTAATAACTCCTTCCTTTCCATCTTCCCCTGCTCTGTTTGTACATGGGGGAGATAAAAACTACAAATAGCCAGCCACAAAGTACACAGATGGACACCCCAACCACAAACACACAGAGGCAGGTACCTGCAGGGGTGCATGTTACTGGGAGGCAGTGGCATAGCATCAGAAGGTCCTCTCAGGACTCAGGGTCTTGACTGAACCAGATAGAGCCATTCACACAGGGAATTATATTATGCCCATATAGTAGCAGGGAGTGTGTGTCCACAGTCTCAGTTTAAAAACAGGCTGGGAGGGGAAACTGAGGCACGGAGTGAATTAAAAGACTGCTCACTCACAGAGCTCATCAACAGGGATCCAGTTCTCCTGGTGCCCAGTTTGTGTTTTTGCAGCTGAATGATGGTGCCTTTTGTGAGAATGAAGGTGCTCACATTGACCGAGATCAGGCCTCAAGAAGGCCCCCATCTCACAGGAGGGACACACAAACCACACAAAGAAACGGATCTACAGACACCAGGCAAGCCCATCCATATGCAGATAGAAGCACACACCGATACAAATACATACATGCTTTTACTGAGCTCATTGACATTGAGAAAGCAGCGCAGCCAGATCACACACAGAGGGGGGAGCACACCTGCAGACAGACAGCCAGCCAGACAGACCTGCAGTGGGCTGTGCGTACAAACCCATGAGCACACGCACACACACTGGTACAGCAGTACAGCCCCGCAGAGCAGCACAGCCACACTGAAAGTCACTGCTTCTGCTGGCCTAGGCTTCACTTCCAGGGGCATCTTCTTAGCTGGCTGCACATAAATGGATGCCCACATACACGGAAGTGTATTCTGCACAAGCATATTAATATATAGACCTGTCTCCTTACTGTATTATACTGTGGCTGCTTCAGTGAAACCATGCTAATTTTCTACCACTCAAAGATCTGCTGTAGCCATCAAATAACACTATTCATAAGCAATAACTTCATAAAAAACAGCACACAAAATATTGTCTAACCATCTAATCAAACAGCACTGGATGGCTTGGGACATTTAAGTGGCTTACTTTGATTTCTTTGTGGTTTTTTTTGGTCTGGTTAACTTTTCAGCAAAATCTTAGGGCAGCTGCTTTCTGGGATGAGATTTTCCAAAAGCCAATTTTTCAAGGGTTTTTTTGCATTGTGATAAAGCTATTTGACAGAATTTCCTTCCTAAAGTATCTTTTGACCAAATACACAGTGTGTTTTTAAATTAAGGAAGGTAATGAAAATTTTCAAATTTCCAAAATGATGCTCTAAAAATATTAATATTCTTGCATTAAAATATGCTTCTGTCTTGCTTCTAAGGTTATTTTGTTCATGGCTGATTTTGCAACTAAAAATGACATGATAGAATCTTTGGCTCACCTTACGCTACCTTCTACCTTCTTAGACATTCAATAAATAAATGTGAAGGGAGTATAGTTTTTTAAATACCCTTGCCTACGTCCCTCTATATTCCTGTGCCTGTGAATCCTGATTGCAACTGATCTTGTTGAATTTAAGTTAGATAAAAAAATTAAATACATGCTGATTTACAGCTGGAGGCATTCTGATTCATTAGATGAACAAGTACATAATTCAGATTAAAGGGACCATGTTTTGAAATAATGGAATTGAATAAAATCACTAAAATTCTCTAGGATATCATGATTTGCAGAAATAATATATCGTAATTTGCAATGTTGTATTCCACTGCAAAATCCTAAAGTGCAAAATTTGAATAACTCAATACTGATAACTCAGGTTTTCAGACAGTGCTAAATGATTGCTGCATCTCTTCTGTGTTTACCCCAGCTAGTGCCTGGTTCAGCAAGTCAAGCTCTAGACAAATCAGTCTTAGAGATCACTAAAGCTCACTGGGAGAAAAGTTGCCTGCATGGGGATGTAGGGATAAGGAAACACTTGTGCGTGTGGGAGGATCATTTAAACTGCTCCTCTTGGGAGGGTAGTTGTCAATTCGGAGTTGTTGAAGGAGTCTCAGCTGAGATGGTTTCATTGAGAGGGAATAGAAAACAGGCTTGTTTACACAGGGGCAAACAGGAAAATTAATCTGAATTAACTTTGCAACTGCATTGGTTAAAAACATTAAAACATTGTTCAGGTGCTTATTCAAAATTTGAGTGTCCTAAATTGAATTAAGTTCATTTCCAAAGTGAATTAAGCTAAACTAAATTAAAGCTGCCTTAATTCTAAACAAGAGAGTCAGAGGTGTAATGCAGTTTAACTAGACCACTTTAATTTCACATATTCAGTTAATTCAAATTATTTTGCAGAACCTTACTTAGATAAACCCTTAATCTGCCAGCTCCTATGGACAGAGACTGTAGTTGTTTTTCAGTAGTTAGTTTTCTAGCAGGAGCCAGAAAAAGGGAACCCAGAGGCTCAGGGTACTCCACCAGCCACTGCAACTGTAACAGCAAAGGATGAGTACAATAGGTTGGTGAAGGCTCATGGAAACACACAGTTCTGTAGGTAATCAGATGGAAGCCAGGTATGTTTTTTTAAGAATAGTGCAGTTCTGCATCCACAAACTTACATAATGATGCAAATGTACACACAGGTATGGGCCTTACAATACGGCAAGGTTCCACATAAATTATGGATCAGTATTCAGATATGTTAGCTATTACATCAGAGATATTATACCCTTGTTAAAGACTAGTGCTAGGTGATTGTGAGTTATTATTTGTAATAAGTGTGTGCTTTACAAAAACATCCATATAGATAGCTGATGATGGTTACAAGCCACACATCTGAATATTTTCCCATAAAACTCTGTTAAAACTTGAAATGTTGAAAAATATTTATTAATTCTTCATGGGACCTGAATATTTAATATGTGACTCAAATGTCTATCTCCATGTAGCCACAGTTATAAATACAGACCTACAGGTATGCTGGCTGTGTGGGGAATTAAAACATACCAAGAAACAAATGCTAATGCATTTGCCAACACAATATGGACACATAAACACACAGCATGTATCTCTAAACATTTGACCTGACAGTGATTTACATGAGCCAAACAGACTGGTTACAGATTTATCTTTTCACTATATAAAACTGGCTTTGTCCTACAAATATGAAAACTAGACAGTCTTCTACAGAGACAGGCACCAACTTGATGCTGGGAGTCTATGCAGCACCACACCTTGAAGTGCTCACTTGTACTTAACTGCTTTGGGTGACATGACAAAGCAAGGAATAAATGATACCAAGAACAACAAGGACTAGAACAGGAAGGCAAAATCGTCCCCTGTGAATATTTTTTTGCGTGTTTTTGAAACAGAACTTTATTAAAATTCCACATTTCAGAGTAGTTGGCACCTACTTTTTCAATAAAATCTCAGCATATAATTTTTATTTTTAACATAGTCACCAATTCACCTGAATAAGGTAATTTTAAAGGAAAACCCCAAAAATTTTCCTCTGTAATAATACTTACATTTTTCTTACAATTTTGTTGATTTCTTTACAAGCTGAGGTAAAAATAACATTCGATTTAATAAACACATCCTCAGCATTTTTTTTTTTAATTTTGGCAAAAATCTTCTAACAGTAAAGGGTCCACTATGAAAATGTTCCCCAGTTCTGAGGAGTGTAAAGGAGGCACACAAAATGACATCCTTGTAAAGGGAAACATTTACTTATCCAACACATGCAAGCACCTACTGCAGTGCAGCACTCTGCAGGATACAGAGATAATACACAGCTAATACATAATGCTGCCAAAACCAAAAGTTAAAAAGTCCTGAGTCAGTACCCTGCAAAATTAAGAGACTGGCATAAAATTCCCAATACTGTAAATAAGAATTTTTCCTTTGCCTCCAGTTCTGGCCCCTTGGGAGTCAGCCAGATCCCACTTCCACCCGGTCCTTGCAGTTATGAAAGCCAAAAATACTTTGGTATTAAATGAAAGCTGAACTAATTGTTTATCTTCAAGATCTGAGGCTCTACACAAAATACCAGGTATGGCATAACTTGCAAGAGGGCTGAGAATGTTATCTACATTTATCTGATTCCTCCCAGTTCAAGACTCCCTTCCTAGTACACACATGTCTTCTGTTAATCAAAATGAATGTCCACAAGGAATTCAGCACAGACTCCTGAATTTTAATAACTGGAAACGGGCTCAAAGCAAAGCTTTCAATTAAAAGTTCCCAGACTCCAGATTAAGATATTTAACCTTGGCAAGCCCGTGTGTTTCTGTAGGTCTTCTTAACTCACTGGCTGGCACAGCCGCTGCTCTGGCAGCTCCAGCCCGCGCGGCGTGGCAGTCACGGTGTGCTGGCAGCTCGTGGGGCTGTGCCCCATGCCAGCTCCATGCTGCTGCAGCAGCACTGCTGGCAGCACTCAAGCCGGCCAGTCTAGAGGTAACAGAAGATGACACTCTGGACTGCAGAGTTGGCACTCTGAACTACACATCATTGCAGTGAATCAGGTGTAATCAGAAAACAATTCTTAATTCCTAAGAGGTCAAAAATTTCTGGGTCTTTTCATGGCAGAAATGTCTTGCTAATGAAAGGCACTTTAGCTATTAGTGATGCTTTTCTCCTGTTCTCTTCCTGTGGCTTGCTAGTTCTACAGCTTTTGGTCTTCTGTTGCAGAGATTATGAATTTGTTGAGGGGGAAAGGTAGATCTGTAACTGCTTTAATGGATACTTTGATGGATGCTCTGAGTTGAATGTCTGCTACATGGTTGCCTATGGTATCAAAATTTGGACTCGATGACCAGGTGGTTCCTCCCAGGCCCGTGTTTCTATATCCAAGACCAGCAGTACTCTTTTTGTCATTTAAGATTTCCTTAATTCCTTAATTTGACATCCTAAAACCAGGATGTCAAAAACTCAGGATCAAGTTTGCTTACAGTATTTTGGTACCTGTATGATATCTTCTAAATGTTTGGATTTAAATGAATTTCTGGAAGAAAGTCTTCCAGACATGAACTGAGTATAATGAAAGTAGAAACACCTGCCTGAGGACATTTCTATCCTGCAGTCACTGCTTGAGTGCAGCTCTTGCAGACATACTTTAGCCACCTTTAAACCAGCCAGCCTGAGTCCTGACAGCTCCATAGCCACAGCTTTGCATAGCACAGCAAATATTCTTAAATACCTGTTTCCCAGGTGGGCAAATGGTTCTTACAGCCTCATGCAGCAATTCATTCTAGGGGTCAGGCCAGGCAACCTACCCACATGGGGCTGACTGCTGCCAATCATCAGTACCAGGGGCATGAAGCTGCATGCTATTGCTCAGCAGAATGAGGTGGCAAACCAGCCTCCTGCCTGGCACATCTACTCTCAGAAGGCAGACATCTTCTCTTTTCTTTCTTTCTATGCCTCTTCCTTATGTCTGCACTTGTACCATGTAGCACAGCAGAATGGGAATGGGTAGAGATCTGCTAGAAGCTGAACGTTAATGCTCTGCTCAAATTAAATGAAATAAAACCATATGGTGTCATCATGGGTCACTGATTTAAAACAACAAAAAAATCCTAGCTCCACTCTAAGCCCTTCAGATAGTAAAACTGATGCTGTGAATTGTGTGTCTTAGAGTGCAGTCAAGAAATGCAGTGAAAGAAACAGGCAGGATTGGGTTTTCTCTTGTGTTTGTACTGAGCAGACTAACCTGGAACAAAGTGACTTTTCTCCCCATGTCTGCAGGCATGTCAGTCTAGCCCCAGTGAAATTGGTGGACCTACACAGATTAACAGCACATACAGAGTCAATTCTCCTCAGAGAGGGCTGGGATTGTCTTTTGAGATATGTAAGGCACCTCCCTTTTGACCTCTCATCTATTTGGAAGCTTTGGGAAAACAGATAATCTCTCTTCATGTACCTTTTAGGACCATCAATCTAATAAATCTAATTAATCTATCATACTTGTGCTTATATGCTAACATAGTACATGATCACTCGTCTTCTCTCTCCTTTTCCAAAAGCTAGGGAGAAGGAAACGCAATTTTCATGATAGAAGCAAGTTTGAATGTGTGAATATCGCTTGTGGCCCCTGAATATGGCAGGGTTTGAAGGCATTCTGTTGTCTTGGCAGGAGTGCCAGAGCCCCAGGCCAGCTAGCGAGGAAGCTGCTCCTGCCAATGTCAGCTGTTTTTCTGAAGGTTCTAAGTGTTGCAGTAGATTTTGAGAGCAGTAGCTTCTACTGCTCCCACCCTACTTCCTGTGAGAAATTATTGGTTGGCTTTTATGTAGTAACTGCAGCTCTGATTTTCCCAATTACATCTGCCGCTGCAAATTCAAACACCACCATGAAAGCCTGTGCAGCTGAAATACAATTCCTGTTGCCTCTGCCCATTTCCCTTCACAAACAGCCACTGTCAGCAGGGTACATGTCACTTCTGCTTCAAGCAGGAGAACGAAGCCAATACTGTGCTACAGCTCGCTGAAGCACTTACTTGGCCCCTGTTTATTAGAGAGTCTGAGCCCTTCACTCCTCCTTCCAGCTGTCCTCACTGTGCCCCAGGTGGCACGGCAATGCTCCTATCTTCACACTTCAGGCAGGAAACAGAGCACAGAGAGAAATGCCATTTGTCCAAACTCTTGATGAGAGAGGTCCATGACAGAGCAAGAACTGAAGCCCTTCCCTAAATCGGATTAGGCTCTAACTATCAGACTTTCTATTTCCCTTCCTTTGCCCCCAAATCCCTTGGCTGTTTTTCCTCACCATGTTACAAAGCTTGCCTTCCATTCTGAACTTTGGGCAAACACGATTTTCCCTCCCCTCTTCTTTTGCCCACTGTGAATTTAGCTGTGTTTCAACAGAAACATAAGACTGTCTCCTTGTGAACCAAAGCCACATTCAGAGCTCTTTATGCCTCTGCAGCACCAATCTGCAAGTGGGACATTGTCAGCTCCATGGGGACTTCCACCAAGGAGCCCAAAGCTGCCTCTTCTCATCCCATGTTGTCCCTCTTTGCCAGCAGCACTGGGATGGTCACCAGGCCTTTTGTGGGAAGCCATCTGATGCAGAGAAGGCTGTGTCTCACTGAGCCCTGCCCTGTGTGCCCCGTGGGCTGCCTTGTGCGTGGCGCCGGCACAGCCCGGGCCCAGCGGCACGGACGGGGCCCAGCGGCACAGCCCAGGCACGGCCCGGGCCCAGTGGCACAGCCCGGGCCCAGCGGCACGGACGGGGCCCAGCAGCACAGCCCAGGCACGGCCCGGGCCCAGCGGCACAGCCAGGGCCCAGCGGCACAGCCCAGGCACGGCCCGGGCCCAGTGGCACAGCCCGGGCCCAGCGGCACGGACGGGGCCCAGCGGCACAGCCCAGGCACAGGCAGGGCCCAGCAGCTCAGCCCAGCACTAATTAAGCAGCGCGGCACAGCAGGGTGTGTGTGCCTTGGCCATCACAGCCGCCCCTGGACACAGCGCAGAGAAAAGGCTGAAGCTTCGCAATGTTAGCCTTCCAAGAACCGCTTTAATTGCCCAGTAATGCACACCCTGGGGTCTTGTAATGTGCTTCTAATATGGAGCATTTAAAATATGAATACTCCAAAACAATTACAAGGAGTTTGGTGCTCTGCTGAGTGTATCCTTCCACCTTCAAAAATAATCCATGACAATGGAATCTGATCAAAGTGAGGACATCAATGCTTTCTGAAATCTGTCAGGGTCGTCTTGAGGCAGCAGGACACACCAATCTTTCCTTCAGTTCAACTTCACTCTATTCTTCCAGGATTAAGAGAATTGCTAGATTGTGACTCCAGATTATTCAGTCCCACTTTATCTCACTCTGATCAGCCCTAGTATGATTTTTTAATTTGAGATACTGTCAAAACACTCTGCCAGCCATAGTAAGAGAAAGAAACTACAGAGTATGTTAGGCTTTAAGAGAGTATGGACAGAAATGTCAGAGAAGCAAGGTGAGTTTTCTGCGATCTTTTCTACGTTCTTTTACCAAATAATTTCTGGACAAGTTTAGAAGTGATTTTCTTCTAGCTTATTTACAAGGAGTGAAAGTTCTTCTCAGAAAGCACTCTGGCTCAGCTAATTTTAACTTCTAATATTTCTTGTTACATCTCTTGATTAGAGCTTGTTACAATTGTAATACTAGAAGAGAAGGTTTTGTCTGTCCATCCGTATTCAGAATCAGGAAAAGGAATTCCATTAAAACTGACAAAAATAATGAAATAGAAATCAAACATTGGAAATTGATGACCTAATGTTGAACATTTAAGAAAGTCAAAGGCATTTAGAAATAAGCAATTGTTTTCAGCTGGTGCTGTATGTAATATTAAGTCTAGAAGGAGTTACTACGAGCCAACTATAGCAACTCATGAATTCCAGGATGGATGTATAATTCACAATATGATACTATTTACTGTAATGACATTATATGCCATCACTTAACATAATATTGCATATTAAATTCAGATTGTGAAATGAAGTTCAGTTGCTTTACTGCAATCAAAGATCTATAAATGTCCTGTTGCTGAAACTTCAGAAGGTTATGCATTAAATCTGTTTATATTATCCAAAACTCAAAGTAGTCTACTTCTACAAAAATCTCCCACTGGAAAATGAAAAATGGGAATTTATAGTAAGTACGAGTTTGTGTTCCTAATTAAATACAAATGCTGTTATTGGAGTCACTGATTGTGATGGAATTAGAGCACGGATGAATTTAGTCCAAAGGGTCAATTTCTCTTGGAAAAAGATGTTTGAAAATATTGGCATTTATCTCAAGAAATCAGCACTGCTAACTGGTGTGCCAGGACTTGTGTCCCTTCGGCTTTTGGGAAGGGCTAAGGATGTAATCTGCAAGACTTGTCTTTCTCCAGTGTCTGAAGGCAAGAACAACCTATCAAAGACAGCAAGAGGTGATGGAGATTTTGTGACCTCTTATACAGCAGTAATCCAGAAATCCTAGATTTGAGGCAGCAGAGCTGGCTTAGTGCGTATTTCAATCCCTGGTAAGGGTGAGAAGCTTTCAGCAACACTGAAGTTTAAAGACAGCATTATTATGCTGCATTTGTTACTACAGGGCCAGGTCAGCTCTGTTCATCTCTCATCTGCTGTTTCATTAGGTGGTCTTTTGTAGGACAGACTCACTTGAAGCCTCTCAAAGCAGCAGCAGTGCTGCCTAGCTATTCTGCTGTGTTTCGCTGTCCCTAAGTGGATCAACCCAGGGGGATGCACTGCCGTGCTCTGCACTGAGCATTAGAGTCCTGAAATTTCCCCTCTTTCCATAAAACACTGGAGTCAAGTCATGACTTCAGGGTGAAGGAACGCTGCTGGGGAGAGTCTTTTCAAGAGCTGCCTCTTCTTTTAGCCATAGAAAATATGTTCTACCAGATACCTCATTAGGTTCACTGTGCATTTGATCCCAAAAATTATTTGACCCAAGCCACTGGAGGCAGCACAGCCAGAACTGCTCTCCTCTGCTCACAGTTTCCGGACACTTTCTTTTGACATAAGACCAGTTTCTTAGGAAGGGAATGTTTCTGAACAGAGCCTTTCACCTCTGGGTCACTAGCAGAAATCTGGCCCTGCTTGGTAGTGACCGAAAATCATTACCAGCTGACAGCTACTTGGTGCAATGAGCTGGTCAGTCTCATTCCAGTTCCTAATGGACACATCTCAGTAAACACAGTCACAACTGGCACTAACTGGTGTTCTCAGCCAAGAGACCTCGAACTGAGTGGGAAAGGAAATTCAACCTTCCTCTTCATCCCCTGCCTGGGTTTTGGAATATTATGGACAGGCATTTTATACCTGCAGTGTTTCACAGGCTGGTTTTACTCTAAATGGGTTTTTGAAACTTTGCAATTTTCATGCAGCATGATTCAGCACAGCCTGATCTGCCATCTCAGTATAATTAGACTCATCTTATGGTTCCCCTCAGTAGAAGCTGAGCTGCCTGGTGCCATCTCCCAGTATAAATAGTAAATCTGATGTCATATCTCAGTATGAATGGAACCATCTGATGTCATCTCAGTGCTAACAGGACATTTTATAATATGTCATCTAAGGCTGCAGGGGAAATCTTCTAATCCATTCACCATGCTACACTACAATAGAACATAACACAGTATAATGTGTAGGTTAACTTAGACACCCTCAGGCAGATTTTGGATAGATGGATAGATGGATGGATAGAAACATTTATACAAAGTATACATATATTATATCACTCTATTGATTTTAAAAAAGTTCCAGGACTGCCTAGCTATAATGAGATTTTTGAACTTTGTGTTGCGATCAATGAGGGGAATATTATTGGCGTGGAGAATTGATATACCCGCTCTCTGTGGCTTGTTCTGCTCCTGGACTGCCCCTGCCCCCAAGGTGTACGATTCCATCAGACACTTAACCTCTTTTACAGTGTCATCAGGCTAAAAGGAATCTAATAGTGACACGGGACTTGTGCTCAGCACTCTGGCACTATTGCTTTCCTGTCACAAATAATTTATAGCTTTCTATTTCCATCCCTTTGCCTGCACCCCATCCCCTTTTTCTGTTTCTCTGGGCTGGGGGAAATCAATAAACTCACACAACCAGAGTGGCACTTCAGGGGGTTTTAGGGGGAATGTGAGACAAGAGGGGAAAAAAAGAAAAAAAAAAAAGAAGAAAAAAAGTTTTATTATTTGCCGTAGTACACTTTTCAGATCAGCTCTTCACCTAGTACTAATCGTATAACCTCAGAATCTGGCCCTGAGGCCTTCAGACACTTTTTGTATAGGTTCTCAGCAACTATAGATTAGGGCATCTGGTACCACTGATCTATATGAAGTGAGGATCTGGATCTCCATCCTCAGCTAGAACCATGACATTCTCTGTCTCCAGCTATGTCCCAGGCACTCCAGCTACTGGTCAGGCTTCATCAAACTTGTAGCAGAGTTTTCTGACATGCTGAGGTGAGATGTTCTCTTTCTTTTCCTAAGAAGGCTTCATTCTCAGAAGTAGTTTTTAAAAATTAGAAGTTGGTTTTTAAAAATTGCCCCCACAATGTCTCTGCCTATCTCTATCCATGCCATATCACCCACTAGCCACACATTTACTCTTTAAAGTTTTGCCAACTTATCTTTAGAACAGATTTTTAAGGGAAGCTCTCAAGTGGGCAGGAAGAATCTTCTACTTGCTTTCACCATCTGGAGAGATTTTTGGGTAGAAAATAAAGCTAATGTAATGCAGGGCTAAGAGTTCCAGAAGTTCAGGCTAAAGAGAATCTGCAGGCTACACCCCAGATGGAGTGGCTGAAGAGAGGAGAGGCTTTTTCTAATCTCAGAAAGGAAGTTGGTTTCCAAGGCCTTCACAGATCATGGCTTATTTACTGAGTTCCTTGGTGGAACAGCTCTTCCCAACCCACAGATACCCAATATCTGCCAGTAGTCAGGGACCTTGCCAGCCAGGTACTAGGTACTAGTGATTTTCTTTCACCACTGACCTCAGCTGGATTTAAACCAGTGACCTAGAGGTGAAAGATTTCATGTAACAAGAAACAGAGCACTGACAATTACAGTTCAGTTTGTTGTCATTCTGAGCTACATTATAAGCTTTGTGATGTCTTTTTGAGTTCCCATGCTGTGTTCATTCACCACCTGACAAACACCAATTTTTGCCCTGTTTGATGGACACTTTTTTCCTGGTGTTCTATATCCCATCACCAATCCCTACAGATGCCTTCTGATTTCCCCTCATTTATGAAGGGCAAGGGCTTTGGGCAAACCTTCCACAGGACAAAGCATTTAGTCAGTTAGAAGGGTATTTTTCAGGCAGACAATGAAATTAAAGCTACTCCATTTGTAAATTCAGCCATGTCTGTATTAGCTGTGAAGACTGCACTGTGATTATGCTCACAGATCAGACCATAGATGATAATGCAGCTGTTAACATCCAGAAGATCCTAGCTTGCTCACTGAACACCATCCTTATGCAGTGAACACCCAAGTCTGGGATAAAGATGACAGAGCAGGAATAGGACGATTCTCTGAAAGTTGGACTATTAAAGCAGTAGAATCAGGATCACAAGGCAAATGAAGCCACTCTGCTGCACTGAGGGCTCAGATTGAGCCTTCAGGTTCTGATATCTGTGGGTCTGCAAAGGCACGGAGAAGATGCATTTGAGTTCTGAATGTGTTTCTCTCTTTTCCAGGATCATCAGAACCAAAGTTCAGCAACCTTTTCACCCAACACCAGATGGGAGTGGGGCAGGTGTGACTGCACCAGGACATACTATTGGTAAGTAGACTGGCATGAGGGGTGGTGACAGGTCAAGTGGAAACAGGGATGAAGCTTAGTTGAGGGAACAAAGTCTGACAAGCAGATGCTAAGCAGAGCAAAAGGGAGGAGGGGTGGAGGGAAAGAAGCCTCCATGAAAATCAGAGTTTTCTATTATTTGTCTCCCCTGTTGCATTGCAGAGAAGTGAATCACAGCGAAACTAACCCAAAGCAGGGGTTTGCCTAAGTGATTCTGCCTTAACGTCCATTTCATGTTCATGCTCTCTCCTTCATCTCCTTATAGAGAAGTATTTACTGCTGTCCTGTCTAACCATCAGTCTTCACCTTTTACCATGTCCTTGCCTTGAATCTCTTTTTCCTCCCTACCAATTTTTCTTTTCTCCTCTCCCTTTGATGGAAATGGTTCATTTTTAAATGGCAGTAATACACAAACATGGGTAAGATATTCCAGTTGCCTCACAACTAAGTTCTCCATTGTTCTAGCTCTGCAGTCAGGTATCCCATGGGTATATTTCACTGAGAAAGTGCATATTTCTTTTGCTGCGGGAGATATTTTGTTGGTTTGTTGAGATGAACAGAAGGTGGAGGCTGTAATACAGTAACCAAATGCCTCCTAGTCTGTTTAGAGGTACTGTGTTAGATATGTGATGAGATACTTTCTAATCTGTGGGCCGTGGGGTGGATATGTCTGCTCTTGCCAGCATAGCTTTATCTAGTGACAAACTAGTGCAGGAAAAACATGCAGTATGCTGGGATATTGTGAAAAACGGTGGTTTATTATGGCCTAAGACTTTCTTAGACCAACATAAGTTGGTTATTGAGAATCTGCTGCTACACAAGGATTTACCAGAAAATCCTCCTCTGCATGGGACAGAGCTGGTAGATGTCCAGTACATAAACTGTATCCAGAATTACAATGAGCAAATATGGAAGAACATTTCTGGATGCCCTTTTATTATGGACTTGCTCATTGGACTGGCAATCACTGATCACAACAGATGGAGCTGGCAGATTCCTTCTTGGAACAGTAGTGCAATGTCTAGGGAATGCAATGGCTGAGCTGGGATAGTGACTGTGAGTGCTTCTAGTGGAGTCTCTCATTGCTCTGGGATGTTCTAGGAAGTGGGTCTACATTGGAGAGTGTTGAAAGGTTCTGCTCCATCCTGAAAGGCTTCTGTTGGATGTATTGATTGCTTCAGGTCAGTGCTTTATGAGCTGAATGATGAATAGTGGGCTGTAAGAGAACTGGGATACACTGGGACACAATAGGTATGCCTGCTGGATGCACAGGTCTATATTCTAAAGGCCTGATTATCATGAAGGGATCATTTCTAATTTGGATTACTTGTCACTTTTGATCTATTGGAAATTCATGAGCAATCTTGGACAGCCAAATGGCCAGAGCATTCTGCCTATTGATATTGGTCAGTACAAAAGGAAGGCACTAGGTTTTCATTAATCTGGGTGGTAGCATGTATCACCCAGTCATTGCAGTAGGGAACTGAATTTAATAGGCCAGCAGTGAAGTGCTTCTAACCTATGTTAAGAAGGTATTTTTTTCACTAAGTGTTTCAGGTGGGCATGTAAGAGGCTAGTCTGCCTAAGACAGAGCATGTGCACTCCTGATGAAAAAATACTGAGAGGAAATGATCTGGTAATATATGGATGGACTATGAAGTCACTAGAGAATGTGGCCTATGCAGCATTTCATTCAATTGAAAGCCTGCTCTGAACTGGGATGTAACAACATTTAGCTTCTTGATGGAATACATTTACTTGTTATCAATGGTCCTCTATTGGAAGGCCATGAAGCTGCAGTACAGAAGTGAACAAGCAAAGCTGGGATGCAGCTTTGCTAGGATGCAGTAGAGGAAGTCCTTCAGCATGAGGGATCAGGAGTCTGCTTAGTGCCCAGGCTTTCCTATTAGACTGGTGGCAAGCATAGCTTTCAGCTGGGGATCCCTGAGTGCTGTGCTGCTCTCCTGATGGCCCTTTTTCCCTTTTCCTTTCATCCAGTGCCCAGCACAGCATCCCCTCCTGTCTCCAGTGCCTCCAATGATCCAGTGGGCTCTTACTCCATTAACGGGATCCTGGGGATTCCTCGGTCGAATGGCGAGAAGAGGAAACGTGATGAAGGTAGGGGGAGGGGAGAAGCTCATCCTCCCTTTTATATTCTTTGTCCCCATGTACAGGCTCCAATTTCAGGCCAAGGTTTGCAGCTGCTCCAGGGGCTAGATCAGTTTTAGCAACAGAGACCAGTTCCCCGCCACTGCCCTGCTGGCTTGGAATGCTCTTCTTCCGAGGCCTTTCATGACAGGCTGCGTCTCCAGACATCTGCTCAGCAGGCAGAGAGCCGTCTCCATTGCTGGAGCTGATCCCAAGTTCATTCACTGCTGGAAACGGCTGGAACTGAATTCCCCAGGTGCCAGCAGGTGCCCGGACTTTGAACTGTGGGTAAACATGGTTTCCCCGACTCACTTGATTTCAAACTAAATGCCATCTTGGAGAAGCACCAGCAATGTGGGAGTTGTCTTTCATTCCCCCTGCAAACAAGTTCCTGCCCTGTGATGTGCCACAAGCTACATTAGCTGGTGATCACAAGGGCCCAGTTTTCAATAAGTAGCATCTACCACAGCAGAACTGTCATGCTTGCAACAGTCTGAAAGGAGAACAGGAGGTCTTCTGAGTACTGTGATCCTAAGGTTGTTTCTAAGCCTTTCACTAAGGCTGTAATGAAATAGTATTAAGCTCTCTCCTTTTTCATCCTACTTGCTGTGAAGTATTCAGGGCAAAGATCCTGAAATTAATCAAAAGCTTGAGCCTCAGATCTAAATAGACTGAGTCAGGAGGAGTGGGTAAGGTCTTGGTGCTCTTATGGTAACTTTCAAACACTTTTCCTTAAATCTGTCTTTTAAAATTTGATTTGTTCTAAAACTGAGGGCCAGGAGGTGAACTTTTTAAAGAATACTGACTGACCAGTTTGTTGGGTTCAGCTCTGACTTCAGTGTGTTGTGTTGCTTGTTGCATGGAAAGACCTCTTAGGACAGGTGGCTCAGTGTGCTGCGTGTGCTGTAATCCCAATGCTGTGCAGTGCAAGAGAACATGAGAGTTCTCTGTGATACATGCTGAGAAGAGAGAGCCCTCCTGAGACAGATGCTGCATTTTGAGGTTTTGCTAGTAATTTTCTCAGTATTGGTTCTGGTGAGGTTCACATCTGTAAGTTTTTGATCCAAATAAACACAGTAATCCTGAGAATAAAATGCAGTCATCATGTTCCTTTTCTCCCTTATACAAAATAAAGCTAGATGCAAGGACCCAATCCAGCTTCTGTTAAAGCAAATGGGCAGATTTTTGCTGATGTCATTGGAAACTGGATCGGGCCCCCAGAGGAAGATCCATTTCCCAGCTAGATGGCAGTAGGGCCCAGCTAAGAAAAAAGTGTAGCAATGGAAGGGCTGAGTCAATGCCTCAAAGTCAAAAAATGTCAGGAATAAGAGACAAGTATTGCAAACCTTTCCAGCATTCACCATCATTACATATGATGGCAGGAAATAGTGACATTTCAAACTGAATGACACGTTTCTGTAATGGTTGTGCAGATCTCCTGGCAGTTATTTGGGGGTTTCGTGAATCCCTGTTCTCATACAGTCCAATGTGGTGATCACCATCTCTCAACATGGTGCCTCCACATCTCATTAGAAATTAAGCTCTTCAGTCTGGCTTTAGCTACTATTCAGGCTATACCTGGAAAGATCATCCCACTTTAGATGCAGCCGCACAGTCACTTCCAGCCTCAGAACCTGAGCTTTCTTTGAAACAGTACAATTAAACACAGAAACAACACAACAGCCATCTAAGACTGTGACACATCACAATGATATATTGACAGTAAGAACCATTCTTTGTGTCTGTCCTTAATTCATTCCAGATTTGATTTAGGCAAGCGACACTATGCAGCTCCATGCTGTTGGCCAAGCGCCCATATCCCACTAGGAATCAAAAAGGTACTAACCAGAGAATCCTGCAGATGTTGCTTGTCTTTAGCTCTCAGAGTTTTAGGTGGCAGTTACATGACATGATTGCAACTGCCTTAGATAACAGCCTTAATCCTGCCATCCCAGACATCTGCTGCAGGGACACATTATGCTCCTGACCCAGAGAAAGCTCACATGGGACCCCCAACTAGCTGCTGAACATCTCTAACCATGAGTTGAGTTATCTGGACTCACACTGGCCTTCAGAAATGCTGAAAAATTGTCCCTTTGCGGGGCTGAGTCTTAAGGTTAGAAGGGTCCAAGGGGAGGTTTTGCAAAGCCAGTGATCTGCACTCATTCCTGGGCAGTCTCCTCTGTAGCTCTGAACGTTCTGATTGTTTCTAGTTGAGATGGGGAGTAGGAAAAGTTTGTGAAGAGATATAATGTGAATATTTCTTTCATATTCATGCTGGATGCATACGCCTTCTCAGTATTTTCCAGAGCTTCTGAACACTTTTTTGCAGTTTCTTTCTTAACGTCAGGTTTTATTCTCACATTGAAAAGCCCTTGTGAGCTTTGCACATCTACTTTCCAAGCATTTAGGGAGTGGTTCTTCCCTAAAGGAGGCAGAAGAAGCAGCACTGCTCTCTCTTTCTTTCCGCTCTGTTGGACCAGCTCTGCTGCAAGGATTCCTCTGTGAGGAACGCAGTTCAGCAGAAAGGGGAAGTACCGAGCTGTTCCTGAATCACCAGTTCTGAAAACCTTGTTAGCAACCACTGTGATGGCTGGGGGGAACGGGGTGGGAGAAAGACAGAGAAGCTCCTATGTGAGCACACCCCCTCCCCCAGGTCCTCCTTGCTGCAGCTGGTGTCTACATTAGACAGTAGCACAGATGATTAAGAGGAGAGATAATTATGTGTCAAGGTGATGTAGCAGAACTCCCGAGTTGGACAGAAGGAGCCAGACGGAAGCATGAGGTGGGCTCAGAGATGGACACTGACAGCCAGGTGTGTCCCCCACAGGGAGTTAGAGGGAAGAGTGGGAATCCCAGCCTACCAAATACACTGGTTGCAAGTGCAAGGGTGGCCTGGGTGATGTATGACATTGAGAGAGAACTAGCTGGGAAGCAGCTCTGAGTGTCTACTAGTCACAACAAGGAACTGTCTGGCCATGAGTCTTTCCTCAAAACTCAGCATGCCTTCTTCAGGTGAATGCCAAGAAGGGATGGTCAGGATTTGCCTTGTTAAGACCAAATTACACTTTTGTTTCAGTTTATAACCAGTGATTGCAAAACTTCTGACTTCTGTGATAGAGTTGATCTCCTGCAATTTTGAAAATAATTTGACTAAAAAGTTCACCACCATTTGTGTAGCACATTGTGTGCCATTTCTTGTGGTCTGTGGGCAGTGCCAGTGGAGCTGTAACTTCCCTCTGACCTTACACCCACCACCACTCACATCCACCCTCTTCCAAAGGCAGAGGTCACCCTGCAGCATGTAATGACTTTCTCAAGACCAGTGAGGGTCTTACACTATCAAGTTGCATCAGAAAACATGAGTTCCTGGCTCTTTACGGTTTGAGTGTTGTAGTACTCTGTGATGGCAGGCCAAGTATGGTCAGCAGGGTCACTGCCAGACTAAGAAGCCACAAAAAAATATCCAGAAAGACAAAGGGGGAAAATATGCAACTATTTCTGCTTTTTCATAACCCCTTAATTGACAGCTAAAAGAATGAGAACTGGGGTGACAAAAACTTAGTATCACTCATATAGTAGTCTTGAGCACTGTACAAGGAGAAAAAAAGAAGAAATTAAGAGAAAGTGAAAGACAGATAGATAGATAGATAGATAGATAGATAGAGATAAATAATTAGATAACAGATCAAGAGTATATCAAGCTGCTGCCAGCATACCACAGCATCTTCAGCTGGGTGAAACTTCAGCAATTTTTACAAAACCATTATGAGACACAGACCTTTCTTTCCATAATAGGCTGCAAACAGACTTCCTATCTAAACCTAAATTCTCATTTGGGATTCAACTTCCAGTGAGGTTGATGCTGTAACATTCTCAGCATTATTAATCTTGGTCCTTGACAGTATCTGTAGTATTTGACAGCATTACTGGCAATAATATCTGCAGTGCCGACAATGGCAGAGATAATATCCCCCAGTATTATCGACATTAGCAGGGATCATATCTGCAGCCTGTTATTGGTGGGAGCAGACGTAATGTGTCCAGTATTATTAGTATCAGTAGTAATAAAACCCAAAGGATTGTTAGTGTGATCAGTGCTAATATCAGCATTAGGTTTGTGGGAGAGGAGGGGACAGAGTGATTGCTACTGTAAATGGCAATAATACTCAGGGTGTTTGCAGTAAAGGAATCCCCAGCAGAGATGAGGGAGCAAACCTGAGGAGGCAGAAGTCTCTCCTTCCCATTCTTCACGTGTCATTTTGACAATTAGAGTGAGTTACATTGATGCCTAGTAATGCAAGGCTGTGTCAGTGCAGGGGGACAATGAAGAGTCACCAAGATCTCTACAGATCTGGTGGTGTTTTCCCAGAAGTGTTAGCTGTATCAGTGCAGATGGTTCACTATTCTCCTCAAATGGGATTGGGCTGCGCTGAACAGGGTGCTGCCCACTCTCTGTAGGAGCGTCTGTGCTGTTAATCCTGCAGCTATAGGATAGGCAGCATCACTGTCTGTCTCTTTGGTGCTGCTCATATAATTTTCTGACTGTTAGTGCCACAACACCCTCTACTGAAAATCAGTGCTTTTGTTACAGGTGGTTTTCTCTTTCCTCACTCCATCTCAGTGCAGGGTCTTGACAGTGTTTAGCTTGGGACTTTTTCTACCTTGCTGTAATCTGATTTTCATATTAGGAAATTAAAAATGCCTCCTTCCAGTGAAGTGTGAGGCAGGGATATCTGTGACAGTCCCAGTACTGAAACTTGTTTTTTAAATATTGTCCCAGGACATACACTGTTTTAAAGACTTGAGTTCAACATTTTCTTCAAGCGGAAAGTAACACAGAGGAGAGGTGTGTAATGTGTCTAAGGTTTTGAGCAGATATACAGCAGATGAGTATGCCCCTGCAAGTATGATCCCATTTGTGTTGTTCAGAGTGGCAGGGATAACAGTTTGAGAGACACAGCTATGACATTTCAGATGGCTTGTAATTGTCAGTGGCACACAGTACATGTTTGCAGGCAGTTTGGTTGTGGTTATCCTGTTGTTGTAACTACCACTATAGGTTGTGGGTTTGTGATGCTAATGATGAGATTAACTGTATCACTACTTGATCTGCTGCCCCATTACACTCAAGGCCATTACACTCTTCACAGGAGCAGCTGTGAATTGTTTGTTGTGGTATGTTTGCATCACGGCATGCAGTAAGGGTGTTTCAACATGGTAATTGTTGGTTCACTGGTGCAGTTTCTACTGTGCTGTCACTGCAATTCATACAGTTGTTACTGCAGCTGATATAATGTGTTGGTTGAAACCAGACTGGCCGTGACAATGAAGTCAATACAGTGATGTCACTGCAGCACCATGTTCAGAATGTTGTGTTTTCATGAAGTGTGATATTAGTGTTCCACAGCACACTGGGGTCATTTCAGAACATACAGTGTGCTTATGCTGTCATCTGTAGTAGGGTGATGCTTTGCTTATGCTGGAGTTGTACCAGAGCAGAGGTCTAGCCCAGAACTGTCCTGTGGGGAAATGCATTCATTCATTTTTCTATGCTGCCTGCATATGTTTGCTAAGAATATGAGTGAGTCATTCCACTTGACTGTGTCATGGCCTGATGTATGTTCATTTCTGGGCATATTAGGTATATTTCTGTTATTCTCCAACCCTAATAATTGTTGAAGACAATGGGGTGTGTTTGGACCCCTGCAGGTGGTGGAACAACACTACTGTCTTTGGCGAGCCTGCATTGTTTCGCAGTGTGACTTTTTGTCACCACAGCTGACTTGTTTGTGTTATTCTATATGACTGCTTTATTGCAGGTCAGCAAAAGTCTTAATGACACGGGAGACACATGCAGTTATATTGCCTCAGGTGCTAACCCCATGTTCCAACCATCACACAGAGTTGTGGGGTGTACGTACAGGAGTTTATGGATGTGCAGATGGGCTGAGCAGATTCTGGAGTCTTTCACACTCCAGAATGTTTTTCTCCTACTTTCCCTGGGACTGTGCTGTTTTATGCAGCACAGCTGAGTTTCCAGTTGCTGACAGCTTGCAGCAATGGTGTGTCTCTGCAAACAGGAGCAGTCACAGGGGACCAGGCTCACTGCGTTTATACACACAAGTCTAGGTAACACTTCCTGCCATTCTAGATGAAAATATAAATTGAAGAGGGAGTTTATTCTAAGTAATCACCCACTTCTCCCTCCTGAAGGTCTTTGGTTAGCGAGACCCCTGAAAGGACATAAGAAAAGCACCTGCTACTCATCCTGCACCTCCATAAATAAACTGCAGGAGGATGTCAGAAAAGGGAGAGTATGTATAGGAAAACAGAGGAGGGGGAAACTGGATGAAGCAGAACAAAATGAATAAGGAGCCCAGCACTGACAGAAATGTGGGCTGCTGCACCAGGAATCTGGAGGTCAGTCTGTAAGCAGGAGAAACAGGATACATGTATTTGTGTGAGCGTGTCTGCACACAGGCTGGGAGTTTGGGGAGCATGCATTGCTCAGGAGGAAGTCAGGTAAGGGAGAGTTAACAGCTTACATCACAGAAAGCAGTTTGGACAGAATGCCCTGCTCCCAAAGCTTATAGTGCTGCTTAGTTTGGCAGGGGCTGGTGTTCTCTGAAGACAAGCTGGTCTGGCTTCAGCTGTATTTGTGTGCATCTCTGATTGTGTATTTGTATCTCTAGGAATGTACGCCTGTTTATTTTTTGTATTTCTGTGTTAGGATCACTGGTCTCTACTTATCTGTGCTTATGTACTGGGGTGAGCGGCAGGTTGGACCCGTATTTTTGTGCATGACTACGCAGATGTGGAAAATGTGTACGTTAAGCTGTGTATACTGTTGCCTAGTAGGAGGTGGATCATATGGATGCCTGGGCATGTATGGCTCAGTATTAGTGCTATGTATTTTTATGAATGCGAGGTATTTGTATTCACATTTTGAGCATATATGTGAATGTTGCATATTTGTATGTATATTCTGAGTGTATGTGTTGTTACATACTTGGAGTACTAATGTATCTTTGTGGTTGCTGGATATGAATATGTAGCCTGCTAGTGCTGTGCACTTCTGTATATAGTTTGTACAGATGTGTATTTGCATTGAGGTTATATATTTGTGTGTATGTTATATATATATATATTTATATATACACATATTGGTTGTTCTTGCCTGTATGAAGGCTGTTTGTTTATGTAAATATTTTGTATTTGTTTACATTATTTGATTCTGTACATGTTAATTTAAGGAAATTACTTTGAGTTACAGGTTTTCATTTAGTTAGTGTACATATACTTTTGTAAGTTATTTGTTTATTCAGAAATTACATTTAATTGACATGCACCTACACTAGTACTTCTGTGTGTCTCAGTTTGCATTCTTGTGTCTTTAATGTTAATTTGCTATGTTTTGTGGGCGCTCCTTGTGCATAGATCTTTCTTTACATTTATTTGTGTGATTACCATAAGTGTGTGCTTTTCTGACTGTTTATTAGGGGTATTTAGTTTGTGGTTAGGTCTTTTTCCACTTTTTGACTCATTCTTGGGAGTGGTTGTTGCAGCTAACATGTCAACAGGAGTCAGGCAGCTACAACTCCTCCTAGTGTCTCTGCCTCCTCAATGATTCTAACTGGGCAAAGGCTGCTCCCCAGTTTTGCTAGATGCCTGCTTTTCTGGATCTTCTTGTTCAGTTTAGATGAGTTTTACATTGGGTCTGCCTGCAATCATGGAGGTGGCTGTTATGTGTTTTCATGGATGTAAAGAGTATGGGATTCAGAGGGAGCATGGTGTCTGAATCCATGAAGGTCCCAGGTTAATGTGCAGTGGATGGTAGAATCAACTGCAAAAGGAACCAGAAATAGCTGGCAATGTGCAGGCAAATGGTATTTTAGAGGGTTGTTGGTATAACAGTGGATGGGGATGCCATGACCAGTGAGAGATGACACTAGTTTGGGGTCAAGTGACATGGCAATGAGACATAAGGGCAATACTACTGTGGAATAGAGGTGACATGGCACTGAGACAAAACATGGGTCATGGTGACATGCCAATGACCCAGGCTGATCTGTCAGAACAGAGAGAGCTGGAATTTGTCCATCAGCTGAATAAGGCAAGGGAAAACAGGAGGAGGAGGGTGAAGAAGATCAGAGGCAAATCAACAGACCATTACCTGGGCTGTAGGACCCAGATCACCAGCAGCTTGGGACATGCAGTGTCTCCACAGGATCAGTTGTGTCCTGGTGTGAAGGGCCAGGGCAGCCTGTTAGCAGTGGCTGTTTGCTTGCAGTGATGGAGAGAAGGGATAACACAGTGATGACATCAGGTGGTGGCCATATCCTGTGAAGGTAGCCATGGACCATGGGGACTGTGTGGGCAGGGGCATTATTCCCAGTTGCTGGAAAAACAAAGAACCTAACAGGCAGTAAAACAAAAACAAAGGAGACTTGGAAGCACCTGACAGCCCTAATTCATCACAGCCCAAGATTTTTTTCCCCCCTCATGTTCCCATTATATTTGTTTGTAAAAGTGGAAATCAATTTTGAAGGTAATTTTCTGGAAAGAATGGAAGGGAGGTGGGAGGGCCGGATAAGGCAGAGATGGCAAGAGGAAAAAAAAAAAATTTAGGCCAGGCACAGCCCAGGGGCAGCTCTTGGCAAGGTGAAAGAAAATTGCATATTCAATCTCCATCCATGAATCTCCCTTGCTGCTGCCCGCCTCCTGCTCGAAAACAATGAAGGCTTTCTCCCCTACGCTGCACAACGCCTGAGTATCAGCGCTCACTTTAACTTCAGGGTCATTAATTCACCTGATTATTGCAGGAGAGGAGAGGGTTGCAGAGGCATCCATTCTAAAGAGCCCTCCCTTAGCTCATCCTTTGATTAGTTCGGGGTGGGGGGAGTTGAGATAATGTGTTGTCTTGGACACAGTTTAAAATGGGAGGGGTTGAAGAGGGGGTGGAAGGAGGTAGAGAGGGAAAGATGTGGCCCAGCTTGTTGTGGAAGGGAGGGTTGGAAAGCAGTCATTCTTGCATCCCTCTGCCGTGGTGTTACTGCAAATTAAAAGTAGCATGTTCCACTTCGTAGCTATCTTTCAGGGAGGGGAGGGGCATGGGTATATGTCGGCATGGGGATGGGGGGGATCTTATCATTGCTTCCTCAGCAGCCCAGCGTAGTGTCACCCTGTGAGGTGACATTTGAATTTACAATTCCGCAGAGAAAAGCCATTAATTCACAAATTAACATTTCTCCCTCTCTCTCTCTAGCTCTTTCTCTCTCTCTCTCTCTCTATCTCACATGGATGTGCAAGCAATTGAAAAGACAAAGGAAATAGCCTTAAGGAAGAGACTTTACTGCTACTCTGTCTGTGCAGAGATTGCTACTACTGCTTCTAGATAGATAAACCAATTACCTGAGCTGCTCTGCTCATGGCAGCCTGCTATTACCTCCTTTTGTAGAGCTGATTCCATTGCCGGATTACACTGTGTGTATCTCATTAATGTAAACCAGCATGATACTGGGCACTGTTTCTGACCCTTCTTGCCACAGCCCCTTGCTCTGCAGTGGAAGAGGGAACTGGGAGAAGAGTTGAAGAGAGGTGACAGTCGGCACAACATACTTCCTAGAGCAGGCTACACACAGAGCTCGTTAGAATACCTGTGCTAAGCTTAGAGGAGATGGGGCTTCCCTTCTGTGGAGCAGGTCGTGTGACATTAACCCTGATCTCTTCCATGTCAAGGTGAGCACCGAGGGTGCTGTGCAAGAGGCCTTGTGTATGGGCACCAGGCAGGGCACCAGGCATGGGCACCTTGCATTCTCAGCTCTACAACAGGTGTAGAAATGTGTGTGGCAAGCACACAGATGTGTGAGTACAAAAACCTGCATATCCATAGCTATTGCACATGAGTGACTCACTCACAGAAGAGCTGACTGACTCACACAGGTACACAACAGAGTTCAGAATAAGAAGCAAGAGTAAGCACTCCAGCTTAAAGGTTGTGAGGGCCAGATTTCTCTGTAGTGCCACTCTATTGAAAACAAGTAAAGGATGCCTGTGGAGATGTTCTTGTCTAAGACAAGAACTAGACACTACTTCTACACAACCCTGTTGTCTTCCAAATCCCTCTTGTTGCTCTTTCCTGCCACAGTGTTTCTCACATACTTCCGCTATCACTGCTGCTGGGGCTGCTTGGATGGCACAAGTACAGTATAGACACACACACACACACGTGTAGGCACTCAGCCACACACAGGTCCCACCCCAGGCACACATCTGTGACACTGGCAGCCTGGCTATGCAAACTCATACCTCTGCAGATACAGCTGCTCCCCACCTGCTCCTCTGGTGAGGTCTCTGCAGTGGCTCCAAGACTACCTGCTGCAGGGCACACTGGCAGTCAGCTTTCTGAGCACCTTCTGGCACTCTTTGCAGACTGCCTTGTAGGAACATGCTGGCTACCCTGCCTTTTAGCCTGGTCACGCAGCTAGGTGCGTTTGGGGAGAAAATGTCCAAGCAGTGTTGTTTAAATAAAGACTTGCACATACTAATGTGCAGTTATCCAGGTAAAAGAAAAATGGATCAGAATGGCTGTTTCTAGAACCCTAGTCTCCACATGCTCAGTGGTTGGAGCATGTGCTTTTCTTCAGCATTGCCTTGGGTCCTTAAATCTTCCTAAAAACTTATCCTTTTAACAAGAGCATCTGCCTCTCTGACATTCCCTGTGCCCCACACCGTGCACAGCACATGGCTGGGGAGCATCATCCCGCAGCTGGTGCTGGAAGACGGATCGCGATCAGTGGAGGAATCGGCAGGCAGTGCCAGTAATTCAAACCATCCTGACCGTTCAGTGAACCTGAACCTGCTGACCTTGACAGCACTAGACAGAAGCGGCCTCAGGAATCCCAACCTTTAGAGAGGCACTGGCTGGAGGATGGCTCCTGCTCTCTCCCTTTCTTTCTTTCTCTTCCTGATCACATCCAGCAGCCAAGGGGGCCCAACAGTCAATCCCCAGTGCACCAATTAGCTCCTAATTTGGCTATCTCTGCACTCCCAAGTCTACATCAGTGTAACGTTAAGCATCTCTTGCTGTTCATAGATGTAAATCATTCCTATAGAGGAGTGTCGTCTTGTGCTAAAGGAAAACACTAAGCACCTTGTTCTCAGTCAGGGCTACAGAAATTCCTCCTCCCAAAATGGGAGCTGCTGCTCCTGCTGTTTGGAAGGAAAGCAGAAGCTCTTTACTTCCCTAAGTGATAGTATCAGATCCTTTAGCCTTGTTTCACTGGATCCCGGGGGAACAACAAGATCTCACCAAGTGATTAGCCCGTGGGAATCTTGACTGGATAGAGGAGGGGCAAGGAGGCAATTTGATTGGAGGGGAGAAAGAAAGAAAAAACAGTGTGTTTAATTTTGTCACCAGACCTTGCTTTAAAAAAATTCAGCTTGTGAACATTTTATGATGCTTTCAGGACTTTCAGGACTCCTGCTATCTATGCTGATAAAACAGCATTTTGTGTTGGCCTGCAGAAGCTATTCTCAGCTCTAGGATATAGAGGGATAACTGTTAGTAGTAGATGGCTGGAAAGAAGAAATTACATATACATATTTGTATCTATCTTTGACACACACCAGACATGTTCTGTCTTCTGTCTCTCTCCATCCATAACTCTTTGAAGATTATTTTTCCAAGAATCAATCAGATAAAATAAAGGATGTTTTAAATAGGTGTCAAATGCAATTCATGCCCATCTTAAGGCCCTTTAAAATGTCAGAGTTTTGTTAAGGGGCCTAAATCCACATTTTCCTTTCACTTTTCCTTCATTGATCCCAGCTTCCTACTGCTTCCATCCCAAAAGGTTCAAGGTACAAAGGCCTCTTCCCAGAGAGGTCAGCAGCTACAGGAAAACACATATGAGTACAGTGCCAGAACAGGAGCCAGGTCACAGCTATCACAGTTTCCTTTTGGATGTGTACCAGGTCAGGATTTCTTTCTCTCTTTGGCCCTGCCTTTTTTTGGTCAGAGGAGCTATTCTGTTTTAAAGCTAGGGGATCTGCATTGGAACAGATTTGTAGACATCTGATTAAACCTTAATGAGGTGATTATTATTATGAAATGTCCATCAAACCTTGAATGCCTTCTACTCCTCTCTTAAATGCTCTAGAAAAGGCTGTTATAAAGGACAGGTATACTTCCATGCCTGGTTTCCCAAATTACTGGTGTTCTTTTGCTTTGGCTTTTGGCATCTAGTCTGAGAAGAGGTAGGCCTTGAACGGAAGTGTTGACTTTCCAAGAAGATCAGAACTGTTCTAGAGTTTGGGACAACTTTATTAAATCCCAGCAAACAAAAAACAACACTGCACTAGCTAATCCTCAAAAATATACTTATGGCTCTTCTCTGCAGAGAAGAACCTATAATGGCCTTCATGTGATCTTATGCAGAAAGATGACAAATTATTCTACTAATGGTTTACAGTTATTATAGGAATGAGGATTCAAAAAAAATATTTTGCATGGTGATATTTTAAGCAGATTGCTACCTACTGCGAGCCTGTAGCTCTTTCATTGCATGGCATTTTGCAGTTATCCATCCTGTATCATATGTTGTTTATTAACCTTCCCATTCTTAAGATCTCATTTTCTACTGAAATGTGGCTGACTCTCAGGTGGACCATGGCAGATGTTGAACAATACAGAGCACCAACTGTGAAATTTTGCTGTGCCATGTCCAAATGAAACCACAGGAGAATTAAGATATGCTGTGGGTAATCACTCAGGCTGGATTTTGTTCAGGACAGCCAGGTTAATGTCTGCACTCTTGCAAAAAATGCCATGGGAATTTTAATGACTCCGAGTGATTGGAGCCTTTGTTTTATGGCATGTCAAAAATGGCAGCTCTAAAAACACTCTGCTTGAATACTGGTTTAGTGCTGACTCAGAGGAGCTTCCAATAACATGATTCACAAGTATGTGGCTCAGGGGCAGGTACAGACTCCTTTGACTGATGAGGTTAAGGTAAAAGTGTACATGAGGGGAAAACAGGAGGAATGAAAGGAAGGGAAAGTCTAGAGCAAGGGAAACAGAAGGAAAGGAGACATATTAGTGGGGGACCAAGCTGATGGAACCAAGCAGTCTAAAGAGGAATTCATATTTTCTAGACTGTCTATGGTCTGGCCCAGATCTGCTGAGTCTATATGCTGGTGTCCTCTCAGTGCTCCCCACTGGAATCTCAGGGATTCCCACAAATTGGGAGGTGGAACTGGATGGTGACAGTGCAGCTCTGGGCTCCTTGCTTTGTGTCTAGCAGTCCTGATAGCAGTGTTGATTTCCATGTCAGGCAAAGCACTGCTTGAGGAAAAAAAAAAAACCCTCCAAGTGTGGCGGTGTCAGCGCTCGCTGTTGTTCGACAGTGTAAAATTAAATTAATAAAGCCCCCAACACAGGAAAACATAACAGGAAATTAATGGCCTTTACTGTCGCTCTGATGCAGTCATTTGCAACCCTGCTTTCCGCACCAAAGACTTCATAAATGCAAGCAGTTTCTCTAAACAAGCATAGTTAGGGCTGCATGCGATGTAATTTTTTGTGTTGCTTCTGTCCTTTGGAGCTAACAAAAGCCACCCTATTTTATATGCTCACCAAGGGGGATCCTGCCAAGAGGTAGCTCCCCAACAAACATGCTTAGGAAGATGAGAGAAGAGAGTTAAGTCATGCCAATGATGCTAAGAGCATCACCTTCTCTGGCAGAGGGAAAGTGTAGCTTCTGGAGCCCTGTAGCAGCAGCTGTACCCGAGGACACTGCACTAAAGGCAATGTTGTGGACACCACAACAGCATAAATCAGGATAATCCTTCTGATAACTTTTAGGATGTGTAAATCAGTACAACCACTGAATGCAAGAGACTTACAGATTTACACTGACCAGAGGACCTGGCTCACTGTATGAGAATGCCAGTTGCTACTCTGTCAACATAAACAAAGCCAGTGTACTGGATCCTAGAGGCAGCTGCACTTCTATTTGTCTAACAGTCAAACCTAATAGCACTAGTAAGAGATACTGGACCTAGGAAACTACTACCTAAGTTAAAACCCCTTACCTGCACACCCACACGTGTTGTAGTACATGTTATATACACATCTGAGACAGCTGCTTGCATCCTAACACCTGGAAAGACTTTTGCTGTCATTTACAGTAAGGCTGGATGTGCTGATTTTTACTAACCAACACAGACTTAGTTTCCCAGATGCTCTTGTCCAGATTTGCAATCATACACTTATATAGAGTAGTAAATACATATGATTTTCATATGCATATACACACTCACTTCCTTAAATGCATTTTACATGCTCCCATGATAATCCAAGACAGATCTGAGCACACACTTCATTACACATTTGCACACACAATTCATTACATTTACATTCTCATTGAGCACTGCCATTTTTGCTCATGTAAGCCCTGTATTCAAGCTGCACTGCCCATCCCTGCTCCATCTAGGGTACTCAGTCATACCCTGTGTAAAAAGCAGTGCTGTCAGGCACCAGCACACATCTCACTCTTCCTCAGTCAGACACACTCACTTCCCTGCATGAGCAGCCTTCCTCACACACCAATTCCTCAGGTGAGCTATACCCTCATTTAGGTATAGCTCACCTATATATAACAATGTAAAATCTGTTGTTTCTGAGCCTTTCTGCTTTAAGCCTGAGCATGTAAAAAAGAAATACACACAGTCTATGTGTTGCTGACACATTTAAACTACAGAGACACGTGGACCAGCACAGTACTATGAATTAGCATACTGAAATTCAGGTTTGTGGATTCCCTTGAGGCAAATGGACACAAGAATCTGAACAACTGTGGAGTTCATGAAAGCTGATGGTCTCCTTGAGGTGATAATCCTCCAGTATTTATGTCCCACTATCCCTATTTCTGCAGGATACTGTACATAACCTGAACTTGTACTGTATCTTCTTTCACCATCATAGCTTAGATCCCTGGTAACATTCCTTCTCTATGCATTCCTGAACCTTGCCAGCCCCTTCAATGCTCCATTATCTCTATTCTGCACTCACTTAGGATCCTTCTTATCTGAATTTGAGGTTCATCTTTCTCCCCACCAGTTATCGCAATCAAAGCACTCGGAATTCTTGCAATACTACTACATGCTGAAACACAGAATTGACCCATCTAGAGATGACATCTTCTTTAGCATTGTCTAAAAGACCACAGAAATTCTTCTGAAAGAAAATGTAACCCAAAATTTACAGCCTTCTTTTTTTAAACCTCTAATTAGTAGGGCAAGAAAGTTACATAGGCGAAAAGATCACCAGATTAGGACTGCCAGTCCTTGCACTTATCCTTACTGGGGGGAGTACAGTATTAATTTAATAATTAATGAGGACGCAAACAGTCTCTCTAGAAACATTGTGGCAGCTAGACTGGAGCAGCTCGTGTAGATCAGGACATCAGTACCAGACAATCCTGGCCTGAAAATGTGTGACCCACCATCTCAGGACAAGGTCCTTGTCCTTGGTCTCTCTCTTGGCTGGGGTCAGTTCAGACACAGACGCGGGAGGTCTGCTATTCCCAGCGGGAGCTCAAGCCCAGGGCTGGAAGGCCAGCTCTGCTCTGCTGGGCTGCTTCGTGTTGCACCGAAGGCAGCGCGAGGGCCCGCGCGGGGCTGGCTGCCGTGAATGACAAGCACTGCCTATCGATCGCCTTCTGAACTCGGCCCAGCCGATAGAAGGTAATTAATGACTCCATTTGCCTCAGCACCGAGGAGAACAATTGAGTTTGAAACTGCAACAACTGGCAGTGTGGGGAAAGGCCCCCCGGGATGGACAGGAAAGCTGCCTGACAGGCCCAGGCTGCGTGGGGACACGGGAACACATCAGAGGGGGAAAAAAGAGAAGAGAAATCGGAAAAAGGGAGAGAGCAGTCTTAACACAAAAGTGTGATTTGGGAAGGGGCAGCACATGTATCTACAAATGCTCAGGGAGTGGGAGAGAGCTGCTCTGAGTTGAGCACCTGGCAGGGATGGTGCAGGCAGGCTGCAACTGAGGACAGGGTTGCCTTGCTGGTGCAGAGGGACAGCATTGCAGCAGCCAGCTCAGCACCACTGCATCACACAGTTGTGCTTCCCTCGGAGCCTTTGACAATTAGATGGGTTCTGCTGTGTCACCTAGCTGGCAGTTCTCATGCCAGTCACATTTGCTTTTGTTATGACTGTGATTTTTATTGGTAGAGCTGCAAGGGCCCAGATGAGATCAGGGCCCCACAGCACGGCAGGCAGACATGTCATAGGGATGGTAACAGCCCCTTCCCTAAAACAGAGCAGTATCTCTATGTTTGTGTGGTAGCTGCACAGCTTCTCATGACCTTCCTAGATGTTCCTGTGCCACAAAGATCTCCTTATGTCAGCAATACTTCTGAGTTATTTGTTGAGATGATTCTGTCCCACCCTGAGGAAGAGTTCTGTCTGTAGCCACGGAAAGTAATGAATTATGCTACATTGTGCTACTTGTACATTTTGGTGTCTTTGTGGCTTCCAGACCTGAGAATGTCTCTTTGTTTTGGAATTATTTAATGGGCATATTCCCTGTGTCAGATGTAGTCAAGGTTGTTCTGTTGTTCTTTGACACAGCATTTCCTTGTTATCTGTTAGAATAGTTCTGTGACACCCGTGGAGCATTTCTGTGTCTTGTGTTGAGGGTTTACTCTAAACATTTGCTGTGTGTACTCCCTTGGCTGTCCCTTGGAGGAGAGATATTTCCTGTCACATGTACAAGGCCTGATCACATTGACAGCAATGTGTGCCTTTGTGAGGAACACAGTGATTGAGGCCATGGTTTGCTAAGATTCTTATGATTTAAAAGAGAGGTTTCCCTTCTACTAAAAGGGAACTGGGAAAGGTGATGATGCTGCTTCCTATTGGGTACAGTTACCACAGTTACCCACATGGCATCCTTGTACTCATCCTGCAGCTGAAGTCTTCCTTTACCCCTTTGAACAGGACCCCTTCCAATATCTGCTTTCTTGGCAAATACCTGTCCCATGAGCTTTTAGCACTGTTCTTCATCAGCTGAAGTGACTGTTGTCCGCCACAGTGCCATTCCTCCTGGGATCTGCTAGTCTTCCCCAATTCAGATTTTTCCCATAAGTCCTTTCTTCACTAGCACCCACAGCCCTCTGATGGACTCAGTCTCTTCTCCAAAGTCCTCTCTGGTCTTTTCTGCCACCTTTGCTCATACACACATGGCTTTCAGCTCTCATACTTTGTGTATTACACTATTTGAAGCTTCTCCTGATAGTTCAGTTTACAGAGTCGTACCCTTAGATGAGAACTGCAACTTTGATGTAAAACCAGATATAAGTGCCTGGCCCTTGCAGTTTCAGGGAAAAAATGAAAACACATCCTCTGTAGGTTTTGACACCAGAAGACAAACACAGGGACTTACAATCATTTGGTTTTGAAGAAAATAAAACGATCTGTGACTGTGAATGTCTCAGCTTTAGCAACACAAAACATACAAATCTGTCTTTCAGTATCACCTCTATGATACCTTCTCTGCTTCAAAAGTAAAATATATATGCACAATTAATATAATTGCTCTGTGAAGTTTGGGATTCATGCATTCTACCACTGCTAAGCCCAAATATTACTGCAAGCTGTTTAGACAAGATTAGCCTCAAGGTACCCTACAGGCCTTTGTCAAAAGCTTCCTTGCTTTTGCAGATTTTAAAGCATAGGCTAGGGCAGAGTGGCCCATCCCCCTCCTTCCTCCCTCTCCCCTCCAGAAATTTCAACCTAAACTAAAGCATTGTCTTCCTCCTTACAACTTTTGTACCCCTCTCTATCCTTTTGCTTGCTTTGATCATTCTTTTTTTTCATTTAACCTCATTCTTTACCCTTCTCTTTCCTGTATCCTTCTCTTTCATTTCCCAAAGACTGTACGGATGCTCTCTCATCAGCTGGTCCTGGGTTTCCCAAATACACATACACGCTTATGTGTGCACATGCACACGCACGCACTCTGACACAAATAAATAAATAAATAGAAAGGTCAGTGAGCAGAGCAGCAATAACCCCTAAAACAGTACTATCAGAGGGACATGATTGATCAATTGAATTCCATAGCGGCTCAAAAATGTGGGATTAAGTAGTGTATTATACGCACAATGAGTTGAGGCATGATGTTCATTTCAAGTTCATTTCGCCAGCCCTCTGCCACCAGATCAGGCAATCAATAGGGGCAGCAGATATCATATATCACCTCTCTCCGTGCTAGGCAGAGAGCACCATAATCTCCCGCAAATTTAGAGTGACAGATTTGTCAAGATCTGAAGGGCCCCTGAATAAATGAAGGAAAAGAGACTCTTACAGCGACTCAGGAAAGCTGTGATTTCAGCTTCTTCACACAAAGGCATGGCCTGTGCACACGCGGGAGACACATGTGCACAGGGCTCTGAAGGCAGACAGACAGAATTGCAAATACCTGTGCACGTGTGCACAAATCTGTGTAACCACTCAGGGCAACTCACTAAGGGTAAAATCTAGTTTAATGACAATCAGTGAAAGTTTTACTGTACATCAGTCCACTCACACCAAACAAGATATGGAGTTTAAGGCTGCCATCCTTGAAAATCAGGTATAGCCAAAACCAGCGCAGACAGACAAATGCCTGGTCAGGTATGTACTGTGATGCAGAATCTAAAGAATAACTGAATAATTATCTACTGCAAAAATACCCATGTGTATTAGTGTCATGGTGTGTACAATCATACACACTCAGTGACAAGTGGAAAAATCCTCAAAGACAAACAGCTTCACAGGCTGCAGACAGGTTGAGGCTGATACAGAAACTTTTTTTTTTTTTTTCTGAGTCTGGACCCAGGAGTTCTGTACTAGCTTTCTGCAGAGAAGACCAGGGTTCTAGTCTTCCTGAAATTCAGCACCTGCAGAAACAGCCCAGTGTCATATAAAACATGAAAACTGTACTGGCCCACACAGTGTGCAGTCTAGCAAGCCTGATCCTTGTTTTGTTTTCTTAGTCAAATCTGTCATAAACTCCAGATTTCAGGAAATTGATAACTTTCTCTTGGGCAAATAAGCCTGGGGAGAGGAGAAAACTCCAGGGATCAGTGCCAGTAAACAGCTTTGCTCTGGCTTGGGGTGGAAAAGAAAGAGAGAAGAGGCTGCTTGAGGGAAGGCTGCTGGCAGGGACAAATCAATATGTAATATTTTCTATGGTCTTGTGAGTGGTACTGTACTACGCTACTGTATATAATGTACTATTGATTATATCATATCGTATAATCACCTATAAACGGATATATCTCATAGCCAGAAGGCAGCAGGCTCAGTCATAACTCTGGGCCACCAGCTGGGCATTAACTGTGCCAGGAAAATACCATCTTGGCACTATCCATGAGCTAAAAGAGGAAGCAGCAGAGTGATATTGTTCTAGATGCTGCACAGTGAATGTCACTCCAGGCTCCTGGGAGCATCATGTGTCCATGAGCACCTCATGATTGCATGGAGGAAGGAAAAGGCCTATACAGAACCCTTGACCAATTTTCTGACACAGAGCAGATTTCTGAGATTCACAGACTGGAGGCCACCAAGAAAAGCTTAGGTATGAGGCACATTAGTGAAAAACCAGGAAGATAATTACAGCACAAGAGGGAGAACCTGATCTTAGGTTAGTCAGGGTGATAAGGCAATCAGACTTGTGTCTGATGAAGTACAGTAGGTAAGGATTCAGCATGGAGAGTATGGAGGTATATCAGCATGGATGAAGGAGGGGATTATTACCAGGCACACCAAAGTTAGGCTGAGATGTGACAGCAGAAAGATACTCAGCACAGTTGGAGGAGATTATAATGAGAAGACTTGCCTCAGATGAGATGAGGGATTATGACAGAGGAAGATTCACTTCAGCTGGGGCAGGAGGTTATAACAGACAGACTCACCTTGGATATGACAGATGCTAATAGCAGGAGACTCTCTCGACATAAAAAGGGGTTATAACAGAGAAAAATGCACCTCATTTGAGTTGGGGGATAACAGAGGAAAAAAAACCAAACCAAACCCAAACCCAGATAGGTGATCAGATGGTTTATCACAGGAAAAAAATCACTTTGGTTGGGGCAGGGCATTTATAACAGACTCACAGCAGAGGGGATGAGTGGGCTGGCACAACAGAAAGAGAGACACCCTGGAGCATGGCAGGAGGAACTGTTGTGAGATTGGACTGTGTCAGAGGGCTGCTGTAGGAATAGAGGTGCACTTCCAGGGAAGCTTCTACCAGAAGGCAGCTATATTTCTAGTAAGAGCAAAGTAATACAAGGAAGGCTGAATCCCACTGAGCAGGTGGGAATTTTGTAATTCCCACCTAGGTTTTGTAATACAATAATTCATTTTGGATAAGAAAGGAGTCTGGCAGAGACAGAGATTCATCTCATTTTGGAGGGAGTTTTATAACAGAGATATGGGTCATGATAAATCACAAGCTAAACATAGGTGAATGGGACAGAAACCAACATATGTTGGATGGGACAGCTGCCCCACAGGGAGAGATTTGTCTCTGGTGGAACATGGAGTCAGAAACCAGATGTCCCTGTTATCTAAGGGGAATGAAAGGCTCATCTAGGATATGATCCGATGAAATTAGAACAGTGATAGCTGCTCATAGGACTGGGGAGCTGCAACAGAGACTGGCTTACCTCCAAACTGTAAGAGAGCCTTTTTCCCATTGCAGGCTCCCTCAGTCCTCTCCACTACAGCCCATCCTCAACACTCTTGTTTCTCTGTGAACTGCCTCTCCAGTGGTCTTCTAGCGATGCTAATCGCTGTGCTTTGCTCCCATTTTATGCTCGGCAGTGGAGATTTGGCAATTTTTAACACTGAAAATCAGCGGAACCGAAACTCATCTCTGAGCTAAGCGCCATTCTCCACAGCCTCACTCATCCTGGGCAGGAGAATCCCACAGAACCCACTGGAGCAGCCTGGCCACTCCATCAGAGAGGAGGGGGCTCCTCTTGGACCCCTGCAGCCCCCTCTTCCCTCAGGAGTGGCACAGCTACCTGGGTGGAGGCACAGAGCCTCCCTCTTTCCCACTCTGTCCTTGTCCTGCAGCCATTACCAATCCAAGCCAGGGTGTTGCTAACTCCCTGTTTTCTCTGTCTGTGCCCTGCAGATGTATCCGAGGGCTCAGTTCCCAATGGAGATTCCCAGAGCAGCGTGGACAGTTTGCGGAAGCACCTTCGTGGCGACACTTTCACCCAGCAGCAGCTGGAAGCTTTAGATCGAGTTTTTGAGCGTCCTTCTTACCCTGACGTCTTTCAAACATCAGAGCACATCAAATCTGAGCAGGTGAGGGCCTGGCCTGGTAATGGGAACCCACAGGCACGGAGAGGATGATGGCAGGCAGATTCCCAAAATCCCTCTCCCTGTCCCTGTCCCTTGTTCTGATGCTGACCTGTTATTGCACATACCTTTTACAGCCCTACCTGTTTGTAACTGTATCACTGTGCTTATACACACACAAGCTTTACCTCCTCTGGTAAACTTGCCATACACATGCACACTGTGCTCTCCCTACATCCCCATGACCACTTTTCCCTCTGCACACAGACCTGTCTGTACCTTGCCATGAACATGCCTAACCCCCATCCATGTTCACTGGCAGACAGCACTGCAGAGAAACTCCTGCACCCTGAGATCACACTGGTGATCAGCGAGCCACAGGACTGGGTTTTAATGGATCATTTTCCTTCATGGCTCAAAGCTGAGACTCGACTCCTATCTCCAACATAGTTTTCCACACTTCTGCAGCTCTGTCCACCTTTTCTTTACTCCCCTGCTCTCCCAGCCTTTTATGCCAAAAGCTGTTTGTCTTAATAAAATGAAAATCAAAAGTCTTTTTAAACCGCCCCAAGCCATAAACCAACAAAGGAAGAGAAGGAGAGGCTGGCTGTGGACTCCCTTCATCCCAGAGTCCCTGGGTTTATTACAATGAATAACCTTTATTTACTTTCATTAGACTATTAAGCACCAGCACAGTCATTTTTCCCCCTGAAACTCTGAGCAGGGCCCATAAAGCAAATCCAAAGCCTAATTGAGTTCATTTTAATTTCTCTCCGATCACAGCGAATTACTCTGGTGATAAATCAGGGGGCAGGCTCACCCCCAGTAGAAGGCCTAATTTGCAGCTAATTACAAAACTGATTTCTACAGGAAGATCAATACAAGAAGGAATTGGAAATGACTAGGCAGTCCTAGCCAAGCAGGGACAGGGGCGGGGAGGGGGCAGCATGCATGGAACCTGCTGGAGGAGGGGAAGATGTGGGGAGGGGGCTGGGGAAGTGCATGGAAAAAAACGGAGGAGAAAGAGCAGAAAATCAGTTTTAATTTAACGTAATATTAATCAGAGCAACTTTTCCTGCTGTTTTGTAGCCTTCCTGGTTTCTCCAGCTCCCGCGTCTGGTCTGGAGGCTGCCACAATAAAAAGGCAATTACCAGAGCCTTTCGGACAGGACACCCTTTCAGATTCAATGGCTCTCCCCCTCCCACCCTTCTGTTAGCCATGTGGCTCCCCCCTCCCCAATTTCATACCCCAATGCACAGAGTGACAGAGGCAGGGGATGAGGCTTCTTTGTTTTTAAAAAGCTAGGACAGAGGTAACAGTGGAGGGGAGACAGGCGACCCAGGCAGAGACCCTGGCGACAGTGAGCCAACACTGGCTGCTTCCTACAGCCTGCCTGTCCTAGTCATGTCTTTGTAGTCCTGTGCCCCAGCTGTTCTTGTCACCAGGGCAAACACCTCCCATCTCCACTCAGCCAAGAGGAGGGGATGTGGATTTCCCTTTTCTTTTCCCGTGGGCTGGCACAGACAGCCATGCCCATCCCCACAGCACCAAATGAGGGCTCAGCCATACCACAGACAACAGGCCAGATCCCTCACCTCTCTTCCCCTTCACAGCATCAAGCAGGCAAGTGGGATAGTTCATCCTAGGATACCCCCTCCTCATCCCCCTCAACCTTCTTGTCACTTTATCTTCTCCATTTCCTCCTCCTCCTCCTCTTCCATCTGTGCAAGGGCTTGCACCTCTCCTCTTCCTCCCCCCCATCTGTACACCCTTCCCTTTCTCCCATCACATCAATAGCGAGCTGTCTTTCTCCTCTCTTCCCCAGGGTAATGAGTACTCCCTCCCAGCTCTGACCCCTGGTCTCGATGAAGTCAAATCAAGTCTATCCACCTCTGCTAACCCAGACCTGGGGACAAATGTGTCAGGACCCCAGACGTACCCTGTGGTGACCGGTAAGCTGCCTGACCAAACAGCAGAACCAAGCTTTTTATTTATTTCCCTCATCACCATTAGCTTCTGCTTTTTCTGCTAATGCAAGATACCCTCTGTGGCAAACAAGGAAAGAGACAGAAAGGCTGTGGAGAACATAAGGGTTCAATAGAAGTTTGAAATTCAGAGTGTTGGCGGTTTTGGGTACACTTAGATGTGTCAGGTGTGACTCAAAGACAGGCAAACCCAGATGTGAATCACAAACTTGTGTGCCCAGATGGGGCTCAAGGTTGGGATGTTGGTGGAGAAGAAATATGTCCAAATATGGACTGTGATTTTTTTCCTGTGTATCTGAGAACAATGGGGTCATGGCTTACCCATGATCTCCACTTGGTTTTCTTTTGGAGAAATAATAGTTTAAGTTTTATTCAGCCCTGGCATTAGCAAATTAAAAACTGAGATCTGCTGAACTGCAACTGCTAAACTCCCTCCTCCTTAAGTCCATGAGTCTCTTAGGAAAGCTGGCAAAAAACTTTTCACAGCCTTTCCTCATGTGTGGGCACGTTGAACTCAGGTGTGTCTGGGGGAGTAGAAACTGTGATCAAGCACATGAAAGCAGACAAATTGGGATGCAGAGAAATAGGAGGCAACCCCTGTAGCAGATGCTTCACTGAAACTTCCTTTTTGCTGGTGGCACATGCAGAACCTGAGTGGCACAGGCTGGCCTGGGGCCACAGGTCACTCCCACACTGTCCTGATGCTGGTGTAGGCTGCCTGCCCTGCGTGTGTTTAGAGCTGTTAGGAAATATTCTGGTGTCACAGCCCATCTTCTCTAGGCCTTGGTGGTTGCCATTGGTGGCTGCTCACACAGCTACCAGACTTCCACATCTCCTCCTGGGTAGCGAAAGTGGCTGCAAGGCTCAAGTGACTTGACCCTGTTTGGTATATTCCCCTTTCTCAACAATTTTTGCAGCCCCTCTAGAAACCTTGTGGTAAAAGTTGAGAAACAACTCATGACAAAGAGGTCTAAGTTGTGTTAGTAAGGGAAGAAGCTTCTTGTCCCTTGACCAAAAAGTTGTCCTCTGATGGCACAGAATCAAGAGCACTGGAGTATGTATCTCAATTTTTTCTTACAGAAGCCCCAGCTAATAGCCCCTGATGTCAGGGCAGCTCATGGCTGAGGCAGGCAGTCATTGCTTGCCCAGGAAACACTGAGCAAAGGCATATTGTTGCATGCAACTTTTGGTTACCAAGAACTTTGGGACCATGCAGGATTAATAACAGCTCAAACACAGAGTACATCCAGTGTGTCTGCAAAATCTCATGGAGAACATGGGACATGAACTATATTATTCAGGAAATGTCTAGAAAGTATGACATCCCAGACCTTTTTCATGGCTTTTACAGCTATTAGGCTTGATTCAGAATCCTTGTAGCCATGCAGTTTCTTAGCCAACCAGAAAAATAAAAAAGGCATAGCTGCGGCAAAAGTGTTCTACCTTTCTTTGTATTTGCAAAACTCAGCTGTCATTCATCTACTGTTTAGCAGATCTACATCTCTTACAGGAAATATCTTCTTGTCTTTGAGGGACAAAGGCAGTAGAGCAAGGCAAATCCCCACAGCTAAATGTAAAGGTGATGTGTCTACAATCAGAGTTTAAGATTCAAAGAGGCCATGAAAATAGTTATTTTTAGTTCTTTTGCCTAGGTGAAGATGGTGCATTCTAGCTTGTCAATGTGAGAGAAGGCTTCCTGAAGGCTGGGACACTGCACAAGTCTTGGACTTGACTCTCACAAGGACACAGCAGGAGACAGATTTGGTCTCACAGAAGAGACTGTAGGCTGAGGAAAAAAATTTTCTTCACATCCCTCCCACCCTGTGTTACCCCTATTGTGTTCCCTGCCACACTCCCAGCTCAGCTTGAGAACATCCCCATCTGATCCATCTGGATCCAAGAGTGAGAAAAGTTCATTTCAGACCCAGCTTGACATTCCCAGGTGGCAACTTAGCACTAACATCTCAATCGGTATGCAACATTTCAATCAGTGCAGAGTAACAAAAGCAGAACTATTAGCACTGGGAGCTGTTCACTGGTGGTAATGATGGAGAAATTCAGAAACTGGAATTGAAAAGGGGAAGAAAAAGGCCCTCAACAACCTGAAAGGCATCAGGGGAAGAGGGGCGGAGAATTTTTCCTGTACACTTAGGCCAGGATCCAATGTTTGGATTAATGGTGCCATTACCCAAGAAAGGACTTCAGATAATGCTCATTCTTAAAATGTTTTTGCTGGCAATTAAATGGTTTCAGGTATTGATCTTCATTGATCTGATGTTCTCAATTTGCATAATCTATTAAAGATGAATGATTCATTCTATGTTTGCTATGGGGCTGGGCAATGCTTTCAAGAAGGACCAGAGATGTGAGGAACTCAGTCCTGCTTCCTGATCTACCCCAGCTAGGAAGTGAAGGAAGAGGCATGTAGATTTCTTTGGTATCACCAGCTCCTGCTCCCAGGAAGGGATATTGGAGTAGTAATGAGTATTGAATTGCTGGCTGCCTCTTTTGCTGCTAAGGTATCATCCTTGAAATGCCTCACAAAATGCCCAGGGCAGTCTGTGAATTCAGGTGATACCTGACAGAAATGTGAAACAAACCTACCCATTCAGGGTACAAATTCTGTGAGGAGTCACTTCACAATGTGAGATTTAGAGCTTCAGTCTACAAGGAAGTCTCCCCAGCTTAGTCTTCCCAGAGAGAAAAACGTATCACTAGGTCTTTCCAAACCATAGCTATATGATGCCAGATCATGCAGTCTTCAGAAAGTCTTCCTTTCTGAAAACTTCAGAGAAGGTCCTTCTCTCTGGCTCATGACTAGCTGTCCTCAGCAAGCTCTTTCAGCTCACACCATTCTGAGACTACAGCCCTCCAAACCCTCAACAACCTGTAGCTACCTAAGATCATGAACTGTAGTGAGATAGTTAAGGAATGGTGTTGCTGAAGTCCCTTTATCTGTCTGGGAGCTTCTTGGAACTGAAGAGCTGGAAATGCTGCAAAACAGGCAAACCTCTTCAACAGGCCAGAAGGCCTCCCCCAAAGTCCTGGGCATCTATTCAAAGACACAGCTTAGCACCACAGCTATGTACAGCCCAGCCTTGCCTAGTGCTGCCAACACTCCCTTTCACACAATTATTCTACTAACACATCTTAGATGGCTCTTTTATTACTCAAATCTCTGAAAGCAGGTAAACAAAACCATTTTTTTACTATGCAGCAAGCAGGTCATCCTTATCTCTCCCTATTAAGTATGTTCAAGGAATGTCCATGAATGAGTTGCCACTTAGGGACTTGCTCGACACTAGGCTAGGAAAACTACCCTGCTGTCCTTCATATGGAACAGACAATGCAGAAATTTTCAACTGTCTTGTGAAGATTCAGAGGGAGAAAAAAGTTCATGGATTTTACTTTCCTCCACACCTTCCCTCTCTGGCACACAATTCAGTTTATTTTTTTTCTTTTTAATTCATACATGAATGTATGCAAAAAAAATTGGAATTACTGACAAAAAAGGATACTTGCTATACCTGAAAGACATAAAGTAGTATTCAAACAGAATCTGATTTTCAGGAAAGGAGTGATGTTAATCATGGGGAAATCACTGGCTGGACACTTGGAAAGATTTTCTAAAATGCTAAACAATCCTTTGAGAACTTTAGCCTCCTGCAAGGTGAAAAGATGCTATTTCCTTCATTTCAGATTAGTGAGTGAACTGAAGAGAATTTTGTTCAGTTCAATAACCTGGTCATTTAAAATGAAGGAACAAACTCAGATTTTAAAAAGCAGAAACATTTGTTTTCCTCAAATTAAGTGAATTAGAGTTGGTATGAAAGGATGAAATCTATTCTTTTTAAAATAGGATTCTTAAACCAATCCAAAGTCTTCTTTATAACTACCCTTTCTTCCAGCTAATAAAGAATTTTTTAATGCACAACCTGCTTAGAAAAGCTTGATTTTTCTATTCTAGTATATTTAGGAAGTCAGGGAACTTATGGTCATTTTATTTAATTAGCATGAATAATTACAAATAGTGTTTTTAATTTAATTCTAATTTCCATGCAAATATAACTTGACACAGATAACAAGTAAAAAGTTAATAATCTAATAAAATAATAATATGGACTCATCATTCACTATTTTGCCATGTAATAACATGTGAAGACAAATTATATTAAACAACATAATTCCTTAAATAAACGTGCACATGATGCAGTTCATCTACTTAGCAAAAGCTGAAATAACTATGTTTAGGGTGAATTTTGTATTTGTCAAAATATTTGTTACCTCCCATAAAATTCAAGCTTGTAGCAAACAGCCTCACAGTGGAAATGTAAAACAAGCTGATCCAGCTTGCTGTCTTAAATCATGACTGAAACTGACCATTCAGTTGTACTTATAATGTACATTATAAGTACATTCAGTTGTACTTCTAATGTTACAGTGAGAGGGGAAGTATTTCCTTCCCCTTTTCCTTGTTTGTGCTGGTGAAAAATTCCTGTCTTGCTCCAGTCTACCTCAGCCTCTGACACCAGCAAGCAATGGCCCTGGTCAGGGCTGGACTCATCTGACTTAAAAAATTCAGTGCTTAGCAATCTGCTGGGGAGCCCCAGTTGGCTTTGGTGATGGCAGATGCCAGATGCTGACCCTGCTCAGCAGCCCAGCAGCATGGCTGCAGCCACCATCACTCAAACAGCCTCTTGAGCATAGCTCTGGGTGCTCCAATGCCCTGGAAATGGAATATGATAATCATTCATGCATCTGCTACAAGGCTGTTGCCTCACTAAAATGAAGGTAGTATTTTCTGTGAGCAAGCCTCTCATACTGAACATGAGGAACTGGCAAAAGTAGAAGTCCACAGGACCTCCAAGTTTAATCAATCATTTCCCCTCTTTAAGAAGAGATAGCATCTTCTTATCTAGTCAAGGAGTTTGTAAAAGCAAAAGGTGTTACTATTCTTCTCTGGGACCAAATGGCTGAGAGTGATAGATGGTCAGATGAATGATCCCTGAAACAGCCAGGAATGGGGGTGAAGGGAAAGGACTCACATGGACTATTTATATGCATTCAGTGGAATTTTCACTGACAGTATCTTCATGATGCTGAAGAAAGCAGATGGTGGGATTTAAAGGCATATTCAACTGAAGAACACAGAAATGGATGGGCCTAAAAGAAATAATATCTTTGCTTTCCTTAAATTAGCATTTAAGTGGACAATAGCAGTGAGTGAAAATAATGTCATATAATGACAATAGTAGTGAAATGGCATTGCCAGTCCAATTTTCTTCAGCAAGAGGCAGCATTGCAGGCTGCCACACTCTGTGCTGCTGGACAAAAGGGTACTTTTTTAGAGAAAATAATTGCATTATATTGTCTTTCCAGCAATTCAAGTTTTGCCTTTTCTTCAGAGGTTAAATGAAGGATCGAATTAGTACAATTTTGATAAAAATTCTTATGATGTATATATTTGCCCACTGTAGCAAAGACTGTGCTTTATACCTGAGTTAAGCAGACATAAATAACTTTTGGTCCATCAACTGTACTGAATTTAATCAGTCCCACTTTTTGCACAACCAAAATGCCCACTGCAGTCTTTCAGAGTAATTGAGAGCTGTGAGTAAGCTTTGTCCCATATTTTTAAGTTTACAGCTGCTGCGGGCTACCGAGGAATATCTATCTTATCTTGTGATTAGTCAAATACCATTATGCTGAAACCTTGGAGTGAGCTATAATGAGGACTGCATGAAAAACTAACAGGTTTTGCATTGCCCAGTGTATATTTCAAAAGCATCTTAAGGGGCAACACTTAAGTCACAAAACAACAAGGAGTAAGCACATGCTACATTTCAAGACAGGCAGAACTTGCCAAATCCAATGGGCTGGGACTCAAGAAAGAGGACAATATAAACTCCACTGAACTTCTCTGTTTGTCAAGTGCACAAGTTGCATGCACATCTTTCTCCCCTGCAGCCAGGACTTCAAAGCATATCTTCCCTCTTCAGCTCTATCTTTAAACAAATGTACTGAAAGCCAAGTGAAACAGACTCCAGTAGAGTTTTCAAGTGATAAATTAGTGTTCATGTAGCTTCAAAGATTAAGTCCAGATCACAGGTCTACTGTGGAAGCTCCATGTTTTACTCTATATGAAGGGTATAAAATTTTCTCTTCAAAGTAATATATAGAGTTAGCAGGTCAGTTTACCTGGAAATCAGCAGTTGATCAGATCAGACATAAAATCTAGATTTATAGCATTCAGTTTAATGAAAAAAAATACAGAAAATACATTACAAAATTTGATGTGGGATGTGATGTCACAACAGCATTGACTCTTAGGGGAAAGCAGCCAAGGTTGTTAAGAGCATGGATGAATATGTGCACAAACAGAAAAAAAACCTGAACAGACAAGGCACACTCTCCAGTCAGTAGGAAGACAAGAAAGGTATAAAAAGAGGCAAATTAATCTTGGCACACCCATAAGTTCTTCTTGTTATGATCAGAGAAGAGAAAAAACAGAGGACAGTATTTTATGTACAATTTGAAAAGGCTCTTGCAATAGAAAACCTACAAAACTAAGAATAGAAAAAGTGGTTATTCTGATATGACAGTAAGCAAATATGGACAGGACTCACAATATGCTATGTGAGTCCTGTCCGATCTTTTGTATGGCTTTTGGAGTTGGAGGCAAGATCAACACAAGGAAGACAGTGACGTAACTCCACTGCCAATAGTGTAAACTCACCACTCCATGAGTTCTGAGGACCCAGTCCCATTCTGTTTACCACAATGAAACTTTTCTAAGGAATACAGAACACAAATACAGAAAAAGATGTTTCAGAGGTGAGTGCAAGGATAGAATTCAAAACACATGAGATGATATTCAGCTTTGGCACACGGTTCCTACACAAACTTGAGTATTCTTCTCTGGCCTCAGTTCCTCACAGATAAAAGAGTAATCCCTAAGCAATGCTGTAAGGAGATGTGTTGTAAAGGGTGGGACACTGGAGTCATACAAATATTTGATAGAGACCTCAGGAAAAGACAAAGAATAGGAAACATTGTCAAGATGGTAAGCAGGGTTGAGTGGGTGTGTAAGAACCATCCCTCATGCATGGATGTGCCATCTTGGTAATCTTTGTGTAGTATAAAGAAAAGGAGCACTGAATGCACATAGCTTATCCTCCAAGAAACCAGCAATGAAAAACAAGCATCTTATGTAGTCCTGCAACCAACCCCCATCCCACTTCCCTTCAGCAGGAGAGAGCATGATAAAAGCTGAGTCTCCATAGGAACCCAAAGCTGTGAATCTTCCTCTCACTCCGTCTGGCCAAAATCCCTTCATTCACAGTAGGAATTTAGGCTAGAGATCACCAGTTCTTGCTCTCCACCAAAATAACAGAGGAGAGGGTTAGCATGGAAGAAAAACAACCATAACTCAGAAAACACAGTCAGAAAGAGGGGAGTAGGTGATTCACAAAATGTTGTCCTCTGCTATGTTTCCAGCTATATCCCTACTCTGCTGACCTTCAAGTTTCCCCCACCATGACAGTGGGGGATTTTTTTTTTGTCACCTATAAACAAGGATACTGTTCACCTTTCAGAAGAATAAAGGAAACTGGGGCAGGAAAAGATTTCTTCTGCTAGGGAAAGAGGTTGCAAACTCATTCCACTCCCCTCCCATTTGATTACAGGCTGGTATTCCAGCCTTAGGAGAAAGATATACCTCAGAATTCGCTGAAGGAGCCTTACTAAGAAACACTCCCAACAAAACACAGACAAGTCAAAATTGCACTACTTCACAGCTTGCTGGCAGTATTGGGACTTGGGATTGGCAGGGGAAAATTCTCCATCATAAATATGAAAGAATTAGAGAATGGAGAAAATCAAAATTGAAAACATAAAAGATGCAGCTGAAGTTTGAGGTGGTTAAAATGAAAAATGAGACTGTGCCATTCACAGGTGGATAGATAGATCAATCAATTGATTTCATATACAGTGACATGCTTTGGAGCTATAATTCACTGCCGGGGCAATTATTCCAGCATAGCAGTGGCAGGAGTTATACCAGAGACAGAATTCAGGTGCTTTTAGTCAGTGGAGAGTTGGACAACAAAGGAACAAAAAAATGGTAAATGCCATCCATCAGTAAAGATACACAGGATATAAATTATGTCTGTGCAGTTGCAGAGTGTAGAGGGAAAGACAGACAGATAAATAGACACATAAAAGTCTGAGTTTTGGTTGTGCAATCATTCGCTGTCTGACCTTATCCTCGCCTCCTTTCCACTATTAGAGAGAAGAGTGTTTAGCATTATTGTGTTCAAGTCTCTTTGCCATGTTACTGTTGACTTCTTTATCCCCCCACACACTGAGTAAGTGGCGATGGCTCTGGAAGGTGCGAGGAATTTTTCTTCATAAGCCTTGATGTGTTCAAGAGAGGGCTGGGCTCATCTCTGCTGTGAGTCTGACAGGGGTTTTAACAGCCTCACAACATTGGGACAAATAGCTCCTGGTCCCTTAACCCTTCCCAGCTTTGCAAGGCAAGGCCTAGCACTGTCATTCCCATTGCAAGGGCTTTACACAGTCTTTCAGGCTGAAATCCTCTCTGTGGTGGCTGGGCAGAGCGGAAATCCAGGGGCTGGATCAGATTGGCCTAATGCTACAGCAGCTTAAGCGGTCTGTTTTACCAGAGATTATGGTTTCACTTACACAGAGCGTCTGAAAAATGCTGTGGTTTAGGAAGGATTATAGCTGAAAATTCCATGCTTTAAAAGAGAAATAAAGCAGGGGAGGGACTAGGAAACCAAACGTGCCTGGGGGCTGTGCAAACAGGATTAACCCCTGCCCATAGCACCTCTTGCTTCTGCCCACCCACGCTTCCATGTCCACCTTATTCTCTGCCCTTTCCTCTTCAGCAGCTCCCCACACCTGCTGTCTCTTGTATAATAGAGTTGAAACAGGAGTATGGAAAATGCCCAGGACTGAAGTGTCTCCAGTTTATTTGTGCATCACTGTCGAATGACTTCCTTGAAAAATATCCCTTCACTCACAGCCTGTGAAAGCCCAGGGAACTTTTGGGCCTCTGCCTGCAGATAGGTCTATTCATCCAAATTATCTTGTATCAACATTATTTGGATAAAGGCTTCAAGCACTCCCAGAATGCTGGCGGTGACTCTGACTGTTTGGTCTGAAAGTAAATCTGTGCATTCCTTGCCTTGCAGAGGACAGAGGATGCAGCAGAAAAATAGCCTGGGAGGTTCTTGATCTACAGAGACTGGCTATGGCACATGAAGGCTCAGTAGTGGGACAGTAGGACAGTATATGCTTGTAAAAGGCAAAAGCTGTGTGCTGATAGGCTGCCTACTCTAGAGACTTTAATTAACTCTAAACCAAAATCCAGATACTCCACAGCAGGTCCTTGCCAAACAGAGCTTCGCAGCAAAAAGGGAAAAGAAATTACAATCCTCATAACAGTGGCATACCAGTGACTTCACTTACTAAACTAAGTGAAGAGGAAGTGTATCCCTCTTGGCCAGGACTGATCCTTCCCAATTAATTGAAACATGAACATATGTCTTTGCTGCAAAGAAGCCTTGGTGATGAGAGACCTTTGCTGGCCACCCATGTTAGAAGTACTTGGCGTAGAACACAGATGGCAAACTAACATTTTTGCCAGGTAGCAAATCTTTAGGAAACAAATATCTCAGGCATTCACAGCATTCACAGAGAGAAATTGCCCAGCCCTTCATTGTCTAGGTGAGCACTACAGCCTTGCAACAAGGTTCCTAAAGTTAATTAAGCCAGTTCTACATTAATGAAGTCAGATTTATGACCTAATTATGTGTCACGTTTCTATTTCTCTATATAAATCAAAACGACCAGAACTAACTTATTTCATAGGCCATTGGCAATAGTTGCCATCACAGCAGAGAGATGGCTTTCATTTAGTGGCTTGAATTTGTTTACCTGAGGATGGACAGTTTGCCAGATAATTTGAATTGGATCTGATCACATCATCCATGCTTTGCTTTCAGGTGTCCAAATACAGGACTCTATTACTGCTGACCCAACAGTAGTGGGTGTTCTGGAGTACCCATGCTTTAGGTCACAGAGTTCTCCAATTCCCAAACATCCTACTTGGCAGCCAAGTTAGGAACAGTGGCAAAGCTCAATCTATTGTGCCTGTGAAAACCTGCACATCAGAAATGGAGGCCCAATGTAAACAACAATGAAAATTAGACTTTTTACAAGTCCCCCACATTTCCTCTCTTCCACTATGTCTCTCTGTCAAGGTATCTGTCTGGCAAAACTACACTCCAGGAATAATCAGAGTCAGCCCTGACTGTTTTTATGGTTAAATCTCCAAAATGCGCCACTGTGAACAAGGTCAATTGATTGATCAGTCTATCCACCTATTAATTGCACAGTCCCATTTGTATTTTAGCCTCAAACTCCAGCTATACCATTTTTGTGAAGCTTTTATGAAATTTTGGTAGAGAAGCTTTGGCCATTACACCCAGCAATCTGTTTAATAGATGCTTGTAGCAAGACTACTCTCCTGAGGAAGGTTATCTTGGGTTTGAAGAGAAAAAGTGGTGCAAATCGTTGGGCCAAACTGTGTAGGTTTAGCATCTTCATATGTCCTTGGCCAACAAGAAAAAGCAGCAGGAAAGGGAGCACAAAAGCTTCAGAGCATTCTTCTTCCCAATCCTATGCTTGTTCCTGTCCTCCCTCTCCTGCATGTTCCCTCCCTCACCTCTCCTCTTCTTGCCTCCCCTTCCTCCCCTCTGCCACTGCACTCCATTCCCCTCATCTCCTGCTGCTCTGCAGAGGCATTCCTGCAGTCTGAGCCTAGCCCCCAGGCACATTTACTGCTGTTGTCTCAGCACTGCCTCCTCTGATCTACTCCTAGCCTTTTTATTTTTGTTTTTGTTTTAAAATTAATTTCCCTGTAGATTTTAACCACTCCATTTTCATTTACCCATTTTGTTCTTCCTCTCCTCCCTTCCCCACCCTCCTCTTCCTTCCCCCGTTCCCTTTGTCTGTCTGTGTCCATCCCTTACCCTACCACAGAAAACCTCTCCTCTCCCCTCAGTATAAAGCAAGAGCCTCATGGAGCCTCTCTCACCCCTTTCACCCCCACCACGCCGGTCGGCTCTGGGCAGGCTGATCTTCAGCCCTTCCACATGGCCCTTTCAGACGATGCGTCCACGCCTTGCTACAGTGCCTTCCTTCACCATGGTGCCCACTTTGGGCAGTCCAGCAGCCAGCCTCTGATAGCAGGTAACCGGCCTTGGCCACAAACTGAGCGGGGATGCTGTAGGCAAGGGGTTCAGTTTCGTCTGATGGGGAGGCAAGTAAATGCTGCAAGCTCTTTGAGTGCAAGTGGGAACGAGAGCAACCACGTTCCAGGTCTGCATCTGCAGTGTATGTTCTCAGCTCCATGAAGAATCAAAAAGTTTTCATGCCTGTCCTGATTTTTAGAATAAAATGAGAAAAGAAGCTGTAACTACCTAGAGGTGACTGGATGTTCCGGCTGGATTGGGTTTGGGACTTAGTATAGAAACATGCATACAGCAAAATCCTGTGTTGACTCAAGAGCCATAATGTCTCTGAGTAGTGCAGGCACAGAATACAGTGTGCTAGCCTAAGGCAGATGACAGCCACATGAAGATCCCAGCCAGCTCTAGGCCTGCCTGGGTTGTTCAGCATGGGTTGCAGCTACTAAGTCTGATAGACACGGGCAGTTGGTGAGTGCTGCCATAGCTGTGCTGTGAGGAGTATTTGAGTCTCCTGGTCTGGGAGTGTCAGTGTGAGCTGGTGCCTTCACACATCAGACCGAGCAGTTAAGAAACCCAGCATCACGTCTGAATGTCAAGAGCAGGAAGGATGTGTGAAAGACTATGTTTTACAGCCAAAGGAATACAGAGCTGAGGTAGGTGGCCTTTAAGGGAAGAGCAGAAGTGAAGAAATAGGTTGCAGAAGATGGCAGCATTTATGAGCAGCAGGCAGGAGGGAAAGATGAGGAAAAAAGTCAAGTTTCAGGTAGGCACTAGAGGAAACCCCTGAGCAAGGTGACAGACTCAACATTGCTGCATAATCTCAGGAGTGGCTCGGGTGAAATAGTGGGTATCGTCTGGGGTGACCACTGGCTATTTTTCAAAGGATGTAATCTGGGCTTTTTTAGAACAGACAAGTCTTAGTGCAGACCATACGAATACTCAAGAAACATATCTTCTTCCTAACACTCAAGAAACATATCTTGCTTCTGCCTCCTTCATGGTCCTATATTATTTTTCTCTTTTGACTTAATATCCTTCCTTTGTCTTGTCACGTGACATTTCCATTTCTAAACCCCCACGTAGGAAAACAGCAAGTAACAGCAGGGAGAAGGCTTATGGTCATTAGACCATCTTGCTTCTACCTTACTGCAGCCAGTAAGAGCCTCTGAGTTCTGGGCACTTCCTAAGCCAAGAAGTGGTTCCAACAGTAGAGATATCTGGGGATATTGTTATATATGACCATCTTCTAGCCTGGAAGGCACTGTATTTCTTGAGAGGCAAATGCCTTAAGACTCTTATAGGGAATTAGACATGGGACAAAGTGTTCAAAAGCACAATGTCATAATGATTCAGGTGCTGTTCCTCACTCAGAAAGTTCTTGCAGGAAGAAGAAAGGCTGCAGTTGGAAGCATGTTATGAGCTAGCTTTGCCATAGCCCTGCAATACAAGAATTTAATAATCCTGCCTACCTTTTTGCAACGGAAGGGGCCTGTTTGTATGTAACAGCATTTTAAGAGTTTCTCTGTGGGACTCTTACTGATGTTACTGATGCAGTACTTGCTCGTTATCTTCTTTTTTCAAGACTGGGATTCTGACAAATGATCACTTCCCAACAAATTTTCCATGCTCAGTTTTGAACATCAACCTCTGTGTGCTCATGTCTGAATAAAAACACAGGGGGATATGTGCACACATCAAGTAGTAGAATGAGTGTATATGTGATCCCACCTGAATGAAAGTGTCAAAATGAATTAATTTTGCCTGCAGCTAGATAATGTTATCTCTGACTTTTCAGTGACACTGTTTTCTCACTCATCACTTGTTATTTCTCAGGTTAGTCAATAAATGAAACTAAAAGAACAAGAATTTTAAGCATAAAAGTTCCTTGCCTTAAACCAAAGTGAGAAAAAAATTACTACATCTACTAAGCGTTATTCATATGGTTTAACATACACCTACAAGTCACTGAAGGAATGATGGTGATAAAAGAGTAAAAGAGTGCTGAATATTAATCCCTGATACATTATGTATTTATTTTTATCAGTATTGGGGAGTGGCTGGAAAATGGCTCAGCTGTTGTCCAACAGGACATAAGCTAGGAACTTCAGCCACTGATAGGGAACCTCCTCTGGAAGAAAGAATGAACTTGCATTTCTGTTTTCTTGAGTAAATCACCTCAGTAATCCTTACTCGAGACCTGTGAAAGCAATGACACTGGTTTAGCCTACCTCATCCCAGAGAAACTTCCTCCCTTCAGGTTAATGTTCCATGCTTATTAGTTTTTGCTTTGCCTTGTAACTGTTAATTATTTCTGATTCCCAGCCAAGGTTCATGCTTGTTCCAGGGCCTGCTTTTATCAGTTATCATTCTGCTGGTAGTAGAGCTAAACCAATGCTTCTTCTTGCATTGGCATATCCCAGCATGGTTCCGGTGACTCCAGCGGTGTAAATGGGCTTTACTTAGCCAGTCACTCCTAAAGGTGAATCAGGCTCTTGCCAGGAGAGACAAAATTAAACAAAAGAACAACCAATAGCACAAACTTCTTGGTGAGCTATAGTTCACCTAGGGAATGTGAAAGGCTTTTGATGCCTGGAACAGGCTGACATCTCAGTAGGCAGTGTTGGAGGTTGAGCTGTAAATCTCTCAGCAGCTGTGGGGAAAAGATTATCTTAATTTATTTAGCTTTTTGTTTTGTTTTATTTTTCTTTGTTTGTTTTGTTTTGCTTTGGCTTGAAACTCCCAGCAGCTTCTGAGATTATTTTAGTTCATTTAAATGCAATAAGCACTAACAGCAAATGCCCTTCTGGCTGGCCCATTTTCAGGCTAACCAGTCCAAATGAGGAAATGCCTCTGGCATCAACCAAGAAACCCCCAGCTGCACTTCCTAAGAGAGGAAAAATAAACTGCAATCATACACCTAGTCCACACCCCTCTCTACTTCTTCGGAGATTAAAAGTTACCACCACTTAAAGTATTGCAAACAAAAACTTGTACCTGTGAAAAATGAAGTGAGACTCAAACTAATTTGCATGATGCTATTATTATATATAGTACACCAGCACCTGGAAGGAGTCCAACCATTATTGGTCTCATGCTAAGCTCTGTGCAAATGTACTCAAAGTGTGCTCTTGCACCAAAGAGTTTGCAGCACAAAAAGAAGCACAGAGAGGTAAAGTGACTTGCCTAAAACCATATGCAGGTGAATGGCAAAGGTGGGAAGAGAAACAGGCACAGAAAACTCTTGGATCACTTCCCAGTGCCTTGCATTGATCATGCCCTAAAGCAACATCACCATGGTTTTGGAACCACATCCACTGCATATAGACAGGACCTCAGCTACTCTGGCAATGAATATGCTGCCATTCTCTGTGCAGATCAGGGCCATTTTGATTTAGTTAAAATAGATCCAAAATCAAACCAAATTCTTTTGAGCCTCATCAAAGCTAAGTTTTAACATCCATCTTACAGTGTGAGATCAAAAGTGCCCCAATCTTCACCCAAAATTTTCAGTGGGTAGACAGAACTCATGTAAGAGAAAGCTGTGCAGTAGTTGCCTATCAAGTTGTATGACAGTGGGACAAGAGGTGATACCAAATCAATATTGAAAGATCTTATCTGTATTGATGACCTGTCCTGATTCTCTCCCTTTCCAGGTCGTGATATGGCAAGCACCACCTTGCCTGGCTACCCACCCCATGTTCCTCCAACTGGACAAGGCAGCTACCCAACATCAACTCTTGCAGGAATGGTTCCTGGTAAGTCAGCTGCCAGCCCTCGGTAATGGTGCACACATGTCTGAATGCTTACCAGCATTGTGAGAGCTTTCACAGCTGGCTTGGCTATTGCTTTGCTGACATGAAGAGCTATTTTTTCATAAAGAAACCATCAGGAGCCTATAACCAATGCAGCTAACAACCCTTTTTGTAATGTATCTCTTTCCCCCTAGTAACTGATTCACTGCTGCTATGGGCAGCTAGCTAGCTATAACCTGTGGCAATTAATTGGTAATTAATTAACCCTAGTATTCATTAACTAATGTAATTATTTTCCAATGACCCATGCAGATTATTATGTACTGCTCATGGCTCAAGATACTCACCTATCCACTAACTAAGGGTGACAACTCACCTTCTGTCTAAATCCATGGCCATCAAGCTGAAAATTATCAATGGCAATTTAATACCTACAGTATTTGAAGACCTACTGTCTATATAGCCTAAATTTACTAAAAACTCAGAAATTATTAACAGCATTTCACTAGAAACTAATTATTCACTCTTAGCAACCAACTACTTAACCGCCTCCTGTTTGTAAAATAGTGCCTTCAATCCAAGAAATTACCAACCTAATCCTACATCCAAAGACAAACTCTTTCTTTGATACCCAATGTTTTGGAGAAATACCTTATCTCAGCATATGTATACTCCCACTCTTTCAGCAGACAATTGAAGAGTTTATTACCTCAGGCTCTATTACCCACTCTCCTCTAATGACAGTTGTCCCCAGTAGATAAATGAAGAGGCAGGATTTTCTTTTCTCAGACATGGTAGCTCAGAACTCATCTGCCCACTGATTTCTGCTTTTTATGGCCCATGGTTGTGATCTGTGATGATTAAGTGGCAGGTACACAGCCCATTCTGCAGCCTCTGCTTCTGAAGAGATGAGTCCAGAACTGAAGCAGCAACAAGTTGAGGACAGAAAGCTCTTAAATTACCATCATCTGATTTGGCAGGGCTCACAAGGGGAAAGCCTAACTTAACCCTCACCCAGATCTCAGAACAGACAGCTAAATGAACATTAACATCAGTGAGGACAGTGAAAATATTGTTCTTAGGAAATGTTTTCAGGTGAAAGTCTTCACATCTTAAAGTGACAAATCATAGAATTGCCTGAGTTGAAAGGGACCTTAAAGGTCACCTAGTTCCAAACACCCTGTCATGGGTGGACATCTTTACAGGGTGTGCAAAGCCCATTCCAGCCTGACCTTGAACACTTTCAGGGACTGGGTATCCACAACTACTCAGGCAGCCTATTCTAGTGGCAAATTTTAGGGCATGTTCTACACTAAATTATTCAGGAAGGTGGTTTGGCTCCAGAATCAGACATGCCCTGAGACAATATAAAATCAATTAACACCTCCCACACAACTTCCCCCAGTAACAGAAGGTAAATTCAGTTGACAATATTTAAGATCATTTATGGTCAAAACTTACAGGAGGGCACAGCATATAAAAATTAATAATATCAAAATAGCTGGCTCTTTGAGTAAAAACTGTTCAGTGATTGCTACCCAAGTTTAATGTCCTCCTGACAAGGATGATGCTAACTTCTAAACTGGGACAAAAATTTTAAGACCACTAATATCAGGGGTCATTTATCTAAGAATAAGGTATTTCAGCTCCTTGATGTGGAGGCTGTATATAAGACAGTAGTGTCCAAAAAAAAAAAAACAACAAAAAAAAGCAACCAAAAACCAAAAAACAACCCAGAAATATTCCCTGAAAGAAAAGGAACAGAATTATACATTTTAAAAAAAAGTTGTTATACTTCAAAGTTAAGAAAATTATTCTGGTCAAATGGATATCTTCACATTAAATCTGATGTCAACATTTAATCAGAGGGAGTTTTTTTCCAGTAGCCTGCTTGGGTATCCTGCAGTAGTTACTGCATCTTTCAACAGAACACCAGATTCTGGCTGTTTCTGTCATACCCCACTGGTCAGACCCAGCCAGGAAGCCTTTTACTTCCTGTTTTCTAGTGTGACTGAAGCCAACAAGATGGAGATAAAGAGGTTTCCTGGGAAGAAACAGAAGATTTTGCTTTAATGGGTCACTCTGCAGATCTCTGCAGCCACTACTTTGTGTCGGGGCCAACAGGGGAAATATAAGGAAGGGCGTAAGAGTAGAGCAAGCCTGTATTGGTACTTTCTTGAAAGATCTCCCAGCCTTCATGTTGCAGCTAAGAAACATTTTAAGCCAGACTTCTTTCTATTAAATCCTTGGTAGGTTTGTCCTCTACAAATGTAAAAAATGTCTCCTGTGCCCATATAAGCCTTTAACATGCACAGAAACCTGTTGCAAGAAATTCTATAGCTAAACTACATATTTTGTGAAAACTATATCCCTTATTTTTTCTGAACCTGCCACCTGCTAGGCTCACTTCATGCCTCATCATTTCTGTATTAGAAGACTAAACCAATAAGATTTAAATACAGATACTGAGAAATAGTGTTAGTGAAGATTCCCTGAACACAGATTGCACAGAATATAGGCCTCCTGAGATCAATCCTCTGTGCTGACTTGCAACCTCTGTTAGGAGTCCAGTTTGAACAATCAAATACAATGATGCCAATGGTTTGTTATGTGGCCTCATGCAAAGAAAGTTCAGGAGCCAGTGCTTTAACTACACCCGAAACAAGAAGCCGGCAAGATGACTACTCAGGAAGTATCTCTGAGAAACATACTAACATGCAAACAAACCTATTGTCCAGATGTGAGAAAACATGGGAAGGAGGCTCTGTCTTCTTTTAACAAAGGTGCAGAGCTAAACACACGACTGTTCAGAAATCAGATTTCTAACCCATTCAAAATTTTGACTCCTCGATACTTGCTTTCATCTTGCATTGGTATGAGGAGTCAGAACCTTGCAATAGTTCAGTTTGCAAACATCACGATGAAACATTTCAATAACATCAACATGTTCTAGATGTCAAGACATATTAAAATAATGAAAGAACTGAAAGGAAATTAAATTAAATGAGAAAGGCAAAATGAAACAAAACAAGAAAGTTGAAACATAATACTTTGTTTCAATTTGCAATAACTTCAGAACTTTTCTTTCCAAAACTCTATTGAAGCTGACAAGCTTGAGCAAAACATTTCCATTTCAATGAGACAGCATTTTCCAGAGGAAAACTGTTTCTGAGAAGATTGCTTAACCAGTGCTAATCAAAGCTGCTATTTCCTACCCATGACAACCTTTCACTAGACTCACACAGTCTAAAGAAAAGCTTGTCTCCTGTAGCACTACATTCGTGCCACATGGGCAGCAAATGCAAATGCCCCTGAGGTTTATGCAAATGATGTGACAGGATACATATTCCTGCATTTGCCCTTCCTGTAACTTCAGGTCCCAGGCTGTAAACATGGACAAAGGCCAATGGTCCTGAGCACACACTTGGAAAAGCAGGGGTTAGTCACTCACAGACAGATGAATCAGGTCTTGGCTACACTTGACCTACATATCTGAGAGAAGTTTCCCACAAAGGTACAGAATACCTTTGATCCCTGTCTCAACTCTTCCTCTTTCCCAGAAAGGACATCAAGTTTCTGCAAACTGTTTTAGCGAAGTCAGCATCCACTGAAGGAACTGGAGTTTACACAGAGCAGTGCAGAGCCTGCAGAGGGCTGGGGACGGCAGCGGCAGGGAGTCGTTAAACAGAATCCAATGTTGATGAGGAAATTACACTTGTTTCATTAGTGATCGGGGAAGGCGATAGCTCAGTTCCTCTTGGTCACAGTTGAGCTCAAAAGCTCATTATCCTGCTGCATGCATGCTTTCACTCCTCGTCAATAAACACTGTTTCCAGTGGCTGCCCTCCCTCCTCCCTGCGCTCCATAGCTGTGGCTCTTTCTCCTGCGCTTAACCCATGCTTTAGCAACACTATAAACAGTTTAGGGTGTCAACTCAGCAGGGAGTGAGAGAAAAGTCTTGAAATATCAGAACAATTTCTCTCCATACAGTAAAGCTATGTCATATGAAGCACTTCAAAAGCAGAAATTTTCATGAGGATAGTTTTTCTTCTCCTTCTTTGGGAAGCAAACCAATTCCACCATATTCCACAGATAAGACAATTCAATAGAGAAAAATCTGTACTGTGCATCGGTCATCTTCACAAGTTTCACCTATTCCTTCCCAGCTAGTTGTCAGAATTTCCATGCAGGATGTTTCTAGCTATGAAATTATGCTGAGTTATCATCATTAAAACAGTAGTTAGCAAGATCTCTCAAAAAAAAATGAGGTTTTATACTGAAACTAAAAGCTACTGTGACTAATACCCTTGGATGATTATTTGGTTGGATTCATACTCATTTTTGCACTGACTACTTTGGTTATCACCCTGAGTACCTCAAAAAACCTTGCTGGAATGATTTTCCTCAAGTTTTAAGCAGTACAAATCCCCTAACTTGAACAGACTTCATTTCCACCATCTAAGAATCTGCGGTTTTAACAATCCAGGGAGAGGAGATTTGCAGAGATTATGCCATAATTAATTGACATTCTTTGGTAATTATATTACAGGCATCCATTCCATCTTGCATTACCTTCTTTTCCTGTTCCATGGTATCTAGCAAGGACTGCCAGGTGCTTCTCAAACACTTCTGTCGTAACAATTCCACCTCTGCCTTTGGGCAGACTAGAAGCTAATACCTACACTATTCTTCCCCTGCCTTTTAAGCACATAAGGCCTTTCAGACAGCCTTAATTGTCCACAGTTTGTTGATACTACATTAAATTGAGCTTATGATCAGATCATATAATGATTTTCCATAATAGAAGCATACATGTTTAAGTTTGGGGAGATTTGTTTATTTCGAATGCAGCACCAGACCCCTTTGGTTACCAAACACCCTGCACAGCCTTCTAAGAAACAAGGAGACTCAGCTCCTTCTGCACAATAAAACTGAATGTTTTAGAAGACTCTGCACCATTCAGATCTTGGTTCATAGTCTTACTAGGTCACAAAATTTGGAAGTATTTTGGTTTGGGCCCATTTTCCTAATGTGAAAAAGAGAGCTGTAGCACAACTTGTCGTTCAGATTCAGCACAGTACCTAAAGTGCTAATCATTAGAAAAACATTTTCCAGAGCTAGAATGCAGCAAGCTTTCTCTATAATTCACTAACTAAGCATAAAAGAGAGGTTAATCATGTATGAATCACTTTTCTGACTAATACCGTCATCCAGAGTAAGAAAGAAAGTGATTCATGTATTTTCCATTTTGTTTTGTATTTAGTCACAGCCAACTCAGAACATTTCCAAAAATGAATGATACTCTTCTCCACAAATATGCCATCACCCTCAGCACCCTAATAAAAAAATTTAGCAATACATATTGCTATCAACAGCACTGCTAGTTCCATAGAGTTTCTTGTGAGCTTGTCCCATTAACCTTCCATGCCTGTTGTCTTGACACTGCTGGAGAACCTTTGATGTTATTAATAAGAAAGCTGATAATTAAAGGCATAAAAGCTTGCATATGCTGTCCTACTGCAGCTTGAGAATTGGAAGACAGAAGGCAATAAAAAAAAGGGAAAAAACCCATCCCAATTAAATAATTTATTTGTATTAGTGAATTTTAACTGATTTCTTGATTGTGAAGAAGTCAATCTTGTGATGCTTAATGGTATGGGTAAGCAATTTTGCACTGAACAGGCACGGAAGTGTCTTGAAGGGAAGAGTTCCAGCTAAGCAAGGAAGCTACATACACCAGTTTTCCTGCTGGCAAATGGATTCAGCATGAACACTGTCCTGATGGAATAGCAGACATTAATCTTTATTCCTTACTATATTTCACACCTTCCTTGGTTTCTTCCAGGGAGCGAGTTCTCAGGGAATCCCTACAGCCACCCTCAGTACACGACCTACAACGAGGCCTGGCGGTTCAGCAACCCTGCATTACTAAGTGAGTACCTCTTTCCCACAGCACACCCCCAGCCTCGCGCTCCTTCTGTTTGTCTCTTTGTTTTCTTTTCTTTGTTCTCTTTGGGTTTTTGTTTGTTTGTTTGTTTCTGAAAAGTGGTTTCAAGTAGTTGGGCAGGTGAGAGGCCTTTTTCCTCACTCTCCAGTCCAGTTTGAAATGTACCTCATGCATATTTTGTATCGGTTCTGAAGCAGATTCCTCTTTCATGAGACAGTTCAGAACTCGAGTTCAGCTCTGGCTTCTCCGTGGGCTGCATCCACAGTTTATTCTAAATTATATCAAAAGTAAAAATTTAGGTTCTGCTACTCTTAGGCCACAAGCAGCAGACTTTCAAGGCCTGGTTAAAAAATCAGATAAGGTTTCATTCCTCTCCCAGGCTAAATCCAGAGTCAATTGTTGGGAAATCTTTAAATCCCATAGAATTTCTTCCTACTGGACCAGTTGGACTAATGTCTAGAGTGGGAGACAGGCTGTATCACAAGATTTATAATAGCCAGTAGAGTTCTCTTACAGGGATATATATCCATCTCCAGTCACTGATACGCTCAGAAAGAGTCAGGGTTTTTTTCAGTGGGGGAATAAACTCCTATGAGACTTTAGCTTTTAATACAACATTTCTTTGCAGGGGAATAGGAAGAGATTTATTATATGTAAAATAAATCAGTTGTGATTACCTATGTATTTACTGAGGTTTAACAACTGGATAATAGATGCACATTTTATTCCAGTGCTGTTAAACTTCAGTAAATGTGATCTTAATAATCAATCACAATTTAACACACATTCAATAACCATCTAAAGAGCTTTCATGCCAATTGTGACCCAAATCCCAATTAATAAAACACTGTAATTTTGTTTCATTTCTCCCCTACTGGTTTTAAAGTCACTTTGTCAGATGCACCCAGAACATCTGGCCCTGACACTTTATTTGTGGCTACAGATCAGGTGTGGCATATCGTGCTGCAATGTTTGTTGTGGTTTAGCCCCAGGCATTAGCCAAGCCCCACGCAGCCACTCATTCATTCCCCCACCAGGAGGATCAGGGAGAGAATTGGAAGGATAAGAACTAGAAAACTCCTGGGCTGAGATACAGACAGTTTAACAGGGAAAACAAAAGCCACACACATAAGCTCAGCACAACAAGGAATGAAGTCACTCCTTCCCGTGGGCAGGCAGGTGTTCAGCCATCCCCAGGAGAGCAGAGCCCCATTATGCACAATGGTTACTTGGGAAGACAAACAGTGTCACTCCAAACATCTCCTTTTCCTCCTTCCTTCCCTGCCCTCACATAGTGACCAGGATCTTTTCTGGTCTGGAATATCCCTTTGGCCAGTTCAGGTCATCTATCCCAGCTGTGTCTCCTCCCAGCCTCCCATGCACTCCCATGCACTCCCAGACTTCTCACTGCTGCATGGCAGTATGAGAAGCAAAAAAGCCTTGGCTTTGTGTAAGCCCTGTTCAGCAATAACAAAAACCCCTCTGTACTATCAACCCTGTGCTCAGTACAAATCCAAAACACAGCCACTTACCAGCCACTGTGAAGAAAACTAACTCTACCCAGCCAAGACCAGCTCAAATGCTCATGGGCTTACTTACTGATTGTCAGAGGATGCAAAAAGATCTCTTTCCCATAGAGGAAAGTCCTATCAAGAGGCCATGGTAGCATCTATCGACTGAAGTGTGGCCCTCAGTTGGCTTCCACTGATTGCCTTTCCCTAATCCCATTAGGAGCTCAGTCTCCAAGTTCTTTTGGTTCTTTTGCTTTTCTTTCTTTCTACCTTTCTTTTTGTTTTCAGTTGTCCTTAATTTCTTTTCTTAGTTTGATTGTTTCTGTTTTTTGTTTTGTTTTGGTTTTTTTTTTTGTTTACTGTTTGTCCTTTCAACCAGTCCATTCTTCTCCTGTGTTAACTTTCAGGTTCCCCTTATTATTATAGTGCCACATCCCGGGGCTCCGCACCTCCCACTGCTGCCGCTGCCTATGACCGCCACTAGTTACCATGGAAACCACATGAAACTGCAGGGCGACAGCTTAGGCCTCCACATTGTACCTGTCTGATCACCTCCCTCCATCCCTGGGAAGGGTGAAGAGACCTTCTCCGTTCCTCCACACAGTCCAGTTCCTTCCTCTTCGCCACGAAGGTGCCGGACCAAGCGCTCACCACATGAGACTGAGACCCCTTCGTTCCCCCTGCCCTCCGCCCCCGCCAGAAACAGCGTGCGGCCAAGTGGCTTCCCCTGCAGGAGCCCTCCAACACCCCTGGGTACAGCTCAGCCATGCAAAATCCCCTTGGCTTCCAGGACTCCAGGGGGACTGGGGAGGCATGCAGCTGGCAACCATTGCCTTACAGGACCCCTTTCTGGGAGCGGTAAGGGCCAGGGAAGCAGGGGAGAACGCCGCTTGTGAAACACTGTTCCCCAAAGATATACTCTTCTGTGGTGGACTCTTGAGTGTGTGTAACCTGTGATGCTCATCCTGTTTCCCTGGACAGAGGGAACAGTCTGGCTAGAGCAGAGATGGCAGCACCTGGCCCATCTGGCAAATGAAGAAAGGACCAAGTAAAGATCTGCACCCCATGAGGGTTCTCTGTGCACCTCATCCCACTTTCCAGCATGGACTCCCCCAGAGCTGGCTGCACCTCACGGGTGGTGACTTTGCAGGCCAGAGTTGGGAGGAACCTCAAACATACACCCACAATTTCTGTGACACACAATCAGCTCAGACAGGAGGATGGAGCAACATTTACAAACAAACCAACGAAATGAAGAAATATATAAATAGATCTATAAATATAACTGTGTTTTTATGCTTTGTCATGAAGGTCTGTAAAAAGGAACAAAAAAAATCCCCAATTTCTAAAAAAACCCAAGCAAACAAAATCAACAAAAAAACCAAAATAATAATTAAAAAACCCTACAAAAATAAAACTCCAAGTCCCATCTCCCCACCACCTGAATGGCAGACGAGTTCCTCTGACGTTTGATGCTCCTCTTTTCACTCTAGGGTTTTGTTTCCTTTCTCTTTTGCACTACAATGGGATGATGGTATTGGAGAGGATTGGATGCCAGCTCCACCCGGTCGCCTCCTCCTCCCCCTCCTTTCCCAAATCCTGTCTCTGGGGAGCAGTGTGGACAAGTCACATCTGACAAAGTTACCAAATGCATCAGTCGACAAAAAAAAAAAAAAAAAAGCACTCTGAGGCAACAAACGTTTTCCATGTCACTGGTTGGCAAACAAAGAAAACAAGCCCAGCTGCGCTCTCACTGTGCTGTGTGGTGGAAAGTGTGGGGCTTCATGTGGGCCCATCTGATTGCCCTCTGGACAGCTGAGACTGAGATGGACAAATTCAGGATTGGCTGGGATAATTGCTTGGTTCCCTAGTCCTTAGCCTTCAGTCCTTTTACCTTAAACTCTGTACCTGTGATGACTTCAATTCACCCACATCCCAACTTTTGCAATTTTAGATATGCCCAACACCCATTCTCCAGATCTCCACTGCTGGTGACAACCACCTCATTATCTGTGCCCGACACCTAATTTCCTAACCATTACAGCCCTGCTATATGGGCCCCCCTTCGATTCCCCATCCATCTGCTCATACACCTACTAATTTATAGGCCCCCATTCAAATCCATATGCTTGCATACTACCAGCCAGACCCAATATACAGCCCCATCTTTTCATTTTCAATCCTGTATTGTGCACCCTACTATTTACCCCTTATCCCAAATGCTCACCTGATGATTCTCAAGGGATTCTCTGCTCATTTTGGTTCCCAAGTGACGGACAAACACTGTTCTGCAAAAGGCTAAATGTCAATAGAAATGCTTATTATCCTGTATTGTCAGCAAACTCATAAACTGTTCCTTGCACTGACACTTCCTCAAAATTGCTCAAAGAAAACATGAAGGCAGCTATAGCCTGTCCCCAGGGCACCAAGTCTGCCAAAGTAGATCCTTGTTGTTTTAGAGAGGTTTCAGATAAAACTCGTGGGCTATTGTCCATGGACAAAGACAGGATTGAGAATAAAACCCCCGAAGGGCATAAAAGCGAACAGTGGAGCAATCTCTACAGCCAACATCATGTATAAAATCCAAAGTTCCAAGCCTCTGAGGAGATGTGGTAGTGGACTCGGTATTCTGTCTCCAAGTTTAACTTGTATGTATGAAATCCACCATCAGTAAACAGCTGTGTTGATCCCAAAGGGCCCTTTCACCTAACTTTTTCAGCCTTTGCATGGCTTTAGCTGATCATAGGTCTGTGTCTTCTTTAATGGGGTGCCCAAATGATAAGGGTATTTGGGGGACATTTACATAGAAGATATAGAGCTAAAATCTGTTCCTGTACAGAATAAAATCCAAGAGGTTACTTCTGATCTATTAAAAGTGTCATTCTGCACAACTTACCTCTGAGTAACCTGCTGCAAATAGCGGAGTGGTAACACTGTCACCACAACCAGAATTTGGCCTGTTGTCTGAGCCTACACTATGAGAGAAAAAATTCTGTTCAATTTCTAAACAATTGCTTTCACCACTCCTTCTGTTTTCCTTCACAGACACCAGACAGATGCTGAACACTGTTAGAATGGTCTCTCTTTTAGTCTCTCAGTACAACCTCTGCTCTACTTGTGCACCACACAGATTCACCCAGCAGGTAGTCAGTGCAGAGGCAAGAAATCCCAGGACCAGCAAAGAGAAGCTCCTGAGGAAGCTAGAGAAAAGGAGACTGTCACACCTCACATGCGGCCACCTGCAGCCCAGGGCCCAGGCTGAGAGAAGCCAGAAGCTCAGAAATGCTTATTTTTCTAATGGTGTTTCACTAAACTTGAGGACGTGAGCTAGAGTCTGAAAGCAGGACTTAGCTGTCTCACTCACGGCTGGCTTGATTTGACTCTTGGAAGGCCAAATCTATTGTTGGTTTAATTCCACTGGTAAAAGAGGATTTCCACTAGGCATTGGATTGGTCTGAAAGTTCATAAGTACAGCATATAGTTTGACCAGGAAAATTCAAAGGAAAGCAGAATTATTCAAAGGACTGGGCAGTCTAATCCTCTTCCCACCATCTGTAGACCCTCATGCGAATGTACTGAATTACATTTGCCAAAGAGTTTCTTGTGTTGGTTGTTTTGATTTACAGTCGGTGGATGCATTGTAAAGCAGTATTATAGCCCAAGTCTAGTAGCTGACATGGGGATTTATGTGGTGATATTATGCAGAAGAAAACCATCAATATTCATCTAGATTCCATTAGACTGGACTATGCAGGAAACGCAAAAATTCTACCAATTATTTAATATTATGTTATTTGCAAAAAACAATTGCTGCTTTGTAGGAAGATAATGTGTGTAATGTGAAGGCAATTCCTCTTGTATATAAGTTCATCTCCATCATCATCATGGTAGTTATTAAAACAGCCTCGTCTCATCCTGTAGATAAGGAACACGCTGTGTGTACCGTGCAAGTCTCGTGCTCACTGAAAACAAAACAATGTGTTCAATAAAGCACAGCACAAATCCAGAACTTGAGGGAACAGCTAAACCTTGTAAGGACCCTTTCCCCAACAGGCCAACAGCTGCTTTGCTATAGGTGGGGGGTTTTAATTATTTTCCTTTTAAAAGTGTTACAGGAAAAATAACAAGGATTGTAGGAAGAAATCATTATGCAAAATCCAGTGAAGTCTATAACACAAATCTCTCCTCCATTCTGCTGTCTCTTACCTTTCTCACATTTCTTTCTCATACCCTCTTTCCATTCAATTTCTATCCCTTTCTTTTATTATTTCTCATTCCCAATGCACTTTTCTATCCAGGGAGAGAAGAACATTACTGATATGAGAACAGGTTTCTGGACCTCAAACACCCTAGTTCTTCTTGTGGCTTTAGAAAAACCTTTGTCAACTCCAACTTCCCCACACATCTCAATTCCAACACTGTAAAATGGGAATAACAACAGTTTCTAGTTCACAGGGGGATTGCATAGCTGAATTAATTAGCACCGGCTCAGTGCTTTGAGATTCTGGATAGAAAGTTCTATCAAAATTTTAAGCATTATTTTGAATAATAATTAATGTTTCCATGACATTTCTCTGTTTTCCTTTTTCACACAAATCATTCTTTGTTTCTTTATTCTTCTTCCTTAGCTCTCCCTTCACTTCTTCTCAGGTCATTCTTAGTTCTGTTGCTACATTTCCTTTATCTAATGGACCAAGCAGAAATGTTGTGAGACTGACTCTCCTCTGTCTCTACTTGATCATGGGGGAAGAATCTCACAAAATCTCAAATGTTGTGCTTGGCTGGAAACAACAGGGACCATGGCATTCAAAACTGGGCAGTACCTTTGAGTCCTGCTCTCTGAAGCTCTCATCCTTTTGGCAGAAAGGGATGTGGGGAGGATTGCATGAGGTGGATGCAGTAAAGCTGACACTTGTGGCCTGTAAATCTTTTGGGGAGAGTTCGTGGCAATGAGCCCTGCTGTGGAAACAGGGAGAAGTTTGCATGCTGTCTGACCCATCAGTAGCGATGAATCAAACTCAGAGTAAGACTTTGGAATTAATCACAACATAAATGTGAGGATGTTAAACAAGAAAAGGAAAGCAAAAAACCCTGCACCTCTTCCTTCTCTTCAGTATAAAATTATATATGCTTATTAACATTTTCCTGAAGGAATTTTTGTTTTGCTGAACTGTTGGAAAAATGTTACCCTTTTGTCTCCAAGGAAAAGCACCCCTCTGGAAAAAGAAATAAGAATCATAGCTGAGCTGCCCCTTTGGCACTGACAGAGTGAGGGCTTCTGAGGGACCCACAAATACCACAGAGTGCTCCTTGGCTGAGCTCAGGATGGTGGCAAACTTGCAAAGCAGGAAGGAGAGACCAAACCAGCAATGACAGAACTGATAACAAATGTCACCGTAGAGCAGCTCTGCTGGTGATCTCCAGGCTAAGCTAGACATGAGCCCGGGGAGGGAGGGGGCCAGTGCCAGGTGCATGGTCACATCCATTCTAGGCTTCTGCAGCCCCTCTTGGCTTTTCCTCATCTCTTCAGTTCTGTTTGAGTCTTTTCTTTTCTCTTTTTGTGCACATGAGAAATAAAAGCAAATTTTTTTTTTCTATGTCATTTTTGTGGCTTCTGGCTTGTTTCTCTTGCCCTCTCCTTCTTTTCTCTCTCTTCCTCTACTCCCCCAACACTTCACTCCAATAGATTCGCCTTGAGGTCTCTGGGAAGTTACATTTGTTGCACCTGGCACCCTTTGGGCACCGTGTAAACAACATTATGATTGTTAACAACCACCACGCTGCGTGATGGACAGCACTGCACATGTTTGCAACACCCTACAGCACAATGCAGCCTCTGAGCCCGCACCAGCCACCACATGCTCCTATGCATTGCCAGCAGGACTCCCTCTTCTATTGATCTCACTCCATTGATTCCCAATGATCCATAACACATCAGGTACCCCTAGGTAGTTCAAAAAATCAAAATGCTGTAGGGTAGCCACAACATCAGAAAGACGTGGGGTAAAGCCCAGAGCCTCCTTCCCCTTTAATCCTGTTTCCTCAAAGCCTCAATTGGGAGACTCTGTCTAGGTGAACTGGGGAACAAAACCCAATGTAAAGTCATAAATTACCCATTCTCCAAGGTATTCATCATCCACCTAACAAACAGCTGGGCATTATATTCAGGTATGCTATAAACATATCACATACTGAGGTATTCAGTCAATTTCTCCTTAGTTAAGCATTAGTTCTCCAGGAAGTCCTATACAGTTTAAGGTCATAGAGGTGGACTAAAAATGTAGCAAGAAGTCAGGCTAGGCCAAACCAATTTTGCTCCTACAAGTTTTAGTCATTATAAAATATTTTCACAACTCCTCATGAAAGCTGGTGGGCCCCATTTTCTGCCAGTGCATGTGCATCTTAAGGAAAGCCTGCACATAAGTGCTGTCATGAAATCAAATACTTTTGCTCATCAGAGAGTTAAAGCATTGCCTTTTGTCTATTTTCTATTTTTCCCTTGCAGTATTAATAGCATAGGCTGAAAATCCCCCAACAGGACATTTTCTGTAAGTGAAAGTCAATTTATTGAAATCCAAACAGACTGTAAAAGCAATTCAGTTTTCACAATACTGCAGCAAAGCTGCCTGGCAACTCTCCTGAAGTTGGAGGCCTCAGGTTCCCAGGGTTTACTGCCTGTGAGAGACAGGCCTGGGATGTTATGTAGGGATAGGCTTGCACTCAAAATTGGATTAAAACTGGATTCCCCAATTCCGACACTTTTTATGCATCAGAATTATCTTTCTCTACCAAAGTTTTGGTGATAAGAATCAAAAAGCCAATTGATAGATGAATCCTAGATGTTAAATTGACTGGAATAAAAGGAAATTATTAATGTACATTCATTGTCAGAGGTGAAAGACAGGCTAGGAATTACCAGATAGATGTGTCAGACAAATGCAAAATGGATTTTCAAAATTCATCCTGGTAAAATAATCTTACAAGAATGATTTAGAAACTAGCATGATTGTCTCATTTTTATCACAAAATACAGCCCAGAGATCTTTACCCTGACATTCCTGTGTAAGTCTCCATAACTGGCAGTAGAACTACAGCAAAACTTTTGCAACTTTCAAGAACTTATATATCTTGCAAAAATAAATTCTTGCATGAAAGAGCTATTTCCACCATTTAAACTAGTATTATGTTCCTTTAATAATTCTGCATAATCAGTGGGGGTTCTCAGTGTGAAAATGTTATGTGATAAAACTAAAAGAGCACCACAGCCTGTCTCCCATTGAGGAAAATTATATTGTGAGGGTTTATACAACACTAAGTAAAGAAATCCTCTTTATGATTACTCTGACAAGAAAAATAAAGAAAAGTTTGAACATTCTGCGATGATGACAACCTTCTTTAAATACACTCTTTAATGAGTGTAGGCAGGAAAAGATAATACACATCTCAAGGTATTTTTTTAGGTAACAGATGAATTTACTGGATACAAAATCAGTACGGAAAAACTGTAAGAACCTGGGGAGTGGCAAAAAATGGAAGAACATCAAACATGATATCAATGGAAAGGAACAAGGAAAAAAATCATCCTGAAAACTGTAATCTAGTAAATCTATACAGTGATGTCTGTGTCCAAAGAAAAATGGTTTAAAATATTAAGGGAAGGATCCACTCATTTAAAAAGTAGCAGTTAATGAAGATTGTAAACTGTCTCTATATAAATATTTCTCTGCTTTAGAAAAAAGCTAGAACTATCCTCAGGGCAGCTAACTTACATAATTCAGGCACTGTCTGCAGTGAAGTAAAGAATGTTTGTATTGTCAGCACCTCATGATCCAAGTACAGGCAAAAATCACAAGATACATTAGAAATAATGTAACTTGCATACAACACCATTTTGTATAAATGTATATTTATATACACATATATAACATAAATACAAAAGAACTTTTATTTTACTTCTAGTTCTACAGCTACATTATTAATGGTGCCTCTTCCTCTGTAAGAGTCAGAAACTTACTTCCAGTGAAAAGGAAGCATCTGATTGCATCACAGAGACCTTGTGGCTCAGTGCTTTTGGAAGCAGCTCAAATGTCACAAGCCTGGAAATGGCCCAGTAATTCCTGGCAAGGCTGACAGGGCTGGTCTGATACCAAAGCTTGTCAAAGGTTTGGGTTTTTTCCTGTTTTCTCCTGTGTGACATTTTGGTGGAAGATGCCATCCAAAGCCTATTTGATTATTTCAGGTTCAAAATTCTACCTGGAGATTAATTCTGTAATAGCAGCTTGGAAAGGACTGTTTTCCACTGGTTCTTATCCATGTAGCAGGAGAACCCCTCTTGTCAACCTTGGCTGCTTCTTGCAAGCCCTGTCTCCTGCCATGCCCTTCCTTCAAGATCTCTCTCTGTGCCTTGCCAGCTCTTCCCCAGGCCTGTTGACCCCTGATATTGATAGTGATGAGGAATACATGGATTCTCTATAAACTCTCTTCCTCCTTCTCTCCTCCTACCCTCCCAGGTATAACCCCCCACATGTTTCTTATACACATTGGGGAGAGCATCCAGCACCCCACATTCCATGCTCAGGTACTACTGGTTTCTCCACACATTCAAAGGACCTTCTCTATCCTTGCTGTTTTCATTGTTCTTCACAGTCCCCTTTAGTAAGAGACAGAAGGTTTCAGGAAGGAGGCAACATTCATCTTTACTACAGGCACCCTAACTTTCTTCTGCCATTTGTGAGCAAATGCTGACCCTCTGAAAATGCAGCCTTCTGTGGCTTCTGACCATTGGGAAAAAAGATATAGAGGACTGTTTTGAAGGGTTTGGGTTTTTTTTTTCAAACTCAAAGACAGATTTAGATTAGATTTTAGGGAGTAATTCTTGACTGTGAGGGTGGTGATACATTAGAACAGGTTGCCCAGAGAAGCTGTGGATGCCCCATCCCTAGAAGTGTTCAAGGCCAGGCTGGATGGGGCTCTCAGCAACCTGGTCTAGAGGGTGGCATCCTTGCCCACTGCAGGGGAGCTGGAGTGAGGCAAAATTTAAGGTTCCTTCCAACCCAAAACATTCTACAATTCTGTAATGACTTTTAACCTGAGACTTAATTTCAAACACATCCTGTTGAATATCTATGAAAGAGAGACCGAAAAAACCTACACAGAAAACTCAAATGCACTGAACAGGGTGAAACTTCACACAGGTAGAGAAGCTCCCTGCACAGAAGAAAGAAGCTTTTTTTTTTCCCCCATGTCAGCATCCATGAGAATCCTGTTTTAACCACACAGCTGCATTTAGAATCTCATTAATACACCAGCAATGGTTAGTTACACTGCCTAGATAATCAGGCAGCTTCCACATATATACTTCACAGACTCATATATGAAAGTCAAACCATCATTACCAAGCAAATCAATTCAAAGCCCCCTATTTTCATGCTGGTTTCTCCAACATCAAGACCAGTAGTTTTTAGTGTACACTTTTAACATCACTAGTTTATTTTTAAGGAAAATGCTTTTGATGTAACTGGGAAAGGTGAGCTTATGGCAATAGATGGACTGTACAGGCAGCTATTCTTGCACTGCTTGCTTTTTGTTATTAATGTTTGCTAATTGAAAAAGATTGAAAATAATTTCTCTAGATATGCTTCAAATCTCAGAACATGATATAATTCCAGGAACCCAAATTTTAAGGAGCAACATCTAGCTAACAGTTGGCTGTCTAACCCATCAGGAAAGTTTATATATCCTATCCCACTGTCAAAACTGAGTAAAAATAGGATAATAGCTTGCTAATGCTACCAGCTGAGGCAAACTTTTTTCTCAAGCCGATACAGTCCACAGTTAGAAAGTTCCAGACAGACTCTGCACAGAATCATTCTCCTTAAAATGTCATGAATTGCCTGTTTGAACTTGAAAAATCTCAGAGAAAAAAAAGAGTAGTAAAAGAAGTGAGCCAAAGCTACAAAGCAGGATACCCAAAACTTAGTAAGGGCCAGAATACAGGAAGACTGGACAGAACTCTGCAGGCAATATGCCAGAGGGAATGGGAGAGAAATTAAATCAACTTGTCATACTTTCTGCTCTCTAACTTGGTAGAGTCTATTAGTAAGAGGGTAAGATTAGCAGAAGAGGTTTGCACAGTCGTGATCAGAAAATCCTTGTCCACACCCTCATCCACCTTTGTCCAGCAAGCCATTAACATCAAGCAAGTATAATATACTAGCAAGTTAAATTTGCTAATCAACCAGGATGTGAGCATGTTATAGCTACTTAGTATTCAGTTTGCTCTTTTAAAAATGATTTGGTAGAGAATCAGGCCCTCCTCTGCTTCTCTAGCTGACTCTCATCTGATTCTAATTCAATTTCTCTGCCTATTGTTTATTTCACCGCTCCCCTGTGAAGTGTCAAATGCTGATGTTCCGTCAGCCTAGAACTGTCGTTTATATTTGTCATTCAGTCCTTGTTAAAATATAAAACAGGACTGCGCCTGCCTTGGAGCGCTCTGCCTGGGAATTCCCTGTGGTAAAATTAGTCCATTTAGATGGAAAGTTTTGTGTCACTCCCCTGTCTAAATTGGCAGATCTGGCTCTTTTGCAAAAACCAATAAACTGTGAACCTTGATGCATCTGTCAATCAAACTCATCTTTCGTGAGCAAAGCCAGATGACAACAAAAGCTGGGCAGGCTCCTCCGATTGGTTCTTCTCATTTAGGCATATCAGGAGGCACCTGTCACTCCTCTGGCTCAGCACCATGCTCGGAGGGACTCGATTCCCGGAGAGATGAAGCCTTATTGGGGGCTGGGTTGGGGCTGGGATGGGAAAGGGGAAAGGGGGAGTTCACCCTTCTCACTTTCAGTACAATCTGCAGCTTGGCTCCTTCCTCATAGTATTAGTGGGAGGCAAGGAACTGGCATCACCTTTTGTTCTGAAAATGCATTTTTCACGTCTTAAGCAAGCTCTTTGATTTCTTAAATGGCAGGTTTTCTGGTGGCTAAAAGGATGTAAAAGGAACAGTAAATATGACATGCTATATGGGGCTCTGGGAACTAAGCCAAAATACCACAGAGGAGAGACAGGATATATTCCAAACCCTTCCCAAAGCTGCTGTGCCACTGTGCCTATCTGGTTACCCCCTGAGGAGAAGCAGAGAAAGTATTTCTACCTGTCTGCTAGGAAAGAAGGGGTTTGCAAACTGTTTGCATTTCAAAGGAAGTATTTAATCTAAAGGCATAAAAGAGGGAATAAAATGGCAGCAAAGATCAATAGCTCACACCACAGGACGAGAGGAGCTGGCACTTAGGAGCTGATGATACTCTGGGAACAATCCCCAGAGAGAACATAACTTCATAGGACATCTCAACTTGTCCAGCTTTCACAGGAAAATTCTGAACTCTGCTGTCTGCCCAAGAAAAGAGGGCTAAATTTTTCATTAATTTTTTATTTTGCTTTCCAAAAACTGATTTTAAAATATTTTAAAGTGTTCTCATTTGCATACTTGCTTTAGGTTGCTATTAAACCAATCAAGGAACTTTTTCTTCCACAGAGCCATTGCTTGATGGTGGATTTATGTTGACTCTTAGGCATCCCATCACAAACCTCATCTCAGTTACCTACATTTTTTCTTTCTGCTTTGTTTTGCTCAGAACAGCTCTGCCTGCATATGTCATTTGCACTGTTTGCAGGCATCATTGTAATTATCTTGGCAATGCAGTAGCCAAACTGCTCTCTCAAAATCAGAGTACAGTACATGACTATTTCTCACAGTTACCATGCAAGTCTCATCAAAGTTTTGTGCTTTTGCTCCAAGAAGGATATGTAATAAAAGACTGAAATCTCAGCCTCCCTAAAATAGTTGTGGGCTCTTTTGATTCTACCATCCAGTGTCAATTACAGACTCAAAAACAAAAGACTAAAAGCTTAAAATCAACTGCAAAAAAGCTCTTTATGACATTAAAACTCATGTCATTATCCTTACTTACTGAGTGTGTGAGACTTGCCAAACTGGACATACACAGTACAGATTTTCATGTGAGATGAAGCTGGTAAAATATTGACAGGTGATACCAGTTAGCTTTCATAGACACATCTACTGGGCTACACATACAAGGTCAAAATACAATTTGTACCTCCATGTCTGAGGGCTTGAACAGGCTGTTGAAAGACTGCTTTTAGCAGGCAGGTTACAGGCTACTGAGTGAACACACAAAGCAGCATAGCCACAGGCTGCAGTCTTGGAAAGGAACATTGCAAACTGTGACTATGAACCATATTAATATCACCTACCAATCCTGAGACAATGACTCTGTTCCTTATGTACTGTACACAGTAAAACATCATTCCTGTCCTGACCAGCCAGTACCATTAGACAAAACCGAAAGAGAAAGTGACTCATCCAGCACTGCTCACCTGATCATTGACAGCAAAGGAACAACACAAATCTCACCAGCTCTGCCAGCTGAATCCTTCTGCTCTTTATGCAGGTATGGATAAAAGCAAAGGGAACCATCATCAATTAGCTTGTTTTTTGCTTGGGTTTTTTTTTTATTTTTTTAAACAGACTCTTGAGAAAGTAAATGAAAGAAAGGATAATGAATCTTCAACACAGGTTTGCTACCTGGTGTATCATTTTCTAGCAGGGGAGTACATACATGTAATACATAGAATGTCTAAGGAAATGAACTGGAAAACACTGTGACAAAAAAATAGAGAAACTTTATAAGGCTGCTTTGTGGACATACAGTGCTAACAGAGAGCACAATAGGCCAAAGAATGTCCATAAAGTTTTTAATTCATTTCAATGTTTTAGGAGACACTCAGCCAAGTTTCCCAAAAGCAGCTCTCTAAAATGTAACTCATACTCAAGGATCTAACCAAGCACCACAGGTTTCCCAGAATCACCAAGAGCCCAGCACTTTCCCTGTTCATGAGCATGTTTTCTTGTTGTGGCTGCATGCAGGAGTGGAATTCCTTCCATGATTTATTCCCATCCCAGGTCTCTGCTTTGCAGGTTCACTGCCCAACAACTGTAAGATACTGGCCAGTATTCTGAACTGCATAATCTTTTGTTATTTGGTTTCTCCTTTGTCAAAATATTCCAGAGGCTCAGCCTCTGCAGTTGTGACCAGCTCTTCTAAAGGGTTCAAAGGTGAGCTAGGTACATAAATATGTACAGATCAGTTTTTTTACTACAAGACTTTGAAAAGTGTTTGGGCACTCAGTTGCACATTATACACTGAGTTTTAGCTTTTTTGAATTTTTTTGTTAAAGATCCCGGAAAACCCATCCATCATTTTCATCTCTATCTACTCAGACCTTAGCTTTAATCAATTCATTTATTCTTAACTTGCTCTTCTTTGAAAATTCTGGGGCTTAGATTGATTAGGAAAAATCTCACCCTGCTCTTCTACTAACTAGATTACATATTCACCATTCAACTTCTTTTTGGGTTTTAGTATAAATCAAAACAAACTTAAATTATACCCCGTGCTCCAACTATTTCATTATGCTTCCCCTTTTGTCTGTATCAGCTGATCACTCTCACTAGATTTAGATATTACTGTCTGCAGCAGAAATTCTCCTGCTGCTTTGTGTTTGTACAGCAGATACCATAGTGGGCTCCTGACCCCCTCCAGAAGCCTCAAAGAGGTCACACAAAATAAACTTTCAACAGCAAAATATTTTTGGAGAAAAGGCCACAAAATATCATTGTTGTGAAACATGCAGGTGATGTTGAATGTATCTTCTCCTTGGAGGTGAATTCTCTGAAATTACTGTCTTCCTGGAAAATCCTGCTCTGGGTCATAGTGCCAGATGTAAAGTTTCCACCAAAAGAGGGGAGAGAGAGTGGAAACAAAACTACAAGTAACTCAGAACAGTCTTGACTCTGGAGAGTTGTCAGTCTTTATCAATATCTCTGATATTGTCAAAAGTGCCTTTCTAGTTTTGTCTTTAGTATGCATTGCCCATTTTGACTCATTATTGTTTGTTTAGTCATGTGTTTTACACTTTCATTTGTATTTTGCTTGGATAACACAACAAAACTAAAAAAAAGAAATAACATTTTTATTTGCTGTGTGACCTGTTTGCGTTCCCAGGCTGAGGCTGGGCACAGACATCATCCATTCTCTCAGAAGAGAGGGAGGCACCAGAATATTTGAGACACATGGTGAACAGTCTGCAGGGAAAGGAAGATGTTTCCAAGGTCATATCTCAGGGCTGGGCCTCATCATCTTTTGTGTTCCATTCTAAGGTGACTGGAAGGCTTTTTGGAGTCTTTCCTTCTTAGCGAGTCATACATTGGCAAGGGTACTAGTTTTGTTGGGGTTTTTTTTCTGTCATCTCTGAACTACAAAGGTTTTAATTCAGGAAAATCAAAGCTTTGGTGTATCTCCTCCCTTGCACAACCACTCAGAACACAGCAAAGTTGAGCCTGGATTATTTGGTTGCTTATGCACAGAACATGTTTTTTGTGCAATACTTATCTGTGTATGTTAACAGTGAGCATCAGAGCCCACGTTAAATGGCCAACCAAAAGCCCCAGAAGGCAGCTGAAAGCTTAGACTAATGGGCCTGGTTTATGCTCCAGAATAGTTCTTAATTTGCCAAAACAGACACTAATTTTGAAATACCCCATGCTGCCACCACAGGAGATACATACTGACAACAAACACACAGATGCAAGAACTTCCTTATGCTCCTTTTCTTCAGACATAAGTGTTGTGATTGCAGGTCCTCTCACTTTGTCCCATTAACCCTATTTCAAAGCATGGTAAGTATGTAAGCCACTGATCATCTGGTTTGCTTAGCAAAGACAGAAAACATTTTTCCTGACACTGTTTCTCCTTTGGCATGCAGAACTAGTGGGCAGTCTGTCTAATATGGCTTGCTCCTTAACTGTTCAACCTTGAAAAAAAAATATTTCAGATTCTAGTTTTGGTGAGCAGGGCCAAAAGAAAAACAACATATTGTTTCTGCCATCTATTCCCATTGTATTATATTTTTCCCTTAAAATGAGCTTTGGTCAACCTTAAATGCTGAACAAGCCACCTAAGATACAACCCAGACTGAAGAAGCCAAAGAGAGAAGAAAATGGTCATTAGAAGAAGGAGGGGAAAGGGTTTAAAACCAAAAGCACCGGCCAGACCTCCCCCATGGAAGGCTTCATGTCCCTTGAATAAACACAGTGCTAAAGAACTCCTTCATGCTACTCTCTGTGCTGCCAAAGCAGCAGACTGCTACTCACAGTAGTTTCTGCTGTGAATTCAGGCACAACTCCAGTGTTTGAAAATACATGAGATTGATAGCAACCAACTTGTATATACAATCAGTTGTGGTTCTCATCTGGAACAACCAGATTTTGCTTTTTTTGTCCTTTCTGTATCTTTTCTCAAACCTGCAGGATGTTAATCTATATAGTGGTTAACTCAGACTCATTGGAGAGTTCCTATCAAGCTCAGTTAACACTACAATATTGGTACAACAAGTTACCTGTGCTGTGCTAAAAACAGAGGTTGGCTCTACAAATGTCAGTGAGAATTTGTCAGTTCTGCTCCTGACTGAGTATGCACTTGGCCATGAGGGTAGTCCCCTAAATCTCATTTTACTAGCCATAAACAGAGTTGCTTAAAGACAAATTGCTATGCAGACCACTGCCATCTCCTGCCTGAATCACAAGCACACCAGAAGGCATTCAAGGATCTCTTATCTTCAAGCAACCACAATAATTCTCCCTTACAAGTCACACATGAATAAAAACCTCTTGTTTCTGATTAGACCATCTACAACTTTCTGTAAGCCTCCATTCCAGATTAGTCACTACATAAATGAGGCATAACATTGTTATTACTTCCTCCACCAAGTATACAATAATCTTTACATAGTTCTTCAGGGCTCCAGGCAGAAATCTTAGCTACACAATTCACTCAAAAATCCTTCCAAATTCAAATGCTTTTCATGTCTTCAGGAATTTTCTGTTCAAAATTTTTAATTGTGACATTTTCTTACCTTTATCTGTGCTCCACATGGTCTGTTGCTGTGCTGCTCAGGGCATTCTTTGACCTCTGCATCCCCTGGTGTCAGAAAGACTCTTAATTGGAATTCATTAAAATGGTTCCTAAACACTCCTCAGAAGATAAGCCACAAGCTTCCTTAGCAGAACCAGACTCTGCAGGTCACAAGAACACAAGAAAAAGATGGCAATTGATTAAATTACAAAGTAGCAATTAAAAGCTGATTAAAATTTTTCCCCACCAGTTTGTATTTTGACCAACTGAATTTGTAACCACAGGAAGTTACCAAGATTCCAGAAAATTCTAGACAGTTTTATAAACAAAAAAATTCCAGAGTTACAAGCACTCAACAAGTATTCTGCAAATTATCTGAGCTCACAACAAGGTGGAGGAGATTCCTCTGTCTGCCTATTGCACAATGCTACCTTCCTGTAAAGAATCTGTTGAAACTACTGCTAGAGATAGTCTACCAGGCAAAACATGAGCCTTTCTTACAAATTCTATACTTCTAAATACACAAATACCATTAAAAGGGAGGAAACAGCCTGCAACTTTGGCTTGTATTTCTAATTGTGGGCCCTGCTGCAGGAGCTGCATATTGAATAATTTAAAGTAATTTGTCTTGCTGCTTTATCTACCTATTATGTCCTGGTTAGTTCTAAATGCAACCCTCATGAAGCTTATTTTGGTTCATTTTATCTCCACTATTTTATGCAGAGTTTAGTTTTGAATGAACTGTCTCTTCAGCAACAAGGAGTTTTTTCATCTGTATTTCACAATGCAAGAAGATTTGTATTTTTTTCAGGTTTTGCTCTCTCTCTTCAGTTTTTAGGTGCAATTTTTAAATAAAATTGTGTTCCTGTCTCAAAGATTCAGTGTTATAGGAGAAAATATGCCTGTTTACTTCTTTAATGTGTCCTATGTCATGTTCACCTCACTGGCTCAGGACAGCTTGATCATAACCATTTTTCTCAGAAGCTGATTTGCCTTCTGTATGCACCACTGTCAGTCAGCCCTCTGAAGTCAAGAGAGTAACATTTATGTAAACAGTGAGCAAGTGAAACTGGAATCAGGCATTGACTTTTAAGATAGCTGTTTTCAAGTTCATTGCCACAGCTACCCCAGAGGAGACTCCTATTGCACTGTGATCATCTTGTCTGGCCTCTGATATGAGATACCCATAGGGCTGCTCTGAATTAATTCCTGCCGTGGGTCCAATAACTGGAGTTGAAGTAGGAGGATCTGTTTCTGAGGAACATTTGCTATCAACTGTAAAGGTTCAAGTGCTGGAAAATACAGTGAACCCTAACTGTAATATTTTGACAGCTGATTACCTGCACTGTTGGAAATATGCACATTTTTTTCTGGTTGAATTTACCTGATATCAACTTATAGGTGCTGGAGCTTCTCAGATACCAAACTGTGATCAAACTACATTGCAGAGTTCTTTGCTACCAAACTATATGTCCTCCATTTTTGTTCATATTTATAAACTGTAATACTACTAATCTTACTTTTAAGGAGAAAAAAATATTTTTATAAATAACCTAAATTTAGACATTATGTCTTTGTGTGGAGTCACTCTTTTAAATAAAAGAGACAACTCCTACATTCTTTCCTGTACACTTGCTCTTAGCACAGTAACTTTATATGTCTTTCTAACTGGCAGAAAATTTGGGGGCTCTACAAAAAGACTGTCTCAAATCCTTTGCAGTTTTACTATGATAGCTGCTGGCTTCCTACATCTCCTCACCCAACCTACTTTGTTTTAGCAGCCTAGAAGTTCTGATGCTCTGGCAGGATGTTGTCCAGCAGGATGCAGGTCAGAGGCTTGACCCAACCCAGCATAAAAACAACAATGTAAAGACAACCATAAACAAGCATTTGGTCTCCTCAAAGCTCAGTTGCACAGTTTTTACCAGATGAGAATTACATTTGTATTTGCTTTAATATGACTGAACAAGATAAGAGAGAGACCATCTACCACACATTGTTGTGTTTCACCACCCCTGGTTTGGGCCTTGCTACTCAAATTCAGTTCTGTCTCCAGGCTGTTTATGATATGGGCACTCATTTTGACAGCTGGACTGATGAAACCTAGAGTCCCAAGACAAAGATGATGGCTGAATGCTGGTAAACTGAGCCACAGCGCTCCAAAACCAAGACAGGCCCCACTAGCCTTCAGCTGAGGGCTCTGGACGGCGGTTCCAAAAATGCTGAGCTCTGACTTAAAGCTGCTTGCAATGAGATGAGCAGGAAAGCTACTGGTGGCTCTTCCACTGATCACAGCATTGAGTATTTTGATACATCCCACTTGCAGTGAAAAGAAGTCCATGGGAGGAGACTGAGGTGAAGATGAAGATAAATGAAGCTGGTCCTCTACCCCTGCATACAACCAACATTTCACAGACCTATCTTCCCCTGATCAAGTCTGTAGTACATTTCTTTGGGATGCTCAAAGATTCCTAGAACATACATAATTTAAAAATCCATGTAATGTTTATGCAAATACTTTTGTTGCAGCCAAATTGAATTTCTTTCTATCTTTGGCTGGTTTTAACATTATCCATGCTGTAGCACATGCATGTGCATGCATACTCACTCTTCTGCATTCAGAAGTTGCGAAGTCAAAAGCACTAAAATGATCATCTACATTGCTCTGACTAGAAACTGTATCCCTATGCCAGAGTAATGACATTTTAATGAAAATATAACGATGATGTAATTTTAATTGTATTAGGAAGCGCTGCATTGTCTCAGTCTTGGACAATGTGAAATGATGTAACCTGGGATCATCAGTGGCATGTATAGAACCAGGCACCCTTTTCTGACCCACACAGAGAGAAAATTAGGAGCCCAAATCACAGAATTTGTTTTGCAAGATGTGATTCCTTTTTGGATATTTCTGACAATGACAGACACCAATGCATCACGAGGTGCTAGACATCACTCAGTACTGAAACAGTATTTGGGCACCTATCAGGGTTTTGAGGGTTAACCAGATGTGTCCCTAACTTCCCACTCACTTTGTTATGAGGGAGAAATAGAGATGTAAGCATTACAGGTGGAGGCTTCTGGCTGAGCCCCAAAGACACCTCAGAAAAACTATAAGCTTTTATTATTGGGGGTTTTTTTTCTTTTTTTCCTCCCAAGCCATGGTGCTATTTGTGGAAAAGCAGCATTGTGACTCCCACTACAAGAGACGTTCCACTCCCTTCCTCTCCCAATCCTTCTTGTGCATTATCCATTGCACTGCGTTGTAATGAAGAGTGCCAAAAAGGAATAGAATTTTTTTTGTCTTTCATTTTATTTTTTAAGCAATCTCCTCCTCCACCTCTTCTTTCTTCTACTCCTCCTCTTCTTCATCCTCCCACCCACCCCCATCCTGTCCATCTCCCCTCATCCTACTCACACACCACTCCCCCCCTTTACCGGTATCCAACACTGTCAACCCAAACACATGATAAATTGCCCTGTCAACAGAATTCATTCAGGGACCAATTAATTCCACAGAAATGAACCAGGAGCCATCAGTTGCTGAAAAACTCCAAGTGCAGGGAGCGAGGAAGCTAGCTTTGTGTGTGTGTGAGAGAGAGAGAGAGAGAGGCTTGGGAAGTTAGTCTGACAGAAATTGGTCATTTAATGCTTAAGTGCACTGTAGACAGCCCTGTCATAGCAGCCGGCATGGCAAAAACTCCCCCAGTGCTTTATTTATTAATTATGTGGAGCAGCACGGGGGTCACTTCACTGTCTCGATACAGACTCATCAACTTTACTTCTTGTCACTGGGAGAGATCCCACAGCATGTGAGATAGAGGGCCAGGCCTTTTTCTGGCTCTGTCTCCTGCCATCCTGCTACAATACAGGGTAGAAGCAAGTTTGGAAGAAGAGCACTTGTGCCCTCAGTGAGAGCAGGCAGTGGCAGGTGGGGAGACAAGAACATTCAGAAGTAGAAGGCAAACCATTATCCCACTGCTGCCCACCTCTAGAGCAGGGATGGTGGGAGCCTGGAGATTTCATTTGCAAAGCTTCCTCATTATCCTCCTTCAAACTCTCCTTAGCCATGATGCCTGCAAAAATCTGACAGCAGTTAGGCTGCTGATGTATTATGAGCACTGCCTATCCTGCTGATCAATAGAGTCTCATTGCTCCTTACTCTATTCCCCCAGCTGTACTAGCCATTGCTTCTTGGCTCATATTTGAAAGCTCTCTGAGGGCAAGACCATCCTTCTCTCGCACAAAACTACAGCACCAGGCAGTGCCTGATTTCTGAGAAGTGCTCCTCAGATGGCAGTAACAGAAAGAATAATAACAACAGCAACAATTCTATCCTTGCACAGAATTACAGAAAATAAGGCTGAAGTTGACCTTAGGAGATTGATAAGACTATGCCTTTGCCAACGCAGGATCAACCACCATTAAAGTACTAAACCTTTTTGTCTGGCCTGTTTTTAAGAGCAACAACAAAGGCTACACAACCTCCCAATACTGACCGCCTCAGTGCTCCACCACCGCATTTTGCTCTTCACCCTGCTGTGATTTTAGGGTTTGAAAATACCAATTCTCTCACAAATCATCAAGCCAAACCCTGAAATCTATCTCCACCTTTAAGTAAGAGACATATGTCTCTACCACGTGATATAGATTTACAGGTGATGCATGTGCTGCTCTTTAACATTTTCTTGCTTGCTTATAAAACAACAGGATGCATTCTAGTTTAATCTAACAGAACATGCATTTTTCAATTGGGCCAGCAGAACCAAATTTTCATCCTCCATTAGACAGCTTAAAAACATGAAGAAATCCTGGGAGTGGTGATAGTGCACTAGCATTGCAGATTTTAGACCTCTCACTAGCAGCTCTGCTCTTCAAGTACCTTCACTGAAAAAGAAACAACTATTCCTTCACACTTGATGTCAGTGAGGAACTGCACTGTTGGACCCTTCCAGCTGACCCTGAGATTAGCTCAGCAAGGTGCTAATAATGCCAAGGTTGTGGCTTCAGTCTCTATATGGGCCATTCACTCAGGAGCTGGACTCCATGATCATTGTGAGTCCCTTCCAAGTCAGACTGTTCTGCAGCATTATTTCATTTGATGCCTGAAGAAACAGAGCTATACTTCAAAGTTATGGATTCCTGGTCTGGATTTTCCTAACCTTTGGGAATATTCAAGAGCAAGGCTTAAGTGCTTTTCTTCTGCAGACATCCCTCCAAATAAACACCTGTCTCTTCATTCTTATCAGCGCAATAAGGAAAAGCAAAACCACAGCAGAAGTCTGAGTTGGTGAACTACCGCAGTTGTACCTTGGCAAAAATCTGTTGCCTTTACCTCTCCCAACCCCACCACGGCTCTGTTTAAAGAGGCCAGAAATGCTTTCCCTGCCTATCAGAGGGGAGAACACACCTAGCAGTTTAGACACACAGAGACCTCCAGCGCATCAGATGGCATATTAGATTTAGTTTAATACCACAAACTACAAAACCATACTCTCCTGAGTTGGAGCTACAGTTAGATCTTTCTAAGGCTTGGAGGACACATTGGAGTGCTATACTAGGCTGTTTCCTTGTACCCATCCCTATCCAAAAGGCAAACTTGGAAGATTACAATTCCACATCCACCTTACAGTATCACAGGCTAGGGGACAAACTGGAATAACTGTGTTAATTTCCTCAAGATAGAGTTGTTTTGTACAAGCCAGGAGAGAGATCTATCCTGTCCTTGAGACAACAATATCTCTAAAGAGCATATCTTGAACAACAAGAGACAGGAAACAAACATCTGATCTAATGACAATCTGTATCTACATATTTATCTTTATTTATAGCTCCACTCTCTCAGTAATCACTCAGTAATAGGTAAACGTTAGTGTGTGGTGGAAGGTACAGTCTGATCAGGAAACTCATTTGACAAAGGACTACTGAAGTCACACGGGATCCATACAAATCCCTTCCACAATCAACCACGGTAGTGTTTCTCAATCAGGCTTTAAGAGTGCTTTTTAGCATCCGTCTGTTACTAATAACCAACATTTTATAGAGGAATTTAGATGAAAAAATGTTTTCTGTTCCTTAATTCCATGTAAGAAAACGAAGAGAATCCTTTATTTCGTCTAATGAGTAATTTATGTAGGCAAAGATGATTTTAGCTAATCTGCAGGATGTACAGTCTGCAGTAATATTTACCACTGACTCTTAGGTAGTTGCTTATTAGCATGCATGCAGAAACAGTAACCACTCCCTTCACTTTTTGTAATCATCACAATACGGTTTTAGTCAAAAAAAGCCTGGTCATTTTCCAATGGGAAAAAGCCTAACTCAATGACCTCAGGGATTGCTGAAAGTTCCGTTCTTTTCTTCCCTATGCTGAATTTAAATTGTGATGGGGAAAACAATGAATTTTAAAAGTGAAACTTCAATATACCATTGTCATTTGTTGGCCTTCAAAAACCTCATATTTCAGATATTCAGAAAAGGGATCATATTACAAACTAATTCTCTCAGGTTGCAGATAATATTCAGAAAGGAGAATCTGACTAATTTTCAGTAGATTATAGCTTCTTTGTATCAGGAATCATTAATTTCTTGAAACCACCAGTATTGCTGATGTCACTGAGATATTGTAGTGACACTACAAATAGCAAAAACAGAAGAAAAATAGATATTTTCAAATAATCCTACTTGTTACCAGGAATAAATTACCCTTTCACAGAGCAGGCATGACAGAAGAAATCAGATAGGAAATAGTCTTGAGAGTGGAGGACCTGATAACAGTCAGGTCAGAAAATTTACTTTTGTCTTGGACAGACTTTCTTATGGAGATTCTGATTGCCTTCGTTGCCTAGAAAGACAGGCAATAACAGTTTAATTCCATATATGAAAATATATTTTGGACTTCCATTTGCTTATTCCAAGAGACATCCCCATTACAGGAGCACCATGTATTTTGATGTTTTAAGTTTGCTTGAGACTTCGGCCTCAAGAAACTCTCTCTGCTGGTTAAAAAATTCAGTTAGTGTGTCCCTGCACTGCAGCTTTGCTGTGAACATTGTTCTGCATAGTCACTTCCTCTCTGAAGCACACATTTGTCCTTAAAGTATCTTGTGGTAGTATGTGACAACTTACCTGCTGAAGCTAAAACACAACAGGTCATTAGTTCCTAGTGTGAAAATGTCAAACCATTTCACTGTTTACTGGGGAATTACACTGTGATGCAGCTGATAGTGATTTATGAGGAGGAGTCTGGGGGTTTCAGAGGGTACAAACAATCATCATCCACTTATGCATATCAAGGACACAGACTTTGCAGTATAACTAATACTGACAGTCAGGGAAAAGAATCCTGTGATTCTAGGAGATCAATATGGACTATCATGAGCACTACTATTGCTGATACCTTTTCTTGTAAGAGCAGCATGACTTGGTAGGCTGTTAACTTAGTCAACAGCAGAGGATGAAAAGTGGTATTTGACTGATGAGCTTTCCAATAATGGGGCTTGCTATCTGCAAGTGTTCAGCAAGTCAGACAACAGCCTGAAAAGTCCAAAAGCAAAAAATGACAGGGATGACTTTGTGTTTTCGTCTTACTTTTAACCCTTTCACCTTTCAGTTGCATGGCTAGTATAATTACATTCTAAAGTGAAAGTTATTTTTTAGGGTAATATTTTTTCTCCTGCTGCTGACATTTAAAAGAAAACACACAATTAAAATGTTACAAAGACAGAATAGTTTATAATGCCAGAGTCATCCCAGCCTTGGATATGCAGAGGGCTTAATACACATAAAGCAATATGAAGACTGTATATAGTCTTCATATTCTCTTCTTGTAAAACAGATGCATCTGCCCATGACACCAAAACAGCTCTTCTAATACAAGGAGTTCTGGACTCACTCCCCAGAAGAAGTTGTTGTTGGTAGCTGAAAGGACAGCAGAGAGCTCTGACCCCATCTCCTCCTTCTCAGGCCATTTTTCCTATTTTAAGCTACTGCATACAGCAGCTTTCAGAGTGTGGGGGTCAGGGCTGGGGCCTAATTACTTTAACAGTATTTGTAGCATCACAGCACAAAAGATCACTTGGAAATCTCTAGTTTTTGTTGTCTTTTTTTTTTTTTTTAATAGGCTGAACTGAATGTTCTCACTGATAGAGCTGGAAGCACTCAACCCCATCCAGTGGTTGTTCTTAAGCGCATGTATCAGTGTGCCCAACACACTGGAGGAGGCAGGATCAGGACTGCAAGTCTGGGCTGTATTAGATGCAAAGTACCTACTGAAGCCTGCAAGGACTGAGGGCCCACACATTTGAAACATGTATGTAAGAACCTGGTGTAACAGGAGGACAGAATTCTGCCATAAAGGTGGGAGGAGCTGCTGTCATTGTGTGAGCAGAGGAACCTTGGTTTGGCCCTGGAGCTTACAATGAGTGCTTGTTTTCCAGCAGGTAAAGCCAAGCTGCCTTCACTTTCTGCATGATGAGAATTTTCAAAGAGCACCTGAATAATTCAGGGAGGCTTTGATCTGAGTGCAGATGGACACAGGCATAAACTGTTTCCAGAGCCAGCTGGGAAGCAGCATTCCTGGCACTTCTCACCTCCTGCCACTTCTCCTTGACATCCGATCCTAGGCCAGCAGCTCTCCCAGCTCCCATTGTGTTGGCAGCTCAGTGACATGTTTGGTGTCAGTGGAGATCCCACAGCCTCTCTGTGCTCCCTGTTTACCACTTGAGAAGCGTGATGGGGCATGAGACTGCATGCTGCTCCTCAGGTCTCCTTTCAAGGATGGATGAGATTGTCCTTGGGGAGAAAAGGTCAGTATGTCCACCTCACTGCTTGGCTGAAATTGGCCCTCATCCAGAGGGAGTTCTGGACTCACTCCCCAGAAGAAGTTGTTGTTGGTAGCTGAAAGGACAGCAGAGAGCTCTGACCCCATCTCCTCCTTCTCAGGCCATTTTTCCTATTTTAAGCTACTGCATACAGCAGCTTTCTGAGTGTGGGGGTCAGGGCTGGGGCCTAATTACTTTAACAGTATTTGTAGCATCACAGCACAAAAGATCACTTGGAAATCTCTAGTTTTTGTTGTCTTTTTTTTTTTTTTAATAGGCTGAACTGAATGTTCTCACTGATAGAGCTGGAAGCACTCAACCCCATCCAGTGGTTGTTCTTAAGCGCATGTATCAGTGTGCCCAACACACTGGAGGAGGCAGGATCAGGACTGCAAGTCTGGGCTGTATTAGATGCAAAGTACCTACTGAAGCCTGCAAGGACTGAGGGCCCACACATTTGAGACATGTATGTAAGAACCTGCTGTAACAGGACAGAATTCTGCCATAAAGGTGGGAGGAGCTGCTGTCATTGTGTGAGCAGAGGAACCTTGGTTTGGCCCTGGAGCTTACAATGAGTGCTTGTTTTCCAGCAGGTAAAGCCAAGCTGCCTTCACTTTCTGCATGATGAGAATTTTCAAAGAGCACCTGAATAATTCAGGGAGGCTTTGATCTGAGTGCAGATGGACACAGGCATAAACTGTTTCCAGAGCCAGCTGGGAAGCAGCATTCCTGGCACTTCTCACCTCCTGCCACTTCTCCTTGACATCCGATCCTAGGCCAGCAGCTCTCCCAGCTCCCATTGTGTTGGCAGCTCAGTGACATGTTTGGTGTCAGTGGAGATCCCACAGCCTCTCTGTGCTCCCTGTTTACCACTTGAGAAGCGTGATGGGGCATGAGACTGCACGCTGCTCCTCAGGTCTCCTTTCAAGGATGGATGAGATTGTCCTTGGGGAGAAAAGGTCAGTATGTCCACCTCACTGCTTGGCTGAAATTGGCCCTCATCCAGAGGCAAAGGTCTCTGCAAGGGATGTTTGGGGTGGATTTTTGGGACAGTCTAAGTAGGGGTAGAGCTTTTGTGTGCAGCCATGAGAGAAGGTGATGAAAGGAGCTTTTACCAAGTCTCTGTGGTCTCCCTCTTACTCCCTTGCTTTTCCAGGTAATTCTGCATCTTGATCAGGCTTTATTCAGCCTCTCAGGGTTCACCCTGACCTGGAAAAATCATCTGTGATATACATCAGTCCAACCAGGAAAATAATCTAGTCCTTTACTGTAAAAATTATATGCCTTTCATAGTGTATTTACAGTTTCTGGTGTAATAGTGACTTGATGCTACAGGAGTGACTTGATTTTGTTCAACTACATGGAAAACATACACTGAAAATGCTTTTATTCTTATTTACTTTAACAGAATAATTCTGGATTTACATCTGTAAGTCCATGAGGAGAGTGAGAGTCATAGATTGTGAGTTGATGCATTCAGCAAGATAGAATTTTTTACTTGGTTTTGTTTGGGTTTTTTACAGTCCTATTTCCATATTTCCAATGATCACTCTTTAAACATGCTTTTTGTCTCTTCTCTCTCTCTGACTAAACTATTAAATTTTATATGAGCCATGGAAGTTTTTCTGATTTCAGTATATCTCCCTATATTGCTTTGTGGGGCTGGACCTCCACTGTGCTAATGAGTCAATTCTACCTTTCACTGAATTGTTTGTATGTTCTGACATAAAAGGATGGGGATGAGCAGAAAAAAAGCAAAAGTTAACATGACTAGAGGGTTCCTATGCAATCCTTGTATCATATAAAAGCATTGCTCTGTCATATAAACAAGACACAATATAATTCTTTTCCCTCACAGTAACTGCCTTTCTAGCAGCTTTCTAAGGACATGTTTGAATGTATCCCACCACCATGGTTTCTCAGTTCTGGCTGAGTCCTTTCTCAGGCTCTGCTTACTTTGACTCCAGACTAATACAGGACTTCCCAGGAACTCAGAACCTTGCCCATTTTACAGTTGGGGACCTGAGGCACAGGAATTAATTATTGCGTGCATGGTCACACTACAACTCATGGCTCACTCAGCAGAGAATCGAAGTAATGTCATTTAGATGCCACTTAATGTCACTTATTATTTGATTCGCTAGACTGTTCTTCCCACAGCTGATCACTTTTGTATGTAAATCAGCCACTTGAGCTGGAGGAAAGGCACTGTAAACTTAGATGTCGAGAGAGGTAAAGAACTGATGAAAAAAATGTAACAGGGAACTATCTGGTAGGGTTTACAGAGGGGAAGATTGTGTTGTGATTAGCAGTAGAATGTGCAGAAGTATGGAAACTTTCTTTTGTCATGCTGATGGCTCTGCTCCCTAGAATTTTCTATCACCTTTCAGCCAAGCAGTGACATGTGTCTGTGAGGCCAGAAGTGTGGTCTGTGTCCCAGGATGAACTGAATGTCCTTCAGAATGAGAACTATATTTTGTTGTGTGTTATTGCTTATTCAGTGTGCTCTGGTCCTTGCTTTTTCAGGAATACCAGAAGTGGTAACTTGGTGGATAGGCTGATACACCCAGTCCTGCAGTTCCCAAGCCAGTTTTCTGCTTGTGGATTTACCTGACATGGAATTACAAGTTTCACAGAATTAGAATCTGTGTCCTGAGAAGAGATGAAAGGTTACGAATAGGACTTAAGGGATGAAATGAAAGAAAATAAGCAGTCCTGGAGTGCAAAGATGCAGGCAAGCAGTATTATCTGGATGTGTTGTCCAAATCAAGCCCATATGTCTGTTCAAAGGAGTACTTTATACATGCACAGTGTTTGCAAACTTGAGCCATGATTAAACAGCAATGACATGTAGCAGCCTATGAAGGAAAGCAGCGGGTGCTGAAATGCTTAGCTGTTTTTCTTTTGAGAAATCAAGTGTGCTTCAAAGATAACAGGCCATGAAGATTAAGCTGCTTCTGCACCAAAGGAGGAAAGCAGATGGAGCCACCAGCACTGCCACAGATGAGTACACAGAGATGTTTAAAGGCTAGAGATTTTATCAGTCCCTGCTCACGGAGGACTGGAGGTTTCAGCTGTGGAAGCTGGAGAGAGGCAAAGAGGAAAAGAAGGGGAGGAACATGAAGTAGAAGGATTTCATTAATTAAAAGAGATTAATTAGCACCATAGAAGCAGGTACCATGGATTACAGCAACTGCCAGCAAAGAGCAGTGACAGCTGCAGCAGGGCTGGCCAGCCACTGCCACCCCAGCCACTGGCCATGTCCACACCTCAAGCCTCAGGGCAGTAAAGCCAGGCAGCTCAGGGGTCAGAGTGCTCCCAAAGTGAGGGTAACTTGGAGGATGGTCTCAACAGGACAGCGGAATGAGCTGGTGCTGGTTTTTGTACATTCCATGTCACCTTGAGCAAATCACTGATCTTGCTATGCTCCAGTTCCTGAAATAGGGAGATAATTCTTCTGAACTGCCAATTTAAATTGTAAGACCTTTGGGGCAGAGAGTAGAGCACGCCTTCTATTATATTTATAAAGGATCAGTAAGCATTAAAGAAGTGCTGCAGTAAAGACCTAGTTAGCTGGTAACCACAGTCCAGATGCACAAAGCTAAAGTTAGAAAAATGTTCATGCACTCCCCCTCCACCCCTCAATATACCTTTCATATCAATCATTTCATAATTTAGCTATGCCAACAGTATTTTGAACTAACCTGGAAGCAAATATTACCAGTTTGTTTGTAATTCTATTAAAAACATTTTCACTTTAACATTTTCTTCTATTTGTAAAACACCAGAACACAGAAGGGCTCTAAAATTAATATCATCTTAATTTTGCCAAAGTGAAACATTCACATTGATATTAAAATTGCTTCATACTTGTTTAGCTAAACTTCTCAAAGTATTACAGATCACAGAATACTTTTGATTCCCAAGAAACTCTGTATTTAGAGCTGTCATTATGACTACCTCCAGCTTGTTCCACTGCAGCAGCAAAAGTAACACATACTGTTCACATGTGAAGCATTTTAGTATTTGCTATTCAGCATCTATTAGTCCTGTGAAAATATATTTATTTAGAAGTCAAATAAAGTGTGTTAGTTCAGTTCTGTATATGCACAGCACTGGAGGATTTGATCTCTACTAAAGGCTCAATTTGTTCCTTAAAACCACAGCATGTTCTGTGTATGCCAGAAAAAGACTAGAAATCTTGCAGAGTGGGGGGAGCTCTGGGGAGGCTCCTGCTCCTAGCTTTCTAACTCTCAACGGCACAGAAGAGTCCTTGCAGACATTTATTAGCTTCCCATTTGCCTCAGTTTCTCCCCACACAAAGTGAAGATATTACTTAATATGCTCGACAATATGTTGTAGGGCAAATATATTTGTCTCTGTTTGCAGAGCAGACAGAGGTTTGGGAGGACAAAGTAACAGAAACAATTGGGATCTCCTAGAATAGAAACACACAGAGTTTGTCTTCAAAAACCTGAACATCCTGGGAAGATTTTAAGAATCTCTAAAGACAGAACGCTAAACTCCAGCAATAAATTAGGTTTTCTCCTGTGCCCTCAGATGTCATTGCAAGTCACACACATCATCTGGATTCCAGCTTGGGGTAAAGAGAATGTGAAAACTGCAGATACATTGCTGTTGACCCTTCCATTTGGATTGAAACATGTGAGGAACCCATTCTTGTCTCCAAGCACTGGGGCAAGAACAACAATATGAAGCATAGATTTACGATGTGACACTGGGTGAATCACTTTTTCCCTTGTCTCAGCTCCCCACTAGCAAGCAGCAGGAGGGAGATAAAAGACATACCTCCTAGAAACACTGGAAAGACATAGTTCACCCTCATCCAAGCACACAGTGTCTTCAAAAAAGATGCATCATAAGCTGATTTTGACCTGAACTCTCTGCTATCCATGAGAGCTCCCTGCTCCTTTAGGATGCTGAAGCCAGCAGTCCTGTAAATCTCTGTACCTGCCTGCTGTGCACACAGCAACCATCTCAGCACAGTGTCAGACTCTGGGCTGCTCCAGTCTATTTTATCACAATTTACTTGGTAACAGGTTACAAATGTGGCATCTGATGAAAATAATGAGCCTTGATGTCACTTAGTGCACGAGGCTCCCTGCGTGTGTGCAGGGAATAGCAAACAACAGCCAGCCTGGCCTCCTCACAGGTGCCAGCACAATTGGTCCCATGGCAGCATCCTCTTTCTGTGCTCTGCCTCAGCAATCCTCACCACCAGCCACATTCAGGCACCACCAAAAACTCACTGCAGCATCAAGCCCAAGGCAACCAGAGCAGGACTACTCTCCACTGTGACAGGTCAATGTCCTTTGGAAACTCACCCAGTGGCCAGGTCTCAAGGACACTAGTTATGCCCTCAGGGGCTTCTGTGTCCCATTTCCAGAGGCACAGGTCAGTCAGGAGCAGGAACCAGCCCACTGTGAGGAAATTATCCCTCTTTTCACCTTAGCATTCTTAGTATGATGGAAAAATGTTCAGTGAAGAAAATCCCACTAAAAATCTAGAGGAAAGTTATCCAGCTCCTAAGTGATTAAGTATCCCTGGTCTTAGGGGCTGGTCAAACCAAGAGAACACTCGCTCCTACCCAAGCCCCTTTGCTCTTCTGAGTCTTATTTTTTCTGTTGCTGAATGGAGACAAAAGTGCTCCTTATACTCCATGGGATGGCCTTAAGGGTAAATCTGATAAAGAACAATGTGGGGCTATGGACAAAGATAAATGTGGGAAGAGTGCAAGCAGCTGTCATACAGAGCAGAGAGTAATGCACCAAAGATGGGATAACCATAGAAAATATCACAAAACAAGTGCTAAAGCAGATATAGGAATGGAAGTAAAAAATTAAAGAAGGTAAACGCTGTGGAACAGAGCCATGATACAGCTCTTCATGTATTCTCTGATATTTTGTCTTTTTCTTATAAGTTGGGATTTTCCAGAGACTTTTTTCAAAGTTTCTACCAAAAAAAAAAAAAAAATCAACAAAAAAACCAGAGAAAACCCCACAACAAACCCCCACATAACACACGCCTTCAGATGGAGAAGTAGGACTCTGTATTTTTGGATCCTTTGGCTAGATATCCAGACTGATGTCTGACTGATACTGTCTGGAACGGGCCAGGTTTAAATGCTTGAAAATCCCCTAGAGGAGTCACCTGATCAGAGAAGAGGAGCTTTGTAGCCCCTAACATTTACTATAACCATTATTATTATTCATTTCTCTGTATAAAAATATACATGACTACCTACATACTTACAATCTTTTGGAAATAGGAGACAGTATAGAAAAGTACCATCTTTATTCTTTCCAAATACCAATATAAATGTTGCCTAAGACGCAGAAGGATCTTGAAATACTAGTGCTGGACTAACAAGCAAGAGGTGAGGGTTACAGCTCTTATTTTGCTCTCCTCTGTGGTTCAAAATCCAAATACTTTATTTCCTATGTGTGAGGATACAGTCTTCCCAAATTTCAGATCAGTTGGATTACAAAGCCAAATTATTATCTGCTTGCCTTTTTTTTTTTTTTAAAGAAGAGACAAATCCTATCATGACAGGGGCTCTGATCTCACGAGAGCCTTTCATTGCTATTGTAACACAAACACTAACCCCACTCCTCTCATTAAAATCTCGTCTTCTTCCCCAGAGCTTCAATACTGCTCGTAGTCAGGTCACTGAACAAGCCCATGTGTAAAGGGAAATGGCAGCAGGACAAGAGAGGGTGGATGAGGACATGCTGAATACTTATGTTTGTTGAGCTGGTCACAGTGACACCTAGCTTTTTTTTCCTGAGTTGACAGCATAAAGCATACAAGAAATGTAAATCATAGTTTTGGGTGTGCATAATCTTGCACTGAATCTAACACATAAGTATCTGAACAGAGAAACAACAATGTATAAAAGGGCTTTTTCTTTTAGTCTAGCAGAAAAAAAGCCTAACAAAAAACCTGTGGTTTAGAAGATAGAACACAAATTCAGATGAAAAATATACTCCGCTGTTGTAATTTACTGTGATTAGCAACTGAAAGTATCAACTAAAATAGTGAGTTCTTACTCTCTTAATGTAAACTGTACACTATGTGTCTTTCTCAGGAGGTCAAAGTAGATTATTTCAGGATTCCTTCTGCATGCAAATTTATTTTTTCTGTTACCTACTTGTCCACTGCTGTCAGTCCCTCACATGATCTGTATAGTCTTTCCTGATCTTGATCAGCATGCCAAACTTTGTCACACCTACAAATTCTTGTTACATGTTTATTATTTTTCAAATCATTAACAAATATATTAACCAATTCTGACATTGTTAGAGATTGCCTGTTTTGCCTGAATACTTCTTTCAGCAATATGAGAATTTTCACCACACCCTTGCCAGTCTGCTTCCTAATGGATTCTCATATTTGAAGAAATTTTTTTTCTACTATCACTTTAGTGTATGTGAGTCTCCAGAATACATTAGCCAAGGCATTTTCTGTAAATTTCTGTCCAGAATAATGTGAGAGTGCCCCACCTCTAAGTCTGAGCATTCCTATTTTGCAGAGGTAAAAATATGCCACAAGATACCTAGATCCTGATGCACAAAGCATTTACATGTCTAATTCTCACTGAATTTTTATCCCTTATAGGATCTCAAATGACTGTGGGGAGAGCACTCTACTTAAAAATCTTATTTCTTTGGAAAAGTGCTTTAGAAGTACAAAAACAGACTCCCAGCTCCAGAGAGCCTCCATGCTCACCCACACACCACATCGCAGAGTCAACAGACAGACCCACTAAAGCCAACATGTGAGGCAGTTACCATGCTGCTCCATCAGCTCTGGTCTCCAGCTGTGAAACCCCCAGCCATGAGCCACTGGGAACAGCTCTCCAGACCAGGTGGATCAGCTACTGGGGATCTGGACATTCCTGGCCAGTGTGATGGTCTGTATGAGCAACGGGAGCAGGGCTGCAGCCTCAGCAGCCCCTCTGTCAGCAGCTAGGGAGACTGGCATGCAGACACAGCTGCTGAGCCCCACAGCTGGACAATCCACCTTCCATGTATGTGGAAGCCGACACTGCCAACAACATGGGGGCAAAACCAGGTGATCTTTAAGGCCCCTTCCAGCCCAAATCATTCTGTGATAGTCCTCAAAATGCCTGCATAACCAAGGCCAGCTCAACTTTGCCCAGAGAACTCTCTGTCTTTACACACTAGACCCCCTAACCCCTGGGGCCTGCTGACTGCGACAGATAGAAAAGCTCTCTGCAGCAGTGTCTGCTGGAATGTTTTTTAATTATCTCTGGAAAGTATGGACTGTGTATCATCATTAACTGGACTAAACACTGACGGTCAGTGAGTCAGGTACCAGTAAACGGTGCAATTAACAGCCAGAGGAGAGAAGTGTATTCAATCTGAAAGCTTTCTTTCTCAATCCATCTCCACTCATCACCCAAAGTGCTGAGCAGCGGACTTTTACTTTCAATTACATTAATCAGGTTAATTCCAAGTTAAAGTCAACATTTTAATCAAGAAGCAGAGAAGTAGAGGGCTGAGGGGAAGAAAGGAAGGAAAAGAAGGGCAAGAGGAAGCAGGAGGAAAGGAAAGGTGCAGGGAAAGAAAGCAAGACATTAAAGTGATAGGCACCACTGAAAAAATAAAATTAAATAACTAAGGAATAAGCTTTTCTGTTGGACCTCTAAACTAAAGGGATTAGCATTTACCTCCTGTGTAACTTTGGTATACTGGGCAGTTGCAAGGGGAAACTGGACTATATCAGAGCAGCTTCAGAAATGCTGTATTTTATGGAAAAAACTATCCATACAAATATCTCTTCAAAAGACTCTGTAATGACCTGAGTCACAGACCCATCACACCATGACTTCTCTTTGCCCAGGCAGAACTCTCCTGCATGCCCTGTAAAGCTTAAAAACATTGCATACCTAGAAAAACTACCAAGTGCTCCATCACACTGAACAGGAGTTCCACCTGCACCCACAGGTGAATGAATCCCATTAGAGATCAGGTACTAATGACTACAGAAATATGGCATTAAGTCTTTCAAAAAAGCCTACTCTGATGTGCCCATTTTATGTCCTTGCCAGAGATTTGTTTAACTAAGTGAATAGAGATGCCCAGCTTCCACTGGATTTCCAAAGGACCTGGGAGCCTAATTTCATTGAGCTCCTTTACTGATCACATTTACAGATGATCCAGATTTGCAAAGGAAACCACATAAAGGACTGAAAGGTTCATCTGGGCTGAAGGTCCTCCCTCTTGCCAGGTGAAACATAATGTGTGTGGGGTGAGAAGCAGAGATTTAAGAGTTTTGGCTTTGGCCCATCACACCCTTTCTTTCAGAGTTGCATTAGTTACACAGAAAGTTCAAGGTGCAGCTCCTGTTCTACAGAGCCCTGCTGAAGCCTGAGTCCTGAGGAGCAATCTCACTGGCTGTGTGTTTCAGGACTATCTCCTGGACAGTGAACCTGCAAGTGCTTAGACTGAATCACTCATTTTGGGCCTGAACAAAGTCTGCTAATCCTTGGCTCACAGCACAATGCCAGTTTCTTCTCTTGGAGTCTTCAACAGAAGTCAGAGGGACATTCAGTACACAGGAAAACAAATGCTGGAGGAAAGCAAACTTTCTGTAGGAAGGAAGCATATGATAGAACAGATTGACTACCAGGAACACTTAATCACCTCCTGACTCTAGTACAAACCTCACCCATGACCTTGGATGAATCGTTTCTCCCAGACACATTAACCATGCAATGGAGACAGCAGTGCCACTGCTGTTGCCTTTCCAAAGCACTTTTACATAAAAGCTGTAATTTAGCATTATTATTGTTATTATATTTTATTATTAATGACAATTTTTAATTAAAGTCCTCTTAGGATCATATCACACCTTTGAGCCAGCTATATCATATCTTTGAGCCAGCTAGATCATATCTTTGACATCTCTCAAAACCAGAATAATCATACATTAGGAATCCAGCGCAACAAAACAGTGCAGAGGGATTGAGAAGCACACAAGAGAAAGATATACTTAAAGTGAGGAAAAGCTCACAACGTGAAGACGCCTGTATGTGCTACCTACTAAAATTCAAGCTTTGCGGTCTTTGAAGCAGCAGCAGGCATTGTGGTTCTGTTCCCATGCTTGTGAGGTTTAATAGCATATTAAGAACCACATGTCCCAACTGAGCAGAATAGTACCTGCTTTTGGAAGGAAGCAAGAAACAATGAAAATGTTCCCAAAAGCCATCAGGAGCAGAGTTCCAGAGCTTTCTCCCCAGCAGGAACTCAGTTCCAGCACTTCTGAATTTACATTTTAAAAAGTTACTTGCTGTCTCACTTGAATAAGGAAAGAAATCATGCAAAAATAGAAAGACCGGAGTAAATAAAAGAAGAGAAAGCAGTTAATTAGTGGCTCTGATCAAGAATGCCCTGCCGTGCTCATTCGTCCTCCGGCCTTCTCCACCCTGTGCTTGGTGCTCTGCTCAGAGCCGCCTGCAGCAGCAGAGACCCCTGTGTGCCTGCTCCCTCACCTCAGCTCACCAGCTCAGCTCTGCAGCACAGCTAGAGCTGAAACAACCCCCTGTGACACCTTAACCAGCACTCCTGAACACCAGTCTCCCTAGAAACATCTCATTCTTCTGCCTCCCTCTTCTCACTATCACAGCCAGGGAGCACAACAGGTTTCAGCAGTGACAGGAAAACACCTCTTTCCTTAGGAGTAGAAAGAAAGGTAGGAATGTGATGATTTAGCAGATTAATTTGGCATCCCAACAGATTGTGTACTGATAAGGAAAGATGCTGCCAAGGTCAGTGAAAACAGCAAACTTGCGGAATCTGAGAATCAATGCCCAAGTCAGCCAGGGCCACCAGAAGTGTGAGTTTTGTGACACAAGCGCTGCAGCTCTGGTCACACGATTCTGCTCCTGAATATGCTACTGAACTGTTCATAACCACGGCTCCATCATTCCACCACACCTTGGACCTTTCCTAGGCTGCACACCTCTCATGGAGCAACTCTGCAAAGAAGGACTTAAACCCTGATAAATAGATGGTTGGCAGAACCACAACTAAAGTTGCAATAATAATAGCAAAAATGGAGTTATAGCCATCATTTGTTTCACTTGGACTCGCTAGGAAAGTACAGAGCTCAGTGAAGCTTTTCTGTTGTGGTTGCAAAACTGATATGTCATCCTGGTGTTTCTACATCATTAAAATCTCTGCATGTACATATGGCTTTACCACATGCCTGCAGATAGCCCAGTTCTTGACAGGCTGATTCTACAGACCACTGAAATGCTACTAAGAATAAGGCACCTTTCTATATAAAAAATAACCCATATCCTGAGTGCTGAGGAACTCCCATATCCACCTCCATCTGGCAAGGCAATCCATCACATTCTAGGTTGCAGGTAAGAAAATCAAAACATAGAACAGGAAAGAGTGATTTTCATAAAAAGGCTCAACTCTTATGATCTCTTCTTTCTATTCAGCAGTCCTATCCCTCAGGATCCTCAAAACAAGGTTAGGCTGATGTGTTCACTATCTTAATTCACTACCAACTGTGTTGAATTTCACGTTCCACAATACGGCCTTCCTGGGGCTCAAATCTTCATCTTTTGCCCTGCACATACACCTGGTGACTTATACACCTATCTTACTGTGTGCTTTGAAATTGGAGCCACATTGCCATGATGCCTGCTGATTCCTCTCATCCTGAGGCTCTGGGAAGTGATGTGGAGTGGAAAGCAGAATTAGTGGTCCTGAAACCATTGGCAGAGCTCCCATTTCAATGTAGTCCAAGGACAAACTGTAAATCACAGCTCTTAGGGATGGAAAATGTCTGGGAGGTCACATTCTCCTCTGAATACACTGCACCTGCTGAAGGCTTAAGGATCCTCAAAACACTGCTCTCCTCAATAGTGTGGGAAGTTCTAGGGAGAAAAAAGGAGAGTCTCCTGTTCCACTCCCTTTTCTTTGCCAAGAGGATCTTGTTGAAGGATGGGATATTGATTATTCTCCCTCCAGCCTCTCCAGCAGTACAAGGCCTTGGCCGGATGGAGTCAGACTCAATCATAATTGCATTTGCATAATACATTTTACCTTTCTCTCCTCCGCTGTAGTTTTCTGAACTTGCCAAGTTGCAAGCTGACCCTGTGAGCCAAGGTGTGATTAACTGAGAAATTCACAGCAGCGCCACTTTAATCAAAGGGGACAGAGGTTACAACAGCTCAATATTAGCGATAACCAGCCTTTGATCCACAGAGCTAGGCCAAGCCTGGCAGGCAAGCTGCGAGGAAATGCACCGTCAGGGCTTTTGTGGGGAAATAATACCTTATTAACCCCTTCATTTAACCTGCTGTGGGTGAGCAGAGAGAATCACCAGAAAAAAACCTCTCTTCCAGAGTCTTAATTACAGCCCACAAAGCTGCTGCTTCTTAAAACTACACCTAAAGGTGTTAAATTCCAGAAAAGAACCACCTCCATCTCTCAAGACCTCTAGACTGATTTGTGAGGGCAATGACAGCTTCTAAATACTCCTGCTGCTACTCTAGACTGACCACCAATGCGCTGACAGAGACACAACCCAGGCTATCAGCTTTTAACAATTCCCAACAGGTCCACACACACGGGCAGTGTTTCCAAGTCCACTCTCCCCACTGTTGCAAAGCCCTGGCCGAGTCACTCAACCCTTCCTTTTCTTCACTTCTGGTCTTTTGCCTGGCAAAACACGGTGGAGTTCCAGTAGGATCTAACATAATGTAGCTAATCAGATTAAAATTTAATGTGAACTTCAACAAATAATTAGAGATCATTCTCATAATCAGGTTGCACTAAAGATAATACAAAGTCTAAACAATTGGAGAAGTACTATTTAATAAGATATATGTTAAATTCAATATGTGGTCCTGAATCAGAAAACAGACACAGAATCCCAGAGGATAAGAAGGTCACAGTTTTGGTAACTATAGAGAAATTGAAAATTCTCATTTTCTAAAAAATTTCCAATTTTGAAATTTGTTTAGCATGGGACTGGAAATAATCCACACAGAATGAAATCCATAATAGAATACATTTCCTGGCAAAAACAAATTTGGGTCAATCAAAATGTTTTATTTCAATAAAACAAAATTTAAAAAATAATTTTCTGATTTAAAACCCCTATGAATATTACAGAATCAAACATCTTTTTGGAAAAAAAAGTAACTTCAAAGTGAAAAACACCTTTTCCTTTTGAAGAAGTGAAATGGAAGGTGACAATTCTACCAACAGCTTTCTGTCAAAAACTGTGAAACAAAATATCAGTGAAACTGACATTTCAGAGATACGTTTCTCTTTTCAGTTAAACATTCTTCTCTGGTTGGGAACGCCCTTCTAAAACCAATCCATTCCCTTAATTATCTTTTTTTGAGAGGACACGGAAAAAGGAAGTGCCATCTTCCTGAATGCTTTTCATTCACCCACTCTTACCATCTTCTCTCAAATGAAGACTTGGCCAGAGAACCAGGAAGAAGTCTCACCTCTCCTGCACAGACCAAAAGGACACAAAGTTTTCCAATCAAGACTTTGGCCCAACATTCTTTAAGTGAGGGAAGAGTTGTCCTTAAATAGGGCCAGCAAGGGTGGAGTAATTACCTCATATACTCCCAAAGCAATGCATTGAGGAGTCCAAGTACTCTGACACTGAAAATCAGACTTTCCAGTACAGTCATATTACAATTTTGGGTCATGGCTTAAAAAAATAAATTACTTGAGTCTGTTTTTGAAGGGTTATTTCTAGATACCTCCAGGAGTCCTCAATTTGAAAAGGAAGGGTTTGAGAACCACACATCTTTCCCAGACTGTTATTATGACTATAGACAGCTGCAGGGAATTGTTTTGTTTAACAGGTGACTAAAGCCCAGCAGACCCTCTGCAAAGGCACACCTTAGCTGGCAGAAGTCAACTCTCATCCTGTGGATCACAGTTGTATAGGTCTCAGCTCCTCCCATACCACTTTCTCCTCATCACTTCTTGATGGACCATCCTCTGCTACTCCCACCACATCTATTTACCTCCTTTCTCTTCAACATCTTGGTTTTGTGTCTTATTCATGAAAAGTTTCCAGAAACATTGAAGGAAACAACAGGAAACCTGATTCTGACAGAAGGAAAGGCACTTCAGCAAAGGCATGATATATACCAAAAACCTGAGTTGCAGTTTCTAACCTGTCCCCTGTACCTCAGTAAAACAAACATCAGTTACCTGTAACATGAACCAACCCTCTGACCCACTGGTAGAGTATGACAACAGATATCACACCAAGCCCACTCAGCACATTCACCTCTGCTTGCCTGCCTGCTATCAGGAGTCTTTGGCCACTTCCTCCCCCATTCTTCTCTACCCCCTGCACATCCAGTCATTAATTGATCCCTGATCATCTCACAAATATATTTCCTTCTCTCCCCAGGGCAGGTCCACCCGCTTTTCCCTGTTCTCTCCATTAACACGGGTCTCACATCACCATGCACAGCAGCACACGCACAGCTCCAAACACCTCAGGGCAGGCACATCATTTCCAATTGTGAGCAAATGCTGTTGGTTTTCATTAATCTGCAGACACTATATTTGCCAATTTCTCCAACTTTTCTTTCTCACTCTCTCTTTCTGCTCCAAGGCAGGTGAGTGCATCAATTTTCTTCTCATCTGTGGCAGTTAAATTAAATGGAATCGGCCTGATTGCTGAAAATCAAAGAGAAGGCTGATAAAGCAATTAAATCCCTCTAATTCCTCCCCTTGAAAAGGTGCAGCTTGGCTCAGAAGCTAATTAACTTCATAATGAAAATCCTTCTTCACCTTTTTAGGCTTTCTTTCACTCTTGTTTTTGGTAGAGGTGGTAGGTTGCCTATAGAAGAGGGGTGTTACAGTGGTAAGCATGGCTCCCTTGAACATGGCAGACAACCAGGTGCATGCATCACTGCACAGCTTTCCAAGGGCCTAATGTGAGCCAGTTCTGCTGTGTAGGACTGGAATGTGCTGTGGTGTTTGCTCTGCAGTTGCACAAAAGATCTCGGGCTAACTTGTTCGTCAGTAGCTTTCAGGTTTACCCTGTGCCCAGCCCATGAAGACTATCAAAGTCTAATCCCCTTGTAACAGCTTCAGCTACAGCAATTCCAAGTTTCATCTCTGAGAGTCATTAAATTTCTCATACAACAAAACAGCAGCTTCACATTAGACAATTAATCTTAATTGTTACAGTCATAAAGACAGGTAGGCACAAATCTTTAGAACTCTGAACTCCATCTTCCTTACTGCAATTCAACTTAGCATTAGGATGTTTGCTGCTTCTCACTTTCATTTTGTTGGGATTTGGAAGCTATCTCAGATTTTAAGAGGTATCTTTCAATTCTCTTACAATTAAGAGAATTTTCATCCTATGCCATGCTATGTTCTGTTTTTCTCTGATCATGCTCCTCCCAGTACCAAAGTACCCCACATTATTCTACGTCCAGTCACAATCCAGAGTGTGAGTGAGATCAAACTCCTTGTGCTCCAGGACAATCCACCCCAGTCATGAAGCTCATACAAGTGATGTATTTCAATTTGCATCTGCCAGGACATATACAAAGGAGCACTGTTGCAGCAGTACTCTGGCATGCTGAATCTCTAGGCAAAGCCTGGTCCTTCACCAAACCTTAATCCCTTTAATTTGTCAACCTGGGAGTCAGTAACTCCAGTGAAAAGTTAAGGGGACAAATACCTTTCAGTATCATGCCACTTTAACTACATAGAAAATATTACAAAAGTATTGTAATACAAATATACAAGGGGAAGACAACTGGTGTTCATGACATATCTCTGTACACCCTGGCATCTAACTTTCCACCAGGAAAACCCGTTTCTAATTTCCAGCATTATTCCTCCTATTAGAAACCTGTTTCTCAGGTTAAATTTACATCCCCTTTTGTTATAAAATAGCTTCAGTTTTCCAGGTTAAGTAGCTCTTTGCTAACTCTTGCTAATTTTTGCCAAACACGTAATTAATGTATTCTGTATATGAACATTTATCAAAATTTTACCAAATATGAAAGGAAGTATATTCTACTAATATTAATGACAATATCCTATTCACCTCTGGGAAAGGTTAATTTTGCTATTACTTTTATCTTTTGTTCAGAACTGAAGAGGGAATTTTGCTTCCTAAAAATAATTAACTGACCTGTCACCTGTCCCTGATGAAACTTGCCATGGGGTTTTTAATTACCACAAATGTTCTGATCAATGCTGCTGTACCACATACAGAGAGCAGTTCTCTTAAAATAATGTAGAATCCCCAGCAAAGCCTTGAGACCATCTTTTGTCTATAGTGAAAAGTCTAGTTTTGCATTGTATTTGGAAACATCTAATTTATAGGACAGAAATGCTTTACAGCACAGAGTTTAGACTAATACTAGTTTTTACTTGGACTGCTATTTGTTAGGACCTCACAATATTGTATAAAGAAATATTTTGTGCACCCCCTGCTAACTCCTCAGCACTCTTCTCTCTACTCTCTGGAGGAAGCACTTCTGAATGGACTCAGGCTAAATCCCAGTAGAGCCTCCTGCCTGGTTTGAGAGGTATAACCAGGTCACATCCCAAGGAGGTGTGGCCTCAAGCTGTTGGCATCCCTGTGTTATCCTTGCTTTGACAAATGGTTTGTTTTTGCTGCAGCAGTAAATCTGACAGCCATTGTTTACTCCTCTGTCTATGCACTCGTCAGCAGGAATGTGCACAGCTCTGCAAACCCCCAAGCCCCTGGCTAACAAATGGCTGTGCACTCCATTAGTGCTCCCTCTCCACCATGGAAATCCCTGTTTGCAGGCATTAGAAGATATGCAGGGGGAGCCTCTGACCCTATGCCCAACATCTGGGGACAGAAACTTGGGTTCACAAAGCCCAACTCCTCAAGGAGTGCAGCATCCACTACCTATTGTCCAGTCAGGGGGGCAAACCTTGTGAGCTGGATCCATGTTAGACCCCATGTTTTACTAACAGCCAGGATTTTGCTTTTAACATCCCAGAGATTCTCTTTCACCTAAGTGACATCCATCACATGCTTAAGGATATATTACGGGTTTGGTTATCAGCAATGCTAATATTGCTGAAGAGTTAATATTTTGTGATTGCCAGTACCACTTTACTCTGGGTTTCTCAAAATATGTGAGCAATGTCAGCCCTCTGGCATCCCTGTAAGGTCACCCGCCATGTGTTGCCATTCCTGCAAATGAAGGAGGCATAAACACACAGTAATTTGTCAAGGTCACATAGGAAGCTAGTGCCAAAGTAAGGATTCAGGTGTCTCAATCCTAAGCATTTGCGTTAATGAGAAGATAAAACAGTTACACATTTGGTCCACCACAAGTTGAATAGGTATGGAAGACAGAGGAACCTTAAGTAGTTACTCTGTAGTGAGGGTGCTGAAAAGGGAGAATAACAGACCCATCTACTAGTGCATTGTGTGCATCTCTATCTAATGCACAGTTTCACTTATTCTATGTATGTGATTTTGCAACCGTTTTCCCTAGAAAATCTACCACTACTTAGACAGTAGAGGACCAGATCTTCTGTTTATCATCACAAAAAACGTGGTGTGCTTTAGGATGCATGCCACCAAATATATACTGAATGTTTATTTCCATCTCCTTGTAATGTTTTTCCTTCCTTATTAACAAGGCACCCTTAAGGTTCATCTAAAGCTCCAGGGTTCCTTTTTGGGCCACTCTGCTCCAAGCAGCATGTAAGAAACAAGACGCTGTCAATCACCTGCCTGTGAACTGCAGGAATGTGTCACACCAAGGGGAAACGTGCAACATAATGAGACCTTTGCACACCCTTCAGTACTGGTAAGCAGGAGGCTTATGAAAGCATGCTCACTGGAATACATATACACATCTGAGAGGCATAAATACACACAAACATTGGCTCCGTAAAGACAGGCACAGGCAGAAGCTTCCTTAAAACCCAACACATCAAACACACAGAAACAAGACATGAACACACAGATGGGTACACACAGGTAAACAGGAGCACACAAACTCAACCCTCATGAACACAGACTCACAGCATAGGAGACACACAGAAATGAAAAGTGCCTGCATTCACACACACACAACCAGAGCCACATTGAGACAGTGCCCCGTACACAGGCTAAAGAAGTCACAATACAGCACAGGAGGAAATACCCAGCCACTTGCACTATTTAGCAATAAAGGTCTTTTCCATCCTTCCTTTCACCCCTGTAGGGAGCAGTACACGGGATGTAGGGCCCAGGCTATGCTGAAGGCAGAAGAGTGACATCATTCAGCTTGGGCATCCTTAGCCAGGGCACAGAGCACTGAGGGTATCATAGCCTAGGTTAGGCATTAGGGAACATGCCTAGGATGACTGAGCAGGAGAACGTTTGTATTTCAATAAACCAGGGGCTGTAACAATCTCTGAACTGAACAGCTTAAAGCCTTGTTAAAAGCAATGGTGCAGCATTCTAACCGGAGGGGCCGCGTTGTCATACAAATGAGATGAGTTTATTTTCTGAGCCGTACCATTTGTTCTGACAGGCAGGGCGGCTGTAAAAGCTGGCGAGGGCGCAGCAGGGGGCCCGGCTCTGCGCACAGCGAGAGACCAAGCAGAGGAGAGGCAGAGCTGCACCAGAGCTTGGACCCAGACCAAGTCCCTGCCTCTACCTTCTGTAGGCAACAGCCTTGCAAAGAGACTAAGAGATGAACCAGCCGGCTGTAATACTGTGGAACAAATGTATTCTAATGAGAGGTGCCTGGCAGCCCCAGGGGCACCGCACACGCGCCCATCTCCTCCTGCCCTGGCTGCTCCACGCTGCCCAGAGCTGGTTTCCAACAGCCAAAGATGCTGCACAGGGCACTGGGACACACAGTGGGGGAGCACACTCAAGTGCTCTCCTGTGTTGCTCCAGGCCAAGTTGCTAGGAAATGTTTACCAAGGTGTCACCTGTGTCTCCCTGCTGGAATGAGATACAGGCAGCATCCAGATTTCCCTGTCACCTGGGCAGTTGGTGATCCTGTGGTGGGTCTCCTGCATCCATTGTCTGTCTCTCCATGAAGATGTCAGAAGGCCTCTTCCACTTCAGGCCAAGAAAAGGCTTTACAAAAGCAATGGTAACTTTGTCCCCATTTCTCTAGTAGAGAAAATAAGCTGCATAAAGCAATGTAACTAGTTTGAAAACTGATAATAAGACAGAAAGTCTCTTTCTAAAAGACGAGAGAACACAGATTCCTTACTCTGGGAATATATCAACCTGGTAGCAATGGGGCTGCTACAGGTTATACCACAGAAACTGCCAACAGAGACCTGGAAAACACAGGCACAAGTGTTCCAGAGCAGTTGCTATAGCCCAGAAACCAACAGCAGGCATAATGACTGGAGTTTTACTTGCAGAATGTCATTTGTATTGAAACTATCGACATTAACCCCTTGATAGGTACCACGGATGTTTTATCACTTCCCCTCTGACCAGCTTGCCAAGTTTCTATAGCAAAGCTTCACCTTACAATGGCAAAAGGATGCCATTTTCTTTTGGCTGCTGGGGCACCATGACAACCAAACTGTAGCCACTTTCTCCTAATAACCAACAACAGATACAGGGAAAGACAGGGAAGCCAGCCATCATGGTTTTGGGTGGTTTTGTCACCAAAGCAACAGTTTGCTGGTTTTGAACAGACAGTATGTTTCCTCCAGATCTGGAAAGAAACTGTACCTGCCAGTCTCATTGATTCAGAGTTTAGTCCATCCTCTGTCACTGTCAGAAAAGTGTTTATTCTTTTGTCATTTGTACAGGTCAAAAACTATATTCAGCTTCCAGCTCTTTATTTCTTGCACTTTCTCAGTTAGGCTGCAGAAATTGGGAACTTCTGTTCACTGGCATTAGCAGCCAATGATAAAATAAAGATATTTCCCATCCCATCACCAGTTCCAAGAAGCATTTAGCCACCCACAGTAAGAAGCAGGCAATAGGAGAGCAGGGATGATATTTCCCCTTTCGCATATATATTTTGAACTCTTTTAAATGGGTTGGGAGCCTCTAAAGGACAGAATTTTTAAGTTCTGCCTGCACAAAATGATCCAAATATTTTCGAGGTATGTATAATGAGAGCAAAGAGACTGCACTAAACTCAGCACTATGAGGACAATCTGACTGCGGAAAGTAGCAGGGTAGGGATAACACCCTGGAGAATCACCATGAGATGGAAGCACCTCATCCAAACAACTCTAGACATCTGTGGTCTGACTAGGAACATCCATGAAGACAAAGGTAGGCATGCCTTTTTGGTTCCTATAGGAATTTCACACCAAACTTCCAAAGTCTGTTTTTAATACCTCATTAAATAGCAACAGTTAGGCTTTTCTTACTTTGACCCTTTAACTAACTGCCTAGCATCTCAAATGTGAATTAAAGCAAGCAAAATAAAAGTAAGAAAGGCTTCTTCTATTTGTATTAATTTCCTGGGCATCTTGTGCAGTACAAATACATGTAGATGTGGCACTTAGGAATATGGTTTAGTAGTGAACTTGGCAGTGCCAGGTTAATGATTGGATTCAATGACCTTGAAAATCTCCAACCTAAACAATTCCATGATTCTACATAGCAGACTTCCCAGTTCTGTTCCAATGAGGAGTTGATACAGCCCTAGCTCTATATTCTTTGTGGCATGATAGTAGCATCATCCTGATCAGCAGTTTGGATCAAGTCTACTTGATAGAAGAATAAATGAACTGACTATTTGGTTGCACTCAGTTGAGTTCAAAGGAGGGGAAGGTTTTGGATCATTTCCTCATTATCAGTCTCTGGCTGCTCCACCTCCTCTTCTCAGTGTGCCAACATAACTTATTCCAAGGCTTGTTGGGGTAGGGGATAGAAGAGGAGAACAAGGCAGACAGCCAGAGGATGGTCTCAGTCCTAAGGTGTTAGAGTGTGACAGCCCTCTTTGGCCAATGCCCTAGAAAATGAATTCAAGATGTTCAGGCTAACAGCATCCAGTTCAACTCTGACACTGCACATTGGGTACAGTGGGGATATTACATGCACTCATCTCCTGGATACACAACAGTCCCTGTAATTCCTGACCAACACTGGCCAAAGGTTATATGTACTTGAGACCCCAAAGCTCAGACAGAGCTAGGGCTCATAGATAATATTTTACATATATCTGGCACTAACATATGACTCTAACAGTCCTGTTAGCATTGAACACCTGCAACATCAAGCAGGAGAGCAGCTTATTTCCAGGAGCAACCCCCGCCAATCCCCACATACTCTTGGGGTCTTATTTTCAAAGAGAGATAAATGGTGCTTTTAATTAGCACCTTCCATTTTCATTTGAGCCTCAGGGTTTTTGGAGCTGGTCCCAAGAGGGAGACCAGGAATCTGAGGAAAATCAATCTTAATTCAAACCAGTAATAAAAAGCAGAACACTTGCTTCAGAGGGCTTTCAAAGAATGTCTTCAGCGTAAACTCTCCTTTCATAACCTTTGGCCTCCTAATGCAGTGAGGAAGAGACTCTAAGAAGTGCTTTCATTCTTGTTTCATTCTACTTTTTTAACATTTCCCAACCGAACTGGTAAAAATAGAGAGCAGAAGCCCATAATGGCTACATCTAGGCAGTGAAAACTTATGAAGGAAACCTGAAAAAGTGAAAAAATAGTCCAGAGGCCTCTAAACAAACCAGCAGCTGAGCTGACTATGATGCTGTTTCCCAAAATGATGATGGAAATACTGTACTCTTCATTGTCTGATCATTGTCCAGGAAAAGCCAAGAGATAGCTGGAGATGGTGTAGTTTAAGCAACCTAAACATGGCTTTGGAGGAAAATAACATAAATTAGTGTTCATAAGGCTTATCAGAATAACCTAAACTCATTTCCACCTATAGAAATGCCAGAAGGTCACAGATAAACTACTCCACAGACATGTCCTCTGCTCCTCTCCTGCCCCTTCACCAATGCAGATTCTTAGCCCATTATGCTATTCACTGTCTAACCATGCAGTCATTTCACTATGCAATGCTTCCACTTTCCATATAAAAAACTGAGGCTCAGAGGGACTCATCTCACCAGGTTTTTGCCACATTAAAACTATAGTTTCATCTATGTAGGCCCTCTATGGACAATGGAGAGAGCATTAACACTAACAGTAGTAACTTACTGTGTAATTACAGGTGGTAACAACTACAGTGTAGGTAAGTACCCTAGAATGAGATCACTCCCAGATATTTAACACAAGGTGAGACAAGCCCTACCTTAAACGGTTTTCTCAGAATTATATAAGAAGTCTGTGCTCAAATAAAGAATTGCTTCTCCTTACCTGAAGGCATCCTAGACACATAAAATATGCTGTGGTTGCCCAGCACACAGTGGAAGGTGCCAGAAATTACACAGCTTTAGTCTCTGCATTCTGATTCCATCTTTCTGGATGTCACTAATCAGACAGATCTGCCCAATACCCTCAGCAGTTCCTTCCTCAGCCAGACTACTTGAACCTATCCAGACTATTACTGGACATGCCTGCAACAACCCTCTGCCATCTTTCCCACAGTGCCTTCCAGGTGCAAAAAGGAGACACAGCCAAGCTCTCTCTCTCTGTGTCTGGTTTTCTTGATGCCAAGGGTAGTAAATAAATAAAATCACCCCATTTCAGGGTGAGTAAAACCCCTGCTTAACCATCTCAATTTAATTTTAATCTATAAATAGTACAAGATGAAAGCCATCACAAGAGAGTGACAGACCTCCCAAGAAACCCACTAGTTAAGAGCTCCTTGTTAAACTGAATGTTAAACTGCATTAGGTCAACCATGCAACAAATAACACCAAAAAGTAAGTTACAAATCTCAGAAGGAATGTTTATTCTCAGATGCAACACTGGTGTCAGTGTACCAGGGAAAGCCAGACCTGGGGAGTAAAGATACTACTAAGACAATGAAAGAAATATCCACACGGACCCTGTTCCAGAAGATTCAGAGCTTTCCAGCTGGGAAGGAGCACTCAGACAACAGATAGGACTGTAGACCTGATTCTTCAGACAAGAAGAGAGGATGGAGTTGGTATCATTACCCATACTGAAAATGCAAAAGGACCCCAGACACAGAGTTCAGATATGAGAACAGACACTCTGAACTTGTTGATCAACAGTGAAAAAAGAGGATGCCACTGAGACCTCATCCTGGAACCCTTCCCAAGCACTAGCCCTGAGCAGCAACAAGCTCCCAGACTGCTGGCTCCAGAACCCACTTAGAATGCCAGAATCCTGGCTGTGCAACCTGCCACATGCTTGCAGAAACCTGCTTCCCTAATTTAATGCAAGCTTGTGGAGTTTTGTTTCTGGAACCCATCCTGAGCAGCAGCAAGAAACTGCAATGGGACTGGCCCAGGCTGTGCAATAGCATTGTCTCACTCCGCCTTCTAGCGTGACCATACACCAGCAACATCCTCGTTCTCAAGCCCACGGTGGATGCAGTCAGAATGCAGTCTGTTGGGAAATGTAAAAACACTGATCAAATTCTGCTTGTGAAGTTCTGGATCAGTAAATCCCTCCAGATACACCAAGGACATCTACACTGAGTAAAAATATTGTTTTGGAACCCACCCTCAAACATTTGCAAGATTTTTTAGAAGGATGCAATGCACAGCAGTATATTTTTTTTTTCCCCACAGAGGTTATTGTTAGAGTGCAAAACCTCAAAACCTACAGATGCAGTGATGCTTTCTTCAGTAGAGAATTCCAGCTGAGGTCCAGAGGGCAGATCCTCACACCCACACCTTTATCTGCCTCTTTAATACTGCTTACAAAGAGAATAAAACAGCAGAGAGCACCGGTTTGTGATGTTCCTGGCTGGACAGCCCTTGGGATCTCTTCAACAGGGTTTAGAGTCCAAGTAAGGTACGAGTTTATACAAAAAGATCATATGCACAGATCAGAAATTTTCCACACATTGTGACCTATCACTCTGGGGCATGGTTTCTCTCCAGAGGAGCATAAAGAGAAAGAAAGGGCAAAAGGAAAATAATGTTTTCAAAGAGAACTTACTGCATCTGTACATCAAGACTCCAAACATTCTCTCTTTTCCTGCATACCCTGTCAGTCTAATACCAGTTATAAGAAGTCCTACACCCCATTCCATATGGACTCTCCATGAGGCAATACTCCCATCCAGGCCTGAGGAGTACAATGAATGGGGATAACTTCCAAATTTTTGTCACATTGTACACACAGTATGCAACAAAGCCACTTAAAAATAAATGAAGGGGAAAAAAGGGAAAACATAGAAAACATGAAAACATAGAAAAAAAGACCACACAACACAGTTCAACATGCTAGACAGAGAGAGGACTTTTTTCTTCCTTTTTCTGGACATTTTTCCCCAAGCCATCATCTTTACATAGCCTTTACAGTTTCCTGCTGTTGTAGCCTTTGGAAGAAGGCTGAGGGCAGCTAGACACAGCCAGAGTGCTTCAGAGACTGAGTGCTGGGGCTGGTTGTACTTGCTGACAGGGAGGTAAAAGGGTACCCTTTAGCTGAGAGGTATTTGAGACTATTAAGGATGCAGCTACACTATGGTACATGACAGTGGCCTGGCTAGAGAGAGCTCCACAGCTACAAAGTACATATGATGCCAGCTTAGCAGGCAGCAGAAGATTGCCTTGGTAAGGGGTAAAGAGTCACTACTGCAGCTCCTGTGTGGCCACTGGCCTCATCACAGGCACAAGAAGCCTCACCAGGCCAGAAAGCATGGGAATAGGGCAGTGCTGAGCACCAGCCACCCTTGCCCCATAAAGCTAGCCAAACAATTTCCTGGCTGCTGATTAGGTCTCAAAATTTGTGCTTCTTCTGCGAAGTCATATTTTCATTTTGGTACATTCTCCTTAGTGAGAAGTGACATAGGGCTCTTCATCTAAATCAGAGCCAGGGTGAAAACTGAACTGAAAGTGGCATATCACTGCCGATTATTTCCACTTCATCTTACTTCAAGAAAATTACATTTCAGAAACACCTGGTAGAAGAAGCCAGGGCAAAGCTAGGAAAACACGGAGACTGCTTCAGGTCATTAATCCATAATTGGGGTGGGGCAACCAGAAAGGTTTACAGATACCTTTACACTTCCATCCCGAGTTTCAGCTAAGGCAGCTTGGATGCAAGGCAGGATAAACGCCTATTCTCTCTCCGTCTATCTCCCTCTTTCCCCTCCCTTTCTCTTTCTCTCTCAGTGAATCCCAGAGGGCACATTTCCGTGCCAGAATAAGCGTCTTTGTGAGGAGCGAAGGGAATGCACAGAGCCGCTAATGAGAACAAAACTGGAAAGCAAAACCTCGGGCTGGGGAGAGCCTTCCTCCCTCGCTCCCTCCTCCTCCTCCGCAGCGCCCGGCACCCTCGGCGGAGGGCTCGGGGCTGGGTGCCCTGACCTCTCTGGCTCTCCTACCCGTCTGCTCCAACTTCCCTGCCTTTTTAAGGCAGGCTGCAGAAAAGGCAGCAGAACAGCCTTTATCATGCAAATAACAAGAGTAAATGGGCAAATTCCCCGGTGGGCACTTGAGTGAAATGCAGAGCTTCTGGCAGCGGGGAGGGGGGGTAGGGGAGGGGGTGCTTTATTTGCAGGTCTCTGTTCTAATTTAACTGCGATGGCAGCTAAAGGAGACACTAGGGACCTGCTCTCATCCTTGGCACTTCCCGGCGCCTGCCAGGGCCACAGGCAGGGAGCGCGGAAGATGAAGGAGGGTGAGCGGCGGCGAGGCTCCAGCGCCCAGGTCTGCGGCGCTGCCAAGACCCAACGATGCCTGCTGGGCACCTCCCCCCTCCCGAGGGAATCCTGGAAAAAGAGCAGGGAGGAGCGTGGGCTCGGCAGGGAGACGCGTGTGATTCGCTCGCTCCCGGGGCTCCAGGGAGTGCCAGCTTCACCCCGTCCCTGGGAGACCTGAGGGCAGGCTGCTCGCCCGGCACCCCGGCAGCACCTGCAGCCCTGCGGGATCGGGTCAGGGCCACCTCCTCACGGCAGCAAAACCCCAGAGCCGCAGGGCCAGCGCTCGCTGCCGGCACGATCCCCCGGGAGCAGGTCGGGGCTCGGGTCCGATCCAGGCGAGGAGCCCGCCCGAGCACAGGACCACAGAGGAAATGGGGCTGGCATTCAGGGACCATGCAGCTGATAACCCACCTGCCGGTGCTGGTGGCACACAATGAGCTTACAGGCTCACACGAGTGAGAACTGGCTATTGAATCACCACCTTTGGGCTGAGACCAGGGGAGACTAATGGACTCAGGCCATTTTGTGCCGTTGTTCCTTCTGTAAAATGGGAATAGTACTCCTTAAGTGAACAGACAGCTTCATGAGCTGGGTGGGTAGCAAAATCTGTTCCAGTTACACACACACCCCCCAAAAACAAAAACACAAACAAAACAAACAAACAAAAAAACCAATAACAACAAAAAAAACCCACCAGACTACTCAGAGAACAGTGAAGGAGGGACATATACTGCAGGATGAATGCAAATGAAAAGCAGATGATGTAATCAGAGCCAGAGGGAAGATATGGTGTTAGGAAAAATCCACAATTTCAAACTTTTTCTGCAGATTAAAAACAAGCCCTACCATGACTGGATTTAAACCCTCAATCATCCTCACTTGCTTTCAAAGCATGTTTGGGAGCTATCCAGTCCATCAACTGCAAAGCCCAACACATGAGAAGCATCCCCAGTTTTCCAAAAGCTGTTGCTGTCTTTTTCTATCCTGGTTTCCATTGCAGTCAGCTCTGCTCAAATCAAGGATCTCAAAACATTATGCATCAGTTCTCATTGTGAAACTCACAGTTGCATTGGGATGGTGAGAAAAAATGCTCTTCTGTCCTTCAGGTAATGTGAGAAACTGAGATGGGCAGAAGTGAAGTGACAGAGTCAAGACAGTGGGACATATCAGTGGCAGAGCCAAACTTAAAAGGTGCATTTCCCTGCACGAAGCCACCCCTTATGATCCAAGCTACAAAACTTTCAAGATCTGGGACCTAACCTTCACCCTTCTCTCCCCATATCCAAAAAGTTGAAGCAGTGGAGTCACCTGTCCTGCACATGGCACCTCCCAGTTCCAGAAGTGGCACGCTGGGGAGCAGGCGAGGATGCCCAGCTGGCTGTCCCTGAGCAGCCCCAGCAAGGCTGAGGGTCCCTTCGCTGGCCTCGGGGAGCACGGGGGACACGGCGGCAGCCACGACTCATTTGGCATTCTGAGAGGCTGGGGCGCAGCATCCCCATGCCGGCAGGGGGTAAATGAGAGCTCAGACATGAGTTATTGGAGCACTTACGTTCCCAGATTCTCCAAAACGTTGGGAAAAGGACAAACTGTTTAGTTGTAAAGAGCCTGGGGGGGTGCGAACGGAGGGGGGGGCGAGTAAGGGAGAAGAAGGAGCTGTGTCAAACTAGTTTGCAGAGACTTTGAAATTGAACATGTAAGACAGGGAGGGAAAGAGGAGAAACCAACTTCCAAACTCCAGAGCTTAGCCTGGAAGCCCATAATCCTCCAATGTGGATTCTGACAGCAAATTTGGGACTTACCTAGCACCCGTCACCACCAGATCCAGTAAGGCTGGGAACAACAGTCCACAGCCAACTGCTACTACACGGCTTTCTGCTGGGCTGCATTGTTTGGGAGGCAGTTTCAGCTGTTCAGAAGAAAAAAGGAAAGCTGGGCAGAAGGGGAAGCACTAATTTTCATCAGAAAGAGACGGTTTGTAGGTACCACAAATATTAATCACCCCAACCATTTGATAGACATGCACCACATCTAGACCTAACTACAGTAAGTCTCAATCAAACAAGAAGTCTTAAACTAATTGGCACTAGTTGGTGATGCTGGCAACTATTTACAGACACGAACGGAATGGGACCACACCTGAACAGCGTCGTGAGCTGTTTATTTAAGAAGCATCAGTCTCATTACATGGCTACGGCAATGGATCGATGCGAGCAGCTGGCTATCCAGACACCTTTCTTTTTCCCACCTTTCCTAAAATCCTCTAATCCCATAGATTCCCACAGTTGGTCACAAGCTAACTAGTTGAACAGTGTGGAGGTCTCAGACACAGCTGCATGAAATAATGTTCAGGAGAAATAGAGTGAAACTGAGGGCTCAGTACACCCAGGTATGCACAGGACATCTCAGAAGAAACTTGGACTGAGTTCAAGTTCTGTAGCTGAATCCTCCAGTAATTAGAGATATACAACATAGGTTAGAAGGATCCAACTTTCCCATGAAAGAGCTGTAAAGTCCCCAGCAGCTAGCCCTCTTCAGCATCCCAACTATGGTGCAAACTGATCAACTGCTGGACCGATCAACACAGTGCAGTGAGCACCTGGCATTTCTCTACTGAACAGGGCTCAGAAAAGAATACAAAAAAGGAGGAAGAGGTATTAGAGAACTCTTGCCTAAATTGTGATAAATTTCTTGTGGTCTTTGGACTTTTTATTTGTATCATTATGCTGAGACATGTATCTTGCCATGATGAAATTTCACTGGCAGCATACGTCTCAGAAACACAGAAAATACATTTCCCTGAGCTTTTATTCATATCACTTCCATCCTACTGAGGACTATTTCCTAGTCACTGAAGCAGCATCTTTCAAAGGTTGCCTCTTCTGTTTTCTCCTTGGCACATGCAAAAGAAAATCCCCATCACAGAGTGAATACATGAAGGTACACTGGATGTGCCTGAGGGAACTGCCCTGTTCACTGACTGACAGGCAAACTTACAGCCCCCAGCATTTTGCAAGACCACACCTTTGGTGAAAAAACATTCAAAGTGAAGGTCCAGCCTTCTCAAAACTTTAGGAAAAGCTAACTTGAAGAAAGCAATTAGAATACTGTAATATACAGTAATCATGCCAGATATTACCACAATCTTGGTGACAAAGTCATCTGCCATAGGAACAGAATCATCACTGTTGTGTTGCCCTTCTGAAGATCTCTCTTCTCAGGACTACTACATTGATAACAGCACAGGAAAACCAAGTTTCATCACGTACAATTCCCATTACTTTGTTCCTGCGCCCTTTGAAGAATCCAGTCAATCAATCTGTTCTCTTTGTTTCACACTCATTTCACTTATGTTTGTAGATTAGTTTTGAATACACTTCTTAAAAATCTGCTATCCCTACCTCGTCTACTTCTCTCCTTTCTTCTTGGCACCATTCTTATATTTTCATGTATTTTTTCTCCACAGCTTTTCTCTCAAATTCTCCCTGATAAATTCCTTGTTTAATCTCTTAGATGTTCTTAAAAATAGCACATCTGATTTCTTTTGCCCCAGCCCTCCCTTCCCCATTTCACCATCACCCCACAATTCCATCTCCCAAGAACACTCCCCTGGCCTCACCTTCAAAACCGCCTCTTCCCACATATGTACCCCACCCTGCTTGCTCATTCATTTTCTATCTGCATCTCTCTCCTCCTGGATTCTTCTCTAAGTCTCAGTGATAAAAGTGCCAGATTGGAGTTGCTGTGTAAAGAGGGTTCATTTGCCATTTGCCACCATATGGGCCCAAAAGCAAAATCGTCAGCTAAGCGATTAAATCAAGTATGTCGAACAAAATGTTATGAACTGACATTATGGGTATATAATTTTATGCCATTTGTTGCCATCTGTTTATCTAAACAGCCACCATTCCACACAAACACACAGAAGTCTCTGCCACGCTCACAAGGCTTCGGTGCAGGGGTCACAATGCCTCCCTTTTCCTCCTTCCCTCTTTCTCTTATTCTGTCCTTCCATCCTCTCTGTCTGCATTCACCATGGGCTTGGAGTCTGGCCATAGACAAATCATCTGCTGCACTTCAGCATGGATTTAAAGGAAACAATCTCACAATAATCAAGGAGTTTGTCTTAGAGAGTAAGGTGTGCTCTCTTGCCTAAAGACTCTTGCCAAGTTCATGTCTATACAAGAAATTAAGTATCTGACCAGAAAGAGGGAAGAAGAGAAAGAGAGAAGGGAAATAGTGGTGGTCAGCAAACAGGTGTTGTTTGTTGATCCTCATCTGGGACAGAGAAGGAAAAATATAAGAATAGGCTCTACCAGCCTTCCTTGCTCACCGAGCTTTTTCTGTGCTTCATTTTACGTTTTCCTGTGTCTTGAAGTGGATCACAATCTATTTCAAGGTTAGGTGGTGGTTGTGACAGACTGCACACTGACCTGGTGACCCCATAGCCATCCTGTTTTCTGTAAGAATGCGAAGGCACCCACTACTCTAGAAAACACTTAACAAGCATAGCAAAGGATGAAACCATAAGCAGCTCCCTATGGGTTGAATTTATTCCTCAGTTTGAGGATTGTTCTGATACCTAGAGATAGGTATCAAAGAGATTATATGTACATAAAGATTAACTGTTTCTTTAGAAGCTATTTGTTCCACCAAGAACAGCCAGAACAGACACAAGATCCAGCATGATAGTTTATCTCAAGTCCTTAAAAACAGAATTCACCCATTTGCACCACTTTTTGAATCCAAGTTTCCACCATCCACATGGCTGGTTATGCAGATGAGAGACTGGGCTTTCCTGATGACCACTGAGAAGACACAGCAGTAATGATGTCTGAGCCAAGTACATTTCAACCTATCAAGTCTGTTCTCAAGGCTACCTCTTAAGAGAGTTAGCACCAAGCAACAAAAATAGCTTCAACCAATTACCAGTGTGTCTGGTTAGTGGTTTTAAAGAACTTTATGGCTATCTTTTTTTAATTAATTGTTCTGACAGGGTGTCCTTCCTTTTCAGATGTCCTTAGTCTTTGAGGGATGTAGTGTATCAGTAATTGTCCCTGTAGTTCTGAATGTGACATAGTGGGTGGGAACATTTAGCTTTCTTCATAGCTGAACAAAATCCAACTCACCATATATCCTGTAAAGAGAGCCAGCTCCTGTCTGTGAGCCCCTCTTTCTCTTCCAGATAATTATAATCAGTTTGAGGGTTCTTTGGGGGAGAGCATTGAAGAAGAAAAAGGAAATCTCTCACCATTGACGTCTCCCATCCTCATTCAGGGGGCTACTGAGCTGAGCATATGTATCTCAGCATGGTGTAAATGGGAAGGTATTATGATTCTGTTACTAATGAAAAACAGTGGCCAGACATTTTTCAAGTGTCTGGAACACAGGTTTTGCTCAGAAGCCAGCACTTGGCCTCAAAAGTGCCTGTATTTCCCAGCAGTGGGTAGGTTTAGCTACAAAATTATTTGGCCATGAAGCATCCCTTTATCTTGGTTTTGTTCACCACTGACAGTTCTAAATTTAACACCTCTGGGCCATCTGACCACTGTATGCTGGAGCCACCCTGGCACATAGCACAGCTCAGATCTGCAGCTGCACTCTGGAACCTGGAAAGCACTGCTCCTTCTCCCCAGAGAAACTTTGCAGGCACAGGGAAATGAAAACATCTACTTTTAAAAGCTCAAGAGATTCCTACAGTTCCAGTAGATTTTAGAGAAGGCCCCAAATGCTAGCAGTACACAAATGATTACAGGAAGGCCATACTACTAAACAGGAGCTCCTTCCTTTCCAAGGCCATTGCTGATCTTCAGCTGAGGAAGTACAAATACACAGCACTACCAAGGATGTTCTCAGCAGTTGGCAGCAGCAAGTGCTCTGTGCTGAGCTGCCCTGCTGGAAGCACAGTGCACTGCTCAGTTCAGGACAGCTCCAGTCTGAAAGCTGGCAGCTGTCTGCCTAGCTGTTAATGCAGCTTTGCACTGTGTGTGCATGGCTTCTATTTCCTTCTGCTAGGACAGAAACAGTGAAACACCTCAAAGACCCCTGGAGAGCCTCAGCTAGTGCAGAGACAGCAAGTCACCTGCTTAGACAAGCAACCTGGCAAAAGCACAGCCCACCTGTCCTCTGGGTACTGTAGCAGCTTCCCATCTGCTCCCAAGTGCTTCTGAAGGTGACCATTTCAATCTAATAAGCATTTGATTACTCCCATTCTGACAGGCCACCTCTCTGCCAGCACATCCCCAACTACTGCCTTCATCAGATAGGCCCCTTACAGCTTTTATGTCTGCTGGGTATGGCTGTCCCCAGAGTTGTTGTAGGCAGCTGGTGCAGGCAGCCATATTGCTCTTTGCCCTAAAGTTTGGTTTCCACCAAGGGTTAGAAGGAGAGAGAAGAGTGAATGGCAGGGTAGCTGGTCACCACTGCTTCCTAGTACAAGAAGCAAGAGTTTTGCTATGCTCTGTTAGAAAGACACAACCATTCTGCTGGTGCAATGAATCACCCAATGAATCTATCACCCCCGCCTTGCTGTGGGTGATGTCCAGCCTCCCACCCAAAGCCAGGTTTCAAGCTACCTCTTGTAGCACAGAACCACTGTGTGACACTGGATTAGTCCTTGCAGCAGATAAAGAAGTCACCAGCAACAGGCAGAGACAGGAGGGTACCACCAGAGCCCTCCAAATTCCTCCAAGGTGGTATGGACACAACAACATTTAAGATGAATGATTTACCAGCTTCAGAACAACAGAGATATTTGATAGTCTTCAGCTGGACATATGAGCTTAAGCCAATATATTATCAAAACTGTAATAAATAACTCCTTTTAAAGGCCAAAATAAGAGATGGGGGGAAAGTGAAGGCAGGAACAGAAAAATCACAAAAATTGGGAGGAATACAACTTTCAATATTCATTGCAATAACACCAAGGGAAAAAACCACATGATGATGTACAAAAAATACCATCTTGGATATTCCACAGCAAATATAGTAATTGGAGTGCCAGGAAGCCAAACTAGCAAAGAAGAGTCAAAGATGTATTACAAGGAGTCAGAATGATCACAGTAATAGAAGTGGAAAAGCTGTGCTGTCTCAGATTCTATGACTGCTAAATCAAAAGCTAAAAAAAACCTATGAATCATAATGTAAACAGAAGAATCACCAAAATGAGGAAACTCCTTGACTTTTGTGGTACAAGGATGAAGAATCTTTTACTACTGTAGAGACTAATTGGTAACTAACAATGGGAAAAGGAATAGATTTTCTTGTCTGGAAGAAGAAAAGTATTGGAGAAAGAAAAAAATTTGACAATCTACAGTAGATACATCAGCAGTATTCAAAAAACAGTGCTCTCACTTGTGCAGACTGCACATCCTTTAGAGAAATGCTGTTTCTGCAGACTGCCATTTGGGCTGTTACTAGAACAACAAACTGTTGATGGTATGGATACAGATGGCATTTTAAGCTGGGGTAAAACAGCAGAAGAAAATGATCAAAGGCTTAAGGCAATTGTGAAGAGAGCAAAAGCTGCTGGGCTGAATGAGCATGAAATATGTAAATCCCATTTAAGAGAGACAACATACCCTCCAGCAAAAGCAGAAAAACATGCAGGTAGATCATGATAAAGTTGAAATCACCATCAATTTCCATCCTTCAGTATACAAAGGGATGCCAACAAAGGGTAAACTGCAAGGAATGCATGCCCAAATGAGCAGCACCCTACAGCACCACTCTGCAGAACTGTCCAAAGAACATAAGATGAAAATCTCAATAAAATAGCATAAAAATAAAAGAGCTAAAGACAATACCCCTGTAGGCATTAGGACAGTAAGCACAGAATTAATCTGTCAGTGGCAATTTCAAAGAGGGTGGTGACACTGTCATTTTGCAGCATAACATTTAATATTGAAAAGAGCAGCATATGCCCCTTTGGCACAACAGAAATGAGATGGATGCAACAGGATGATGATGGGACAAGGTGCACTTTTTGTTTTTTAGCCTTTTTTCTAATATGTGTTCTCTGAAGTAACCAATAGTTCCATTTTGCCATTGCCCCAAAGATCGCTTTAAAATAAAGACATACTTTAAATGAAGCAGTATAGCAGCATTGGCTCTGCTGGCCACTGAGCCAATCTCCAGGGCATTTAACAGAAGTCCAGAGCTTAATTGTGTGTATCTCAGCTTCATTTTAAAATTAATAACTTTGTCTCAAATTTTAGACAATGATGTCCTTGAGGAAAGGCTACATTTTGACTTATATTATTAACAGAGTTTGGGACTTATAGTATTAACAGAGTTTGGGAACACATGCTTCCAACCACAAGCACAGTTTAAGGGGAAGCATTTCTGTCAGTAGAGGGGATTCTCTAAAATTGGTGCCCAAGATACTGTGCTGTCTTTATACTATCAGAATTGTATTGTTCATTTGGGAGCTGAGAGATCTTAAAGGCATCTCTAAATTATTTTATATAGACCACAGGTGAGCAGAATTCCAGCAGGGAAAAAAAGAAAGTGCTATGACACGCAGTAATGTGGATGATATGGAATAACGTAACCATCTTGTAAAAAACATCACATCTTTGAAGCCAAACATTTCCTCTTCCCACACTGACTTTTATGAGAATGTACTAGAGCTAAACACTCATGTCATAAGTAATTTTTCTAATCCTTGTGTACCTGATGTAGTAACATCCAACTGGTAGCTGGCACTCACTGACAAGGGATTACAAGAATTCAAGCATTATGAAATAAAGCACCAGGCAAGTACACAGTGCATAGTTCTCCTCAAGTCCAGTCCCAGGATGCTGGTAAATATCAACCTAATCAACAACCTGCAAAGGAGCAAAGTTACAGATGACTAGGAAACACTCATTTTACCTCCTGATATTTTTTGCAGAAAAAAAGCCTTAAGAAAAGGAATTATGAAATTGATAGTACAGGACCTCAGAATCACAGATGTGTGAAATACATACATAATTAATCTGAAACCCAGCATAATTTCCATAGAGATGGTTTTCATTAAATTAAATTTTTTATAATTTCAAAGCAATTGCAATAATAATTTCAGTCAAAATGTGAACAACAGTTCCTGCTAAGATGCTGATAGTATTGGCAATGCATTGTGAAATGCATTGGGTTTGTTCAGCAAGCAGTTGAAAAATCAATAAATGGGAAGTCTGATTGACACTATCAGATGTCTTCTTCAGACAAACAGCAGATCACAATGAAACCAGCTCATACTCAGTGGATTTTTGGGATTCTACCCCAGGCCAAAGGACAACTTTTCTTCATTATTAGCTATTTCAGATCTTTGGGGAAAGCCCAGTTAACAGTAAAGCACCGATCACATATTTCAAGGGAATTTTCCCCAGACAGAGCATTTTTATAACATCTCTGGGACTAGACTATCTTTTATTTTTCTTTTACATATTATTGTGCTAGGAAATTCATGGCCATGGCCATTCAAATCAATTACTCTTTCATGGCAGTGTAGGTAGGAATTGGGAAAGCATCTTCTGAAGACTCACCAAAGCCTTCTCTTCTATACACAGCATACAAATTACACCTGTTCACTTGTAGAAGCCAAAATCCCTTTCTCCAAATTTCTCCTCTTCCTTCTGACATGAGGTAGCTCATACACCTCCACTTTACTGGTCATGACCTAACTCAAAATGCCACAGTCACATTGTAAATACTTCAAGTGAGATACAGGCAATCTGTCAGCCATTTCCCAGGACCAGAGTAAGATCTAAACAACTTGTGAGCTCTGGAACTCTACAGAGAGAGATGGATGGATGGATGGATGGATGGATATTTCCCTTTCCACAATACCCATCAGGCATCTGATAATATCATCAGATGCAGTAAATATCCCATCTTACTCAATATAGTCTAGGAGTTGTGTACGCCCCACCTATATCAGGAAATGCAGGCAGAATCTTTTGGATCTGATATCATGAACCATTTGCGAATACATACATGGATACCCTGGGCTAAACTCTTACAGGTATTTCAAAACCAAGCAAATAGCTGTTAGCTCTAAAAGTCTTCCTTCTACTTCAATCCTAGCAATAATTACAGGGACTAAAACTCAGATCATCAATTGTAAGTTAGCATCAAATTAGAATGAAATGAGAGTGAGATAGGAGCTAAGCTTAGAAACCAGGGAACAAATAATTTGCCACTCTGTGACAGGCTGACTGTCAAAAGCATTCAAAAGACAAGTTTGAGAGATGTCTGCCCATTCCAGAGCTGAATGGAGCCCAGAAAAATGAGAAAGAATTGAGTAGTGAATCTAGATAATTTTTATCCCTTGTCCTCTCTTGTGAAACAATGCAGGGCACAAGACACACTACAACTGATGAGCATATCATTTCACTGCAAATAGACCTCTCAGTCTGCTTCCTGCATATTGGACTGCAGTTCTGCCACTCAAACCACTCCTGATTTCAGCAAGAATTGCTTACAGCCCTATTCTTCCTTTTGTAGCATTGGCTGACACAGGGAAAATGAACCATGCTGAAAAGGACTATACATTAACCTTCTCATTGATGCTATAGAGGTAGAACAAAGAGCTTAGAATGAATCTCAGGGAAAGCAGGGGTCCTCTGTTCACACAGCAACAACTGAAAAGTACTTGCTGCATGTAGAGACAACAAAATAAAGGAAATTAAGTCAGTACCCAGATGGCACCTAGCAACTACTATGTACAGGATTAGGCCTTAACACCGAAAGGGCAAAGAGAACTAGAATGGTCTCTAGAGATATGAGCTGCAAGAAAGATGTCTTGTGGTGCCTTTGAAAGATGAAGCCTTGCTCCTCCAGCTCAGCAGGAGGAAGAATCCTACCCCTTAGCCTTCCTCTAGATAAGCAAGCATCTCCATTGTTGCTTTACAGTTGTCAAATGGATCTCATGTTTTTTCCCCTCTCTCTTTCCATTAGGAACAGAATTGCACCCTAATCTGATAGGAACCCTAAGTGGAAGGAGAAAGGGTCTAGTGGGACAGATGGATGAGCAGAGATGTAATTCCAGAGAAAAGCTGCTGTCATCCCATTAAAGATGAGGTTAAAGGTAGCTGCAATGAAAGAGTGGGAGATATTTCACTGGGGGAAATGGAGTGGCACTGAGGTTTGAAATTGCGCTGCGTGAGAATATTAATAAAAAAGTTAATGACGCAATGTGCTTTTTGCTCCACATTAATTACACTTTTACATTCCAGTTTTTAATGCATTTTACACAAGACTTTATTTTACATTCCAGGAAGGGGAAAATATAATTGCCGCTTTAATTTCTATAGCCAAACCCTGATAAGATCACAGCTGTGAAAATCTCATAAAAAGCTTTAAATTAAGTTAAAAAAACAACAGTTCCTTTCTCTCCTCCCCTTACTTCTCTTCCTGCATGAGGTGCTATCAGTAGAGATGGCAAAAGTGTTGGTTCAAGACAGTGTTGTTCCCTGGCATGGAGACTTTTTCTGAAGGCAGCACCAGCTTATGAGGCCTCGACCATGCAACACCACGTACACTGCTGGGGCTCACGTACCTCTCTCTGCTGGCCATGGGAATAAACCCTCTGCCAAGATCATTTGGGTGTGCAGGGCCCCAGCTGAAACCCACACAGCTCTGGGTACTACCAAAGGCACCATCCCACCATGCCCATCTGGGGCTGCACGTGCTTAGACAAGACTGAAGAGATCACAATGCTAGAACTGTGAACTGAGGCTTGGTGAAATAACTGGTTTACATGAGATAGATGAGAAAGTCTATGTGAATGACAGGAATTGCAAATTATTATAATCGATCAAATAAGCTATCGTGAAAGTGAAGTAGCCCGATGCACCTTCCTTCTGCCTTGGCAAGGGACAGGTTCTGGGTCTGTCCACTGTGTGTCTTTGCAGACAGCCACCTTCTATTGCTAGATTGTGTCAAGTCCTAAGGAATCACTCCAAATATGACCCTGCCTTGGACTCTGACTTTTCTTTCATTCAGAAATCTCATAGATCTTAGGATCCATTACAGGCATTGCAAAAAATCACAGCAAGACTACATTCCTATATCACAACCATCCATTTCCTTTAGGAATATGAAGAGAGTCCAATTCATCACTGTGCCTACAGCCACTAGTGCAGCTAAAGCAGCACAGCCACACTGTGAGTGCATGGCACTTGTACTGTGTTAGGACAGTGGCTGTATGACAGCATATGCAAGCCTGTATGTACTCAAAGCAGTCTGCTGATATTGCCCTACCAGGAAACTGACTTGGTTATGGAAATGAATTGAGATTTCACTTGCCATTGGACAAAAGCAGGAATCAGACCTTCATCTATTAATAGCAGTCACCTACAATTTGAAATATTCACGCAGACCCTTCCATCCATTTCCTCTTTTTTATTCACATTGTGGATCCTGCCACATTACTTTGATTCTCCACATCCTTATCCCAGGAACTGAAGGATAAGCCAGTGACTTGTCATATACAAAAAGCTATCTCTTCCAATGCAATGTCCTCATGGATCCTCATCTCAAGATCTTTAACATAAGCTTATCATAAAAGTGAGGGATCAGATAATCCATGCTCCTGCCCTTCAAAGGATCACTTATACAAGAATCTTCCTTGGCATATATCCCTATATGGACCTGAGTCACTTCTGTTAGAAGCCTGTGACCTAGCTGAACCACTTCTCCTTGGACTGACTTCTTTCCCTCAGAATGCCCAAACTGGATATCCCTGTTTTTTCTTTCCTGAATTCAAACCCAGTCCTCCAGTTTGACTAGTCTCTGTATTCCTATCCACCACTGCCACCCATGTCTGTTCTTGTGACTTCATGGGAGAAAGATAAAATCTTACCCATAAGTTTCTACAATAAAAGAGAGTACTCAGAATACCCTATTCCAAAACCCCATGCAGACTGGACAACAGAGCTAAAGAAAGATTCACCTCTCCATAAAGATTTTGTTGATGCTTTTGAGCTCCTTCTCCTGGCTAAGTTCCCAATTTACACTCTGTAAACAAATCAGAATCCATCACTTACATAGATATTATTTTCCTTGATTACTCCCTACATGCAAAAAGCAGAAGAGGAATGTGTTTTCACATGTGAAAGAGAGAGGGAGTGAAGAAAAGAAGAGGGATTGAGAGAAAGGAGGAGAGAGAGGCTCTAAAACCTCATTTTCCCGGTAATTTACTCTTCTGTTCGGTTGAGTCCTGCTGCTCGTAAGCCTATTCCTGTTACAATATTAGATATAAACAAGTAAACTGTGTAATGGATCACATTAAGCAGGCCCTGCATCTTGAGGCAGGATTTAATTTGCATGGCAGATTATCTTGTCTGCAGTAGGAGAGGCACCCTGGGGCACTGACTGCATTAATAGGATCTAGTTTCTTAAAATCCATTAAGTCAATTGAGTGGACCAGTCTATAATCTCATTTCAAATCCAGCGTGAAAATGCTTAAACACTGGCCCTATGACACCGACAGGAGAGAAGTGACTAAAGGGACACTGGAGACCACACTCTGCCATATTGCTTGCCTGCTGGGAGTAGGGAAGAGAAGAGAAAGGGGTAGGGCTCATTCTTTTCCAGCAAACTCTATTCAGAAAGATGCTGACAGCAGGAGTGAGGTGAGCTGAGGAGTCAGAAACTGTGTGAGAGAGAAGCCTAGACTTTCTCCCAGGTAATGACAGTGAGTTGTAAAACAATGTCAATTGCCTGATGACATTTTGGATACCTTATTCCCCTGACACAGTCAGAAATATGAGACTGGGGGGGCAGGAAGGGGATGCCATTACAAAGGACTTCTACTATGAGTCACAGGAATCAAGATTTTCAAACTATCCAGGAAAAATAGAATGAGTCTGAGAAATGTGGTGTTGCAGTTGAAATACAGGACTAGAATATGAGAACATCAAGGCTGTGAAATCCTAGGCTTGTGACCCCCTCAGCTCTGGACTGCCACCAGCAGGCAATGCTCTTGAACTCAAAGACAGTTGCACAGGGTTATTCTTGGCCTAGCTGATCTGAGTAAACTTTTGCCATTTGCCCCATGCCAGAAAATAAGATAAAGGCTCAATTTATCTTTACCCTGTCAACAAAGTCCCCTAGGGGTAATAACTCTTGGTTTGGATACATGTAAACTATTTAACATAAAGGGTCTCCACTTTGAGACCTGGGTACGTTGACCACATTACGTTAACACTGTAACCATAAATAGCAACAATAGCAGTAGGGGACACACAAAGCCAGATATATTGAAAGCAGACAGATAGAAACTCAAAAGGAAGAAAAAAGACATAATAACTTAACCTAACAACCAAAAGAATAAGAAACATCCAGGACCAGATGGCATTTATGCAAACACTCTAAAAAACTCAAAGTTCATAGAAGTTACTAACAAAATCATTCAATTTATCATTAAAAATAGCCACTCTCCCATCAGGCTGGAGTGGAGCCAAAACTCTGCACTTCTTTTAAAAGAGGTGCTAAGGGCAATCATGGGAATTATAGACCTCAGTGAGCCTTACGCCAGTACCAGGAAAAATAGCTGAGAAAATCATTAAAGACAGAGTTATAAAGCACCAGGCTGGGCGGATGTAATGTGGTAAAGAAGCAGCTCAGCTTCTCCAAGCTGACTTTCTGACCTGCTAGTGTTCCTTGGAAATGTCAGCAGAAGAAGCAATGATAAGTAGGAGTCACCTAGCTATTAAGGATTTAACAAAAAACACATTCAAAAATTTTAGGGCTCCACTCCTGCAAATACGTGTAAGCCCTGAGGGTGGGATTTTACAGCACACCACTGATTTAAAAAAAAAAAAAAAAAACCACCAACAGAAGTTACATTAGGTTCTTGTAAAAATCCCATTCCTGTAATTCTGGCAATGCCTCTACAAGACATCAAACTCAGGTTTTAGTGCCTAAGACAGGCCTTTCTCACACAAGCTACAGGTGAGCTATGGCAAATGGCGCCAGCAACCTGCTGCAGTGCCTGGTTCCTGGGCCATGTGCAGAACCAGGTGTCCTGTATCTGCAGTGCATGGCAGACAACCACAGCAGGTATGTCCTCAATGCTGAAGCATGTTGGGAACAGACTACTGCTGATAGGGCTGCAGAAGCACTGTTCAAGGGCCCACTATTGAAGAGTGGCAGAACACTGCCCAGAGTCATCCAAGCTGCTGTGAGTGAGGGCACCTCATAAGACTACAGGATACAAGAGGTCAGAGGGAAATTGTTCAGGTTCTTAAGCATTTAGGCAAAACAAAAATGGCATATGTGAGGAATACCTGTTCCACAGCCAATAAATCACCCACTTTCAGTCTCAGAGTTGTATGGCTTTGTTCTGATGTATTTATAGTTTCTTGGATCTAGTTGATTTACATGTTTTCCCTTCTTATTCCTTCCCAGCTGGAGTCTCCCAGTTTGGCATGCCTGGCAGCACTCACACTCTTACAGGTCTCAGCACTAGTTCCTCCCCTAACCAACATAGCTTCTCCTTCTTAGCTTTCAAATGCTGCCAGACATGCTGCCCAAGACAATTGTGTCAGGGGAGCCCAAGGGACTGATATTAATCCAGAGGTGAAAGCCAGTCATTATGAGTCCAACATATTCTCCATTTCAAGAAATCGCTTAGCTCTGATTCCTAGACACTATATAGCAGAGTGTTCACTATATATCTATCCTGCTTTTATTCCCTTCCTTAAATATTCACTTTGTAGGGAGACAAGATCACATGGAAGGCGGATATTTGGTTAATCTGGTGCACCAGATTTTTCTATTCTAAGCACTTCATTTTTGCACATAATTTTTCACAGAATTGTAGAGGCATAAGCACAGCTCCATTATTTTTCTTCAAAGCTGTGTACTCTGAGTGCCACCTTGCTCAGATGGACACAAACATTCACACAGCAGTTCCTGCTCAAACTCAACATTTTCTCAGCAGTCCTGATGGAAACTGCTGAACAAAACCTCCAGGGTCATGACAGATAATTGCAGTCACACTCCTCTGAACTCTAAACTTGCAGTAGGCAGTGCCACAGGACCCCTGATGGGGTAGGTACCATGGACATCATGGACAAATATCCCTTTTACAGACAAGTCAGTGTAAGAAGGGAAAGCACTTTTGCCTGGGGTGAGCAACTGCTATATGCCCTGGAGAGATGCAGGAGGGAATTTTCAGCTCATGGGGTTTTATTGCTGGTTTTGGGCCATTCCCTGCTGCCCCTACAGGAGGCTTGTGATTTAAAGACACAACCAACACTGTCACCTTTTCTTAAAAATATACCATGACACTGGTGAACTTCAGCTTGCAGAGCAAACCACATCATGCTGTGTGCTCCCAATTGGTCACTTAATGTCCTGCATCATCACACACCAACACTATTTTTTTCTTTGAAGGAAAGAGAGAACCATCAGCTGTTTGCAAACCACAGCATCATCTACCTCTCCCACACAAACCACAGATCAAAGGTCTCTACTTTCTAAACCACACTGGGGTCCCAGGGGCTCCAAGGAGCAGATGTCTAGCATTATACTTTCTGCTAGACACCAAGACAGTGCAGCCTCTGCAATATGTGGTAGAAGGGAAAATATTTCCCATTAGATACTCTACATGTATATCCAAAAGATACAAAAACACCCAATCAATCACACATGCCTGTAGAAGGCACAGCAAAAACTGAGGAGAGTGGGTGAAGATTGTTACACACTTCCAATGTGGAGCACTGGCTCATAAATTTGGTAGAAACACCACAGCAAAGAGGAGAAATGGGCTTCTGTATCTTGAAATTACAGCAGGATACACCAGGAATCGATTTGACACCTACCCTTCTGCTCTTCAGCTTCCATGTTACAATGAAGCAGTTCAGCTCTGTCTTGAACATATATGGAAGATTGAATATGTACCCTTCTTGAAGCCATTGGTATCTGCTCAAGCCTGACAAGATATTGAAACAACAATTCCAAGAAGCACAAACTACCCCATTCATCTCCCTGAGTGGCTCACTTGCCTCCTGATGACAATCTGCTAAATATCTTCACTTAATTAGTCCGCTGTTCTTTGAAGCAAGTAAAAATGCAATGTGACGATTGTGCTAGGACTGTCTTTATATAAGCTTCTCAAAAGAGACAGTTTATTTTGCTGAAAAGACCTGGCAGTTTTGTGGGATGCCTCAACTTATCTTTCCCTCATCAAGAATGACTGAGATTCAACAGGCCCAAAAAAACACCAAGAGAAACAAGCCAAAGGAAATTACAAGGTTCTTCAAGGTGCCCTCCAGAGCCCACATTGTGACTCAGTGGATGCTGTGGGCTTGTGGAGTGCTTCAGAAAAGGGTCTGCCAGGATTTGGAAAGGTCATGAATTGCACTTATATGAGGATGAGGGGGAAATACACAGTTTTAGGAAACTAATATGAACATTAGCAAGGTCTTGGTTTGAAGAATTGAGGAAGAGAAATTAAAGAAAGGCCAGTCTCTCTTGCCAATTTAAGTGTGTGTATGTATATATAGATATGTGTACATATATATAAACAGAAAGAATTAAAATACAGAATAAACACAAGAATTTAAAAATCTTTGAAAATAAGTCAAATATGTCAGAACAACAGCTTTATCCAGGAGTGGCAATATGGTACAAGTGTGCGTGCAGTGAAGAACGTGAGAATAGACAGTAGGACTTGGCATCCATGGTGGGAGCTTTATTTAACATGAAAAGAAATATGGGTTTCCATGAACCTCACCAAGTCAGAGATTAAAGAAGAGCTTAAATCCCATAACAAATTCATTAATTTTTCTTATCAAATATGCTGAGCCAAGACATATATCCCTACTGGGAAAAACTAGGACCTGTCATCTCCTGGAGTGTCACTGTACACTGGGTGTGCTGCAGACAAATCACTAAAGCCTGACAAGAGTATATCTGCTGAAGACTAACGACTGAATGATCGGAAATCCAATCCTCTCTTTGGCAGCCCTCTGTACCGCCAAAAAACTGATATGAAAGCTGAAGAATATGGGCCAGGCTCATCCCTTGGTAGGTCCACAGAATATAACTGCTTTATCAGAAATGGCTTTTGTCCAACACGTCTATGACAGTCAAAAGTAGGCATGGTCCACAACAAACTTTGGCTTAAACACTGAATGAAGATCATCTGGAGTGCCTGCAACTAAAATTAAACAAGAAGACTATCAGCTTAATTGAGTGCAAAAAAAAAAAAACTTCAGCCAGAAGGAGAAAGGAAAAGTGTAAGAAAAGTCATTTGCGAGCCATCCTTCATGTTCTTGGTTTAACCACGGCATTGGTTCTTTCCAAATCTATGTTACTGCATTAGTAACAGAGTTGCTTACTCCCACATATACATTTCTTTGCATCCTATCACACAGAGCACAGTCTCCATATTCTCCCAAGCATATGGAAAACTAGCTTGACATAGTGGATCTTTTATTTTAAAGAGAGTTCTGCTTGAACCTTCTCTTTCTATGCAGAGTGGCCTATTTGCTTTGTTATGCAGGCATTTTTGTATGTACTGACCTCTTTACATACTGCCAAGTTGAAGCAGTGGAGTCTAAGAGAACATCCTGTTGTAGACTAAGAGGTGCTCATCCAAGAGCACCAGCTCTTCTGAGTCTGTATTTAGGAAATGCAAAGGGCCCATTTGCACCAAGGGATCCAGGCACCAGTCGATAAGCTAAGGAAAAGGAAACTAAACATTTCTTAGCAGCTGGTGAGTGAACCCCACTTATTTCTTCCCCTAGGAGCTGTGTTGACATATCCTATGACATATTCTATGTTCTCTACAGCCCATGCATGGAAGTCTGAAGTCTTCACTCTTCCCTGCCCACAGACTTACAGACCCTGGGGGTCGCAGATTCACAGCAAAAAGGACTCTCAATATGTGGCAAGGCAGCAGCTGAAGGTGGTTAAGCTGCCTGTCTTCTCAGTGCTGCAGTAATTTCCCAACTGATTTCTGAGCTCCAGAAGAAATGACAAGGATGGAGAGGAGGAGGGGAATTAGGGGAAACTACGACTTCATCATTCAACAAGAGTTTGTGACAAAGCAAGTTATGCTGGGGGACCACCAAACTCGACGTCTTTCATTGCCCCACCTCCCACAATGCAAAGGTGCAGTGTTACCTCTTCTCCCACCCCCATCTCATCTCCCCCCAGACAAAGTATTCCCGAGCTCACCATATAATGTAGTTTTTCATGGCATGCCTGCTTATCAGGACTCTGAAACTATGTGAGACATGCATGCAGACAATGGGCCTGTCTCTCAGCCGCGGAGGGCTCTGAAGGGATCCCTTTCAGCGCTCACAGATTGCTCTGTGTTCCCTTAATTGACAGACCCGGCCAAGTCTGACAGCAGCGGCGTGCAGCTGGTGCAGGCTGCTCTGTCTCAGGTAGGCCACCTTTCAGCAGGGAAATTGCTTTTGATTGGCTTTATTGGAAGTAGCTTCTCCTATTCTGCTGGCAAAATACTCTTGTATTTAATGGCTGACAATTTAGGACCAAATAGTCTTTCCCAGAAGGTTACTTCTTTTCCCCATAGGCCTAAATAAGCTATCTTGAACCAGACTGGACCTCAGCCATAAGTACAACCTTATTTGATCAGAACTGCTAAGGCTCTGAGATTTTCTGGAGCTTAGTTTCTTTTATCTCTCAAATCTCCAAGATTTAGCTATGACCTGAAAAAATTAAGATCCCAAAGCAAGATCAGAACAGCTGACAAAAACTAAGAGGAAGTCCTTGACTTAAGTGCATGCTCTAGACCTCCTGAGAGTCTAGGCTGCCACTTTCAAGAAGGCTTGCAGGAGCTGGCCTCTTCCTTTTCTTAGTAGTTGGTAAAGGATAGACATGAAGTTCCACTCAGACTATTTTCAGTCTTGACTATCTGTGACATCAATTACTTACAAAAAGTCATTAGCGTGCAAATGAGCATTTCTTGGGAGGGTGGGGGGGAAGGATGGGAAAATAAATTTTAAAAAGAGAGTGATGAGACTGGTATGCTCTCCTTTTAAGTTGTTAGCCTGAATCTGGCTATCCTGTCCTTCACTCTCTGGTATGCTAGATGAGGCTGTACAGACTAAGCCCATACTTCATGGGCTGCCAAATGCAGCCCTAATTCTTTTCTGCATTCATGGAGAACTGAATTAGGCTTCAGCTTTATCAGAGGAAAGTATAAAAAAATCTCCAATGCCTTCCACAGCTTTTCTTTTCCAAAGTTCTGCTAGCCTTAAGATTTTTTTTTAAATTATTTCTACTTTTTTATATATTTGCACTCAGCTTTCCATTGCATTTTATTATAGCACTTCTGACAGACTTTGCTTAAGAACAGATAGAATCAGGTTCAATCTTCAGGGATCATTAGTAAAGATCACTTTGAGAACCCAGTCAGAAACCTGGAAAAATTAAAACTAAACTACTTTGGCACTCAATGAGCTATGCTTCTCCAGAAATGATTACTTCAATGACGTAACCAAGCAGTTCTTCAATGAAAGGAGAAAAGAAAGAGAAATTGAAAGAAAAAAAATTAATTCAAATAACTACCAACTGCATCTTTTTCAAAATACAGCCAGAAGAATTTAAAGCTGTCCTCTCCAATTGTCTGGTGCAAAACAGCTGAGACAAGCAAGCAGCTTCCTACTCCCTGCAGTAACATACAATCTAGCATGTCTGTGCCAAGTCCATTCCTGTTCTTATGGGCTCCATCTTTCCATCTTCTTCTAGGAAACTTCTTCTCTTCAGGTATCAAACTACTAGAAATGGGATCTCTCAATTCCTGCCTGTTCAAGAGGTGGAGGGGCTCTAGAGGAAGGTACTGGTGCTGTTACTGTAGACTCCTTGCTTAAGAGTAATTTCCCACTTTTGCCAGCTGTGCCTCAGCTGAAGCCTCTACAGGAAGTAAGCACAGGTGAGGACTGAGGGGACTGACACCCACCATCAAATACCATGACTGCAGGTCTATTAGCCTCACCCTGTCCAGTTCTTAGCCTAAATACCAAAGCAAAAGGGAAGCTTGTTATGTGACCAAAGCACTGAGCCAGATGTGGGGGAATTTTCATTCTCTTTTAATAGTGCATAAGATGTTTAAGTTTTTTGGTTTTTTTTTTCAAAAATTCCAGACATTTCCTTAAGAAGTACAGACCACATTTTCTACAGGATTTAAAATTTCTGGTTTCTTAAAGACACTTAAAGTTTCTCAGCTATGTATTTGTTATTTCAAAACAGTGGTGTTTAATCCTTTATATATTATTGATACAGAGAGAACAGAAATCTCTAGGAGAAGGTCCAGAGATTAACTCTAAGAAATATCACTGTGTTATGCAAATCATCATCACAAGCTGTTCCTATAAACATCACCTATCAACACCTTGTACTATAGGATCTGGGCATTTTCTATGTGACACCAGTGAAATCCTTCTCTCTCTTCTGCATGCATCTCTGTAGGAGATATTGCTTCCTATTGCTTGCTGATTTGTATTATGCTGGTCTGTACTTTCCCGTGTTTAATGTTATCTGAAGTGTTTGCTTAAACAGAAAGAGATGTAAAATCACAGAGTTGTGTTTTCCACAGAAGACTGTACTGTAGGATTTCCTAAAGATGCTCAGAACCTGAATTTGTTTGCTTCCTGAAGTCTGTTCTCCTTTTCAAGGAAAGATCTGCTGCATTCCCACCTCTACCATGTTATGTTTCTAAAAGCTGCAATATACTAGTCACTAGCTGAAAAATCTGACCTTTAAAGTAGGTAAGTCTTATATCTTAGGAACAAATCACTATGACTGAGATCCTCTTGTCTGAAGACAATGTCAATTAGACATTGACAGGGCTGGCTACTGCACACTGTCGAAGCACAGGGCCAATGGTAGGGTTCCCACCCTAACCTCCAGGGAACTGAGCTCTGTGTGCACTACGTGATACAGGAGGACATAGAGGTTCTGCTAGGCATAAACTGTTGAGTCTGATTTTCCATTTTTTCAAGCAGAGAAGAATTTAGACTTTTTGTTTGGTGGACAGGCAGACAGTGGGCTAGGACAGACAACACAGATATTATCCTGATACCTAACATCACCCCTTTGGCAACCATAGGCTCATATTTTGATTTATAAGCTAGTGATCTTTTCCACAGTTCATAACTCTTTCAGTACATGACAACACATGCAGTCCAACTAAAGTCCTTTCTCTAGGACAAACTGAAAAAGAGAGGCCAGAGAAGCACTGAAAAAGACAAATTCCCATTGAAGAGGGGTAAATCTGCAAGGCTTTTTTGCTCCATGTGAAAGCTCTTCACCTGGGGAAGTCTCCAAGCCAAAGGGGAGAGGCCCAGATGGAGGGAAGAGTAAGAGACCCTGAGAGCAGCCAGCAAAAAAGGTTTCTGACACCTGGATAAATAGAAAACACTGTTGTCCCTGATACTACCTGGGTTAGGGAGGTGACCAGCCACTAAGGGTCTGAAAGGCATTCAAGTTTCTGTACTGGCAAGTCCAACATTGTCATCATGACCACTCCAGTGGGAGTCTGGAGTAACTATTCAAATTACTGTGACATCTCAGGTGACTATGCTCACAGCCTGATGTAAGATTCTTTTAAACTCCCAGTGCTGGCTAGCCCAGACAGGGGCATGAGGTCCAGGGGACATGGCTCATGAGCAGAGGCTCTGGACCTCTCCCAGTCACTGGAAGCAGAGAAAGGGAAAGGCTATGAAGGGACACAAGGGGTGGCAGGGAAGAAAGATGCTATAGGGCTACATGTAATGACTGTCATGGGGACAAGCACATAGTCGGTAATGTCAGTCATTTTCACTGGTGGGGGAGGCGAGGAAGAGAATCAGGGGAGTAGCTCAGCTGCAGCAAAGCCACACAAAGTTGGTCTGTTCGGCCGCCTTTGTGGCACTGTTGTATTTATTGAAGGCAGCAGCAGTTTGTTCTGTCCTTTCAGTTACTGTACGGGACCCGATCAGGGTGCAGATGGGACTACAAAGCAGCCCTTGTTGTCAGTAATGTGACTCACATGTCAGGCTCTTATTTGCTGTCAGTGGCTTTATTAAAGTCTACAGTTTCAGACCCTAGACCCTTGCCTATTGTATCCCCTGGCCCCAGAGATTCTCTTAGGGAGCGCTCACAATTACCAACTCTCTCACAAGAGCACACAAACACACTGAGCTGGCAGAGCAACTGCGCACTCAGGGCTGCTGCCCAGGCTAGAGCCAAGCTGGGGCACTTTTTATCTTTGAAGCTAACACATGTACAGAAATGGATAGAACAGAGAAGAGGCCATGCCTGGCACAGGATCTCTCCATCTAAGTTTATCTGGTAATATACACATTTCACTTACATACATTTATTTATATGTTCTGCACTTAGAAATATACTAATACTTGCACTCAGGCTCACATATGCGTTCATGGCTATGCTGTCCCTATGTTCACATACACATTCACATCTGTGCTTCACTCACATGTTTGTACAATCCCACTTGGGCACTGATATCAATACACAGATGGGCTGAACCTTTGCACAATGCACACCACACATGGTCACATATCAAGTCCCCCACAGGTACTCACAGCCTCAGTGTCACACAGGTAGGTACACTTACACTCACCACTGCATTCTCACACTCAGAGATTGTAGTTTCACACTCACAACCCACAGATCGTAAACTCACCCTGATGTACACATTCTCATAGACTCAGCATGCACTAGTGTGGCTGCACAGTCACTCCTACACTGAGAATTTCCACAAAGGCACTCACATCCCTTCACTTTGAGTAGAACAAAATTCCAATATCAGAAAATCAGCTGAAGGCTTATTTATTAGGCAAGTAGTCCTCTAAAGACTCAAGCTCTTATCTCTATATAAATGTAGAACAACTTCTCTGACTTTACTATACACTAGTGTTGCTGAGCTTAGAATCATCACTTCCGACACAAAGTTATCCTTCAATGTCATGGTTGTTCCTTACCACCAAAAGGTTCTCTTTCCTAGAAAGCAGGATACTTGCCACCAGCCCTGCTACAGTGCACAAAGTCTGTCCCCCTGAATCAGCTAGCTACAGAAGAAATCATGAAACAAGCTATCAAGATTACTAAAAACTGCTAGAGTAAGAATGGAATAAAAAAAAAGGATATAAGCAGCCAAGAAAAGATCTTTCATAAATAGAAAACCACAGCAAACCAGAAATTTGTAACTAAAAGCACACAAGTTTGAGAATGAGAATGCAAATGCTATGATAACAAAGGAGGACTGGCTTGAACATCCTGTGGTGTCAACGACAGTCCTTGCACAGACTTCTCTATTGGATTGGACATGGTGTCTCACTGTTTCTTTTCAAGAATCACTTCAACAGCAACAAAATAATCATGACAGATACACATACTATGCACTCCAAGCCAGAAAAGTCATATAAACCTGAGCTTATTCTGATTTCTTTTCAAAATGAGCTTATACCTATGCATAGCAATAACAGCAAGCCAACTTCAATTAGAACCAATTCCATGATTCCCTGCATAAGCTCCTATATTATAAAATGACCATGAGATAAATCCATTTTTCTCCAGGTCACAGAACAGTCCTACTGAGTCCTCTTTGAGTACTTAAGCATAAACCCAGCCTCCATTCTACACAATCTTCAATTTCACATAACCATGACAAAACTTGTGAGCTCTGATCTGCAATGGCAAACCTGACCATCTGCGGGCTTTACGGATCTTGGACACCACACAAGGGTGGTGATGTTGGAGCATTGGATTCTTCACACTCCAGCACAAACCACGAAAGCCAGCCACTTAAGCAGCTCTGAATGATTCAGTAGGCTTTGGTACTTTTTGTTGCCTGCTGTTAAAATTCTGTGTTGTTTGTGTAGTGGTGCATGCTGATGCATATAGCTATCCCAAAGAGGCAAATTGATGATCAGGTGATGTCAGAAATGCTTTAGATTTGAACCATAGAATCACAGAATATGCTGAGTTGGAAGGGACCCACAAGGATCATCAAGTCCAACTATTAGCCCTGCACAGGACACCCCTGAGAGTCACGCTATGTGCCTGAAAGCATTGTCCAAACACATCTTACTCGTGTTGTCACCAGTTTCCTGGGAAGCCTATTCCAGTACCTGACCACCCTCTGGGTAAAAGACCTTTTCCTGATATTCAGCCTAAATCTCCCCTGATTCATCCTTGTGCTGTGTCCTTGAGTCCTGTCACTGGTCACAAGAGTGCAAAGATCAACACCTGCCCTCCACATGCCTTCGTAAGGATGTTGGAGACTACAATGAGGTCTCCCCTCAATCTCATCTTCTCCAGGCTGATTAAGCCAAGTGGCCTCAATTGCTCCTCATACATCTTCCCTTACAGACCCTTCAGCACTCTCATGGCCCTCCTTTGGACACTCTAATGGCTTAATGGCTTTTTTCTATTGTGGCACCCAAAACTGTCCCCAGCACTCGAGGTGAGGCCACCCCAGTGCAGAGCAGACTGGGACAATCCCCTCCCTTGCCTGGTTTGCCATGCTGTGCCTGATGCCCCCCAGGACAGGCTTGGTCTTCCTGGCTGCCAAGACACTGCTGGTTCATGTTCAACTTGCCGTCGACCAAGACCCTGAGGTCCATTTTCAGAGCACTGTTCTCCAGCCTGTCCTTCCCCAGCCTGTGCACACAACCAGGGTTGCACTGCTGTAGGCGCAGAATCTGGCACTTGCTCTTGTTACACTTCATACAACTGATGATTGCTCCAATTAGTGACTATCAAGGTCTCTCTGCAGGGCCTCTCTGTTCTCAAGTGAGTCGATGGTTCCTCCCAATTTAGTGTTGGCAAACTTACTTAGTATTCCTTCAAGTCCTGTGTCCAAGTTGTAGATGAAGATGCTGAAGAACACAGGGCCTGAGATGGAGCCATGGGGAGCTCCACTAGTGACAGGTCACCAGCCTAAAGCCACCCCATTAACTATAACTCTGTGCCCAGCCTATCACAAAAAATGATTTTTCAGCTGTATGCTGGACATTTTGTTCAGAAGGATACTTAAAATTTGCCCATTGATACTGCAATTGTCATTATTGTTTCAACTTTCATCTCATTAGAGAAATGCCTTTACTGCAGAAATCACACAGGGTATTTCAAACCAAAATACCCTGTATTTACAACTCTGGAAATAGATATGAAGAAAACAAGTCCAGAAGAACACATATATTGATTAGTAAGGCCTCTGGATCCACACAGATTTATTTCTGCAATTTATTTTATATGTCCAGGCAATTATTTTGAAATCAAACTAAACACATTAAAAAAAAAATCTTTTCAGGATTGAAGGCAATAAATATATACCAGGGACCTGATTTCTCAGAAAAGGTCTGCTTCTTAAAGAATCCAAGAATCCAACCCAATGAGTTTCTAAGCAATACAAATCTTGTTCTAGAAATAAAACCTGAAATAGGAAATACAGAGAAAACAGAACTGTACCAAAATGCAAGATGAACAACTTTTGGGTGCTACAAGCCTATTTTTGCTATTTAATATCATGCAGAGTGAACCACACATCACATTATTATAAAACACAAGGATACTTTAAACCATGTAAATAAAGAAATCCATCTATACATTTGACTCATATGTGTACTTATTTGCTTTCATTCTGACAATATGAAGGCTGGTATTTGTGTTTCTTTCTGGAATTCTGCATACTTCAGAACAGCCCTACTTGTCACAGGGAAAGCTGCATGGGAGCAAGTCTGGACTAGTAGGAATGGCTCTGTATGTGTGATGGCATTAAGGAAAGCGCTTGTAAATGAAAAATGTTTGTAACAGGAGACCAAGGCTGGCAATAAGTGCAAAATATCAATTAAAGTAAGGCAGATGTACTGCAAACGCAGTGCAATTGCACTTTTTCTATTAGAGGGTTTCAATATGCTTTACAAATTATTATTGTTCTGCATTTGTTGCATGTGATGGTAGTCCCAGAGAACTTGATCAGTTTCTCCTCAAACTGGGCATAACAACGATGCTTCCCCTACACTCAGTGTCCCAGAGGCTATAATCTGATCATGCTGGACAGCCACTTAAAAACTATCGTTTATTTAAATATAGTAAATCCTGAGATGCTGCACGTTGACTCCCTTACTGGCAAGCTTTTATCCCCAGTTAAATAATTTAATTACATGCTTCTTTGGAAGGAAATTTTAAGATCAATTTGACCCTACTTAGTTGACTTTCATAGTAGTTTGGTTGCAATTTCAAGCTCTTGACTATGCAGATTTTATTCAGATAATACTAAATTATAAGAGAAGCTAAAAACAGAGTCTGAAGGCAGAGTCTCTAGATGATCCAAGACATAGATATAACTATGCAGTCCACATAGGCACTAGGTTTCATAACCATCATGTCTCTGACCTGGAAACTTGCTGCTCCTTTCTGCTATGCTACTGCACAGCTGACCTTCCCAGCCTACCTGTTAGTAGAGTTGCCCTCCTTTCTACCTCTCCACTGCTTTTTCTTTCTCTAACACAGCAATCAGAAGGTGTTTGTATTCCCTCTCAAGAACTTTCACTGTTGCCTGTACTCAACATCTCTTATTTTAGGCAAGAAAAGAGTTCCACGTCTTAATCACCTCTATTCCCACACCCACTGCTAATTGCTGGCTCTCCAAATCTGTGTCCTTGTGCCCCTCACAGGTTTTGTGAAGGAATGGAGCTCCTTATAAATGTCCCTTGCTTGTTTCGTTGGTCTTCATCACAAGCCCGTCGGCAAAATCCTTTATAATGACATTTTCAAAAAAAGCTTTTTCCCATTTTTTTTAATGCTGCTACTGCTACTTTAGACAATCTCCATACATTCCCTAAGCCATCTCTAATTCTCATTCCCTGTTGCCTTTTATCTCACAGTTCCTCTCTCAATCTATAGAGCAAAGACTGCCTTTCCTTCTCTGTTTTCAGCAGCTATTCAAGCAAAACACCAAGAGCTTAGGGAATCACCTTAGAAATAAGGATCTTACCATTGGTTTCTGACTCTGTTCTTTTACTTGGTAACCTTTGCCTTTGCTTCCTTCTCTAGTAATTGGTCTGCTTACCTCCACAAGCATTTGTCACAAATGCAAAGTATTACAAATTAAAGATCAGATCCCACAGGTCTGATCCAGTTTACACTCAAGCAAAATTCCTGCCACCATCAGAGAACACCCTGGTGTGTGATTTAGCTCCAACAATTACACTCAGATTATTCCTCTAGAGAATCAGGTTACTTATTTGGATTCTTATACCTCCACTATCACCACACAGACAAATCAGACCAGCAGACTACAGATGCTGGTGTACATGAAAGCCCCTTGGGGTAACTATCTGATCATCTCTGGTGGTAAATGAGCAAAACACTGAAGATCATCAGCCAGTTACAACCTCAACTGAAAAGCTCCCTCCATCTTCCAACTCAGGAATTAAAATTTCCAAGACTCAACACTGGCAGCTGACAAAACATCCTCAGCATGGCATTCTATCAGCTGCATTAAATTGTGTTTGTGGAAGTGCAGGAACTGCAGGATATTGAAGTGACTGGGAAAATGTAACAGCATTTCCCTTGATTCAGGCACATGGCCCAATCCTGTAGATATTTTGCCTTAAGGGTTTTTATCAACTGACATGGCTTAGAACTGTGCTGGCTCTCTCTTCAACTCTCTATCTGCTGGCCCTGCTTGCTAGATAAATAGCTATGCTCATATAGAAAAACCTGCACTAATAAAAACATAGACAGCCAGAAATCTGCTGCCAACAAGCAAAATATCCTATATTTCACTGCTCTGCCATAGGAGAGTCATATCTCACTGAACAAATATTCATTCCTAAACACTGTGCTAATGCATAAAAGAGTCTCCAACATATCTTGGAAAATTTATGGAAAAACAAAGCAGTCCAAGCTTCAGATTCTCTGGGCTTTGTTTTGCTCTCCTCTTTCCTCCCCATACACTTGAGACCATTTGAAGAGAAGATAGTTTTAGATTTTTCCATATGTTTTTGTCCTTTAACTCTTCCCTCTCTATAAATAGGTCAAGTGGATCAGTGCTTTGGCCTGGGGTTTTTTGGTTGTCATTTGGGGGTTTTGCTGTTATTGTTTTGTTGGGGTTTTTGGGGGTTGGGTGTTTTTTTTGGGTGGGTTTTTTTTTTGATTGGTTTTTTTTTTGTTTGTTTGTTTGCTTTTTTTGTTGGTTTGGGGTTTTTTTAGCCAAGTTGAAGCAGAGGCACTGGCTTCTCTGGTGTCAGTTATAATGATTGGCCACATCACAATCTTCTTAGATTGCTAGAGTTCTAAAGCACGGAACCATATTTTGTTTGTTCTGCATTCATATGTTTTCTAGCATAGGAATGCCTTCATAGGTAATATGGATCCTTGGCATTCCAGCAATACAAATATATACTAGCAAGTGAGCTTGCAGCAGTAAATATGTGGGTTCCCTGATTTAAGTCTGCAAAATCAGAATTAAGTTATTTTTCGACAATATGCTTGGACTTAAAGCTCTCTGGGACTGTATTTTGTGACTGCCAGGCCCTTAAGCACATGCCCCAGTATAAAGGAAGACTTGGAAACAATTCATCTTGTGGATAGCCTCTTGATTCTTGACAATCTCTATGAAATCAAGAAAGAAGCCACACCCTTAATTTTTATAGCTTGGGGCAAGCAAAAACTTCTTCTCTAGAATGATCATGTTGCAAGGCAACTAAATTCCTTTTCTGATCTGTAACAAATGGGGGATTCTTCCCTCCTCCTCACAAAAACATTTGTGCAGTGCTATTGCCATCTCTAAAGCAAGTTCCACCTTCTAGGCCAACAGAAGCTACATTTCTTAAGAAGAGTCTCACAGTATTTACTGACAACACAGTCATATATTTGCATTTGCTCTTATAATTCGGATGACTGTGTGCTTTGAGATCCTTCAGAATGAGAGGCACACTGGTAATGTAATTAATTACTATATGATGGCATTTTCTGAAAGATACTGACTCAAACATTGCTTGTTTTGGCTTCACTATCTGGAAAGAAAATCATGAGCAAACAAAGCAAGTAAAACTTTTCTTAAAAATCAAGTGTCGCTATTCTATCACTTTCAAAACTCAAGCTCCGGGCTGTGTAGAGCTTTGGTAGATGTCATTATAATAAATAAAAAAGTATGAACAGGATTGCCTGGTATCTAAGAGAAAAGAAGGAATGTTACACTGCCAAGAGTGGAAAAGAACACACACTGCTTACCTGAGCCTGCCTCAGTCCTCACTGGGGCCCTACAGACCTCAAACTCTCACCTGGACATGGCAGCTAAGGGACAGCGGTGTAGCACAGCTTCTCTGGAACACAGCCTCAGCTCACCTCAGCCTCTGTATGCACCTGACCTTTATATACTTTGGGCAACATTAAGGAGCTTGATTCTAGCCTCATTAGCTATGTGCATAGTAAACAGAATAGATACCAATCTTGGACACATTAAAAATGATACCAAAAATCACTGAGAAAGAATGAAAATGTTTGTTTTCATGATTCAGGTTTCCTAGTTGGAGTTAAAGATGAAAATCAAGTTCCCTTCCAGTTCCAAACATAATTCCACTAAGAAACACGTTTCACATCAACAAACGCTAATAGAAAATGTTCCCCACTGCTCACATGAAACTGTTATGCAGATGAAACATGTTTCCTGCCAGTAACAATGAGTTACCTGCAGTTAAAACAGCAGCTAATCAGCTTTACTCACCATTAACGTGAAATGAACATGATGCTAAGTCTACAAAATGTTGGCTCAAAGCAGCCATGGTGGTAAGTTGGCTACACCAAGTGAGAGGTCCTTACCACGTCCTCTCAGCTCTGCATAAGTGCAAGTCTTTAAGACTGCTTTGTTACACAAAGACATCACTGTTGGAAGATACTTATTCATAATATCAGATAATTTTTTCCTATCTGTGGTTTTCACTTGCTCTCCAACTTAAAATGCGTGTTATTTTATTTTACCTTCAAGTAACACCAGCTACTCACAGGGTTGTCCTATCCAGAACATGCTGGTGCCCTACAGCCTCTGCCACTCAATCCTGACTGCCTACTTGAAAACAAAGTGGAAGTCACTCCACTCCCCAAAAGTTAACAAACAAATTAATGTTCAGTTTCTTAATTCAGCATTGTGATCCAAAATTACCGTACATCAGGTAACATTTTTCTAAGAAAGGCAACATTTAGTCACACAAATTCACATAAAAGGCATCCTCTGTAAAATGTAATTCCAGTGCCCCAAGTTCCTTCCTATGTCCATTCATTTCACAAATGTAATTAGCAGCACTGGAACAGGTCAGGATCTAAAAAGCCAATACCACTGTATTCAATACTGAATTAAAAATAGGGAGACTTGCAGCTGTTCCTCCAAGCACCATGACTCCCACCACGTTCTCCAGCTGCCATTCCCATGGGCTATTTCACAGCCCCTGGCCAGAATAAAGCATATACAAGAGAGGCACAGGACACAGCCAACAGCACTTACTGTTTATAGACTGTTCTTGATTTTTACTCAGCAACACTTTGTACACATTTTGTTATAAAAGCACAAGGATCCTTTAAGCCACAAAGCAGCATAAGGTACTTCTATTGCAAAGAGCTGTATGTACCAGACCAGAACTATCAGCTAGCATAAATCAGCCACAGCTCTCCTTGAATACACAGAAATTAAATTATTTATTCACCACTCAAGGTGTGAAATCACTTATTTTTTAGAAAACAGAATTTTCAGTTCTCTATAGCCAAATCACTGAATACACAGATTATTCATACTAGAGCACACCAGTGCCAATAGACTCAAATGTCTTATTCCTGATCTTGAAGAAAGAAAAAATGTTTGGTCTGTGGTAAAGTCTGGTGGTTTATTGTTAAGAGCAAAATTAAAGAGGTACAGACAGAGAGCTGGATATTTGCTAAACTCTGCAAAATCAAATAAGGCTAGAACAAGTAGATTCAAGTCTGGTGACAATGAGAGTAGAGTGTATAATGCTGGTAGGTTGGGATTTGAGTTATGCTTAGGGACAACAGGATCTGTAAAAAAACAAATTTACCATTGACCACTGTCAGACCTGCAGAAAAAAGCCAAGGTCTGATACCACTAGATGAGAATGCCAAATTCTGGGTTTCTAAGCTGTCATCAAAAATAGGATTAGAGTTGGGGATAGAGTCTGGAAGAAGAGAGATTAGAGGGGCAAATTAATAATCAAAATCTTTAAGACTCACAAAACTGGATAAAAGTTAATGTTGCTATACTCAAATATTTATTCTTTATTTTCACTGATGGCAAGTATCTAGGCAAAGGTCAAATCAGGGTTAGGATTACAATTAGGCTCTAGCTTAGCATTCTAGATACAAGGCTCTGCTAAATAACTTTTGTTGCTCAATTCTGCCAAACCTGCTCAGGGATAAGTAGATTAAAATGTATCATTTTTAATTGTCAGACAGAATGGGGTTACTGAGCCATGATCAACACTGGAACCGGAATGGCATCATTGCTTGAGGTAAGATAAGTGGTAAAATCAGTATCAGCATATTTAAACATCTTCTGATTAACTTTTGGACATAGCTGGATTTCTAGGCCAGCACTCGTGCTAGGAATGAAGTGAGGACCAAAACTAAGACTTAGTGCAGATTTACTGATGATTGGATTGCAGCCTGCCTCAGTGGATCTGAACTTTTCATTGGTAATATTCAAAGATCAACAGGTTCTTTAGCCATAAATGATACTGCAAGTAGCTCACATTTAGGGCTTGGGACAGGAGGCTCTGCAACATCATATCTCCATTGCAGAACCCTCCCAGATCCTCTGTGGTAAGATAAGAGGCTCATAGCTGCAATGTTTAGATTCTCAGCAGCACTGAGTCCTTGTGTTACAATGATCAGTAAGGTCAGGTTTGTTGCAGGATTCACAGTGGGAGGTTTTGGTGCGTGTTTGTCTGGTCATTGAAGAAAAGTTAAGGGTAGCTGTCAGAATGCTTAAATATGTTATGCTGAATTATAAGGGAGCCATGGACACCTTAGCTCTGGACAACACTAGGGTTAGAGATGGCATTAGGGTTTGGATCTGGAGTTGAAGGCCATGCAGAGACAAGTTTATTGCAACATTTTCCTAGATTAAGAGATAAAAAGGAGGTGCCAGTATAAGTAAATTCACACAACACATCCCTAAATTTCAGATGCAACTGAATTCCCACATGCTCATAAAATCATTTAAGTTGGAGAAGACCTTTAAAATCATCAAGTCCTTCCTACCTATCAGTGTTTGGGAAAGCATCGATAGAGGACTTTGGACAGACAGCTGTGCAAAACAAGCCTTGTGACAGGAGCATCAGGAGTCCACTGCTTCAGGATGTTTAGTATAAGAAAATGAATGTTGATGATTTGACTATTTAAGCTTGATTTCCAAGCTATGAGGGCTATGAAAACCACTACAGTAGGTTACACATAGATTGCTGTTTGGGATAGGGTGCTCAGCAGTGCACAAGAAAATATTAAATTCTGCCCTGTCTGTTGTAACAAATTCACACTGAAATACAGAAATCTCCCTTAAAAACATAAACAAAACAAAATCCTGTCTTTTCCTGCTCCTCATGCCAATCATTTTGTTGTATTCGCTAAAATTTCTGCCATTTTCTTTGGAGATGCATTTCTGTTTACCCATTTCATCTCCACCTTCGCAATCACTTCACAAAGCTCTTTACAACATAAGCATATGTTCATGCCTCTGTATTCTCCTCTTCAGCATAGAGTTGTTGCATTTGACACTTTGTGAAGGTCTTGTGAAGGTCTCACACATTTCAATGATGAGGATTAGGGGACAAATCTATGCAAGGGACCCGTAACAGTCTGGCTTAACGATAGTGTAGACCTTGTGACGTTGAGACATAGATAAAACGGGTTCTTGCATCCTAAGCTTTGTTGATTTTCAGGCTAGGTTTTTCTTCCTGAGCAACTTGGAAGCGATGCAGGGATCGCAAGTTAGTGCGGGTTTAGGGTCTGCGCCGCGCTGGGCACAGCACGCCTGGCTGTGAGGGGGAAACCCCCGATGGGCAGCGGCGGGCTGCAGCCGAGCGGGTCAGCGGCCGCATCCATCCATCCGTCCGTCCCCGGAGCTGGGATCCCAAGGCGCCCCCGGTATCCCAAGGCGTTCCCGGGATCCCCAGGCCGCTGCCGGGATCCCCAGGCCGCTCCCGCCGCCTCAAAAGGCGGGCTGCGGCGCCCCCTGGCGGCGCTCCCGGCCCCGGTGCCCCGGCCGCCCCCGCCCCGCGAAGCCCAGCTGGCCCCGCTGCTCCAGATGCACGTTCATTTCTATTCCCTTTCATTCTCCACAGAACATGTTATAATCTTTGATCATCATTTGTTTAAATTGTATAAGTAATCTGCCCGGTTTTAATAGGATTTTTCTATGAATCGGCAACAAACCATGAAATGTGATATTTTCACCATGACCGACCCAGGAAATTAGTCAACTTTGTCCTTGATTTACATGGGACCTGGCCAACTCCTCACGCATCGCAGCGGCAGCCGCTCACTGCCTGCTCCCCCTGCATTTCATATTGCAATTCTTTTCTCTCTTTCCTTCCTCTTTATAAGAGCAGCGTTATATATACACCAGAGATCACCATCCATAAGCAGAGCCTGAATTCAGCAATGCCTCCACAGCTGCCTAAGTAGTCCAGGTTAACAAGCAAGACCCCACAAAATAGAGACTGGGGAAAAGCACCAGAGACTTATTATTAAATGCAATACATGTGGGAGATCATGTTTGCAGTTTCTCATTCTGATCTTTTTGAGGGCAATAACACCATTTCTTCAAGCTTTCCACAGCAAGTGTAAGAGCAAGCTTCCTCAAAAGAAAGCTGAAATTCTCAATTATAGTAATTCATCCTATGAGCTGGGGCTTACAGGAGAAAATAATTGCTGTAGAACTCAAAATAAAATGGCCAGACTTGGAAATGTTGAGACATTCAAGGGGGAGATACAAAAATAGCTGCTTGAGCCAATATTTCCATCCATCCATTTCACTTTATTTTAAATAATGTGCAATTTCTATCCAAGCCTATATGAAAATCACTTTTATTTCATTATAATTTCACGGGTTTGACTTGTTTTTTCATCCCATTGTTTGACAGTGCACACATGCAAGCTTTGGACAGCAAGAGAAGTTGCAAGGCAGCAATTTGGCACCAAGACTGTAATGCAAAAAAACCCAGTATGATTCTTGCATGGGTAACAAGTTCCTCAGCTTGGGCACACAAGTTCCGTCCTCCCCATGAGGACAGACTTTCAGTTCTGCTCTGCTGGAGGCTATGGCTGTATGGAGAAAGGTGATGTTCCAAACGCTCAAGCCTCATGAGCTGCTTTCCAGAGAGTGCAAAGACACTGGAAGGCAGAGTGGACAAACACAGGGCAGCCTGCAAGAGCCTGCTGCTAGCTGTTTAAATAGGTGAGAGGAAAAAGAAAGCAGTCCTTCAGCTGCATCCCCAGGAAGCCAGAGCACAGACAGCACAGCTGGATGGAGAAAACATGGGAACACATTGCTCCTTAGGTCCAGGGGTGCTCAGTCTCTGCAATCCCACCCCAACAGCATCCAGGGTGAGCAGGCAAATGCTAAGAATGTCAGCAGCTGCAACAGGTAAATGTTACCACCTTGCAGAACATACCAGAGTTAAATTGAGTTTTATCCTGTCTCCCCATACAGGCACAGCCTTTGAATGCATGTTTACATACAGCATTTGTTCTGGATTCCCCAGTGCAGTGTCTCTAAGCCATTATGGCAGCTCTGTCTGTGGTCTGGTAGGTATCTCATGCAGCACTGAGGGAGTCAAGTTTCTGGACCACATTTTGTTCCTGAGCCAACTTCTAATATCAAATCATCCATTTTCCCCCACCGTCTATTTCAGGTTAAAATCTCTTGCAGATAGGAGCTGTCTCTCGCTGCACACACATTTGTTACACAAATGTGACAAATTTACAGGGTAAGGGTAGGGCAAGGCAGGGTAAGGACCAGCCATCAGCTGGCTCTTGGGTTGCTTTTCTTGCCTCACCCAAAAAAGCCACCACATTCCCCATCATCACGCTAAACCAGGAGGGCAGCTGCCCCTTCCTTCCCTTGCTTGGCCTCAGCTCTTCAGGGCAGCTAGGTTTTCTGTCCTGGAGGCATTTACACCCCACTTCCCAATCCAGGCCTCCCTGCCCCCACGTCCCACGCACTCCCCAGTACATCGCTCTCGCTCCCCAGCCTGTGAACAGCCCCTAAGGTTAGGTTTTATATTTCTTACCCACTGGCCCCTCCACTCCCACCAAGTCAAACTTCAACCAAACAAAAAAGAAAACAGAGGGAGAGAAAGGAAGAAAGAAAGGCCCCAAGAGGCTCCCGGTCGTTCCAATCAGGTCACTGTTTCCATACCAATTAGGACAGATGCAAAGCACATTATTAAAAATAGGTCTGCAGACCCATCTATGTTGATTATTGTCCTCCATTTCCGTCCCCAGCCAACTCCGTTAATTAATAAAGAAACTGCCAGAGAAGGAGGGGGGGGACGGGTGGCAGGGATTCCCCTGACTGGAGCCTCCTGTTCAGAGAGTTCAAGAGAGAAATTGGACACTTGAGCCTCTCTGCCATTTTCCATTGTGTGTGTTTTTCCTAATGAACTGTTTAGTGATGCAGGGCTGGAAGTCAGCTTTACCCCACCCCCACTAACTACCATCCATCATTAAGTGACCCAGTAAGAGGTATTTAGTACTTAACCCTCTCTAGAAGAAGTCAGATTGTTGTGTGGCTGGTTTTTCCATCTCCAACCATCCCTTTACATCACTTTGTCTAGCTCTGAAAACATCTCTGCATTTTTTTGGAGAGGATTGCTCTTCCTTAGAGGAGCCCTAGAAAGAGACAGCAGCAGTCACCCCATAGCCAGCCTTTGTACAGAAGAGGAAGCACTCGCGTAGCGGCAAACCAGGGATGAGATCCTGGCTTTGTTGACATTGTCGAGGCCAGGATTTCACTCCCACAACCGTAAAGCCATCTGCCTCTGAGAAGGCAAAGAATTTGATGGAGAGATGGCCCTGTAATCTGTGCAAGGTATTGCTGATCAATATACACATTGGTGATTTGCAAGAGGAGAAAGAATGTAGTCAGTAAAAGTCAAGGAGGGCTGTGAGAAACATAAGTGATAGATAATACTTGCAACAGAGTGCACGCTTGTCTCCTTCCAATTCTGCTAGCCCTGCAGGACTCTTCTCCAGCCAAAACTAATTTATCTTCATAACCCTTCCTCAAAAAGCAGGACAGTGTTATTAGTGCCATTTTGACAGTGGGGAAACTGAGTCAAGGACAAACTAACCTGACCAAATCATTAAATGAGTCAGACAGAGCTAAAAATGGAACTGTGAAGTCCAAGGTTTCTCAGCCAGTGCACCTTTGCTTTAAAGCAGAAGTTAGGGGGAGGCAGAGAGGTTAAATGAACCATTATCATAATTAGACTTGATGAAAGCAAATCTGGGGTTTGGCCCAAGATGGCAGATCACGTTTACCTTAAATGAATGTATGTCTGTGCACCTCCTAAAGTTTCTCTATTAAAATGCCCTCGTGAGCTCTGAACCTCTGAGGTAGAAGTCCCAGATATAATTTAGAGTGCAAAAGGCCCTGCATGATCTTGGTCACATCACTTATCTCTAATGACCTCTAAAGGCACTCTCCATCTCTAAAACAAGGGCTGTCACACCCATCTGTAGTGTAAGGTATTTTTTGCAGGGTCTTTCTTACTACCACAGTTTTACAACGCTTGTGATATTGGGAACTGCTGATACTTCTGGAAAAAGAGCAGCCACAAATTGCAGCCATGTCTGCACCTCTGAGCTGACAGGCAAAGCACATTCACAAGCACAAGCAGGAAGGAGAACTGTAAAGCATAAGCAAAACACCCACCTGCAGATGCCAGCAAGGCTGTTTCATCTGCAGACTGACTGCAATTTCCAATTAAATGCCAAGTTACTTTCACACAGTCTGTTCTTTCGTTAGACTGAAGGGTTTTGTTTTCTTTTTCCTGAGTCACTCTTTACTAGAGACTTTCCACATCACATGTTTTATTTTTCACAAGAGCTCTAATGCACTGCATAATAAAAACTCATGTCACAAGTCCAGAAAATCCACTGGAGGGGATACACACAGGAGGGGAAAAGGTAACAAAAAAAAAAATACAATAAGGCTTAGATAGAAAAGATGTTTAGATTTTTTTCAGCCTAATCATTTTTATGAAATCCCCCACCCTGCAAACTGAATTGCTGGGAATGTCAAATGATTGATCTAACACTGAGGTGCAATAACATGCTTTCCTACTCAACAGAACTACAACAGAACTGTAGTATCATGTCTACTATCATGGAACAAAGAGACCACAAATATAGAACCACTTAGTTTGATATCCCCACTTCTGTAAGGATCACTAATAACTCAGGATGCCAGTAATCAACAGCCAGCATAAACACATTTTAAGTTCACCAGAGAAAAAACATTATGGGAAATAAGGCAATCCTAGAAATACAGAGCATCACCAAGGTGCCTATAGAGGCAAAAGAGGTCTGGGAACTGACTGCTGCAGTGGGCTGTATACTGAAGGGAAATGTCCCTGTGTATGATGAGACACTTCTGTATACAGAGACAAGAAATTAAAGAAAAGCTACAGGAGGCTGGTATGTGGCAAGAAGTGGTCTTTTCTTCCTGCTGTATTAGAAACAGTATATTTTCAAAATTTTGGTTTCTGCAGAGTACAAAACACATGTGAGTCTGGGTACTACATCTTCAATAAGTACACTGTAAATGTGTCAGCTTGGCCTGCACTCCTGTGACTGAACCAGAGATACCTAAAATTAGAAATAGGACCTATAGTTTTCACAAGTCCAGTACAAAGTCAAAAAAAAAAACCCTCTAACACAGAGAGGCCAGAGAAACTTGGACTCAGAAACAGAAACTCTGTCCCACCTGAAACATCCCAGCATTCAGCAAGGACCTTTCACTCCTCCAAGCCTCTGAATGTTGATGCTGGGAACAAAGAATGCACCTGGCCTCCTCCCATCCTCATGGCTTGTTTTATCAGGCCAGTGGAGAGAATATCCTTTTTCTCTCTCTCCTTCCCACAAGTAGAGCCCTTGCACTGTGATTACAAGGGACACACACATGGACTTTTTGTTGGCTATCTACAAGGAGCAGGACTATCAGAACCTTTTCTTCCTTGGGAAAACTTTGTCTTTCTTTTAATTTTTGCTGAATCTGAGACTCAGAATAACCAAAATACATCCTCAAATGAGTCAATGGGACACCCCATCAGCCAGGGAAATGCCATCATCCTGTCTCACGTTTATCTCGTGGAGCCAATTTCAGAGGCACTTCATTTGTGAAGCACTTTAAGGTCCTAGTACAATTTACGTAGGGCACACTCTGCTCTCCAGCTAAGCAAACATTGCTTTGTTTTCTTTAGCCCTTGAGAGCTCTTGCCTTCAGCATCCCCCCAAGGGGAAAGGAGTAGAGCCTCTTGTGTCGGATGAATGCTCACATGAGAGGCTGGTAAAGCAAGTGGTCCCTCTTGGCTCATACACAGAGGAAACACAACCCATGACACAGGATAAGCTCCTCATCCAGTGCTGTACCCAGACCTGACCACTGTCGGTTTGCTCCCCTCCTCCTTTACCAACTTGTGAGCAAGTCCCTGACCCAATTGGAACAAACCCTCCAGCAGATGCTTCCCTAACTTCCTGAGAGGCATGTTGGTGGCTCCTTGCTGGAGAGCCCTTAGATCAGGCTGAGAGCATCCAAGTGAGTCTAAAGCATACAGGAGGGCCCTTCAACCACAGAGAGCTCAGTCATCCTCCAGCTGCTAAATAAATATAAGCAGCAGTGACAGAAAATCAGCACTCCACAAAATTGTTTGTGGGATTTGCCAGAAAAAGTTAATATCAGCAAGAGCAGTGTAGTGCTGACTGGGAAGGAGACTTGATAAAGGACAAGGGAATGCTGGGAGTGAGCAATGGCAAAACCAAGAGGCAAAACTGACAAAAAGGACAAAAACTGGCACGAGCAGAGATTTGGTAACATTGAATTTGCCTCTTCTGTGTCAGCAATTTGTACACCAGCCACCAAGAAATACTGATGATATGAAACAGTGAGAGAGCTAAAAACCAAATAAAATAATCAAAGCCAACACAAATAGAGACCATTCAGACTTCAACTAAGATAGATCTGATTAGTGCTGCATTCCAGAACAAGAAAACCCAGGAGTAAAATCAAGCTGGAGAACTAAGTCAGCATCTAAACCAGTGACTAGCACCAGAACAAAAATAAACAGCTTCAGGTCCAACTCTAAGAGCAAGTGTTCAGTGAGCCATAGACAGCTGAACATGCCTTCATTCCAAAGATGCTCCTTGCTCAGCACATGGAAGAGATGAGACAGAGTCCATTATATGCTTTATAGCATATAAATAGCTATACATCTGAGATTCCTCCTCTTCTGCAAGTTTGCCCTCCCTTCAGCCAAGAAACTTCTTCAGCCTTTGTGAAGCGCTAATCTACTGCTTTCTCATCAGAATATTTGATTATTCATAAATGGAAGACCATCAGCAGAAGTAATTTAAGAAACCACACCATGGAAATATTCAAAGGCTGAGCATTTATGGCCAATATCCAGTTTTGAGTCCTGTATTCATACAGCAAGAGCACACCTCAATAAGAACATATGCACAGCTGTGAACCAATGTAAAGACAGGCATCTCGCTCCAGGCAAGAGAGAAGTGCCTACCTGCCAGACTAGATGTCCCACCCTGCTCTCCAGCACTTCTCACCCACCAGCTTACACAGCTCCCCACTCCCATGTATTTACAAGGTGTATACAGGTGCCCATATTTAACACAGATACTTGGATTTCACTGCAAACAAGCTGCCTAGAAACCAGGTTTGCAAGGTCTAAACTCTGTCTTGGATTCCACTCCAAAATTCTGTGTTTTGCTTCTCAACCTTCAAAATCAAATAGCAGCAAAGAAATGTGGTGAAGTCTTCAGTTACTGTTACAATGCAACAAAATTGAGTAAATAGAGCTACCAAATATAAGGAGGGGAAAAAATTAAAATCTCTATGGAAGCTGTTTGAGGAAAAATATCCCCTGATTATTCAACCACTCCACAGACTTTACAGTTTAAGTCAAATCCCAGTTACATTCTCTCCAGCACTGCCTCTGCCATATACAAAGAACCATAGTTCTCCACACTAGTGAAATTTCAATGATAGGACAAAATAGTTGGGAAGCCAGAAGCTTTAGTGAATTAAATATTATGTCATTGACTTATTACTCATTTTAGTACTCCAGTCCATAGAAATCTCAAAAGGCAGCTGCTTTCCCAACATATTCATGTTTTCACAGAATCCAGTGCTCCTAATAGGAAAACTGGTTGAGAAACTTGTACCCTCAGCACGTGCTGTCCTGTGTGCTGAGAATACTCATCCCTAATTTCTTATTATACTTTGAAAAATCCAATCCCTTTCTCTTTGTAGTATGTACAAGAAACATATGAACAAAATTCACCTTGTAGTTATGTCCTGCATAAGATTTTACTTCAGAGCCCCGATTCAGACACCCTGTGTAATAGCAGGCAGATGATCAAGTTTCAAAGCTCCTCAGAGTTAACAGAGATCCTACTATTGTTTCAGTGGTCTTTGAATAAGACTCTTAAGTGTTTTTTTCCACTCAATCTGCACTGTGTATTTACACTGTAAGCTCCCCAAGGCAGAGATTGTTTCTCATTTAACGGTGCCTTTTGTCACAACTAAGATTTAAGTGACACTCTAACAATTATGCCCTGGTCCTGCTCCAGCATACTGACTTATGGATTGGAAGGGACCAAAAGAGAACCCTCGTGTTCAGTGTATTTCCTGCCTTGAGGTGTAGAGCCTTTTGTTTTGGTTTGGTTTTTTGGTAACAGATTCACCAGAGAAGTAAGTTTCAAAGAGAGAGAGAAAAGTCTAATGCTCCAAGATCCAATTCCTGTGCTCTGAGCATTAGATCCATAACTTCCAAAAAAGATCTGGGTTTGGCATTGCTGCTTAGAAACTTCAGGAAACATTTTGAATTGTCTTCTGTCAAAACTAGGAAAACAAGAATACAGTGGCTCTCAATTACTGTTGATTACAATGCTGATTTGCTACTTGAACTATAGTCCAGCCCTTGGAGAAAAACAGATTTTGACCTGTATCTGCATCTTTCCTATTTACTAGTGCCAAAAGCATGTGCAATATTCAAGGAGAATTAGCTCCAGCACACAACAACACCAAGTTTATTTACAGTAAACAGAAGTGTTTCTTCCTGTCTCAGCATTATGCCTTTTCCTTCACACTTTTCCCTTTCTTTTTGTTGTTCTTCCCCAAAGGTCCCCACAGGCACAGCTCCTAAGGTACTGCCAGGAGACAAGAGGCACAGCAAAGCCCCAGAATGATTCCTAGGCTTCATGCCACCAGCATCTGCCCCTGTGGCCCTAGCAAAGTTGGTGACATGAAAGCTGGAACATCCCCTAAATCTTCACTAATTATCCCTACAGACTTCAATGTCCTCCAGAACCATGTGAAGGATCTTCCTAATTACTAGCCAGACAATGGAGAGTGAAGTCAGGTCCCTGGGATCCTCAAGCCTGCCAGCCCCAGCCGTGCATGTTCCTGTTTGGCCTCTGGGGCTGACTGCTCCATATGGAGACCTCCACCCCACACTTCCTCTCTTCCATTTCCACCCAGCTCCCTCCCTGCCCCCATCATCACCACCCCCAGCATGTGGATTTTATGAATGAAACTTTCTGACAGTTATGAGATTGGCAGAAGTCTATTCAGCAAGCGGGGGAATGTGTGAACATCAGGCTTCATTAGAGACTTCTCCCAGTCAGCTGATAGCTCATTAACTTAAAGTGGCCTCTTGTTTTAAAACCTCAGAGACCGGGAGGTGGGGTGTAGAGAAGGGGGGATGGTTCTCATTGTTCCTCTTGCCTCTCTCCCCCTCTGCCCCCTGTGAGATTAGGCGCCCTTGGAGGGGAGAGAGAGAGAGGCTAAAACAACTTTAATTAGTTATTTTCAAAGATTTTCTCCCCCTTTCTTCCTTTTTTTGTGTGTGTGTGGAGCAGGGGGGGTCTCTCAGCTGGGTTTTTCTGCATGGAGGAGCTCACGTCATTATGCTTAAATCCAGCTCCTCCATCCTTTGTTTCCTGGCCAACAATAGAAGAAGGCTTGTAAAAAGCTCCTTCCAAAACTCCTGGAGACTGTCTGAAAAGGAAGATGGGGTGAAGACTCCTCTCTTTCCTCCCTCAGTCACAAAAGTGACAGTCTGGTGCCTGTGCCAACAGAGTTCCTGTGTTAGTACTGGGGGTAAGTAGGGCAAACAGAGTGCTGATTCCTAAACTGCTGCTCTGCCAGATGAAAAGTGGAGCTCAGACTCACTTCACAGAGTGTCTGGTTCTCTGTGTGGCTTTAAGGTCAGGCTGGAGCTCTGGACACCGAGGTCAGTCTTAGGACTTCATCCCAAGTCCTAATCCTTTTCTTTCTTTTAAAGAGACTATAAAATAAGTGTAGCAATAGGGCAAACTCCCCTTTCATTATTTCTATTCAGAAGAACCTGAAATAAACAACTAAATTGCCATTATTGTCACCTGTAGGGAAACTGGTTGGGAACAGCACATTCATTTCTTCCAGGCAACCAAACTACAAACCACAATGGCTTTCAGCAACTCGTGCTAGATGGAGTTTGCCAGAATAGAGAAGGTGACATCCCCTCAGTTGTGGCATAAGGAGCAATAATAAGAACAAAACAAACAAAAAGGACAACCCAAACATAAAAAATCCCCTAACAACTACACCAAAGAAAAGCACCTTTGTTCCTTGCTATCACCAAAGCCCAGAACAGTACCCTGGAGTAGCAGCTGCTATAGTGCCAACCTCCAGCTTCCCTTACAGTTCTTTCAGTACTGCAAAGACACATTTCTTTCCACAGATTGTCTTTGGGGCCATCCATAAAAGAGGCGTTTCTCTGAAGAGGATATAAGGATGTTTCAGTGACTAGATAAGCTCATGTGTGAGGCAGAAAAATCTACCATGAACCATGGTTTAAGCAGTACATTTGTACACTCTGTAAATCACATTTAATAGCATCTCCTTTGCCTGTTTAAATCAGAAGTTCCCAAGAATTCAGGCTAATAGACTGATAGCTCTCAAACTTTATTCCTGGGTTGCAGTCCAGACACAAGACCTGAGGTGTTGGTGGATGTTGCAGTTGAAAGCTAGACCAAGAAGTAGGTGAAAACCACTACCATGGCTTCACTAAGCAGATTCAAAAGAAACAGTTCAGACAACAGGCTTTCCACTGCAGTTTGAGCATTTTTTATCCAATTTGGTCAGCTTTCTTACATGAAACTAAGCAACTTTTGTAAGTTTTTAGAAACAAGGACCTTCAGTGACTTGCACTTTCTTCAAAATCAGAGCACAAACCTGCTTCCTCTCAAGTCAATGGCATTCACCCATGGCCTGAGGAACCAGAAGACAGGATTTTGACCCTATTTAAACACTGACAGACCAAGCAGAGTGGTTTGGAGTCATTTGTGCTGTGATCCTGTCAGTTCTCACACAGCAGAGTGAGACTGGCCCGCTCCTGGCTTTGCAGCCCTCCAAGGAGCTGTGCTGTGCACTGCACTGCTGCTGCCAGCCCTGCACTGCTGCTGCAGCCCTGCACCTGCCAGCACGCTGTCAGAGGCACCACCTGACAGGACTCAGACATTTCCCACAAAGGCTGTAAACCAGAGTTTGTTGTAAGACTTTACAGGGATGTTCTTTTTGGCAATGGTTGTAAGGAAGACAAATCTTTCCCTCCATTGTGTACCTTCTCTTCTACTTTTCCTGCCTTCATCTTATGTCCATGGTTTGTGGAGATTTTTTAAAGTTAAAACATCTCCAATATCCTTCCTGTATTTTCAAATAGTAGTAAACATGATTCTTATGTACCAATAAGAGGCAAAATCATGTTCTAATCCAGTTGCCTAATGAGCCTAGCATCTCTGAATTAAATAAACTCTGCAAGTATTACTTTTTATTGTGCTTTCATTAAAGCAAAGAAGTTTCTTCCCTTGCTGATTGCAAGGATTTTAAAACATAGATTCATTTGCATTTGTGTGAGTTTCAATTCTGTGCCCTCAGCATCAAAGAATGTACTACATTCTGTAATGAGTCACACCAATTTTCCCTTGCAATGAACTGGTAGGTCTCAATGATTCCAGGAAAGGCCACTCCCCAGATTTCATTACATCACTCTCGAATTTAAAAAGAAAAAAAAACACCCAACAAAATCTTCAAGCTCTTTTCTACATTTACCACCAGACACAGCTGTACTCATCAAAATATTGGGTTTTCCCTCCAGGAAAGCTTAAAGATGATTCACAGGACACTCACCAAACATACCAGAAGAAGAAAGTAAAGATATATAAAGGTATAGAAAAATATATAGGTAAAGAAACATAAAGGTAAAGAAAAAGGAGACAGTGCTATAATTGTTTTGTTTATCCCTCAGTGATACAGAAGCACACCAACATCAGAACACATCAAGTACTTTCCACCTGCAGGTAAAAGATTAGCTACAGAGATGCTGGAATAGGGGTTGATTTCCAGCCTTTGGGTCCAAAGGCAGAAGCCCATGGAGCCTGCACAGAAAACCTCAACAGAGAGAAGAGGAGCTCCTCAGCCAGGGCTGTGGCTCACTGAGCAGAAACAGACACTGAGCCAGGCAAGTCTGTGTTAGACAAGACAGAAAAGAAGGCAAGAAAGAGTTGTTGCTCTCCTCACTTTACAAATGGATAATGCAAACACAGACTATGCTATCTCAAGATCAAAACTCAAATTTTTTAACAGAACCAGAAGTAAAAGCTGCATTGCCTGACTACCACTCACAGATTTCATTTTAAATAATAAAATCTTGTAATAAAGCAAACTGCACAAAGTAGGAAAAAAGCTTGGTGTTCAGACTAATGGATATACTGATATTATTTCAACTAACAAACTTTATCTACTCCAAATCTTTGGAGTGTCATGGCTGCAATAAAATCCTGTTTCACTGAAAAACTGCATTCACCACCTCTTTTTGAACATTTTCCATGACACAATGAAAGCTGGGCAGAATCTGCATAGCAGTATGACAGCTCCTACGAGTCCAGCAGTTAGAAAAGTCTGAGCAAAAAATGGGTCAGAGCATGCAATCAGTGGGCAGCAGCAGCTTTTTGCATAGCACTGGCATTCAAATAGAAATTTTCCAAAGACATACAGCACTGACATTTTAAACTTCTTTCCCAGCATGAAGGCTGCATCATGACATGATCCAAATTTAACCTCCAAAGGCTCTGTGCTGCCACAGCTGGGATGCTCCCTGTACCCAAGGCAGCTAATGCAGACTTTGCTGAATTGATTTATTTCTTGGCACCAGTCAGAAGTCTAAAGCATCTTCTACTTCTCAGTCTAATGCACAATTCCTGCCATATAGAGGCATAGATTGTTATATCACTGTAGAGTGACTTTAGCCAAAATTATGACCAACTCTCTAGCTGGATGCACCCATAGGAAAAAACTTCTTTCTCAAAAAGTTTGTGATAGGAATATTCTGAACAGGAAAAGTCTAGATACACGAAGAGATTAAACAACTTGCCAAGGTCACTGGGCAGAACAATGTTAGATCTTGCATAGGGCTTATCTTCCTGCCTCTCTATTGAGGTACCCTCTGGGATGGAACAGCTTGATGCACACAGACTACTTGCTCACCTGAAGATCCTTTTCCTTTCTTTTTGTGCAGGACAATGTGGTATGATCATGTTTTGCCCCAAGGTTTCAATTCAAATTCTGAATCACAGAGTATGAAGAAGGGAAAGAAAATTTAATGTCTAAACCAAAATGAGTGGTCTTGTGTGAGCTGTCCTGGCACTTATTAAGGTTCCGAGTATTTGATTTTTAGTTACTTTTTCACTGGAGCTCTGAAAGTGCTTCAGCAAGTTCTGTTCTTAGGTTTACAGATACTACCCCACTTATCTAAATAGGAATTTTTAGGGCACTGAGTATCCCAGCTGCATTTTTTTTCTTTTGTACCAAGATGTAACAATCGCTACCTGATTTTCCCCCCTTCCCCTTATTCAGTGATGCCCAAAAAATAAGCATGGTACCAACCAGCACGAATCTTTCTACATCAGACAGTGCAATGCATTAATATATCCTGAAGATAAAAGTATATCTCATCCCAGCACTGGCCAGAGGAAGAAGATGCTCTGTTCAGTGGAGCATCTCCTGGCTGGTGGGAAATGACATGCATTCTCTGTACCCAAAGCTACATGAGGATGAACTTTTGACTTCAACCCCTGCCAGGGCTGAAGAACTTAAAACTTCTTTGTCTTCTCCTTGTAAAACAATCCCTTCTTACTGTGATGTCTGTGTGGAGGTGGCAACTGAGGCTCAGCCTTCTGTCATGGCCAATATAATTTCAGATTTAGCCTGACATCATCAAAGTCCATGCTGAACTGCCAACTTCTCTCCTTGTTTTCATCAATTTAGTGCTTTTTTTTCGAAACATATCCATATGTCACAACTCCGACGGCATGCCTTTCCTAGCTGTCTTTTCCTTCTTCACTGTCACTATTTCATTTATGTATATAAAGATTCATAGATCAAATACAGATCACTCAACATCCTGACATTCTCAAGAGCTAGCTATGAACTCTGATTATCGCAGAATTTTTTCCTAAAACAAGTATCACACAGAGTTTATTTTCTCTTCTTGGTGAAACCTCAGCCAGCATAATCCGGACATGAGGAACTTCCACATGCTCAGCCACTGGACAATACTATGAAATAAGGAGATGGTGAGTCATTGCTCAGAGCTTCAAGTTTCTGCAGGTGTGCTACACTGCCAAGGAAAGTTGAAGTCATAGCTAAGAAAATGATATATCACAGAAAAATATAACCAATTGTAATAGAAGACAATGGCAAAGCATTACAAAACCTGGCCTAATATTAAAATACAAAGCAATGCTATGTTCTCACTCCTAAGAAGTGATTTAGGGAAGCTGAGGACATTTCAGAACACAGAGCACCCCAACAGCACAGTCCTTCAAGAACAGATCTAGTGGCAACTGCCACTGGAACAGTAACAGCAGTTGAATAGTGAAGGACTTATACTCTGTCTGCTGATATCAAGGTAGAATAGAATGCTTTTTATTTTAGACCACCCCAGGCAGATTCACATAACATTTGGATAGTTATGAAATTCTATTAGGCAAGAGGAATAACAAGTCTGTCATCAAAGACAGCATAAGAACAAAAAGGCTACCATGAGGGGGCACTGAAAGAAGGCACTAGCCCTGCAACTAGGGAAAGGATTCTTGAAAAAATATCATTATGATGGATCAGGAAAAAAAGGCCATCTACTTGATGTCTGTTCTGAAAGATGCAAAGTCGTCAAAGAATAAAGCAGAGAAGGAAAGAAAGAAATCAATATGAAGTTCCTTCAGGAATGCAGTGAGCACGAGGGGTGCCTCTGTTTGGCAGCCCCAGGACGCTTGCAGGCCTGGCTCAGATTGTGTGGATATGTTTTTGACTTGTCCCAGTCAGCAGATTAATGGCATTAACGAAGTTTCCATTAGCATCGGAGATTGGGGAGGAGGGTGAAGAGACAGAGGCGTCCAAGCGGAAAGCCACATGACTGCAGAATTGATAAGGCTAAAGATGAAACGGAGCTTCATTGGCATAAGAGAGGCCAGGAAATGCCACTACAAATTAGCCCCAGGCCTCATTTCTTTTCCCTTCATTATCCAAACCCCTTCAGGAGAAGAATGGAGGAGGTTATGACCCTCTCCCAACACACACATACACAGATATTGAGTGAGTCTCTCTCAATGAGCATAGACATGGGTATATCTGTGTGTGTCTAAGGGTCTGTGTGTGTGGTATATTTGTGTCTAGGCAAATCTCTATTAATATACTAGGTAAAAAACTATGTAACAGTATTCACATCAAAATAGATCTACCTATTCATATCTGTAAGGGCACATGTTCTTGTATCTACAAGCTTTGCAGTTAAACTGTGTAATATTTTTCTCATATAATTGAGCTTCTCCTAAAAGTAACACCATTGAATGTGGAAATCTTGCACAATTCAGTGAGAGTTCCAGCACCTGAACATGCTGTGTGTGTCCACAGCAACTTGTGTTACTTTCAGAGTTAACTGGGCTTCATTTTCTACATATATGTTTTCCTGCAGACTTATCCTTGTGCCTGCTTTTGAAGGTCTTCACACAAGGTGTGTTCTGAGGGCAGCCACACTCTTCCACATGGTTTGTTTGTTTTTTTCTTTTGTGTGTGCATATCCTGTGTGTCTCTGTATTCCACCAATTATGTGGAATTCCTTGTGTCTGTGTCCCAGCTGTCTCTTTTCTGTGCATGAGTGCCTTTTGTAGAAGTCTGCATACCTCAAATAAGTTCTGGACTGCATACACACTTCTGTGTATCTTTCTCTTTGTGTATCTTTGAATATATGTGCTGGAGAATACACATCAGTATTTGTGAAAAATTCTCTTTAAATTACATGTAAATTATTCTGTGTAAAACTAGGGACAAGTTTTAGTGTCTGGTTCCTACACATATCATGCTTGAGCACATATCAAAAATTCTATTTATTGCCCTGAAACTTAATGAATACAGGTAAATGCAACAGTGAATAATAAGTATTTGTCATAAGAACCACAAATTCCATTATACAGCTTTGAGAACTAGCTAAGGAAAATGAACAGAAGACAAGATCTGTTTTAGCTAGTCATACACATCCAGAAGACTATTTCTGACATAGATTAAAAAATAACATTTCTGCAAGTCTAATGACATCCATGTGTTAGTAAGAAAGGTGGGTTCTCTTCAAAGAAACTGTTAGCCGTAGGCGACTAACAGGAGAGACAACTTTGCCTAGGGGTAAACAAGAAAACAACCTCCTTCTGCGTTTGGAAAACAAAAAGAGAAGAGGAAAAAAGCCGGGGAAGGATGTGTAAATGGAGCTTTGTGCGATGGTGCTCTGTCATGTGAGCTGTATGTGACAATAGCCCTGAAACCCTATGCGAGCAAACTCATAAAAGAGGTCACTGTCTCTTTAATTAAAGCTCCCTGGTTTGAGGTTCAAAACAAACCCAGTGTTTTATGACCAGGTGTGCGTGTGAAAGAGATGGGAACACGATCCCCAGCCCAGTGGCACAGCAGCAGAGAGCAGATAAGGGAGGAAAGCTTTTTATTAAGGTGTTGCTTGAATGCTGCACCAGGCAAGGCAAACACCGGTGAGGCAGGACACACAAGCCCCCAGGGATCAAGGCTGCACCAGGCAAGGGAAATGATGGAGAGGCATGATGAACTGCCAGAACCAAGCCTTCCAAATGATCAGGAACAGGAGAGAGGGATCTAGGAGTGTCAGCTGAGGACAGATCAGAAAAAACACCAAGAAAATATGGGAAAACTGCAACCACTACAAGTCCCTAAGACCTACAGAGGCAAAGGCAGCAGTGATTCTGTAGTAACACTCAGCTGGCAAATAACAGAGGAAGGGCAGCTACAGAGCCCTTGCTGGTAGGGCTTGAGAGGGACCAACCCCTCCTAAAGCAGACAAGAGCCTCATATTCTTTGTGGAAACAATAGGGACTAGACTGATCCTAGCATCTAATAAAATGCAAAACCAAGATAAGAAGCAGAGAAGTTGCACCCTCTTCCTCAGCCTTTCCTGTCAGTGATGTGTATATTGCTCAAGACATTCGTGTCCATGACACCATTACTGACAGCAAATCACACTTGGAAACTGGGGCTTCCATTTGCCATATAATCTAATCTTTGGATCTCACTCCTAAGGTACCTGTCACTAGAATATTGAACTCTAATGAAGTGCCTATATCCCATGGGTCCATTTGGTTACGGATCCTTTCTTTACAAAGACTCCAGCTGTCAGTCCCTGCTCCTAAAACTTAGAAACAAGGAAAACATGAGTCATTGCTCTTTTATGCTCACAGGAGAGATACAAATGTTCAACTTGAACCAGGAGACAATCAGAACCAAGTCCCTGGGATGCAGGACAGTTTCTCCTGGGCAGGAACACAACACAAGCTCTAAACCCCACTGTCTCTGGACACTTGAAACCACGTGTTTTGAGACAAAATCTGAATTCCAGCCTCAGCATGGCATGAATACTCCAGAGGCTGGAGAGGCACAACTATGAGACACTCAGCAGACAGATATGCTACAGTAATTACTAAAAGAAAGCTGAAATGCAACGCAAAACAAAAAAACCTTATGAACTGCCCAACTTGTTACACAGCTATGTAAATAACAGCAACAACACACGCTCTTGAAGTGCTGTATTATGAACAAATGAAAAGCTAGTTTAGCATTTTGTCTGTTTGAATGCATGAGATTTTAGAGAAATTTGTCTTAATTTGTACTTTTCTTTAAGAAAACATAGATAAAACTTTAATAGGTAGTACTAAAGGCAGTAGAAGGTCAGCACATCATTTACTGCACTCAGTAAAAATATCACAGATCTACAGATGAGAAAAGCAAAATGAGAAATGCAGAAGAACAAAAGAGAGAGAGGAGGGAGCTGACTACAGTCGCAGAATGATGTTTTACTTACATTTATCAGTCATCTGCTATGGAACTTAAATCTATTTCCAAAGGAGATTAACTATCCTATCTTTAAGCTATAGGCATGGAAATTAGGGCATGGAGAGGAAGTTTGACTGCCACAGAATTAGGAACAGAATCAAGGTCTCAGCCTTGTTTAAAAAAAAAACAAAAACCAAAAAACAACACTTGATCATCCCAGCAATTTTCCAACAGCATTTCCTTGAGATTTTTCCCTGCAGAAAGACATTTTTTTTCAAAACATACCAGTTACTAGGTTTGATTCTGAATAACAATATGAAATTCTGCAGCCTGTTCTGTGTGGCAGACCACAGTATACAAGCTAATAGTCCTTCTGGGCTTGAAAACTAGGAAAACTGAAGATTAAATTAATCCCTTGTGTAAATCCACTGGAATCAACTAAATTTTGCCAATAAAGGGTTTAAATCAGTTATGGTAACAGTTTGTTAATAGAAAACAGTCAAGGCCAGGACTACAATTCCATTATGTTGATTTCCCTGTGATGCACACAATTCTCCCACGTAGTGTTTCCATAGTCATGACTGTCATTCTTTTTGTCACATCCGCTACTGAGTCTGACTTCTAATTTCCAAAGTAATCGGGCAAAATCCTTGGAGGTGTAACTCTCTTACTCTCCATAAAGAGAGGCTACAACCGAATTTCCCCTTTCCAGTTTCACAATCTGCCTTTATTCAACAGTCTGTGCATAATCATTCACACTTTCAAGCATTCTGTGTATGAAACAGCTCAGAAATAAGAACACAGATGATGTAAAACAAAGACTTGTTTGTCTAAGGTGGAATGATTGAGCAAGCTCTTAAAATGCAGATTTACACTGACTGCAAATTTCTTTCAGATTTGTTTAGCTATTCCAGCCTAGGCAAGCTCTTTGAAAATCCAGATCGTTCAGTTGGATATGCTGAACGTGAAATGTATGCCCTTTAAACTCAAATCTGCAATACTTTCTTAAAATTTGGTTCAATTTTACTTTTTCTTTTAATGAAATCTCACTAAAAGCAAGTATTTCAGACCCAAGAAAAAAAAAAAAAGTCTGGTTTTAAACTAATAGAATTACCCTCCAATTTACTCCATATGTTCCATCTTTTTTGGTATTGCAAACAAACCAACAGATCAGTTATTAGAAATATCTTACTTCAGCATCCAAGAACCCACTTCATTTTCCTTTGGCAGAGTTTTCTAAGCTTTGTTCACTCCTCCCCTGCTGCCCCTGACACCGAAGCAAAGCAAATGGAGCCCACGCAGCAAGGAGCACCAGCTGACAGGATAGCCCCTTCCACTGCCTCTGTGCTTGTGTAAATAGCCACAAACTGTGGCACCTGGGACATGTTTATAGTGGCCTGCTGAGCAGGAGCATTGCCAGCATCTGTTTTGTGATGGATGCTGGTTCTCCTAAAACAAGGTTTTAGGGGTAAAGGCAAGTAACTTCTTGGTTGGGTCCTTGGTTGGGTTTCCATGTCTCCCAGCTTTGCTTCGTGTCTTTTCCACTTTTCTCCCCAGACTTGAAGAAAACACCATCTCCTGTCACTAAAGCATATTAATTTATATAATATCTGTACTTTAATTCTTTTTCTGAAACAAAAAAAGTAGTTTTGTAGCACAGTTAGGAGCAGACTGACAGCCAGACCTCAATGCAGCTGTCCTGATTTAACCAACAGGTTATCTTTTGAAAAGCTATGGACAAGTCTTAACTTTTACCTCCTACACTAGCAAAACACCTATCTTCCAAAAAACCTGTGGCTTCCCTCTATTTCATGTGCCAGGCACTATAACTGCTTGGATTTTTTTTTTTTTTTACATCTTTTCAGGATGAACACGTAGATTCAGCAAACCAAAACTTCTTTTCTCAAAGTTCAACCACTTTTGACAAACTACATTAATTAAAACACTTGATGAATAAATATTTTTAAATGTCTGAAAAATTCCATTTTTCATATGCAACATTATTCCCAATACTAAGCTGTCTTTTAAAAGAAGCTATTCATTTCCTTTTCACAGTAGGATCATCAAAATCTTACATTCTCTCCACAGACCCAAAGTAATGTTTGAGGTTTTCTCTCATTGTAATTTATAAAAGGAACTCACAATTTAATTTCTCATCCTTGCACTACAAGGAAAAGGATATTAGAATTTAGAGTTTTTCCCTTGAACAAGGCAGATGTTTGCCATCCGGATTTGCCAGAATTTTGTTGTACTACTCCCCAAAGATCAGTCTTTTGTCTCTATTTGTTATCTGTACAACTGAAATAACACTGTCCCTCACCAAGGCCTTAATAACCATAAATGTTTAGTGAGATATTTAGATATTGGAGGCTTGCAAGCACAAAACTACTGTAAAGAGGTCTCCAAACTCATAATTAGCCAATCTTGTATCAAGGGGTACAAAAATGTGTACAAATTCACTAACTGAATCATAGAGTCCCAGTAGAGTAATAGACTGAAACTGAAATGGATCCAACAGACTGACTGAAACTTCAAAAACTTCTTGACTATCATAGTCTTAACTTTTCATTATTCATTTCAGCATTAGCCTGAAAGAGAGGGGTCTTACCTATTTTTGCTTAATTCTCTGAGAAAGGAAGATATATCCTTGGAATTAAAAGTATCTACATGAGACTATGTAATAAAAATTCAGTTTCCAACTCAGCTACAGCTCTTTGACAGTAAAGAAACCATTTGCTTAGTTCCTTAATTTCCCTTATCTCAATTTATCAGTTCTACTCAGTGTATCAATTCTACTCAATCATTTTCAATTCTTATGACAATCTTGTCATGTGCTCCTCAAATCCAGCAGTCTGTATTTGTATGGATCATTCTAGATACTTCTGTAAAGTAACTAATAATAATAATAACAGTGTAATGTTTAAAAAGACACACACACACTTCCTGAAACATAAATAGCTATAAAGTTATATCGTGGGGGTGGGGGGAAGGGGGGGCAGCACCACACGATGGAAAGGTTTAAGAGGAAGAAAAGATAAAAACTGCAAAGGAAACTAACAAACAATATCTTACATACAACTACATAGAAGCAGAGCTCTCCTGACTGAGACTACAGACCAAGACAGATCCAGTGAAAGAATTCCTCCAGGGAACCCCACACACTCTGGAGAGCTACAACTTGAGCCTGGCTGCATTTACTCTGAGCAAGGGGTCCCTGCTGCAGTGCCCCCCAGGCTCAGGCCTGTCAGCCAGCTCAGGGACCAGGCTGGTGTGTCCCAGGGCTCCCTCACTCCTGCTGCCCCACCTGCCCCTGCAGAGAAACTCAGGAGGGCTGGTGCATCCTCAGGCCTCACACTCCCTGCCTGTGCAGGACAGAGATACAAAGGAGACACTTGGAATAGGGGGTGTTCCTGGGGGTTCTCCAAATACTGCACATATTCATAGCAGCCAAAAGTGAGCTGTAAGAGTGGCTCAGAGGCTGTTCTGAGAGAAACTAGGAAAGAAACTGACTTATTCTTAAATGGTTCATAAAAAGATGCCTTTCAAAATACCATTATCCTTTTGTTCTAGGAAAGCATCTGTCAACTTCAGCTAGTGACTACCAGCTCTGAACCCACCAAGTTCCCTTCTTCGTTGTTTTTCCCTCACAAAATAAAATTTATATAGTCCTCCACAGACTCTTTTCCAAAAGCTAGACAAAATATCTCTCTTCCACAAACCTTTTACCCTAGAAATAGAGTAGAAAAAAGTTTCTCTCTACATTTTGTCCATACAAGTTAATCAAGATTAAAGTAAAAGCAGGGGCAGTCTGAAGAGTTTCAGTGAATACCTATGAAATGTCACACTACAGCTATGACACAACACCGATACCCGAAACTCTTCTGAACCAGATAATGACTTGAAGTCACTGTAGAGAAGATCTCATCCTGCCCACAAAGGAAAAATGGCTGATCCAATACCCCCTTTTACATCTCTCATTCCTCACTCCTTTCCACATTCCATTTTTCCTCCGTTCTTTCAATTATTTGATTTCACAAACTTTATGAAATAGGGAAAAAAAAAAAGGAAATTAAAATAGAAATTAAAGTTAACACTGCATGAAATTTCAAGAGAGTCAGGCTTTCATTCCCAGTGTCCACCACTGGCTTTTTAACAGTACTTTGAAGAGAGTAGAGGCTGACAATTCTTACCCATACTAGTACAAGTCCTAACAAGCCAGGATCTCCTCATATCCAAGCACCCTCTAACCCAACTCCTACCACTTTCAAAAAGAAGGAAGGCTTTTATTCTCCACTCTGGCTTTCCTCATTCCTCTGCTTCTGTTTCCCTTCTCCCCTGTTTCCATTCCAAAATTTGCAGTTAAAAGCATTGCCTGAAGCAAGACCACATCTCCAATAAGAGAGGCAACTTCATTACAGTTTAACATAAAAAGATCAGCTGATATCGATCCATAATTTGGACAAGTGCCATGCTATTGACATGAAGACAAAATAAGTTAGAATGGCCATGTTTCAAAAATTCTGTATGTACACTCAATCACTAGAGCAGAAATTGCAGTCAGGTATATAATAACACAGCCGTGTTCTCTATTTCCCCTGTAGATCAATGCTAATCCAAGGAGGGTGCACAAGATGGATGTTCCCAACAGAGAACCTTGAAATTTCATGTTAGGACTTTGGGTGGCTTCATGGATAAAAGTGTGTGTGTGTGCAGTGGTTGTGTAGTTCACGTGCAAAAGACCAGACTCCTTCCTCAGTATCTGAGAATGCTCTACTTCAAAGTAGCCACTTCTACATTTAAATTCAAGTTTCAGAAAACAAACTGACCTAACATCCTGCTTTACGTAAGTATCCAGGCTTTCGTCACAAATCTAAGGGATGGATGACTCAGTGGACTTAGACAACCACAGAACAATATACCTTCCCATACTTACAGATACACATGGACTTTCTGTACATTACTGGACAATCACTCTTCAGAAGATATTTTTTCCAGAAGGTAGGTGGTGGCAGGAAAGACAGAATGTTTCTTTCTGATACTTTTTACAAGAAACTGGCTCCTGAAGTGCCACTCAATTTCTAGGGCATGCTGGCTAAGTTTCACTAGTAGGATTTATGATCCCAATGTGACAGATGTTTAAACTGGACAGCAAAGAACAAGTACAGGAACTTGAACACCAAATATAGAACCCTCTACCATTTGAGCTCACAAAAAACCCTATTACAGTAAATATCTGTTTATTCTTTGTACAGACCAATTAGTGTAGAGAATGAAACAGCCAGACAATGCATTATACTTGCACTTTGCCAAGAGCAGTTATTTTTGAGTACTTAACACTGTAAAGGTCAAACTCACACACATCTCTACCACAACAGGTTTGGATCCAATCACAGTTCACATGGGAGGGCTGCAGTAGAGTACAGGCCACAAAAGCAATGCTAGTGTTCTTAGGAAATTAGCACTCAAAACTCAGCTATGAGACATGTACCTCCACCATTTCTACCTGTAGCTAATAGCAGTGAAAATCTTATTTTCTCTATAAGCCTGCTATTTGAGACCAACATAACTCACTTAGCAATGCATAGCACACTATTCCTGATTATGTAGGAATACCAAGTAACTGAAGAGAAATAATACGCATCAGTGACTAGGATTTTTACCAGGATTCATCCCTTCCTGTATCCTCCAGATTGACATGTATTCATCCTTAAGGCTGAGAACTACAAGCCACACACTTCACTCAAAACTATGATGTTGCTTTGGTAAATCCCTCCACTCAAAAGGAAATAGAGCTATGTTTCTCTGCTTTCACTGCCCTTTTAGTGGTTCACAGCTCCTCCAGTACTTTGAAGCAACAGGGTTGTGTTGCTAATATTACATTGCATGAACAGGGAGTACTTTTTAGAAAACCTATGGATCACTCACAGAAAGCGCTCCATTTCAAGTTGTTCAGTAAAGCAGACGCGCTTCCCAGAAAACATGCTGCCCCATCAAAGCTTCATTCCACATTTCAGCCTTGATCCGAATCCAAATTGCACAACTAGCCTGTGTCCTGACAGCAAGCCAAACCTTTCTTCAGATACTCCTGCATTTTCTGAGCCACACAACACCCACGCTGAGGTTTGTGACTCATGTCCATTATCAGTTTAATCCGGTTATACACAGTTTTGATGCCTGGTTCTCAGAAGAATGCTGCAATGCTTAGGACATGTATGGGAAGAGTAAAGGAGAGGGTTGCTAACTGTATTTCTTTTGATCACAGGCTTTTAAAGACCTACCTGTAGGCCAACTGTACCAGCAGAAACACAGTAAGAGGCATGGGTCTTCAGATCATCCTTAAACTCTCCTGAAATCCCATCCAGTGAGCTATAATTGCCCTTTCACCTTGCTCTTCCACCCTCCTTTTGAGCCCATCTGGCTAACAGGTCAGAAGTGGGGACACCTGTGCACAAAGCCGTTGAAGTCGGGAGATTATTTGCTAGCTCTGGATGGAGCTTTAGTTTCCATCCGAAGCACCTGCTGTCGGCCCTGACTCACGTGGGGCCCAAATGCAGACCCGGTGGCCCCTGATTCACCTTTCCGCTGTTTGTTCTGAGCGTCATCGCAGGGCTATGCGAGGAGCCCGGCCCGTCTCGCTCCTACACGGGGCTTTCCCAGCGCTTCCTTCGCAGCCCTCGAGCCGGGATGCTGCGGGCGCTCCGAGCTCCTCCTGCGGCCTCAGAGTGGCACCTAGCGCTCGGCTGCCGCACTGCCCCGGCCAGCGCCCGCAGCCCTGCCCTGCCCGCCCGGAGCGGCTCCCGGCCGACAAACCCTGGCCCAAGGACAATCCCCGGGACAAGGACAAAACCCGGGACAGCCAGCCAGCCCGCCGGGAACCGAGTGCGCTTCCCTCACGCACTGCTGATGGGTTGGCTGATGGCGCGGCAAGCACCCACAGCACAGTGAAATAAGAAAGGGGGTAAACTTATCCTCCTGGTTATGCACACTGTGCTGTACGGAGAGGATAATTTCGACACCGCCCAGCTAGATTATGGCAAGTTCTGTTTAACAACATTCACCCTCCACTGCAGCCTGGTACGGCGGTTTTCCGGATACATACCTATGGAAAGCTACTTGTAATTACTAAGCCTTTCTTCAAAGGCCATGCTTGTTCTCAGGTACTGACTGCACTGTTAATTTGTTGCTGCTCACAATACATTTCTCTTATAACCCTAATTTTTCAAACTCATTTTTCTTCTCCTTTTATGTGCCAATCAAAACTGAAATACAGAACTCCCCAACAGCAGGATGTCAAAAGGAGACAAGGAACTGAATGTACTTCTAGGGAGTATTTCCCATATATCAGAAATAACAGCTATAAGAATTTTAAAAAACTACAAATTATCAGGAGCTCTTGAGGGAGCTCCTGAAGGCAGCATCCTATTTATTATTATTATTATTTTTACTACATGACCCACTCAAGTATAATTTTATGGTGTATAATTTAATCAGAATGCTCTGCAGGCAGGTACATTATCCCAGCTGAGTATGTTTTCTATTTTCAGTTTGCCTGAGATGAAGTAGCTGGATATGTTAAAGAAAAGCTACATAACTGTATAGGAAGTGTGCAGCTTTTTCATATGCTTCTCAGTAGCAGATCTCTGAGTGCTTTAAGAAAAAAAAAGTCACATGTTGCTTGCCTTACTTTGTCCATCTGTGAAGTGAGGATAATACCTAAAGACAGTGGAAGGTGAGGATCAAAGACCATGTCCTGAGCTTTTTCCAGTACTGAAATAGTTAGATTTTTTTTCCCATTACATCTGAACAAAAGAAACACATCAGAATAAAAGAAATTAGAGATAGCAGTAAGACAGAGTGCTTAAATAGTATTCTGATCCTCTCCATATTTTAGTTCTGCTAACTGCAAAAGTCAGGCATTTATTATGTAAATTCAGAGACGTGTTCAAATATAGCTAGTTACGTAGCATAATTTTCCAGTTCTTAAAATTCCTCTAAATTAGGAAAAGCTTTCACACTTGAATTCTGGCTGAATTAGCTGCTACAAAAAAAAGAAGACAAAAATTGCTTTCACATATGAATGCAACAGAAGAACAGACCCTGTCAATACTTTTGTCGATAATATGCATGACAAACTAACAAGCTTCCAATAAATTAAATTTCAAACGGTTTGGCCTTAACCTGGCAAACTGTCCAATATCTACTTTGGCAGATGGCTGAGAAGTATTATGGGTGAGAAAGTTCTTCTTGGCAGCAGGGCCTGCATTCACAGGCAAAATGCAAGAAATCACAGCAGTATTGGTGCTGCAAATGCCAGTTTCTTCAGAACGACACAACATCCTTTGGTAGCAGACTGTTGATCAAGGCTAGAGATAAGTACTGAGAGAGCCCTTTATCACACTTGCCAAGAAAAGAAGCAAGCATTGCGAGGGCTGTACACGATGACAGACCCAGCCTACCATGGAACCCCAGCTGGCAGCACCTACAAGAAGCTGGAAGAGCTGCCCATCACAGAGCACACAGCGCTTGCGAGATCTGTCCAGGACAGCAGTACAAACACTCGGCAGCCTAAAAGCTCCTCCCAGTTGTGAGACCATCTGACACTGTCAGCTGGAAAGTTATTTGCTATAATACCACCCAATTTAGAGTTACATCACCATCCTATATAAGAGCACCAATAGCCTTTTGCAGATGAAAAGCTTCTTCAGTGCTCCTCAGTATCATCTTCTTACTGCTCCTTTAGAGTTGGCCAAACTAGAGCAGCTCCAGACACCCCAGTCTGTTAGAGACTACCTTTGCTCAGTGTATTATAATCAGAGACTGAAAAAAACACCTTTGTTCACTGATTGTTTTATTTTTTCACATCGTCAAAAATGCCCATAAGAAACACACATCCAACTGGATGAGTCAGCGAACAAAAATTTCTGGTTTCTTTTTCTGGCTCTGCCACAGACTCCTACTGAGACTTTTGAAGATACATGTCATCACTCTGTGCTCCAGCCTACTGTATATAAAACTGTAAGTCAAATGCAAAGCACAATAAGTTCCCTGACAGAAAGGTGACAAATTATTCATTTACTTATTATTCACATACTTTGTTGTTTATTTTTAGACAAATTGCTCATTTCGCTGTCACAAAAAAAAAAAATTCTTCATACCTGTGAACACTAGCAAGCTAACTAAGTCACAATACAGGAATGAAACAGATTCATTTGTCATACACAACCGCAGAATTGTCTCTTATTTGACTACAAGACCTTTGTAACTATGACAAGATGTACATGAGAGGAGGCAAAGAGCGACAAAAAAACCAAGGAAATATTCAAGTAGAACTCCATGTCACCAAGAAAGTGTAAAGACAAATAGGCTCTAATAAACCCAACTGTAACCTAGAGATGCAGATTACTCTAACTGTCAGACTCTGCAATTGCAACATGAGTTTTCCCAGGGTCAGCCGAAGGAAGCATCTCTTGGAGTGCCAAAATGAGCGCGTTGGTGACGGACCGCAGGAGCAGGGAGCTCGGGAATGCGGGAACAGCGGCTGGCGTTCCGCGGCGCGCCCGGCAGAGCGCGCCAGGCCCCGTCCCGGGAGAGCCGCGCTGCCCCGAGCCTGGGGAAATCGGGACTGGAAAGCCGGAACCCCCCGCGCTGCAGCAGAAAATGTGGGAGCCGGGGGCGCTTTCAAGGGGGTGCTCATAAGTTGTTTAAATTTTTGTAGAGGTCTGAGTTTGAAAAGTCATTGCTACTTAAAAAAAAAAAAAAGAAAGAAAAAAAAAAAGACTACTCAAAATACCCTTTCTCTAAACTTCAAAAATGGGTGTCTGTAGAGGACTGAAGATAAACCACAATTAAAATACAGTTTGGATTAGTAAAAATAAAAGCACTGGACAAAACTTGAAGCTGCGTACTGATATTCTAGGCTTAGCAACAGCAAAGGATTTTAAGCAGGCTTGAGGACACATATGAATGTGGGACAAGATTAACTAAAACCAACGGGAAATACAGCCTAAATATCAGGAAAGACATCCCAATAAAGTGTGCCTTGCTTCAGATTAAGCCCCATTACCAGGGCCTTTCAAAGCCAGAGTATACAAAAACAGCATAATAGCCATTGTAGGGAACACTAAGTCTGCACTAAGCAGGGGGCAAAACCAGGTGGAAGGGGTACTTTTTTGTTCTCTAATTTCAAGTCAAATATAAAGAGAAGCACATGTAAAAGTAAAATTTCTCACATACAGGATTCATCCACCCACATGTTATAATGTCACAGAACAAATTCATTTTGGGTGGCATCCCCAGCCATAGTGGGGAGCTGATCTTTAAGGTCCCTTCTAACCCAAACTATTCTATGATTTCAAGTACATTATACCACAAGGAGTTAATAAAGGGCTGGGGAAGGAACAATATTCCTCTGCCTTGATTCAACACACTTGGATTATTCATCACATTTGTGAAGGAATATGAATCCTATCAAACAATTAGATGGTGTGTTAACCTTTCTGGTTTGCAGCAGCCTGTGACTGTCGAGTAGAAGGGTTCTCCAAGAACAATTTCCTGTGCTGTTGTTTCTTTCTGCCTGGACTCTCAGTGAAGGGTGTATTTTGTGTGCTTGTGTAGGGAATCCCTGTGGAGGTTTTGTTGAGCTTTAGGTCAAACCTCTCTGAATTTAACTTAAAACTGGGGAGCTATTAGATGCATATTTTTTCTTGTATCTATTACCAGTACTACAAGACTAGTCCTCTTCCATTATTGTAACTTTAAAAATCCCACTCTCTTGCATCAGTTTGGTTTAGAGTGAGGTGGGAAGGTGAAATATCAAATTGCAAAAAGTACACTAAAAGAAGCCACTACTTCCTAGTACTCAATGTACACAACTAAGAAGTTTAAATAGCTATAGGAGAATATCAGTAGTATTGTAACTTAGATTTTCTCAGACCTCTGCTTCAAAGTCCAGTGTTGTTTTCTTCTCCCATCATTGTCCCAGCTGATGGTGACCTTCAAAGTCTTGGTTGTAGAAAAAAACAACAAACACAGGTCCAGTCTGTTGTTCTGAAATCTGTGATACAAAAATCATAGGATTTGTAAGAATTTTTAAATTGTTTGAACTGACCGTATCTGAGAACTCTCAAAATTTCTTATGGGCCTCAAAGTTTCCAAGCAAGCCAAGGAAACCACAAAGCACACTGAGGCTAAACAAATCCTCAAATTCTTCAGATTAATAGGATGCCATGAACTACCTGGAAAACGCTGGTAGAGCCTTTTAACATAGTTTAGGAATGTCTGTTCTAATTCAGTTAAGAATTGATGAGGGAAATTAGGTCAAACAGGGTAACTGTAATTGTTTGTCACAGCTTTAAAAATTGTTAATTTCTAAGGGCTTCTCCTGGTTTAGGGTGAATTTGGGAGGAAACTTCTGAATGGGGTCCCTCTAGAAAACAGATTCAAGTGGACCCTCCTCGTCACCAGTTCAGGAAAGATTTCCTTGGAGAAAAGTGAAAAAAAAGTTTATTTAACAAACCAAGTACTTACAAACATTAAAAAAATAACATTAAACAATGGAATCTCTTGTTCTGAAGAGAGGCAAATTCAGAGCTCTTTTTGTGGGGTGTACTTGGCTCACTCAGTCTCTTAGCAGTCCCTCCTGCACTGGAAAACGCAGTCCCGGGTCCTGGTGGGCCACAGGCTGAGTTCCTGCTGCTTTTCTGGGTTTTCGGTCCAAAGCAGGGCTGATCAGTTCCAAGAAAAAGAAAAGCAACTGTCCAGGGAACTTTTGTGCCTCAGCTAGCTAAAAAAAATTAACTGAAAGCAAAGGAGAGCTCTCTCCTGCTGTCTGTGCTGCAAACAACACAGTCCGTGAGAAAGAATGCGGGGGAGAAAGTGCAGTTTCTGCAAACAAACTGCACGTTTCTTGTCCCCCCTTCACTCTTGGAACCAGTTTTAAAGCCACAAAACTTATTTCTGGGCTAAACAGAAATATGGGGATAAAATTCAGCATCATAAAGTCCCCCCAGGACCGGGCTTTACACGTGCTACTTAATTTTCTTCAAAAATTCCCCTTCCACTCCACTGTGATGAAGCCTGCTCCAGAAGCAGCTTCATTCTCAGCATGTTCTTTACACAATGGGTCACACAATTTGAAACCTAGAAATAGCAGGCCTGGTAGAAGATTTCAAACTGCTAACTAAACTAAGGGAAAAGCACAGATTGAAGGAAAGATAATGCAGAGTAGTTGACTACTCCCAGTAAATGTATGGATAAGTGCAGCTAAAAACAGTCAAAAGCAGAATTAAAAGCAACAGATACTCTTACAATGAGGTATATTCATACAGCGTCAGTAGAGGAATGTATGTATATTTCAAGAGAAATAAACAACGGAAACAGACTCTGCTCTTAGTAACACTGGAGTGAGTGTGATATTCCTTACCTTACTCTGGTTTTGTTTGTGTTTGTTTTCTGGGTTGTTTTTTTTTTGGTTGGTCTTTTTGGTTTGGTTTTTTTTGTTTTGTTTTGGTTTTGCGTGGGGTTTTTTTGTTGTTGTTGTTGTTATTTTTGCTTTTTTTGTTGTTGTTGGGTTTTTTTGTTTGTTTGGTTTGGTTTGGGGTTTTTTTTATTTTTATTGCGGAAGGCAGAATCGGGCTCATTCACTGGGTATTTAGAAACACATGACTGAGGAGCATGAGTCGGAGAACAACTTTGCCTTGCTGATTTGGGGTTTTTCTGAAGAAGCATCTGGTATAACAGTTAGTTCTCCGAAAGTGCTTCAGGAAGCACTGCGTTGTCAGACCAGGCAGAGCACCGAGCCTGGCTGGGCACGGGTGCAGCCAGCAAGCAGGGAAAGAGCTGCGCTCCTGTCCCGCATCCCGCTCAGCTCCTGCCCCCATCCCGCTCTGCTGCTTTCTCAGGTTGGTGCGCTCATGTTGGACTCCGTGATCCCAGAGGTCTTTTCCATCCCGATCCCGCTCTGCTCCTGGCCCCATCCCGCTCAGCTCCTGCCCCCATCCCGCTCTGCTGCTTTCTCAGGTTGGTGCGCTCATGTTGGACTCCGTGATCCCAGAGGTCTTTTCCATCCCGACTGACTGTGATTCCCGAGCAGCCCGCGCCTGCCCCGGGCGCCCAGCGATGCCCAGGCGGGCGGAGGGGATGCCCACACAGCGATGCCCAGGCGGGCGGAGGGGATGCCCACACAGCAGCCAGCCCAGCCCGCCTGTGGGGGCTGAGCCTTTAGCCGCACCCGGGCGGCAGCTTGGGGAGCATCCCGCCACGGAGCTCGAGCTGACCGAAGAGCTGGGCAGCCTGGCCCAAACACCTGAAGCGTGCTGCTCTCAGCAGAAAACGCATCCGCGGCACCCGGCAGCGAGGAGAGCTCCCGGGAGCCTTTCCGTGCCCAGCCCGCCCGGGCCGCTGCCCACAGCAAAGATGGCGGCGCGGGCAGCGGCGGCGCGCAGCCGCCCTGCCCCGCCCTGCCGGGCCGGCGCGGCCACGTGACGCGTTCAAGCGCGCCGCGCGGGGCCCGCGCGGGAGCGGCAGAAAACGCATCCGCGGCACCCGGCAGCGAGGAGAGCTCCCGGGAGCCTTTCCGTGCCCAGCCCGCCCGGGCCGCTGCCCACAGCAAAGATGGCGGCGCGGGCAGCGGCGGCGCGCGGCCGCCGCCCACCCGCCCTGCCCCGCCCTGCCGGGCCGGCGCGGCCACGTGACGCGTTCAAGCGCGCCGCGCGGGCCCCGCGCGCAGGGAGGACGGCGCGGCGGGGGCGCGCGGGCGATCAGGTGACCGCTAACCCCCGGCGGCGCGCGCCCGTTACCGCCCGCCCGCGGGGACGCGGGACACGGGATATGGGATACGGGATATGGGATTGGGGACACGGGACACGGGATTGGGGACACGGGATACGGGATTGGGGACACGGGACACGGGATTGGGGACACGGGATTGGGGACACGGGACACGGCGCCGGGGAGCCCGGGAGCGGGGCTCTCCTCCGGGATCCGCAGCGCCGGGGCGGGACACGGGCCCGGGGCCGGGCAGGGTAACGCGCAGCCGGTGCGGAGCGGACGGCGGTTCCCGGGCCCCGTACCGCGTGTGGGGTGCTGCGGCCTCGCCGCCGAGCCCAACGGGAAGGGTGGCCGCCCGCGGGAGCGGCCCGGACCTGCACCGAGAGGCCGGCCCGGGGCTCCGGCCGGGCACCCGCAGCGGTGCTCGCTCTCGGCCCGTCCCCCCAAGGCCCGGACGCTGCTGCTGCTGCCTGGCCGCGGCACTGAGGCCGCCAGGGCTTTTGGATGTGTTGGTGATGGGCAGGCGCCGCTGCTGGCCTTGCTTCATGAGCCGTGGATGTTGGAAAACAGCGCGGCACGGCGGTGAATGGGGAGGGTGACAGGTACACCGTTCTCACAGCCTTTCACAAAGTGCATTTTATTCCAAAGAATGAAGCTGTGCCCTCTGCCTTAGGGGAAATGGTCACAAGTGACACAAAATATAAAGACACCAGCAATGATTCTCTTGGGCTCCTGCTTCAGCTAATTCAGCTTTCCTTTCCCATAAAGGGGTTCCCTCATTCATGGCTTGAGCCTGGCAGCCATAGGATGGACTGTCACCTCTGCAGGCACTGAAGCGACTTCACAAACTGGCCTGAGCCGAAGACCTCGCACAGCTGACACCTGCTCCGGTAAGGGCCCTGTGTCAGCAGAGTATCCAAGCGCAGCTTTCCAGCGTAGATCTAGAGGGGAGGGCAGAGTCTGGCCACTGGCATTATTATCTTCCATCACTGCCATTTACTGGGACTAAGCTATAAACAAAAGTCTTATATTAATTTTAGAGCATTAAGCAGTTAATTGTGTTAACACTCACAATGACCTCAGCCTGCTTTCTCATAGCCACTAGTGTGAAAGCACTTTCAGGGACTTCTTTAGCAAGAAAAACAAAAAAATAGAAGCACTGAAATTGTCTGTAAACTGTCATTTCAGCGGGAAAGTTTTCTTTTAAGCCAGCAAAGTTTGAGTTAAATACTTCAGTGGCATATAGCCACAGCTCATTCTCCGTCCTGCCCATGTCTTTTGAGAAGTTCCCTCTGAGCCTGTATGTCACAGGCTGCACTGAGAGGGCCTTCTATCCCAGAGAAATGCACTTCCCCAAGCACAGACACCCCAAGCAGCATAAGACATGCTCTGTGCTTTTCAGAAAAAAATTTCAGAGAGAGCTCAGTGAACCATCCCTGTCCCATTATTCACTCACTGACACTTGAGCTAAATGAACCTTCGCAGATCAGATTTACATAAACTTGCTCTAACCTGTTCTGAGAAACATCCAAGGATACAACACCCACCTCCTTCCACTTGCAGAAGCCTCTAGTCATCAGTGGGCAAATTTATGATCCCGTAAAAGTTTATGTACAGTTCCTTAGTTCAGAAGCATTCTTCTAAATTGCTCGTCTGTCTTACTAAAAAGTCCAAGGCTCACAGTCATTCCCATTCCATCACACTGACCATTTGAGAATGATTACTGAAGGTGGAGTTGAAAGAACCTTCCAAAACAATCCAATTGTATGCAAACAGTTCAGTTTCTTGCCTTTTTTTTTTTGAGGAAGACAGATTCATACCAACTTTTCTTCAATATAACATAAGTACCTATTTCATACACCACAAGAGCAATGGTACTTTTAGAGGGATATTATTTATACATTTGTTTTACAAAAAGCCCCACGAAGCCAACAAAATAAAATTTGACATTAACATGCTGGGAAGGAGAATACAAGGGGATGGAGATTGTTGAGATTGCTAGGTTCTCAGGACTGACAGTAGGGTGGGAAACTGGCCAGAGTATCCAATAAAGAAAATTAATAATTTTCACATTCACAAAGTGAGAGCTGATACCACTTTCCTCTGCCTGAGGTGAGGAAATACGTATGCCATACGATGTTATGTGATTCAAAATAAGCACTCCTGGCATCTCAAAATAAGCCTGTCTTAATGAGATGACATACAGTGCTCCATTGCAAAAAACCCCAGTGTTTAAAGACTGGGGTTTGTCAGAAAAGTGAGAGGGATTTCCAGGAACTGAAGGTCTCTTGTTCTGACAGTGCAAAACTGTAAGGCTGTAGCTGTGAGCAGAGCAATAGGAGTATCATTTCATCATGTGCTTTTAAAAATAGATGCTGTACATGTTACACAGAACTCATCTTGCAACAAGAAATGCAGAAGGACTTTCACAGATTTATTTGAATCAGTGACAACTATTGAAGTGATCTTAAAACCGACATTGCAATTATGACTGGAAGTTTAGAAGTATGGTAACATCTTTTCAGGAAAACTGAGCTCTCAGGAGGGTGATTTCTCCTGCCTTTGGGTTGTAGATCATTTTGTGCATTGTAAATCACTCCCACACAAAACTGAGCACATAGGATAAGCTCTCCTAGTGAATCTCCCCCTTAACTATTGCAGGTCATCACTAGCAGAATTGTAGCATTTGAAGGAGTTTTGATGTCCCAAGTTACATAATTCTAAACATGGCTGAGTGTCATGGGGTGGTTTTGTTTATATCCTGCTAACACTGGAAGACTCATCTAGGGAAATGCCAAACCTTTCTGATTCCCATGGGACACCAGAATTGTCTGTTAGTAAGCTATGTGACTGTTCCATGAGTTCTGTGTCCAACAGGCCTGGTCAGCTCCTAGTGTGGTTGAAATGAGAGAGCTGTACTGATGGGAGCATGATGATCCTTGGCACCTCTCTGGCCAATGACCATATCAGTTTCTCTAAATGCAAGGCTGGTTTCCTTCCTGAGAAGAACTTGGTGCTTCTACCAGGAATTTGTCCACCCAGCAGCTCTGTAGACCCCAAGGGGAAGGAATGGTTAAGGAACAGCTTTTTTTCCACCCCGTTCAGTCCAGGCTCAGTACTGATAGCCAAAGCAGGGCTGTGGGCAGCCCCCTTCTGCCACTGCTTCTGTAGGAGCTCTGTGATTCTTAGAACTCCCCTGAGTTTTGGGTTATCAAGTGCCCCTTGTTGCAGCTGCATCAACTCTAGAATGGCTCATTTACTGAGCACAACAAGGGGATCCTGTTTGGGCAGGATTCCACTGGCAGTCCATGCCTGACCTGGAGACCTTTGATATTTTGGCTGGCAGACTACTTGTCTGTGCCCTGCTTGGTATTTCCCTGTAAAATATACTCTAGGATGTCCTTTCTTTAGGAGACATTACCCTTCCTCCCACTCATTCCTGAGTCCAGTCCAAGCATCACTGCATGTGCTCTTAGCTGGAAGGTCCACCCCTTTCTGCAGTGAGTGTACAAGCCCACTCTCTGTTTCTTTCTCACTGGACAGCAGTCTTCCAGCTCAGAAGGGGTCCATGGTTCCTGCAGCTGGACACATCTGCATTTCCAGCTTTGCTTCCCAGAGGGGACTTTTTAAATGTATGGTACAGCTGCATTCTGACAGCATCAACACAGTCAGGAGGGGCCCAAGATATTGGGCTCTTTTTTCAAGTGGATCCTCATACTGCAGCTTTTTGTGGATATCTTTTCCTGCTGTTACCCAGAGATGACAAGACATTGGGGAAGCTTGTGAATTGCTGTCATGAGAAGAGCACACTTGCCTATGCCATAACTGCATTTTGATCTTGTTATTTTGATTTGATTAAAATTACATGGAGTTTTCTTTTTCCTTCTTTTTTTTTAAAGGAAAAGGCTTAGAGAGACATGGAGATTGAAAGAATCATTCAAGACACACTGACATGCTTCATCCAGTCCCACATCCCTGCAGCAGATCTCAGGTATGTTGAGATAGGCAGTTCCAGTATCATTGCTCCTGCATTGTTCCTCTGTGCATTATAGTGAATTCTGTAGTTTTCCTGTACTTTGTGCTGCTCTCTCTTAAGTCAGATCCAGGATGTAGGTAATTTGCATAGGCTGTGATGGGAATGCTGGAACCAGCTATAGTTTAGCATTGCAATCCAGCAATGTCATTTCTTTGATGACCAAGATGATTAATTTCCTGTCCAGTAATACCCATTAGGATATGGGATTTCCTTCATTCCACAGCGCTCCCAAATGGCTTTCTGAGCAGGATCATCTATGTCAGGCCTCTCCCTGTTTTGAGCACTGCCTGCATGCAGAAATACAGCCACCTTGAGGCTGGAACACAGCAGTGAGTTTTACAGCTGGTGGCAGCAGTGACACAAGCGTGGAGAGCAGCAAGCAGAGAACACTGTATCCCATAGAAAGTGTAACTTAACAGAATATGATGTCCTTACCTGAAATACCAGTCAATATAGAACAGCCAAGGAACATTTGGAATATTTTTGTTAGCTCAGCTGAAGCACCCACAGCAGCACAGCCTCTGGAACACACGCTGGGGTTTTCATTCAGTGCTGCTCAGGAAGTAGGACCACATGCACTATTTATCTGTTAATGCTTTCCTCTCAACCACTGACCACCTGCTACTTGGCCTTAGGGGTGATAGCTTCTCATAACATACAGTTACACACAGGTTCTTCTGCTTCTGTATTAGAAAGACATGAGGTTAGGCAGAATGGGGATGGAGAGAAAGGAAAAAATGGGCCTGTTGACCTTGCTGTCTGTGTTCTCTTTGTCTCCAGTGGGATGGATGATGTTTTCTTCTCTTATATCACGGGTGTCCTGGAAGAGCTGGGCTCACCAGAGTCCTCTGAAGAGACTTTTGACATGGACACCTTTGTGGAAATGATGGAGGCATATATCCCTGGTTTTGCAGAAATCCACAGGTGTGTGATTGTTACTGGTTTGTATGTGCATGCCATGCACCGGGGGCCTGACCCCGAGACCCCCAGTACTACAAATTCTTTTGTTATACCCAGTTATATATATATAATGTATTAGTGCTAATCTAATTTATATTTATGTATATAAAATGTATTAGTACTAAACCTAAGCCATCATGATAAGTCACTCTTTCCCTGAATACACAGATGGTAATCCTAATATAGCTTGCAAGTAGGACCTTGGTCATCTGCAATACCAGTTGATTTTATTGGGCTTCCCATCAAGCCTTGTCTTTCTATAAAATGGTAGCCAAGTAGGATAGGCTAGTGCTTTTATTTCTCATGCTTATTATACAGCTTCTCTCTTGCAGTGGGGATGTTTGTGAAATGATGTTCTCCCTCTCAGAAAGGCTTGGTGAAGCTCGCAACAAAGGTGAGTTACACAAACAATGTCAACACAAGAAGATCTGTACATGTTTTTAGTCTTAGTATTTGGAGTTGAACAATGTCACAGAAGAAGTACGAACTTGTTTGCCACAGTTAGGAACTCATAAGGTAGCCCAAATTGATTGACAGGTTTGGGGTTTTTTTTCAACATTCAGTCAGGTTTTTCACATCAACAAATGGGAGATGGGAGGTTGGAGTCATATGGAATACTGTCCAAGATAGACTGAAGTGAAAAACACTTGATCAATTCTCCAAATACCTCTATTGATATCAAAGTCAGAATAATAAGAAAGGAATTACCAATTCAGGGCTGCTTGTTGAAATTCTGCTGTAAGTTAATTCTGAAAGAGGATTTCTGCCTGCCTCTGATAGCCATCTGCCTAAGTGGCACTACCACTGGGCAGCCTTTATCAGGTGCATCATCAAATAGGGTATCCAGCTGAATACATGTATCACATCTAACTCTGAGCATCCTCAAAGCTCACTTCCTGTTCATCCATGAACCCTGGCACAGATGCAAAATCAGTGGTGTGCTCTGACCTGCACTGTGCAGGACTGCAGAAGACTACGCTGTGACAATGGCCCTTTCTAACCTCAGCACTCACAGGCCAGCTGGATTGCTGTATCAATTAACTCCATGGGTACTTTCCACTAAAGAACAGACAGGTTGCAGTGCCTGGATATCAAACCTTTCAGGACATAACCAGTCTGAGTTTTGCTGGTCTAGCAGCATCACTGCTGTCTTGCCAGAAGGCTACACAATGTAGAATAGACAGTCCTGTCTTTTGTCTTACTTGCTGCTTTCTTGAACTTGACAAAATCTTCTGCTGTGCTCTGCTCCCCTGCATCCTACCCTTTGAGGATCCTGATGTAGACAGAGTGTGGAAGGAAAGCACCATTCCAGTCTTAGGACAGAACAAAAGTGAAATGGTTCTTCCTATAGTGGGAAAAAGAGCCTGTAAAAAAAGAGATGCATCAGAGTAACCTGATCACAGGATATGCTGGCTTGCATGCAGCTTGGGGACTTCCACAGTGTATTCCCAAGTTTAAAATCAAAACTACACCTTAGTTTAAAGAGCAAATACCAGGGAATTCTTAGAAATGGAAGTATCCACAACCAAAGCACTAGCAGACTGAGAATTGAAAAGTATAATTGAATTTGCAAGCAGCCCATGCCCTTTACAGCCTGGAAATGCAGAACTCAGGCACTATTCCCACTGCAAGTATTCCCACTGAGGGCAGGAGAAACAGTAGTACTTCCAAGTCTTGTCACTTAAGAAGAGATTTGCTTTGGCACAATGCACTAGCAGTCTAATGCCAACAGAAAGCACAGAGCTCTAGCCTTAGTGGGACTGTTCCTCAGGAGATATCACTGTGTCTTTAAGAAAAACTTGGCCAAAAGGCTGTGGAAAGCAGGAGTGAAGCGCCCTCTGAAGATCTCACCAAGGGCCAGGAGGCTGGAGCTGGAGCCTGCAACGGGGAAAGACTGTGCACTCTAACAGACGGAGCCGGGGCCCAGGTATGAGTACCCCGCAGAGGACAGCAACAATGGGGACACTCACACAGCACTAGGCTACCAGCACCACCTGAGGGCATTTTCCAGCTTTGGAAGGAACCACAGCATAGGCTGTGACACAGCATCACTTGTGTCCATGATCTTCTCCATTGTATGGCCTGAGCAAGACTGTCAGAAAATTTTGTGCTGACAGACTGTGAGCCAATGCTCTGGCTCATCCTTTTCCGTGGCTGGAAAGGGTGAGCAAGAGCAATGGCTGAGAGAGCATGTCCCAGTGCTTCCAGAGATCCCACAGCAGCTACAGGTACTGCAGTACTTTCTACATCAACCCCACCTTCCTCCCCCACACTCTGCTTGCTGTTTCTCCAGTACTGATCTATTCCTGCTCTGCAGTACAAGCATTCTGTGTCCACAGCATTTTAGTAAATCTGCTATGGTGATTCCTTCTCATGTAGCATCAGGTCAGTGTTTAGCAGGCCCTTGCCTTTCTAATCAAAGTACATATAACATCACAAGGTGGGCAGGAGTCAGGCATTCACACCACAGGGTCCAGGAAGTTCACTCTTAAGCATGGCCACACAGAGGAGTCGGGTGACAGGAGCCCTGCTTCAAAGCAAGGTGAAATACAGAGGGAGGAGATTAAAGGAGAGTGAGAGGAGTTGGTCTTTCCAAAGATACAGTCCCCTGTTAGTTTCAAGAATCAGATTTAGTAATGATGATAAGGAGAGAGAGCTTTCAGCAAAGGGCAAGCTAAATTTCCTGACCATGAAAAACCAGAGGCCCTTTCCTCTCTTCACTGCATCCCCAACTTACCTCTGTCTCTTTCTCCAACTAGGAAGGTGCTGACTTGAAGGATGGGGTGGAGCTGCTACTGGAGATGTTCCCGGCTTGTACCGTGAGCCAGGCAGAGAAGGCTCTTGCCATGACCTTGGGGAACTTGGAAGAGGCAGTGCAGTTAATTGTGGAGGAGAAGGTGGAAATTGGCCCAGCAGGTGCGAGTGTAAAGGTACTGTACTCTGACCAGGGTGGCAGTGGGCCAAGGAGCAGGGCAGAGCTCAGAAACATACAGGTGCCACAGGTGTCTGCTACAAGCAAAAATTTTGACTGCAGAAACTTTATGCACAATAAGTCAGGAGGATCATGCAGAGCCACAGCTCCTCTCCCTCCCCTGGCTTTCTTAGTATAGGCTATGCCCACAACCAAGCCAGGACCCCAGTGGAGCTGTGGCTGGCACCCCTTCCCCCTGGAGTGCTCTACCAGCAGCTGGGTTCACTGAGCTAGCAGGTAAGCTGTATGCCCTGTTGTGCTATTCACACACCAACTTGTCTCCTCCCAGGAACTGACACGGCCCCGCAGAGCGCCCAACCATGAGGAACTAAAACAGGTCATCCTACAGAAGTAAGTACCAGCAGCAAAGAACCCCTTGTTTTGCTCCAAATCAGTGAAGAGGTAGCAGTTTGGGGAACAGTGTGGTCTCTAAAGAACTAGGGGTAAGTATTGGCTGAACACATGTAAGCAAAAATACAATCATCAGCTGGGAAGAAGAAAAAAAAAATTAAAAAACCAACCAAACACATACACAAAAAAACCCAAACAAACAACCCACAAAACCTAAACAACAGAACAGGTTTGGTTTCTTTTAGAGCTCTGGCACAGAAACACGTGACCTGTACCAGCTGGGTCACAGCACTGGCTGCGTGCAAGGTTTCAGCCACCTATAGAAACAGTGTAAGTCACAGTGCTCTTAGCTGAGGTCCTGGTTAAAGGTTCAAGGCACAAACATCATGCTGCAGCTCAGGTAACAAACACATGGTGACCTGTGGAACTACAGTAACTCATTCGTACCTCCATTCTTGGAGACAGTCCAAACAAGGTTAAAGATACCTTCAAGAGACTGCCTGTACAACAGCACTGGGAAGATTAAATCTCAACTGCTGAAGGTGTGAATTCAATGCATTTAAAGAAACTTCTCTGAAGTCCGCCTATAGATTTCTTGGGAATGAAAGTAGCTTTAGATTAGTTTACCTACATTCATTTCTAAAAGCATTTAATTCTCAATGGGAGAACCCACACTGTGGTTTCATCTATCTGCTTTAAGATCTCATCTTTCATGAGTATCGTCATGCAGGCATGCAGCTTCCACATGTCTATCCAGCCACATCTTTTCCACTTTACATTCTCCCCAGGGACAGAATAAACAGTCAGTGGGCTAGGAAAGATAAAGTAAGGCAGAACAGCATCCAGGCAGAAGTAGTAATCCCTGTCCTTGCCCATCTCCTGTGCAGGCTCACTTCGGAGTGACAGGCAAGGGAACAAAAAAACACCAGCTTTTTGTTATGTTTCTGAGAACTTCACTTTAATGACATTTTGGCAACATCCTGTACTTTAAACATCACTCAAGCACAGGTACAGAAAGCAGATCGCCATAGCTGAAGATACACAAGAGTTACTATACTAACTACTGAGGGAGAAGTCATGGTCACCTGTGCTAAACCAGCACCAAAATCTCAGAGTAGCAACTCAGCAGTACAGCAAGCAAATGCTTGGACCCTGATGTTTCAGTTACATGGGAAGTGAGGTGATGCTTTTATCAAGTTGCTTCCAGCACAGACCTGTTTCACAGTCAAGTAGTAGGAGGAGTGTGAAAGGAACACCATCATTCAGGGCAAAAGCAGACAGATTGGTCCTGTAATCTCACCTATGTTTCATTTGGCTGCCATCACTTGGACTGAGAAGGAACAAAGATGCCCTGATGGGAGAACACACCAGACCTCAGTACCTCTCTCAGTTCTGCAGTGGCTATCAGCTTTCTCAACCACCTGAGTTTTCAATACCTTTCACATACAGCTAAGGATGCTACTCCAGCAGAATCCCACTAGATTCTCACCAGAAGGGTGACATACTTCTTGCCCATTTCACCCAGAGGGGAACATCAAGTTTTCCTAGCTGCAGTCTAGGCAAGTAGGACACAAAAGGCTAGTCCCAGCCAGGGATAGGGACATAGGCTGTGAGTAGCCCCCAGCAATGTATGTTACATTGTATGTTCACTGAATGCTTCTTGTGTTTCAGATACATGATGGTGGATAGTGCAGATGATCAGAAAACACATCGGCCAGCTCCACCCAAAGAGGTAAGCAGGCCCAGCTCACCAAGAGTTTGAATGTCCCAAGCTTTAAAATAAAACCAGGCTGCAAGTCCAAAACAACAACAGGGCAGGCCAAAGGTAGGTCCGTTCATAGAACCTGTCAGTCAAAGAGGGAAGATGAGCTCAGCTAAGGTGCTGCAGGAAATGTCAGTTCTTACCTTTCCTGACTACCATGGCTCTTGCTCCCTCCCATCAGATAGCATCCTTCCCAGTTTTGGCCAAGATTCCCAACACAGACAATGGCAAAGCAGCCCACCCACCTCCCATAGTGCAGGTCTGCTTTTGCTTGTCCCTTCCATATCTCTACCAGCGGCTGTCCATCCACTTGGTGTTCATATCTTTCCTCTCCAGGCTCCCAAGAAGTTGATCCGCTATATTGATAACCAGGTGGTGAGCACAAAAGGAGAGAGGTACAAAGACATCAAGAAGCCTGAGAGTGAGGAGATGAAGAGAACCTACATCAGCCTAAAACCAGCCAGGAAGTATAAGTTCCACTGACAGCCAAGTCCTCCTGCTCTTCAGCCTTCCACCTCATTGCCAGGCATGGCAGGATGGATGTGTGGTGCTAGGAATGAGGTGACTCCACCTGCCACTAACTTGAACTAACCTGGAAGCCAGGACACTGCTTTCAGCTTCCTCAACTAACTTGGCTGAGGAGACTTCTCTCCTTGTGTAGCTATCCCTCTGCCCCCAGGGGCACACCACAGTGGCTCTCCAGGACCTGGGCATTCTCTGCTATTCCTTGCATGGCACATTTTTAGATCTGAGATGTGGCATGTGCTGTTGCAGCAACCTTTTTAACAAGTCTTTGTGCACTGTTGCTTTGAGTGCCAGTATTAATAAAGATGATGTGAGTTGGTGTGTAGTTCAGCCAGAGCTTGCACATGCTTTAAAACACTGCCTCCAAAGACAGGAGCAGTGTCATCCTCTCTTCCTCTAATTACTCTCTTCATCACGTTCTCAAGATGCAGCTGCTGTTTGATTAATTGCCTAGCGGATAAAAGGGCTTAGGCTCAACTCCAGGACTAGGCTCCCCCTGCCAACACAATCTGCAGCTCTCTCCATGAACTCCAGCTGATGGCAGTCAGTGCTCCTGCCATTTCTCAGCTCTGTTGAGAGCCAAAGCTCCAGCCACACAACAGGGAGCAAATACAGTAGCAGGCCTGGGCACTACTAAAATATTAAGTCAGATGCTGGAAGAAACAAATGACAATGACCAACTGCTTTCAGTGACAGCACAGCTAGGTTTGGCATTTTTCTGTCAGTCAAACTGCCATTTGGAGTATATTCCCCCTGTAAACAACTCTCACCTTGTTCCAGCCTAAACCAGCACGCCAGGCCTGGGCAGACACCCTGCCTGTACTGGGGCCATGCTAGTCCTTTGGTGCCAGGCTAGCCAGTGGCTGTGGGCTGGAGCTGGGCTCACTGCCCTCCTCCCAGAGCCCAGAGGGGCCTGCCCTCTCCTAAGAGGAGGGCTGGTAGCTATTCTTTCTGCTCCAGCTGGTCTGGTTTCTTGCACAGCTCTGCTGGCATGCCCTGCACACTCACCCCAGGGGATAGTCCCCATTAAACACGCCCCTGCTTTCTGGACAGCTGCTGCTTAAAGATTTAAAATACAACAAATAATAAGTCCTATCTATTAGCTGGCCTGACCAAGCACCTGTTCAGCACCACGGTGTTCCTGCAAATCACTCGCTCTTTCCACGCCACTGCAGAGGGAGTTCCTTTCCCCAGAGGCACCGATGAAGTCCACTTATGAACACTCAGTGGCTGCTACACAGCCCCAGAGGAAAGAGTGAGCCCCGCTCAGGCCAGCCTCACCACTGGGACTGACCTCTCCCTCTGCACGTCTACAGCAGCCAGTTCCGGCATCCTTCTGGGATCCCAGCATGGTGTCAGTCCCCCCCTCCCCAGCAGCAGCAGTTCTAGATCTGAAGGTTGATGAAAGGGGCGAAGCCAACCACATCCTGCAGCAGAACGAGAGCCCTCTGCAGCGGAGGCTCCACATCCAGCTCCACCCCACGGCTTCGGAGGATGCTCAAGCTGGACTCAGCCACGTTGTGGCAATGCTTGACCTTCAGCGAGCGCAACTTGGGACAGTACTCAGCCAGGACCCTGCCAAGAAAGACAGCATATGCAAGTTGCAAGTCAGGACTCCTAAGTGCACCACTCACACTCCTCTTTACTCCCAGCAGCCTCGTGACTGTGCCATACATGCACCATCCTTTGGGGGCAGCACCATGGTGGTATGAGATAAAGTCAAGGGACATCTGGATCCCAGACCTATCCTCCATGATATGCTGGGAAATTTGTTCTCCATAGCACACAGTGCTTCCCCTGAAGGGCCTGCTAGTGGCTTCTCTCCCAGACTAAGCTCTCACTGCTTTCAGCGTGAAGAAATAAGACTTTCCTCTCTGGTTCTCTTCCTCTCCCCATCCCAGACACCTACCATCCCCACCCTGACCCCCCACATTACTCAGTACCTGATGGAGTCATTCTTGACTCGTAAACACCCTGTAAGGTCCAAGTGCTCCAGCTCTGGGCAGCACTTGGCAGTCTCCTCAACTGCCACGTCGCCCACGTTGGCATTGACAGCCAGTGACAGAGACTTGAGCCTGTTGCACTTCTGCACCAGGTAGCAGATGGCCTCGTCCTTCAGCTGGCGACAGGCCGTCAGGTCCACGGCCTCCAGCGCCCTGCAGTGGTCAGCCAGGCTGCGCAGGGACAGGCTGTCCACCCACTCACAGTGAGCCAGGGAGAGCTGGCGCAGGTTGGGGCAGCTCAGCGAGATGGCCACCAGCGCGTGGCGGCTGAGCTGGGCGCAGCCCTTCAGCTGGATCTGCTGCAGGTGGCGGTTCTGCCCGATGACCGGGAGCAGCTCCTGGTCCGTCAGCCAGTCGGAGCAGTTCTGGAGGGACAGCTGCTGCAGAACTTCGTTGTCCTTCAACAGGTTAACAAAAGCGGCTCGAGGGATGGCAGGTCCAATCTGCGTGGGGAACCCAGGAAGAATGAGGCATCCCCCCAGGGCTTCAGGTAAGCCTGGTCCTCACCAAATACTCTCTCGCCTCCTCTCTTCTTCTGTGACAACAGTGACCAAAGCCCTGTCCTCATCCCAGGCCAAACCCTACCATCAGACTTTGGCTCACCTCATGCCAACGCTACTGCCACAAGCTAGGTGATACTCTGGCTTCTCCATCCCACATTATCACTCCTGCACTTATATCCTCATGATGAGCTCCACACCTCTGCTCTCCAAAAATCTCTTTGCTAGACCACTCTGTGTCCTCGAATAGCAGCTACTCCAGTCTTTCCCAGTCCCAGGCAGTGGCTCCCAGGAACAGCACAAATATTCCCTGAAGACCAAGCACAGAGTTTTCTCCTGTCAGACCCAACCTACTGCACAACTTTCATGAGGACATGCCACTCCAAAACGCTGGAGCCAGGACATGCCAGCCAGTGCTCCATAATGGCCTGGGTGGAGTTTCCAGGCTTACTCCTCCCAGGGTCTCTTACTCAAGACACTGGCATTGCTGGGGCCTGAATCACTGCCTCTCCTGCCTAAGCCCATCTGTCCAGTTTGACACCTGAACTATTAACCCAAGCTTCTGAGCAGAAACTACACTCCTTGCCAAGGGCTTCTTCTCCCCACATAGATGCTCCCCTATTAGTTCCAAAGCAGTAGGACATCTGTGTCCTCCCCCAGCCTCAGAGCCATCCAATACCTGGCTTGAGTCAAAGCAGCGCATGTTGGCCAGGTACAGCTGGATGAGAGACTGGAACGACTTGCTGACCCTCTGCAGGCTCAGGAGCTGCTGCAGTGGCAGATGACAGAGGATGTGTGGAACCAAGATGTCTTCCCAGGGCAGGTCCAGGAGGCATCCCCTGGTCGGGGTCACACTCATCATCAGACACCAGAGAGCCAGGCTACTGCAGGAGCCAGGCAAGATCAGCTCACACCTACTGCCGGGTGCCTCTAGGAGGAACAGCCAGAAAGAAAGACTCAGAGATGATTCCCACCATCGGCCCACGGCGAACAGCCCCTTGGCGAGCCATCAGCAGGGCACGTGCCTGCCACCTGCATCACCACCTCCCAGCCTGGGACGTTCACTGCTCAGGCATCCGCGTCTACCTGCCCACAGTGCCCTGCAGGAGAGCTTGGGTGGGGCTCTCCATCAGCTGCTGAAGGAGGCCCTGTCCCTCAGTGAAGCAGCAAGAAGCTGCTGCAGTGTCACCGCACCATCGCACAGCAGCTGTGCCCAGCATCGTGTCCGAGCATCGCTCTGCCTGTCAGCCAGCGTCCAGTGCCGCTGGGACACCTGCAAGGGGGACAGACCAGGCGCTTGCTCCTTCCCGCGGGAGAAACAAGGCTCGGGGCTCCCCGGAGGAGCCTCCCTCCGAGGAGCGGATGTCCAGCGTCCCTGCGGGGATGCGGCCCGGGCCGCGGGGGGAAGGAGCGGGGGGTCCCGGCAGCCCAAAGCCACCGAGCGCCGGCTGGAGGCCGCGCTCACACCCGGCCCCAGCACAGTCCTCCCCCGAGGCCATTCCTGCCCCGCCGTCCCAAGGGGCCTCACTCGGCCCCAGAGCGGCTCCCGGGCTGCCCCGCCGGCGCTGCGGGCGTCCGCCGGGACCGGGACACCGTCCCGCTGCCCGCCACAGCGCGCCGTGGGGAGGCGGCAGCCCAGCCTTGCTTTGCTTTGCCTTGCCTTGCAATGCCATGCCGTGCCATGCCATGCCGTGCCCCCACCTCGCAAAAGTTCCCCGGCTCCCCGGTACCTGCGGCCCCGGCGGGGCTCCCCGGGCCGCTCCATCCGGCGCCGCACCCGCCCTGGACACCGGCGGCCGCCCGTGACGTCACGGCGGCGGGCGGAAGTGCGCGCGCCCCGCTACCGGGAGCGGCCCGGGGGCGCCGGACCGCGGCGGGGCGTGCCGGCGGGACAACGGGACACCGTGGTCCCACTGGTGCCGCAGCGACTCCCGCAGGTTGCTCCCAGCGGCGCGGCGCGCACACCGGCTCTGCTGGCCCAGCTCACGGGGCGCACCCGCTCCCCCGCGCACAGCGCCTGTCCCGGTTCCTCATGTATCCCAGATCGCCAGTGCACACCAGCTCCCCATGGCCCCAGTCCCCCGGCGCACTCCGGTGGCTGCAGCCCCGCAGCTACCCCGGTTCCCCAGAGCACACCGCCTGTCCCAGTTCCTCGGCTATCCCGTTTCCCCAGCGCACGCGAGATCCCAGCGCACACCAGCCGCTTCAGTTCCCCACGGCCTCAGTTCCCGGGCGCACACGGGTTGCCCAGCCCCGCAGCTGCCCGGTTCCCGGCTCACACCGGCTGTCCCCATTGCCCGGTCCCAGCGCACGCCCCTGCCCCGGCGGGCGGCGCGCATGCGCAGCGCGGCGCCGCTGTCCGTTCAGCACCACGGGAGCGGGACCCGCCGCTGCCGGTGAGCGACGGCCCCGCCGGACCTCCCCGAGACCTGCCCGCTCCGCCGCTCCCCCAGCGGCCCGTGCCGCCCTTGCCCGCATCCCCGGGAAAGGCCAATCCCTGGAGCTCACGGTTCTCATAACACCCCCGACCGGCAGCCGCCGGACCGCGCTCCTCCGCCGGTACCGGGCTGTGCCCGCCCCGGGGCTGCCCGCGGGCCGCCGCTCCCAGCCCGCATCCTCCCTCGCTGCCAAGCGGCTCCTCGCTCCGCTCCCCCGCCGGTGCCCCACCTGCCTCCGCAGCCCCGGGCGCAGGGCGGGGTCCCGGCCTTTGCCCGCAGCCCCCGCACGCCGGCGGCCCGGGCTCCAGCCCGCGCAGTTGCCATAACGACCCCGTAGAAACGGACGCCGCTCCTTCCTCCCCGCTGTCGGTTCGCGGAGCGGGCAGCGGCGGGCAGCCGGTCCGCGTCGGGGCGGCACTCGCACACCGCACCTCCGAGCCGGCACGGGGCGTGTGACCCCATCTCCGTCTCGGGACTGAGACCCGCTGACTTGTGCAGCATAGCAGCAAGCTGCTGATTACTGCGGGCATAGAAACTTAAAAAAAAAAAAAACCACCTCGCAAAAGAGCAGGGCCCACACACAGTAAACAAATCCCAAATCCCTGGTCCCAAGTTTCCTGGAAAGCAATGATCTGTCTGTGCACCCTGCTCTGCTCAGTTCCTCAAAACATAGAAGATGGTTTGCAGAAAGGTCTTCTTTCCTCCTGGGGAAACAACCCTCCCTGGCTGCCCCAGGACACGTAGCACCTGCTCCTCAAGGATTCCAGTGGCTCTCTGAGTTAGCACTGTGCATTTCTCATTTAAAGGACAAGTGATGCAGGGTTTTTAATTTTCTGTTGTAGTTGAGAATGCCCTTGGCCATGTCCTGGGACAGCTCTTTCTTTCCCTGTGGTGGTAGCACTGTGTTCTTGACTTCCCGCTGTGAAGTGGAAAAGTGCCACCTGGCAGAGTCCCTTAATGTACAGAATCACTGGGCCTGTGGGCAGGAGTGGTAGAAGCTGGACATGTGGCTGGGTAGGGCCAAGGTTAATAAGGGCCCCAAGGGCCTGATAGCTCTTGGCCTGTGAGGGGTTGGCTGGCTACAGCTATTGAGACATATGTGTGAGGTACTAGGGATTATGGATACTTTCCAGCTGTGGTATGTTCATATTGTTCTGGGGTTTTGCCCACAGGTTGTTTGCAGATGCAGAAAGAGCATCAGATACTGTCAGTGTATTGTAGAGGTGTGTGCTGAGACACCATCAGGATGTTCAGTGAACTCAGCAACCTAGGTCTACACCAATGGTAAGGATCCCAAACCAGTACTGGTTTTGTGCTCTTGTCTATCAGGTTTTCCTGTGTGCAGAGCAGTGGTGAGATGGCTGTACAGCACTGCAGTACAGGGCTTGGGGGGTGTTGTCCACCGTAGCTGTGCAGGGAAGGACAGCTCAAAGAAGACAAGCTTGAAGAACCAGAGCTTTGTTCTGCTCTGCTCAATCAAGATTTGCAGCAAGCTTCAACCTTTCTGTTGGAATATATTCTGCCAAAGTTGGGTCTGCATTTCTCTTGAGAGGTGTCTGTAAGTCTCCTTTTTAAGGGTGATTCATAATACCTCAAACAGGTCTGCCAAAATAGCTTTCTGAGCTGGACCTGGTGAGTGCTGGGCTGTGACACCTGCAGTCCTTGCAGGACAGCTGGGGGAGTGTATTGCACAGGCACCCTCAGCACGCAGGGGACGCTGTTCAGTTCCCTGGCACTCTTGTTATCCCAGTGGCCACTGATGTCCCGTGGGGGAAGCAGGGCTGCTGCGCCAGGCCATGAGCTGATCCACAGTGATGAGCGACCAAGCTGAGCACCAGGGGGAGGAAGCAGATTAGCCCGCAACAACTGCTGCTGCTGCAGCTTTCTGGTATATTCCTTGGAAACATACGGTGCTGGCAGCTTGCAGAGCCAGGGCATGGCATCTTCAACCTCATGAACATCCCCTGAAGTGAACAGAGACCAGCCAGCTCCGCTGCTGCAAGGTGGTGCTGATGCACAGCTATACTTCTGAAGAGTCTTGAGAAGCAGTTTGAGTCATCACCTCACCATTTAGGAAGTGGAGATGAGATTTAGGAAACTGGGCCCTGAAGGAGGGGAAGTTTTATGGTTAGAAGAACTGGCCTCAAGCCAGGAGCCCAAGGGGTTTTTTCCCAGAGACTGATTTTCTAGCTATAATGGCCAAGTCTCCCCCACTTGTGCCTTTTGACTTTTCCCTTACATTGAAAATTCAGTTATTTCCATGTCAGAGGTGTATTCAGAGGTTGGCTGGGTTTGTGCAAGCCTGCTGGGGTTTCCAGAAGCTAATGCTGTCCAAGGGTACAACTTATTTTTAAGATCAATATGATGCCAAGCCAACATTATCCCAGTGCTCTAGGATAGATCTGTCACCTCGTGTGATGGTTTGGCACCTTGCTGGCTAAACACCTTTAGCCTTGCAAAGACTTTGGGGCCATTTTCTTTACAGTTTTCTACTAGTCTCAAGTGGGAGAAGAAACTTGTCAAGATCTTGTCAAGGACACCAGTAGCTCTGCAGCATCTCTTAGATGTGAGAGCTAGGTGAATGCAGTACGACAGAAGTTCAGTAAAGCCTCTCAACACTGTTTTTTCTTGGACTCTCACCAGGTTCTTTCAGAGGATCTGGCTCCATTTTTTCTCTGGCTGCAGGATAAGTCTGACAGCCATTACTCTCAGGGCTGGAATGGACCACAGCTGGACTTCTTGGTTGCATGGGAGAAGGTATTGAGCTCATAGGGTAAGCTCTGCTGTCAGTCAGTGCTGAGATTGCACAGACACCATTTCTAAGCTGGTAAAACAAGAACACATGGTGACTTCTGTTCAACTCTTCCCTGTACATGCCACCTTCCTACTTCTTATTCAGAAAATAATTTGACTATACAGTCAGGACTAAAATATATAGATATAAGTAAAGCAAGACCAAGTTCTGCAAGTCAAGGTTGAAAGAGGATTATGCATGGGAAGCTCCCAGCTAAACAGAAGTACAGGGCTGTTCTGCAGCATCCCACTCATGAATCCCCTGCATTCAAGCTTTCAGTGTATCCTTTGAATTTGTCTCCACACATTCCCATGACAGTAATTTTGATCAGTTTTCTGGTTATATTTGTAATTACTCCTCTATACCTGACCTTCAAGGCCTTTTACACAATCCTGGATGTGACTGTTCTTCCTGTGCTGGGTCAGACTGTGTGCCTGGGGCTTACTGTCTGTGTTCTGCATAAAATACTCTGTATTCATTGCTCTCACTTCCCTTTACACCCTTTCACCTTTCTCCATGTGACTCTTGAGTCTGAAGGTATGGGGAAGGGATCACATCTTATTGCTGCATACATTAGCTGGAGGGCAGTCTAAAATCTGTGCTGCAGCACCAGCCTGTCCTGGGAGGCTACACCAGAGAACGGGTGATTTGGGTTGTTTCAGACTAAATTTGTCTCTGGTGCAGTGACTCACCATGGTGAGGCAGGTCTGGTGAATGACCTGCTGCCACCCAGGAAGCTCTGGCTTCACTGGAGAGCCCATCCTGCCACTCAGAAATCTCTTGCTTTCCTTCAAGACCATCTTTCCCTGAGCATCTTTTTTACCAAGCGATACTCCCACACAATTGTTCCCCTAACTGCTGTGTAGGGAGATTATTTATGGCTCAAGCTGTGCTGAGGCCCCACCTCCCACGTCCCCAGGACAGGTTTTATCATGCTGTCATTTCTGCCTTCATCTTGACAGAGCAATGCTGGTGCAGGAGGAAGCCCGCTCCCTGTGCTGGTGCTGCCTGGGGCTGGGACAGAGTCTGAGAGGATTTCTGTAAGAGCAGGTGTGCCTGGGGCATAACAGAAATATTTTGTTACAGCTCATTCTGAGGCCCAGCACACAAGGTTTGCTACCACGTCTCTACAACTCCACTCTTCCAAGCCCCTGTGCCTCCTGCAAGAGGGAGCAGCACAAGTCAGGGAGCTGGGACACTGGGTAGGGCACTGGCAGACAGGCAGGAAGCAGCTATCCCTCATGCAGAGTCTGCATGGGCTCTTCTCTCTGGTAAGATAATTTGCAGTCTGTACTGTCTTCTAGAATGTCTTTCATCCTGAAAAATCCTGCCACAGACCCACATGAGTGTCCCATGCAGGGGAGCTGCAAAGAGGCACAGGACAGCAGAGGTTTGCTCTCCCCTGTCGCAGGTTTGGCTTCAGGAAGGATCTCCAGCTCTGTCTTTTTGCCCTGACTAAACCACAGAACAGCATTTGTATAGGAATATCCAAGGGAATGTGTTTTCACCATTTATCTTTAACCACAAGTCTAGTGCAATAACAGATAAGTGCATCAGCCCATTAAAGACTTGGCGTGCAATGGCTTTTTTAATATATGACTAGGATGTGGTTGGCTGTTGGCACTGGAGGTAGAATGCATTAATTAGAGCCACGTAGTTATGCCTAGACCCTGAGGGAACACATGCGACCTAACTGGTTGCCCTGAGCCCTCAGTGCGGAGGTGGGGGGAGTTCAGCTTCCCTTGCTTTCACTGGGACTCATCGCCTGTGTTGCTGGTGTTGCTATTTCCACAATGCTTCCAGTCAGTTGGGTTGAGAGGAGCCCATCTGCTGATGGAGTGACTGTCCCTCCTTGCAGGCCTACTCTGTGCCCTGAGGCTACTGTACAGCCCCACTGATTTTGGCAGCCATGAGGCAGAATATGCCCTTGCACCCTTTGCAATGCCTTTAGCACAAAGCACACCAGAGAGGAAATGGCTCTGACAGCCCCCCTAGGCTCGGAGAAGCAGCCCTGGGGTGCACTGCAGTGCTTACCCCAAGGGAGCAGCAGCTGCAGCACCTTTCTAGAGACTGATCCATGTGCCTTAGGGCAAGCTGAGCATTAGCATCTCCTGGAGCCAGCCTGGGGAAAGAGCTCTTCTCTAACCCGTCTTCACCCAAATTTCATCTAGATCTGTACAGTTGTTGGGACACTATGACATGTCAGGTTGATTTCTTCCAAGCTGGAAGTTCATAGTTGTGCTGCCCTGATGATACCCAAACCCTTCTGCCTTTGGGAGGGAAAACTGTATTGTAGACTTATGAAGATAACCAAGGCAATATTTAGAAAATATAGTGTTGGCAGTATTTAGAAAACTCCTGGAAGCTCTCTTTTGCAGGACCTGGGAGGCTGGAAGGGGTGACATGGAGTTGAGTGGACTCTCATACAGGAAGGACATGGTACCTGCAGACAAGGACTGGAGGTCCTAAAGTACCCAAATGATAGTAAAGAGGGTTCCCAGGGCACTGCACTCCTATCTCTCTAGCTAAGCCCCCTGGATTGGAGCTGGGAGCTGAAGTGTGGGGAACATCTTGTCCCTTTCTGTCATCTGCCAGAGGGGTTTCCTGCTCCCTCCTGTCCTGCATCAGCTGGGGAGGGATTCACAGGAGGAGGGATCAGGAGAGCCAGGGCTAAATCCTGAAAAATCCTGATCCAAGTGGGGCTTATGTCAGTGCTGGCCAGACCCATGTATGTGGACATATCTTTCAAGAGTGTTAGGGCTGTGGGAAGGTGAGTGGGATATGGAGCAGGACACTGTGGAGAGAGCAACAGCTACTGCTGTGGCAGGGAAAGCATGTTCTGGGCAGAAATGTGTTTTTTGTGAATGATCTGGATCTCCAGCCAGGGTGTCAAGAAAAGACCTCTCCTACCTTCTGCAGCTCTCAGCAGGGCTGCCTGCAGGTGCTGGGAAGGCACAGACATGCCTTGTCCTGGTATGGACACGCTGGGGAAGCTCTGAGCTCTTCCACTTGGTTAAATTTGTCACTCTGGCTGTGGCTTAGAGAAAAGCCTTCCCCCTCCCCGCCCTTCTGCCATCAAGAAGCTGCTGAAGGAATCAGGTCGTTGATCCTTCAGCAGTGAGGCCCCTAATTAGCCCAGCTTCTTGGAGTCTGCCAGAAAAGCCGGCTGTGTCTAAGGCAGCCGAGTCCCACAGTTCTCAGTGTGGGGGAGAGGGGCCCCTCACAGGCAGGAGCCTGGAGAAAGAAGGAGAAAATGGCAGCACTTTGATGCATTAAATATGAGGAAAGCCTGCCCTGCCTGATGCTTTTTCTCCATGCCTGGGAGGGCAGAGGAGACACACTTTCTGGGTGACTGTGGGGGCAGGTGAGCTTGGAATTGGGCTTGCTGCAGGCACAGAAAGCAGCAAGGAGAGGCAGCCCTTCCCAAATTCTCTTGTAGATACGATGTGCACATGAAGCCCCAGCTCCCCTGGGCTTCTTGTCTCACACACATTTAATAATGATTGCTGGGCTGGGTAATAAAGTGCTGTTTAATAGCAAATCGATCTGGCAACCTGTGAGGGCACAAAGTGCTGGCTGCCAATCCAAGTGGCTGCCAAACGCAGACCCAGTGCACTGGCAGCACAGGGTCCTGAAGCCCTGCCACAGCACCCCTCACCTTGGTACCCCGCTGTCCCATATGACCTCTACTCACACGTGCCACTGGTGCCACTGGAGTCCCCACAGCAAGGCAGGAGTGGTTTCCTGAGATTTGTGTGGCACTTACCATCCTTGGGGTGCCTAGTGACACTGTGATATCAAGTTCCTGGTGGCCTGAGACACCTTGGCACCCCTGGCTGTAGTGTGTTTCAGGTGATGACCTTTGGAGAGATAAGTCCCTGGCACAGAACCTGTGCTCTAGGGCAAGGACTTACTAGTATTGGTTGGTAGCCTGGACCACATAGCAGTTTTTATCTTCTCTCCTCATGGTTCTTAAGCAATGGTGGGGCACAGGGCAGGCTGTACGCTTTGGTGTAGGGCACAAGGCACGGGCCATGCATGCTCACACATGGCACATGCCAGTGGTCACACCTGCATGCAGCTGAGCAGGGGCAGGCCGTTCATATTGATGTGCACGCTGCTGAACGGAGAAATGGACACCAGGACACGGGGACGTGAGCGGTGCGGCACTGGAACGGGCACACCGGCACCCGGGGTCGCGCTGCCAGTGCAGGAGACCAGGCTCGCACGGGCACAGGGGGTGCGCACACCGGGCCCTGAGCAAGTGGAGGTGCTGCACGGGTGGGGACCCGCCGGGCTGCCCGCACATGGGGACAGGCACCCCGGTGTGCATTCGGCCGCTCCTCGTGTGCCGGTGCCACCGAGTGGGGCGCGGCTTGGCGCCCGGCGGGGGTTTCCCATTGGCTGCCGTGGCTGTCAGCGGGGCGGAGTGACAGGCCCGGGCCGGGATTAGCGCGGCAGGGAGCGGCGGGTTGCGGCCGGTGGCACCGTGCCGCACCGTATCGTGCCGAGCCGTACTGTACCGTATCGTACGGACCGTATCGTGTTGTACCGCGGCGCGCCCGAGGGCCGGGCCGAGCCGAGCCGCGCCGTGCCGGCAGCAGCGCGGAGGATGCGGTGGCGGCGGCGGCACTGCCGGTGAGACGCGGGGAGCGGAGCGGGGCGGGGCGCGGCGGGGACCGGAGGCCGAAACGGGGCGTCTGGGGAGCGGGGAAAGTTGCAGCAGTTGTTGCAGGGAGCGGGGCGTCTCTGCGCCCTGCCGGCGGCGGTGACCGCGGGCGGCGGCACGGGGCTGCGGTGGCACCGGGGGGCCGGGACCCACTCCGGCCCCGTGTGCCGGTGCGGCGGGAAGGGCGCGGGGCCGATGCCCAGGCAGGGAGATCGCGGCGGGCAGCTCCGCCAGCCCCCCCGGCCGGGGGTGCTCCCTCTTCATCCGGATGGATGTCACATCCACTCAGGGCTGATCCCGCCAAACGGGAGGTGCCGGGTGAGGGGAGCCGGCCGGGGGGGCCGGGGGGTGAAGAGCATGTCCAGCCTCAGCTCCGAGGTGGGGACACGTCCCCCGCCTAGACACCACAGCTGAAAGAGGTCACCTGTTTGCACCGCAGCCTCAGGGCCTCCAGACACCCCGCTTCGGTCACCACTTCATCCCCTCCAACTGCTCTGTGTCCCTCCGGTGGGCAGACTCATCTCCCAGGGGCCCTGGCCCCCTCAGGTAGCCCGGCAGCCACAGCCTGGTTTCCCCCATTCCCTGCCATGGGTTCCATGTCCAGCACACAAACACGGCCCATCGTGTGTATTTAACCCCCAGCCCCGCACCTCTTGCCTCTCTTCCTTCGCTGTGCCGTTCTTTCCCAATCTCTTCTCATCCTCCCGCAGCTCCTACGCCTTGTCCCCACGCTCCCGTGGCGTGGGTGTGTGCTTCCCCCGCAGCGTAAGCAGCTCCTGCTGCCTTGGCTCCGCACCACCCCATTCCGCCAGGAAAGCGCTTGCATGGGGAGCAGGCATCCCCTGTTGCGCTGGGTACGGCTCAAAGCAATGGCCAGGAAGCATCTCTGGACATTCCTTTGGCCGTTAAGAAGGGACAGCCAGGAGGAACAAGTTTCTTGTGACATGTTTTCTTGAACAAATTTAATCCCCCAGTGATGTGCAGCCCCTGGCTATCACACTGCAGTTCCTGAGTTTTTCTCTTTGAATGCGTGCCCAGGGTTGCCCAGGCAGACACCCTGTGAGATTTTCTTTGCAGAAGTTCTCCTGCCTGTAGGCAGCAGGACCAGCAACGCTTTCTCCAGCCCACTGGTGCTTTACAGCCCAACCCATTCATCACAGTCATTTAAGGAGCATCCTTTTGATTCACATTTGAAATCAGCAAGCAGGAAGCTGTAGCTCATTCACTCCAGCATTGGTTTTTCATCTCAGTTGCATTTGTGCTTTTTAGCTTTCATTATTAAAGAAAAGCTCACTCCACTGCAGGGTGTAGCCATCCAGCTTTGGTGGGTCAAAGGCAGGCATGGCCTTTACTCTAAATTTGATAAAACTGTTTTAATAACCAGGAGGACATTCTGCTTATCCCATTTATTCTAGTAATAACTCACATGTTTTGAGATAGGCTGGTTTCTGTAGATTTCTTGTGTTACAGAGAAAACAAACTATTCCTAGAGATAAGTTTTTTCCTTGGCATATGTCTTAGTCTGCATTGAGATAAAAAGTAGAATTTCATTTGCAATATATAAACCCTGCAGCTTTATTATTTAGCAGTTAACTTCAGCAACCTTGAATGTGAACACAATCATAACAGGAGAAAAATATTGTAAAAATAGTACATAATAAATTAATCAGGAGAATAAAATTTTCAGTGAGTGAATTAGAGATTGCTGTTGCTCAGCAGGACAGATTTTTTCATCAGTGTGATAATGCAGATAAATGGGTGCCTACCCCACAGGTGTGGCTTGGGTTATTTCATTAATAGTTTTGTCTGTGCATCTCTGCAGCCTAAACACTTGAAAATTCAGCCCCCTCTTCCTTTAGGAATTTAATCCTGTCTGGTTTGAACTCAGAAACAGGGAGAAGAAAATCATGCTTTCTGTTTGCAGCTGGCATATGGTTTCTCACTTTCAAATGATGAAAGTGAGGGACTCAGTATCTTGGCATCTACCAGAAGGCACAAGCAGCCAAGGCAGAATCTCTATGCACATTAGGAATTTGAAGAAACTCAGGGGAGGATAAGTACAAGTTTTAGCTCCACTGGGAGAAAGAAAAATGTCAGCAGCCTTGCCAGTGGGGTTGATGGGGGCTCCAGGTCCTGCCTTTCCCTGCAGCCACCCACCTGCAGCTGTGGGGTGGCTGGTCTCATGTCTGGGCAGAGACAGGCAGGCAAGTGAGCTGTGTGCAGGGCAGGCTTGCTGTGTTCCCCCAGGCTGGGGTTGTCTGTTACCACTGCTTTTTGAATCTAGTGGTGTTGACAACTCTGTCTGTGCCATCAGTAGTGGCTGCGACATGTGCTGGTGTGACACAGTTTAAACTCCGGCTGACCTCCAAAGGCAGAGGCTCCTTGCCCTTGCTGCTCATATTAAACTCCCTGAGCAAGTATAATTGGAGGATGTCTCAGCAATACAGTAGATACTTTTTCCCCCCCTTACTTCAGTAGGCTGTAGGCTGTGAGTAGTAAATATATTCAGCCTAAAGCAGAATGAATGAAATCCATTTCATAGTGCATTCTCTTGCAATGTCTGGGGTGCGGGACTGTGGGGAAAGTGCCTGAACATCCTGGCACGGTGGGGAGAAAGCAAACACTCTGGGTGCCTGGTGACCAAGCAAAGGGCTGCCAGCATCCCTGCAGTGGTGCTGGTGGGATGTCCTTGATGAACCTTGCTGGGGCCTGTCTCACCTGGCGCATATCTTTCTTCTGCCATGAGGGCAGGGCACCTTTGGCCTGTCTTCTCCATGGCCCCAGACTCTTTTCCGTTCTTTCCCTTCCCTAACCAGCTCCTTGCCCTTGTTTCAGAGCTGCCTGAGGATGCATCGCCTCTTGTCTCAGACATTTCAGGGGTGCTGGGAACCCACCTTGCTGTGCCTGTGCCACCCTGCTGGGCTCCGGACTTGACACCTCTGTGTCCTCTTCTGGCAGCATGGCCCAAGCAGGGGCACCTGTCCGCTTCCAGCCCGAGGAGGGCTGCACTGCCTCTCCCCCGCCCTTTGCGCACAGGGTGAACCGGAGGCCCTGGCTGGTGGGGGGAAGCCCCGAGGCGGGGCGGTGCAGCCCCCCGCCCTGCCTCAGCCCCAACCTCAACGCCGGCCGCCTGCACCTGCTGCGCAAGGGCCTGGCGCCCGATGCCCGCCGCTGCCCGCTCGGCCTCTACAACAGCACGGGCTCCTTGGCCCGCAGGCCGGCCGAGGCAGCGCCCTTCGGCAGCGGGAGCTGCCCAGGCACGGGGCGACTGACTGCCCCCTGCACCCCACGCTGGGGCCGGCCCAGCCCGGCTGTCGCCTCTCGGGGCAGCCGCAGTCCGCCAGCCGCAGAGGGACACAGCTCTGTGGTCACCTTCCGCTTCATTGAGAAGGCCAGTGTGCGGACACTGGGCTGCCCGACGACCCCCCATCTCCGCTGGGAGAATGGCCCCTACAGCCTCAGCCGCAGTCTGGAGCTCGGCGGGGACGTGGGATCCCTCCAGCCCCAGCCCCTGCCTCAGGAGCGGCTCCTGCAGACGCTGAAGCTGGAGGCCTCCGCGTCTGACCCGCTTCTGGCTGGGGCCAGGACTCCAGGGGGGACACGTCCCTGTGGGAAGGAGTTCTGTGCCCTTGACACCAGCTGCCTCTGCCGATCCCTAACCAATGGGCTGCCAGAGGAGTTCCCCACCTTCGCCAGGAGTCCCCTGAAGCCAGAGCCCCGACATCAGGTAGGTACCAGGGTCTCCCGCAGTGGGCACGGGCTCTGCCCTGGGGATGCATTGTGCACTCATTGCTCTCCTCTCTGCAGGGCAGCACTGGGCTGTATCCCCGGCAGAGCTCTGCCCATGCCCAGCGCATCGCCAAGGCCAAGTGGGAATTCTTCTACGGCTCCTCAGATACCCCAAAGACAGGTAAGAAGTAGCAGGTGGATGCCACCGGCTTGGCCCACCCCTCCTTTTGAGTCTGTATTGTTGGAAGGACTTGCCCTAGGGCTGCCCATCCCTTGAGTTTTCTCAGTGCCCAACAAAGACCTGAGATTCCCCTAAGACTGGCCAGCCTATGTCCTCCTGGGGTCAGATCATGCATGTACCTACCTCCCTGCAACGTCCCCTGTGGCCGTGCAAAAGTGGTGACAAAGAGCCCCTGGCTGCCTCTGCAGAAGAGCTTTTGGGTTTACATGGAGTCTCAGGGCTGGCTGGAGATGCACTAGCACTGACAGCCTGTCTCTGCCTCTTGCAGTCTTTCTCCTTCTGCCACCTCTTCACTGTTCCCCTGTGTCCCTCAACATGGTAGAGTCACTGTTCCTGGAGGTGCTCAAGAAACCACTGGAATGGCACTTAGTGCTGTGGTTTTGTTAGCATGGTGCTGTTTGGCCAAAGGTTGGATTTGACAATTTTGGAGGTCTTTTCCAAGCTTAATGATTCCATGACATGTGACCACACTCTCAGGGGTGGGTGTGTGTGTGACGGGGTGTGTGTGTGTGTGTGTGTTGCTGCAGGAGCAGCTCCTCAGAGCTCCCCACTGCAGCTCCCCATAGCTCTGAATGCTTGGGCCTTCCTTGCAGGCTCCTCTGCCCCCGACTCTGCTCCCCTGGCTGAACTCCCCCACAAGTCTGTCTCCCCACTGCCAGCCGAGCCACCAGGGCTGCTACCTGAGCACAGCCTGAGCCATGTGGAGGTGGAGATAGAAGTGTCTCCTTTGAGCAGCCAGAAGCCTGGCTCCTGTGAAACTGGGATTATAAGGAGGACAGTGAAGTACTCTGAAACAGACCTGGACACTGTGCCACTGAGGTGCTATCGTGAAACCAACATCGATGATATCCTGGCCGAGAAGGAGGAGGTGGATTCAGCAATTGAGAGCCAGAAGGACAGTGAGAGCAACCCAAGTTTTGTGGGCACACCAGGCAGGAGGAACAGCACACCAGAGGAGCCACCTGCTCCAGGAACCGGCTGCTCCAAGGATGGGCTGCAAGACAGGGGTGTGGACGAGGACGATGAAGTCTTTGAGGCGATGAGGAAGGAAAACAGGGAAAGGTGAGGCTCCGTGTGCAAAGGCAAAAAGCTCCTGTCTCCCTCATTATTGTACCCTGCATGGCAAAACAAGCTCTGCTGAAGTGTCTGAGCCAAAATCCCAGTAGCAACATGCAAGCTGTGTGTGAGGGTGAGAAGGGCTCCTGGATCGCACCACAGGGATTGGTGCTGGGGCTGGGGCAGCACTGGGAAGGGGCCCTCACTGCCCTATGGAAAGGGTAAGCCAGCACAGGGGATCCAGCTCTGGGCACTGTGCCACGGTTCTCACTCACCTGGTGAGCCTGCAGCTCAGCTTGCCCAGCTGAGCTGAGACTTCCCAGCATGAGTCCTGCCAGGTCAATTACATCCTGCCATGCTTCTGCCAGGTGTTGGGGTGACAGTGTCAAGACACAAGAGGACAGGTCGTGTCCTGGAGCTACTCTGGGCTGCCAGGTGCTGCTGGGCTGTCCTTCTCCCCACAGGTGACTGCTTCAGCAGCGGGAGCAGTCCATTTGCTCAGCTTCATTAAGTATTTGTCATTTTCAGGAAATTGTAGGGGATACGTTGGGATCAAAAAAGCATTTTGTTGCCTTCTGTGTCATTTTTTACATGTGTGGCAAAACACCCTGTGCTGGGAGCCTGATGGAATGAGTGGCACGATGATTATCATTCAGTTGCCTGCCCATGGGCAGCACATGTGCTCCCAGCTGCTGTCTGCCCTGTGCCAGACACTGGCAATTAGCACATATGGGAGATGGCATTTTGGCTTGGTGGCATGAAACTCTGCCCATGGAGTTTCAGCTGGAGTGGTAGTTTGACCATGAGAAGTGATGGGCATCACCAGGTCCAGAGCACTGTGTGAGACAGCCACCTGGAGGGGAAAGGCCCTGTGCAGGAATGTTCTGATGTGTGTATTGTCAAGTGAGTCAACTGAGTGAGGTGAGGAAATTCAGCATCATCAGCAAATGCTCCATAATAGTAGGCACAGGTCTCATCTGGGAAGCACAAAACTAGGGTGATGCCTGGAATGCTACGTGGAAGCATGAACTCACCTAGCTGTACAGAAGGTAGGTGGGGAGCATTTAGGTGGAAGGAAAGGAAAAGCGAGGTTTTGATATCAGCAGAAGTTAAAAATAATGAAATACATACATTAATAATACATTAATACTGAAGTGCCCCTGCATTGGGAAGAAAAAGAATGAAAGTGCTGAGCTAACAAGGAGGGAAGGTATGCATCTCAAGGGGAGCTGAACTCCTGTCAGTTTGTCCAGCCCTTGCATCTCTATTGGAGGGGACAAATACATGCCAGTGACCCTGTCCTCAAAAATCTGGGTTCTAGAGAAAAGCTGAATATAAGCCATTTGTAGTGTGGGTTTTTTTTTTTTTTCCAAATGAATGTTTGGGTGAGGTGTAAAGTTACTGCAAGTTCTTCAATTTGCTATAACAGTTTTTTTGCAGTGTTTCCAAATATCTTTGAGGCCACTGTGAGTTTTATGAGCTGTAAGCCTAGACCTGTTTTTTTATCCACTGAGACACCCTACTGTAGCTCCCCAGCCCGTGCTGAAAGCTTGGATGTGGCCTTAAAGAACCACTGTTGCTCCTAAAAGGTGGTGCTCGCAGTACAGTTACCAATGCGTGTAATGCAGGGGTGTCGTGTTCATTTGGCATGGCTTCTTTGTAGACCAGTTGGTTTTTTTCCCCTGCAGCCCCCTGAATATTCCCCTGGTAAGTGCAGACCCTGTGGAACAATGTCTTGAAAATCACAAGGCTCAAATTGCAAGCTTGTTCAGTCCCTGCATCACAGCCCTGGATTTTTGCTTACACACTGTTTTGAGCTCTGCAGCTGCAGTCCTTATCCCTGTTTACCAGCCACCAGTATTGATGTTTTCTTCTTCAAGCTTTCTGCTTTGCCTGCTCACAGGAGGGGTGAAGCTGGGGGGATGAAGAAGCCACCCTGGCTTCCTGGACCTGGAATCATTCTGCTGCTGCAGGAGCTGCTGAATCCCATGCCTATCCTGGTTCCTGGGAAGGACTAGCCCTAAAAAACCACTGAAGTACTTTTTGATGCTGATTTTCAGCTTTTAGACATATACATCCCTTTGAAAATCTAGCTTTAAGGGTTTAGCACCCTCTGCAAGGGGGCCTTTGGCTTGGTACTACCTTGTTGTGCTTCATATTCTGGCCAAAGTTCAGAATTTTCTTTTGTGATTTATCATGCCAAAATAAGAGAGCATGCTAACAGAAAAAAAAAATCTACACCAAATCAAACAAGACATGAAAAGCGATAGAAAAAATGTGTTCTTCCAGCAAATGTGCTTCCTGAATATATTCAGAGTTATGTCTACTGACTGTAATGACTAGTCTAAGCCTTTACTGTCTTTGTTCCTATTAGTCCAAGATAGCTGAGACCTGTCAGTGAGAGCAGACTCAATTCCCTTCCTCCCTGAGTGTCAGCAGACATGCTGGCGAAGCTGTAGGAAGCTGGTTTGGCCCTCAGCATGGGTGCCTTGGGCTGATAAGAGAGAAGAGGCTTTGCTAGGGAATGCTCTGCTCCCCTGAGAGGACAAAGGGCTGATGGGAGGCAGTGATGCCTTTTCTCCCTGCAAGCCTTGCCTAGAAAAGCCCTCAGATATGCTGCTTGGGAAGCCTTTCCAGAGCCTTTGTGCTTGCTGCCTGTTGGCAAGAAAATAGCCACAGGGCAAGCCTTGTTGGGGATTAGAAAAATGGTTATGGTCTCAATTTAATCAAATGCTTAAGCAGGTGCTTAACCTGCATCAAGCCTCTGATGTGTTGTGTGAGAGCCCAAAGTGGCCACAGAGGCACAGCTCAGGGTGATGCTCCTGGATGGAGCACTGGGCTGGGGCTGCAGAGGCACAGCTCGGGGTGATGCTCCTGGATGGAGCACTGGGCTGGGGCTGCAGAGGCACAGCTCGGGGAGATGCTGGCAGGGGCCTGTCAATGAGCAGGGGAGGTGCCTGCAGCTCTTGTGGGTGAGCAGGGGACAGACAGCATGACAGCGTGATGTGTCAGGGGAGTGTAGACAGTCAGGGGAGACTGCAGTGCCTGTGGTCAGAGCCTAAGCATGGGACAGAGGGAGGACACTGAGCCCTAAGAGCAGGCTGCTGCCACGCTGCAGGAGTAGTGCAAAGGAGCCTGGAGGGACTGCAAGGAGCTGCTGAGACAGGACTGTACAAGAGCTTTGTTGAGAGAGGAATAAAGCTATGGTCTGCTGGACAGTGCTGAACAGTCTCACTTTCTTTGAACTGAGCTGGGACCCTCACACAGTAATGTGTCTGTGCAGACTGGAGCAGCCTGGAGCTGGAGGAGTGGGGCATGGCTGAGTTAGGGGTCTGGAGGATCACATTTAGCAGAGACTTATAACCACTGAGGGCCAGAGGAGAGATTTTCCCCTCCTCTTCCCCCCTGCCGAGGATGGCATGTCTCTGCAGCACCATGTGTCTGCAGCACGCAGAGTGGGGTGAGCCCCTTCCCCTCCATCAGCCATCAGACACATCAGAAACCCAGTTGCTCAGATCCCATACCTAGAGCCCTGCCTGAGGTGCTGTTGGCTCCTGGATCCGCTTCCCTTCCATGTCTGCCTGGCCCTCTCCTAAGGAAGGCTCACTGCCTCTCCTGCACTAGCTCAACGCTGGAAACTTATTTGCTTTCCTGCTGCCTTGTCTCCCTTGCACAGATGCTTGATTACAGCTTCTGCATCTCCTCCTCTCCCCTGCTCCTCTCAGCTGGGTTTGTCTGGCTTAGTCTCAGTGCAGTGATCCTTTCTAGGGGACCAGGGCAGAGGATGGAGGAGCTGGGCAGTGCAGCAGGGGCTAATGGAGCATCTGGGTCTGAGCAGGCAGTATTGCTCCCCTGCTGCTGTGGCTACATCCCTGAACTGAATGGCTTTGTACTTGATATTTTGGGGTGAAAACATTGTTTCCAGAGCTTGGATGGTATGGACAAAACCAGCCATGGTTTTTCTGTGGCTTGGTGGCAATATACTTGATCACAAAAATGAGCCCACCTACCTCTCCTGGAAACAAGATACCTTCCAATCTGCTGGTATTGTCTTCCCTGGCACAGTTTTCACCCTCCTCATGGATTCAAGGTGCAAAATGATCCACAGCATTAGCTTGGTTTAATCACATGAGGCTGGGCAGGAAGGATGGAGAATGCACATTTGCATCTGTAAAGCACATCTGCAGATATTAAAGAGGTCTCTTCTGCCTTGTCCTCACCAAAAGCCACTTCAGAAGTGACTGCTCCTGGGGCTCCTACAGGAATTGTAAGTGTCACATGGTGCTGCACAGCCAGGGAAACACTGGTGGATGGGTGAGAACAGCCTGCACCCTGCCTTTCTTACCTGTGTCTGGCTCCACTGCACTCCCCTTGAAACCAGCTGGCACTCTGGGGGAGTCAAGCTGCCAGCTCTTGGCCTACTGAAGTAATTGGGGTGAGATTTTTGAGTGGCACATGAAGGCTAATGAATGAAAATAATTTGGTGTGTGTTACAGCAACGCATCTTCTGAGCCCTCTGTAGGAAGCTGTTTGTTCATAACAAATGTTATGACAGGCTGGAGCAGTTCCTCTCCTTTAATCAGAGGAGAGAGTGGCATAAGAAGTGCTTTTCTGCTGCTTTAATAAAATGATAGCAGATTATGAGTAAAGTAGGCTTTTAGGGCTGTGTTTGTGCTTGTACTGCTGAAGCACTGATGTTCCCTGGGTTGGAAACATCCGTGTTGCCACATGCCTAGGTAGGTGGGCAGGCTCTACTTCACCTCATTTACAGGACAAAACACTCAGGGCTTCAGGGTTTAGAAACTTCTGTGTTGAACAGGACCCAGACCAGCACTGGAGACAGGCTGGGCCTTTCTGTGGGGCTGATCTCTGACAAGATGGTGAGCTAGAACCAATCATGGCCTCCAGGGCATGGGTGAGCTCAGATCCCCAAGCCCAGAGATGGGTGTGAGGCTCCCTCTGTGCTGCCTGGGGAAACCTGGAGCTCAGTATCACTGTGTGCTCGGTCACACATGTCTCCTGGGACTCAACATCACCTTGTGGAAACAGCCAGCAGACCTTGCAGGTGAGTGTTGGTCATGCCCTGAGCACAGTACTCAGTGACCACAGGGCAGTGTTCATGGAGGACGCTGCCATGCTGTCCTGATCAGCTTGAGGAAGAGCCTTCTTGGTGATAGAAGGTTCATGAAGGCTCATGAAAAATTCAGCCACTTCCAGATTTGGTTGGAAATTGAGCTGAACCACATCCTGCTTCTAGTACTTGAGCCCTTTATTGGATCTTAGCTCAAGTCAAGTGATTGGGAGCAGTAGCCATCTCATAAGCTTCTTATGAGGATGAGCCACTAAAGGAACAAAAGTCTGTGGTGCATTAAAGGAGAAGCATATGTCTGGAGGGAGGCCAGCCCAGTCCTGCTTCCCATGGTCTTGGGCAGGCGAGGCATTTCCTTGGTGGTCTACAGATGTTCAGAAGAGATTTCTTACCCTTCTCAGTTTCCTTCTGAAGCAGTGTGTGGGCTTTTGTTTTGGGGTTTTGATCCCTTGCTGTTCAATGATCAGTTCTTCTCACTTTCTTTCCCTCTAGGATCATGGACCGAGACACACAGGGTATGCTCAAGTCTCCAGTGCCCTTCCTTCTAGGGCACAGCCTCTCCAAGGATGGCATGGACTCTTTCAGCAAGCATTTTGAGACCATCATGGAGTCCCACCGAGCCAAAGGCACATCTTACACCAGCCTGGACTCCATTGACATCCTTTCTTCCCCAGCCCGTACCCATGGGACCTTTTTCACTTTTGACCTCCCAACCCTCACCCCAGAAATACAGGGAAAAATCCGAGACAGCGCCAAGGTGATCGAGGAGAGCTTTGCTCCTCTGGCTCACTTAGAGCCAGACTCTGGGACCAGTTCAGCCACAGATGCCCCCTGGACAGAGAGGGAGGAGGAACAGGGGAGACGAAGGAAGGGCACTCGGCACAGCCCTTGCCACTCAGAGGACAGCTTTGGCACTCCCTTGGCCTCCAACACGAGGTGAGTGACCCAAGTTGCTTGCTGTCCAGCTGGGCCAATAACGCTTGATGTGGAATCTGATGCTATGAGTTCTGGTTTGCAGCCAGAGCCTAACTTGTGTTGCTGGGGAAGGGTCAGGACTGCATGTGCTAGATTTTCTAGGCAGTGGCTGATCAGGCCAGTGATCACCATGGTGTTGTGGTAGGTGTGTTGATGGGAGCACAACTCCTTTTCATCTTTGCCAGCTTCGTAGGTACTGGACTGTGAGGTTTCCTTCAGCCAATCAAGCAGGGAATGCCAGAACTTCAATCCTGTGGTGGTTTTCATTGCAAGGCAGTTCAGTATCTGTGATGGTATGGGAAGAGGCCAGTCTGAAGTTGACTACCAGTAGAAATTTGACAATGTTTTCATACTGTGGACTTCGTTCCTTGCCATCTGCACTGCAGACACTTGTTTCTTAAAGGCAGGAGCCCCATGGTCTTGTGCCTGTTGTTCTGGCTTCCTGAACCTACTCAGGTTTTTTTTGGGTTTTTTTTTTTTTTGGTTTTTTGTTGTTGTTGTTGTTGTTGTTAGAAGATGGAGGGATGAGCATCCTGAAACTCTCATCCACTTTCCAGCCTTTGGTCTTTCCCATACCAAACCTATGTCACTTCTAGTCTGTGCCATCTCTGTAGGCTCAGCTTGGGGTGGCCAGGTGGAGATCTAAGCTCTGTGTCTTTTCTGGTGTCTGCAGTCAAGAGAGGAGAGTGAGGTATTGCATCAGCTCTGTGGCCCTTGGGTCAGTGCAAGGGCCTTTTGGGGCAGAGAGGAGCTGGGTTAGGCCTTCCCTACCATTGGGACACTGAAGCCAGAGCCATGGTAGCACAGAGGCCTGACAAAATTTGTGCAGTAAAACTGGTCATGTCTGGGAGGCACATGGCAGGGAAGGGTGACTGTATCCAGCCATGATCAGTGCTCTCTGCAGGAAGAATTGGCTTCCTATTGCTGTGCCAAGGCAAGGGACTGAAACACAGCACCCTGGGGAAACCAAAAGGACAGTATCTGACTAACTGTCCATGGGATGCCATTGAACCACAGCACGGCAATGCAGGGGCACAGGCACATGCAGGGTGCAGAGACACAGCTGGCAGCAGGAGCAGCAATGAGGTGGCTTAACAGAGATTATTCCTCACTGGTTTATAGTCAGTGGAGCACAGAGCATGCTGGCAGTGCCGAGGACACTGCGGCGCTGTTCTCCCCTCCTAGCTCAGGTTTCAGAGCAGTGCTGGCCTGCAACACAGGCCATGGAGGAATGTTGTGTATCCCTCAAGCTGCCCTAGATCTTTTCTGAGTCTCTTGTCATCTCCTCTCCTGGCAGGAGTACCTCTGATTTGGTGACAGAGGAGCACAGGGGAAATGCAGCTGCAGTCCCCACTGTGCTCCCTGGCCTGGGGACCCCGAGGCCTGGGCTTCCCATAGCACCATAACTGCCAGCCTCACCTTCTGTCACACATGCATGCACAGTCCCAAGCAACCTCCTTTCCCTGCTTAGAAACTATTCCCTTGGTTATCAGTAGGTCTCTGCACAGCACTTTTTTTGTCCAGCTCAGACCCTGTTTCTTGCCCATGTCCTGGACTGTTCTGATCTGCAGCAGGTGAGCAGGTGCCCTGGTTCCAGTGGTGGCCTGGAACAGAGACTGCAGGAAAGACAGTGAGAAAGGAGGTGTGGAGGAGCAGGGCCCTGCTGCAGGCCCCCAGCAGGGAGCAGTCCAGCTCTTTGCTCCCCAGCACAGAGTGAGCCTCCCCTCACAGTCCCACAGGCAACGGGGGACAGAGAGGCAGGTGTGGTTGGAATATGCCATCTATTGCAGTGGAAAGGAGTGGAGACTGGGGCTGGGAGCAGGAACTGGACTGGGAAGCAGTGAAGGCATGTGGGACCAGGGTCTGAGACAGCCCATCATGTGCAGGATCAGTCCTCAGGAGGCAGAGCTTTGGTGTGACTGGTGATGATCACCAGTGGGTCTAGGCCTGCATGTGCTGCCCTGTGGCTATCCTCCTTGTGTCCCCAAAAGCTTTGCTGCTAACTGTTGCAATAGTTGAGGTCGGGATCTGGGTCAGAGACAGCCTCACAGCCTGTGACGTCCCACCTCCCTCAGTGGCAGGAATGGCCAATCAGTGATGCCCCTGCATTGCTGGGGACATGTGGTGACCCCGCAGCCAGTGGCCTTGGGTCATGCAGCCTTGTTCTTTATGCCAAGGCTCTGGTGTACCTCAGCACATAATAGTTAAGACCATGTTGTTATCTTGACCTTGTATGTGGGAAGTATGTCTAAGTGCAGACCTACAGAGGCCTCCCCTGGGATGCCTGCACCTACTCCAGCAGGCTAAATTGAAAGGGATGGAGCAGAGACTGAACCCCCACTCTGCCCTTCCCACAGCAGGGCACCCAACAGTGACATCTCCAGCATAGGCTCTCTGAGTGGGTTACCACCTGATTTGGGCAGGAGGTGAAAGTGTGCAGGTCCCTTGCTCTCACTGGGCAGAGAGCTGCAGTTAAAGCAGGTTGTCCCTGTGGCTATGACAGATCACTGCACAGCATGTGTGGAGGCAGAGCTCCCCAGGGCTAGGGAGTCCTTCGGACCCAGAGAAGCCAGCCAGGGACAGATGTAGTGCTGGCAAGATGGTGGGCAGCCTTGGGAGATTACAGGGAGATTACTTCAGTGGCGACAGCCACTGCAACTGCAGGTCCAAATTGCAGGACTTGGCCAAGCTGCTGGTGCAAGCAGGTGTCCAGAGGTCACTTGGCTTGCCCAGTCCTATACATGTAGGCACTGTGGGCTGTGGGGCATCACCCCCAGAGGAATGTAAATGGGCAATCTGCGCCTCTCTGGGGATGCAAGACCGCTGTAATCCGCCCGGCTTCCCTGCAAGCCCACTCTTCTGCAGCCAGCCTTGGGCTCGGGCACAGTCGTGCCAGTCCCTGAGGTTTATCCGCGGGGGGAAGAGACGTGGCTCGTCCCCGAGCGAGTCAGGCTCTGCTGGGACCTCATCGGGGCTTGCCTGCGGTGGGACAGAAAGAAGGGCAGGCGGGAGAGGCAACATCAGAGGTGGGGCTGCGAACGGTAGGTGGAAATGGCCAGAGAGCACGGCGAGGGCAGCGCGCCCGGAGCCTCGCTAGAGGGAGAGCTGAGCGCTGGAGCTGCGGCGGTGTGGGAGGAGCGGGAGCCCGCGGGCTGGCAGCCGCCCCGGGCGGGGGGTGCGCCGGCAGCCGAGCCGCGTCCCTGCCGGAGCGCCGCTGCTGGCGTGTGCTGCAGCCCGGGCCTGCCAGCCAGCTCCGCTGCCTTTCTTTATAAGGCTCCTTTTGTTACTGCAGCGCCCGGGGAGCCGCTGCCCCTCCCCTGCCAGGGCCAGCGCAGGTCTCGCAGCTGACCTGAGCTCCCAGGTAGCGCTGGGCAAACTGGTGAGGATGCCGTGAAGGCTCTGCCCGGTTTGGGGCCCCGTGGGGTGGATTCGGGGTGTGATGCAGGAGACTGAGGCTGAGAGTTGAGCAGAGGAAGGCGGACCTTGAAGAAAGGATGAAGATAGGCTAAGGGAGGTATGGGGTGGGCTGGGGTGACAGCACAGTAGGGAGACAAGGCCTGGGTGCAGGAAGAAGAGGTCTCCCCACAGGCATTGGCACAGCAAGAAATAAAGGACAAACCTGGGGGGAATTTTCCCCTATGCAAGCTATGTCAAGCCATGAAGAGCAGTAGAAGCAGGACATAGAACACATCAGACCACCATGGCATAAATGACAGTAGATCCCAGGGATGGCAGGTCTGCCTGCAGAGGCATGAGCAACAGCACATACCTGTGGGATACAACCCCACGTGTCAGGCATTAATTCCAGCTCTCAGATCTGACTCAGAGGCCCTAGGCTGGTCTTGGCCCAAGGGTCCAAGACACCCAGGTTTTCCTGTGCTGACTCTATGGCATCTGTGTCTTTGAAGGAGAAGACCACCCTCCATTCAGCAGGTGAGTAACTGGATATTTAAGGCTGGCACCAGAAATTGTTTGGTGGGATTTTAGTGTCAGTCCCTGTCCTCTACAGGAGCAGTTGTGTCCCTCACAAGAAGAACTGGTGGGATGGGGTGATGGAGGACTAATAAACATCTCCAGAGATTGCTGGTGCTGCAGGGGAGGTTCTGGAAGTCTGCAGAGAAAAAAGACTGAGGGGCACAGCTGCCCAAAGTTCAATCCTATCTGGATCTGTCAGCAGTAACACTGGTGGGTGCTGCTGTGGCTGGGTGATTGTTGGACTCCAGAGCTGCCAGACAGCACAACCAGCCGTGCCTGTGGTTGGAGGCTGGTCTAGCTGACCTTCAAGTGTCCTCCCAGCCCTAACTTCAATTCTGTGAGGAATGAACTGGCCCAGATTTTTGCTGTCATAAATCAAAGTCATTCCACTGAGACCGATGGAGGGAGCTGCGTTTATTTAGCTCAGCCAAAGATCCGGTCTGGTACATTCTTAGCAGCAACATTAAGCAGGCTTGGTTTGCTTGGCAGAGGCAATCTAGCTGTGCACATGGGCCTTCCAGAATTGAGGGGAAGTGCTACTTTGCCCCATGACCTGTCCCTTGTGGATTTGCACCAGGCTCCTTACTATGGTTTAGGATGAAACCAGCTTCATGTGGGGAGAAAGAGGTGCTTGAATTGTGTTTAAAGGTCTGGAGTTTCCTGCAGCAGGTGTCTTGCCTGGAGCTGTGTCAGGACGAACCTGGACAGCTCAGGAGCTCAGCTGAGCACACCCCAGCTCCTGGGGAACAGGTTGTTGCTGCAGGAAGTGTCCCACCATGCAGATGTGTCTCAGCTGGCATCTGGGAGGTCGAGGTCAGCCCCTTGGGCCTGGCTTTGCAGAACTAGTGCCTTCTTGCTGCTCCACATCCCAGAGAGAATATTTCTTCCTGGTTGCTGGAAAACCAAGTGAACATGGTGCCAAGTAAGCTTGGTTGATGGTGGCAAGGTGGAGAGGATGCCAGGACTCCTGCAGTGACACTCTGCATTGCAGCCAAGGAAGGTGCTGTGCTCTCTGCTTCTGGGCTCCAGGCAGTTGGCTAGAGGAGGAATATTGAGAGCAGATGATCCGGCTCCAGGAAAGGAGTGTTTGGCCCTGAGAAGGAACATCTGGGCCCTGGAGAACCATCTGACCTGGAAGAAGCAGTGTGTTTGGTACGGTGGCCCTGATCAGGACCATGATTCTGCAGCAGCTTTCCAAGGCAGGGAGCACAAGTCCTTCTGCTGAGCTCGGGTGGGAAGTGGTCAGTGAAGAGCCTGTGTCGCAGGGTGAGCCCTGAGCCCTGTGCTGGATGACATGCCTTCCTTGCAGAGACCCCCAGATGTGCCTCACTGCAGCACTCTGGGCTCTAGGAAACACCTCTGAGGTGACAGGGGGACCTGTGCTCCCAGTGACATAAGTGGTGGCAGCAGGGAGAGGGATGAGCTAGCACTCACACTGTGTCTGCTCAGGAGTGACATTTAATGCACACTGAGGATACTTGCACAATATCAAATTTAATCTTTATTCCTTAAGTGTGTATTTAATGTAAAAAAAATATTATCTCAGTGTTTCTTCAAGCCAAACTAAAATGTCACTTTACTAAACACACCAAAAAAGCCTTACCCTGAAACCTGCAATTAGCTCATTGGCGAGGAAATTAGCATAACCTCAATTACCTCAGACATGGACACGTCTCTTGCTCTGCTCTCTATTTGCTTGAGAATTGGGCTCTTGTTTTTCTGTCTTTAAGCTGCATGTTCTCCAAGGCAATTGTGGCTTTGAGTGGTGGCAGACAGGTACCACAAAGGGGGCATACTGAGCCCACAGAGGCTGACTGGCCATATTTAACTGCATGAGAGTGGCTTGAGTGCTAGAAAAAAACCCATTTCACGGCATAGTTGAATAGTGCCTCATCCTGAGAGCAAGGTTATGCTTTGCTGTAAAACACCAAATCAGTGCTGGAACTTGGTGAATGAGAAGCAGCAAATTCCACTGGTAGAGCTACTTTGAGACTCAAGGTTTGAGATCCCTGCATGCCCATTGCAAGAAGCAAGGCAGGGACTGTAGTGACAGGTTGGGACCCTGCAGGAAGATACAGGTATTGAAGGACAAGAGAGATTTTTTAAGTGGCCCCATACTTGGGTGCTCAGCATGAGGTACAAAGCTGAGGACCATAGATTAGGAAGAGAGGTCACAGGGGGAGATTTGGAGCTCTAGGTTTGTCTCTGGATGCTCCAGGAGCTGGCCATGTGATAACAGATAAAGATTTTAGCAAAAAAACACAGTCACCACAATGCATGGCTACCTGGATGCTCCAGGAGCTGGCCATATCTTTATCTGTTATCTGTGATAACAGGTAAAGATTTTAGCAAAAAAACACAGTCACCACAATGCATGGCTAGCAGGTGCCAGCTGCTGGGATGGATTAATGTCTTCTGCCTCTGGGAATCAAAGAGCCTGTGACCTCTGTCCTTGGCTGAGCTCACAGTGACTGCTGCCACACAAGGAGCTGAAGTGGGGCCAGGAGAGTGCCCAGCACTGGCCCAGCAGCAGCCAGCCTGTTGTGCTGTCGGGCACCCCTCAGAGCAGCTGTGACCGTGCCAGACAGTGAAGGCACAGTCAGGCACCAGGGCCCATAGCAGCACCTTTGGATGTGGCTGTTTTGGGAGAAGAGCTTTTAGGCAGGTGGGAGATTTGTCCACAGTATGGGGTGTGCTCATGGTGCAGACAGTGATGCTGGAAGCTGCCTGCCCAGCTCCCCAGAGCTGGAGTCAGATCTGGTGAGCTCAGGGTGACATTGTCACCAGTCTTGTGGCTGCTTCCACCAGGGTGCATTGGAGTGATGGATAGTCTCCCTGGGGAGGACTGGAGCCAAGTGAGCACATATCTGGCTTGGCCACCCACCACAATCACCCCCTGGTACCACTGAGTTCAGCAGAGGTCTGAGCAAAGCACATCTCTCCAAGGACTTGCACCATGGAAGTGTCTGACCCACAGGTTTGAGTGCAGAGCAGCATCTCCTGCTGCATGCTGGCTGGGGGTGACAGGAAGGTGGAGAGGATGGCACCTGAGAGCCCCCGAGGCGTGAGGCAGCCTGCCAGTGTTGTGCAGGGCTCCCCTGGGACGGGCAGTGCTGAGCAGGAGGAGGCTCATCCTTGAAAAAAGCAAGCCTCAAGGAGATTGGCCTGGGTAATTGGCTCAGGAGAGCAGGCCTCTTAAAACTCAATTAGAGACTTTTAAAAATAAATCAGACTGGAACATTGTAAGAGCTGCCAGAAAATTTGGGCGAGGTCAGAGTTGCTTAACATTTGTTGTTGATTAGATTCAACCAGCTTTTGGTTGGGATAACTTCTGCACAGCTGAGTCAGATTGCTGTGGGGGCCAAGCCAAGAGTGTCTCCTAACATGGCCATTTAAGGCGTGGTGGGCTGAGAGCTGATGGGCAGCCTGGAGAAGACTGCACTCCACTCTGAGCTGGGAGGCCAGGGGGGTTTTCCTTCCTCCTCATGTTCTCTGCCTCATCTCTGCCATCTGTGTAGTGCTTTGAAATCAGTGGGTGGGCAAAGGTGAATGAAGGAATTGGAGTTGTTTTGTCTTGGATAGAAACTGCACTTGAGAGCAGCACGAGGAGTTTGTCCAGATTAAAAAATGAGTACAGAGCTGTAGGACAGCATGTGATGTTGCACATGTTTCTGCTCCAAGTCTCTGCTACAGCTGAGCTTGGCAGAGCCTAAGCCCACACATACAGTTTCACAGGTTCAAAGTGGGGGACTTTGGAGTAGTTGTCCTTTCCTTCCACATCCAGGAAAGGACATGAATGTTGTTTGAGTGCCTTGGTCCAGTCAGTCACTGGTGCTGTCCCATCGCCCTGCCCCTCCTCCCAAACCTGCATTCCTATACCTTCCCTTAGCTCCCTTAGCTGACCCCAGAGTGTCTCTGACCAGTGCAGTTCATCCTGGGTCCCAGCAGTGAGTAGCTAGTCTCCAAAGCAGGGTGAGGAACATGCATTTCCTGAGAAGCTGAACAAGGAGGGGATCTGTAGGCAGGCTAACGTGGAGTGTCCCTTCCCATTGCAGCGACCGCCCCCAGAGCCAGCTGGTTTCAGACTCAGAGTCAGAGATGGACAGTGTGGAGCAGCTGGCCCTGGGCAGCACGGACACCCTTTCCAATGGACACAAGGCTGACCTGGAGGCTGCCAAACGCCTGGCCAAGAGGCTCTACAACCTGGATGGCTTTAAAAAAGCAGATGTGGCTCGCCACCTGGGAAAGAAGTACGTGTGGGTATTGGGAAGGAATATTCCATTCTGCAAGGAGCTCACTTGCAGGGCACCTGCAGCTGCTGCCCTTGTGGGTCACCAGGCTGGCAAGGAACTGCTGGCAGGACCAAAAACCCACTCCTCACCACTGGTACGTTTGTACCAGGTCTTCCCTCTAAAGGTCTTAAAACCTAGGAGACATCCAGATTTTCGTACCTTCCTACCATGACTGCATCTTGGATGCTTCAGTAAAGTGTTGGGGCATGGGGAGGGCTAACTGACCTCTCGTGGGCCCTTCCCTCTATAGCTTCTCCATTTTCTCTTATGTGCCCCATATTCCCAGTGAATTTGTGGGTGACTTCTCTGAGTTTCATAGGAACATGGGATGTCTCTGTCCTTGGCATGCTTCGTGCAACCCTGGGGAGCTCCCAGCCTCCTGGAATCCACCCAACCCTTGTGTGCCTCTGGCTGTCCCCACAGCCTGGTCAATTCCATTCTCACTCTCCCCCTTTTCTATTCCAGCAACGAGTTCAGCAGGATGGTGGCAGGGGAATATCTGAAGTTCTTCGTGTTCACAGGGATGAGTCTGGATCAGGCTCTCAGGTCAGAACTGTGTGTGTACATGTGTGTGTGTGGTGGCCACCAGGGTGGGGTCCCAACAGACTGTGCCCTCTGCAGCTCTGCAACCAAACAGAGATCTGCAGGAGCAAGCAGACCCCATGACTGCCACCAGTCTTACCTCTTAAATAGGAGAGGGTGATTTCCAAGATGGTCTTTCAGCCATGCAACCAAGAAAAAACACTCCTGGTCTTGGCAGGAACTCAATGGTCAGTTCAGTTGAATGACAGTTTAGTTCACCTAGGCTTGACTTTCCAGGCCTTGAACTCAAATCCTTCTGTTGTTACACCTACCTCCTTTCCCAGTGTAGCTCCTGGGACTGGTTGTAGGTCTCTGCGATGTGCCAGCAGGATGTGGTGCTGTGGACTTGGAGGAGAGTCCCACAACGGGTTTGGAGGGAGGGAAGTTTGTGCAAAACAAGGCTTCATCCAGCACACAGGAAGATCTTGAAACCCAAAAACACAGCTCCATTCCTGCACAGGGCGAGTTGAAGAAACTGCAGTGGGCTTCATGTGCGACCAACCCTGCTGCTGCTTTTTCAGGTCCTTTCTAAAAGAGCTGGCCTTGATGGGAGAGACGCAAGAGCGAGAGCGAGTGCTGGCTCATTTTTCCCAGCGCTACTACGAGTGTAATCCCAATGCCATCTCTTCAGAGGGTAAGAAACTGTGCGTTTCTGTGGGGAGTGTGTGTGTGTGCATGTGTGTGTTGTCAGCTCAGTGAATGTGCTCAAACTGAAACTAGAGAGCAGGCAGAGAGCCTATACTGATGCCTTAGAAGACAGTCCCAGTATGTCATTTCCCTCAAATGACAGATGCTTTAGATTTTTTTTTTTTTTAAACCTGGTCTGGTTGGATGATGCATAATTAGGGCTCAATCCATTCTTAATTTTGACCTTGAACAGATTAGCACAAGAGACACAGTTAGCACACTCCTCACCAAATAGACCCCAGCTCTCAGACCCTCAGCTCAGGGACTATCTAAGTGAGGAAACTTGTGTGCCTGGCATTTCGGGAGCACAGACACTCGCTTTGCACTGTTTCATGTCTTCACACCACTTCTGTGTGCATTCACACAGAATGAGTCTGCTTCTGGGTCTGCCCTGGGCTGGCTCTGGCACTGGTGAGGTCTGGGCTGCCTGGCTGGCAGAGGCTGTGTTGGTCCTGCCTTGCCATGCTAGGAGCTCTGCAGGATTAGCAGCAGCATCACTGCCTGGCTATAGGGGCAGCAGGCTTGGAAGGGAATTTGTATGCTCAGGTTTGGAAGCCTCCTACCTACTTACCTGCAGGCTGTCAGCACTGCAGTGACTGCTGTGTCCCTTGTGTCCAGGGTGGGAGGAGGGGGCTCAGCGCTGTCTTGGAGGCTCAGAGACCCCATAGCCTTCTTAAGATGCTGAGGCACTGGAGCACCAGCTGCAGGGCTGGGCTGGGAGCTCTAATTCCTGTCCTGTGCTTGTGCTGCAGACGGAGCCCACACCCTCACGTGCGCCCTGATGCTGCTAAACACAGATCTGCATGGACATGTAAGTTACCAATGCCACCATTCCAGTCTGTCCCTGTCTGACCTCACCACCCTGAAACCATAGGTGCTCAGGGAAGGGTGAGGATAGTGCCACACAAGTAGGAGCCATGGAACCCTGGGCCCATAAGAGCTTGTCACCCCTAATGTGTTTGGTGAGGAGAGGCAAGAAAGGCTAAATTAGAGGAGGGGATAATGAGGGATGGAGCAGGGCTTTGAAGGAGACTTGCTGAGCTGAAAGATTGAGAGGTGGAACGAGGACAGAAAAGAAAACTGAACAGGAAAAGAAGGTGGGAATGAGACTCCAAAACCAGCTGCCTTTGGGAGCAGGGAGCACACAATTTTGAAAAAGGAGCCTTTTTAAAACTCCGGGAGTCACTGCAAAGCCAGCAGCTTCCCCATACCTGCAAGCAGCCTTCCAAAGACCTGACTGGTCCCTCACCCCTCTGTGCAGATGGGGTGTTTGTTCCTGGGCTATGAGACCTGCTTCAGCCAGCAATGACCTCTGTCCCAAAGGTAATCCTGATGTTTCTCTCTCCCAACTCCCCCAGAACATTGGGAAGAGAATGTCCTGTTCCGACTTCATTGGAAACTTGGAGGGACTCAATGGAGGCACTGATTTCCCCAAGGACCTGCTCAAGGTAAATTTGGTTGTTCTCCATGGCTGGCCAAGCAGAAGTGAGAGCTTTGGGCTGGATCACATGGAGGGCTACCTGAGATGCTATGAATGCAAGATGCATTTACATGCAAGAACAGTGATGATCCCTGAACCTGCAGTTGTGCTCCTGCCTTGCTGAGGGGAACATGGGCTGCTCCATTCCCCCAGCAGGACACTGGAGCTTTGCCTGGGGTTCTGATTCCCTCGTTGCTCTTGCTGTGCCTGTATTGCAGGCAAGGGAGCACACATGGGGCATCTTACTAGGGCTGGTTTGCCCAGCTGCAGCCAGAGGCTTCCTGGCATCAGTCCCGTGGTCCTCAGCCCTTTCTGACTCCCTGAAGCACTGGGACCCAAAACTTTGGCCAGGCCCTGCGACTGGAGCTATCTCTGGTGGCAGAGGTGATGTAGGCAAGGCATCACGATGGGGAGAGTGGGCTGGAGGTTAAAACCTTGGAGCTGGGAACTCCCCACACTGGTGGGACTGGGGGACTCCTGCCTTCTCCCTGCCTGACCCAGTTCCTAGAGGGGCTTGGTCAGGGAAAGCAAGCACCTCTGGCCTTGGACTGCTGTGCTTCTCTGGCATTGCCTGCTCCCAGGAGGATTTTCTGAGCTGCTGTCTCCCTGCCTCAGACCCTGGGAATAGGCTGAGCTCCCATGGGGTCTGCTGGGCAGAAACTGCTGCTGTTGGTGAAGCGCTGCAGTTGGCAAATACTCGTGATGTGGAAGATGGGTTCCCACAGGGTGCTGGAGCCACAACGGGGGGAGGTGGCTGATGAAAAAAGGCAACAGAGGATGAAAAGCTGAGCTCCCTTTTCAGCCTTTGTGGGTCTATTCCTGGTTGTGTCGCTCACCCCATCATTAAGGGGTTACCAGCAGCTCTCAATAGGGCTGTCCTCCCTCTCAGCCCACACTTTGCCAGTAAAAGGAGTTACTCAGGAAAAATTCTCCTCTAATTTTAAACCCAGTTCCAGAAATGGCTTTAGCACACAAAATGGATGGAAACCTATGAAATATGAACCCTGGCCCTTCAGTGCTGCTACACCTTGGAGTATCTGAGCTCCACAGACTTCTTGGTGTGCCCCCTTTGCATCCCTCACTGCCCCATATTTGGGTGCCCACACTTGAGGCATTGCCCTAATAAGCTCAGCCCCTCAGAAAACCAGCAGTTGAAACACATGAGATGAAGTTACCACATCAGATCCCAGACAGAGGGAAATAGGGCAGCAAGGAAGTGCCATGAAGCTACAGGCTTTCTCTCATGAGCAGTGGCCAAGACCTTTGCTGGATGTAGGGAAGTGGAGGAAGGCTGCAGTGCTGCAGCACAGCCCCGCACAGCTCCAGGCAGCCCAGCAGCTGGGAGGCTGCTCTGCTAAAAATGGCCTGTTCCCTCTGCAGCTGCGGCGCTGCCCACCGCCGCTTCAGCCGCCTCTGTACAGGAGCCACGCTGGGAGGGGGAGTGGAAGACAGTGTGAGAACCTCAGCCAGGGCAGGCAGCAGCTCTTCTGAAGCACCTGAAGCACCGCTCCGCTTTGGAAACCCCCTGCCCGTGCTAGGGGGAGTAGGTTTCTGGGGCAGGTGAGAGGGAGAAAGTGCTGTTGGCTTGTGCTGGGAGAACTGGCAAGGGGATCTTGGGCAGCCTTAGCCAGCTCATCCAGAGAAGACACTCTTTCCCTTCTGCCCACTGCTTTTGCCTGTCTGATGCCTTGTGGTCCCTGCACAGGCTCAGGGGCAGACAAACAGGGAAAGGCTCTCCTGCTGCTGTGTCAGCCTGCATTAGCCCTGTTACCCCGAGCAGGATGCTTCCTCCTTGGCAGACCTGGCTGTGGGCTGTGCCTGGGGACCGAGGCTCCTGTGCAAGCGTGCCGCACAGCTGGCTGGCTAATTTTAGCATTCCAGGAGCAAATGCGTTTCCTAAGGGTAAGGGGAGGGGAAGGCAGGCTTCACAGGAGCTTCCCAAACCTGTAGGCCGGGTCTTGGGCAGCTCCAGCACCACAGAAGAAAGGTCCTTAGGCTCTTCCAAGCCTGCCTGGGTAGATAGCACAGGCTGCTACCCCATGGACTTCAGAGCTGGAGGGCTGGAGGTGGCTCCCACCCAAAGCACTCACTACCAGGGAGCTGGGGCAGCAGGGCAGGACCCAGGTGGCTGCAGGGGCACAAGGCCACCATCCCCTGTGACTCTGAGCACAGCCTCAGGAATAAATCTGCAGGGAGCCAGAGCACTCCCCCCATCTCTGGCTGCAGGGAGTCCCAAGATAAACGCAGCATGATGCCTGAGAGCATGTGGCAGCTTGAGTCAGACGAGAACTTTATCTGCTACTAGATAATACGTGTAAACAGTCCCATTTTTATGCAGAAGCAATGAAAACACTTGAAGAGCTTTCACAGCTGAGCATCACATCCCCCTCACTGCCAGTACCTCACTATGCCCTGCACAGCACTGCTGCTGGAACTAAGGCAGTGCTGCCTTACCAGCAGTGCTGCTGGAAACCCTTTGTCTCTGAAAGCTCCCCTGGAGAACTCTACTCTGCAGGCAGGGCTGCCCAGCTCTCCAGCTGAGATGTCCCCCTGAGCAGGCATGGAGCCATGCCAGGGATATAAGAGCCCATATAATGCTGTGCCTGACGATGCCCACATCTGCAGGCTTGGGCCTGAACTCCTGTGGCCATATGACAGCAGCTGCCCATGCAACAAGGGAGGAGGTGGAAGCAGGACATCCTGGAGCTGGTGCTGTTTTGGTTAGCTCTTGAGATGTTGCTTTTCTCTTGACAGTGTGATTCCAGCCCAGGCCCCCTGGGATTTCACTCACCATTGCTGATTGTCTGTTACATTTCAGATGTGGATTTGACCTTTATGTGATTGATCACTTTGTGGAGCCTTAGCTCGTCCCCATCTTCTTTACTCTTTTAGCTTAACCTTGTGTTTCACTGACTGGCAGAAAAAACAGTAGGGCCAAATTGGGCCCCATTTCTCACCAGCACTGCTTAGCAATTGCAGGAGTGAGCCAAATCCGTGCTGCCTGCCAGCCTAGGAGCCCAGAGCACGTCATAGATGTTAATGAATTAAGCCTGACAATGCAGTCGGGTCCTCGGGGGAGGAAGGTAGGATGGGCCCCCACCTTCCAGCTTGGAGGCACAACAGCAGGGCTCAGACGCTCAGAGTGCTGGGTAAGTGATTAGCAATGTGGGAAGAAAGCCCTGGCTCCCACCTCTGAGCTATAATCACAGGAATGCTTGCTCAGTCTAATCCCCTGGGCTATTTTTTTTTTTTTGCCTGTTTCCCCTGGGAACGATGGGCTGCCCTGCTTCTGTCTCCCATGGCTCCCCTGGGCTTCAGGGCAGCCCAGTACATCTGATGTGCCAGACATCCATGCCCCCTCCCTCACAAGTTGTGTCAAATGATCACTATGCCAAACAGGTAGGACAGAGTGGAAAATTTCCCCCTCTCCACTGGCTGCATCTCCTGATCAGTCAAGCCTAACTAAATTACGTATCGATCCTTGTGCTTTCTGCAAGGATGCCCAGCTTTTGCTTCTTCACAGGAGCAGCTGCCTAAGTGCCTGAAGCGTCTTTGTCCTGCCCGTAACCAGCCGGGTGACTGTAGCTACCGCTGTTTCCGGCCTGACCTGGGAGGGACAGGCAAGAGGCTGAAATGTGGGGAGGGCACTGTAGGTGGAAGGTCTGAGCACATGTCCACTGGACCCATCTCCTGAAGGTTTTGTAGGTCCCTGGTGTGGCCCGAGCTGCAGCAGCAGCAGCTCTGAAACTTGCCCAGCTGGAGCCGAGTGGAGGTGCCTGTCACCTGGCCCCTGGAGCTCGGGCGATGTCACCACCGCGGCCCCCCAGGAAGGCACAGCCACCTGCTCCCGCTCTCCGCGGGAAGGAGGCAGGGACGGCCGGGCGGTGCAGCTCGGGCGGCGGGGCTGCCGTCCCCGCGGTGGGCTGCCCGCCCCGGCCCCTCGGCGCGGCCCGGCCGGGCTCCGCGCCGGGCGCTCCGCCGCCCCCCCGCGCCGCCGGCAGCATGATCGGCGTCAACAGCATCAACAGCAGCGCGGGGCGCATGCGGTCCCGCTCCATGTGCTCGGTGCGCTACGGGCGCAACTACCGCGGCGTGGAGACCTTCTGCTACGGCTGGCCCCAGCGCTCCCGCACCCTCAAGCCGGTGCTCTACACCGACCTGGTGGTCAGCCGCATCCAGAGCCGCCGTAAGAAGAAGCCGGTAAGCGGCGGGTCGGGGGAGCGGGGAGCGCCGCGGAGGGATGCTCAGCGCTGCGCCCCGGCGGGGACATGGGCGGGTGGACATGCTCGGACAGTCGCCGTCCTGCCCGCTGCAAAAGCCTCAGCCCTAGTACGGATGTAGCGAGCAGGCAGCCCTATCTCCGTCTCCTGCCTGCTTTCTGCGGAGCCGGGTCTCCACCATGCCCCCTCCGCCGGAGGGTCCTGTCCCCAAGTCTAGATTTCTCCCCCCGCCATCCCACCCCGATCACGGGAGTGGCGGGAGCGCGGCGAGACCTGGGTGACATTGCGCCGCTTACAGTGGTCTGGCAGCAGTGCTTGCTCGAAAACATCGCTGCGAGAGGAATCCAGGACAGAGCCGTACCGCTAGGACCTGCCCTACGGCTTAGCACAAGTGACAGGCTCCGCGGGCTCGCTGCCAGGGGCTGCTCTGCGCCGTGCCCTGGCCAGCCCGGCCGGGGCAGGCTGGCACCCACCTGGGCGTCAGGGAGAGCCGCAAGGCTGCGCGGAGGGTAACGCCGCAGCCCCGGCTCCCAGCCGAGCGGAGTTTGAGAGCAAGGAGCGGCTGGACAAAAAAGGGCTTTTTACTGCCAGGAGCTGGCTCGCTGGGAGCCGTCATCCCTTTTGGAGATGTTAGGCTGGTGCGCATCGGTCCTAGGTGGGAAGAAGCGAGCAGGCTGTCTCTGGGCGGGTCGTGCCTCGCTCGGGTGCCTGCCTCGGGTGTAATAGAGCGTTCACCAGCCCCCTCCTCGCAGGCAGGCTGGGGCAGAGCAGTCAGGGTTGCCCCAGAGCTCTCGGGCTGCCCCCGTGGGCAGAGCCAGCCCGGCGGGGCCGGGCAGCCGCGCTGCTGTCATAGCGCAGTACGGTCTGGGGGCAGCATTAAGTTGTGACGCACTCGGATGGAAACATGCACTTGGGAGACGCTCGGTCGCCGCTTCCCGCGCTGAGGGGCTGCTCTGGGAAGGGGCTGCTGTCCTGGGGGTGATAGCTGCCTGGGCAGCGAGCGGCTTAAATATTTTGAAAGAGGCTGATGCAGCTTACCATGTTACTGAGTCAAAAGTGTGGGGCCGGGATGGGTAGCTGTCACCTGCTGCCACCCATGACTGCAGCAGGGTGGAAGGTGATGCACAGGACATTTGTCCCCGTGACAGCCCCTTCTATGGGAGTAAAAGTCTGTGCCCAAGTCAGTCTGCTCTGTGTGCACACAGGAACCCTTCTGCAGCAGAGGGGAGGGAGGGAAGGAGGAACTTGGTGGGGTATATGCACTAAGGCTGGTATGTGCCAGGTGATGAGTTGTTCTTGAGCATGGGTTGTGCTTGCTGTGGAGGTGCAGGAGGTGGGGGGTTGGGGGGGTGGAATCTGCCAAGATGAATTAGGGACCCTACATAGGTACAGTTCTGACATACAGCCCTGATCTGACCCTGCTGTTTGGATCAGTGCAGCTGGGACATCTGTGTGCCTGGGGGACCTCACAGAGCTTTATGGCTGGATGTAGCAAAGATATTTTGCTAAGATAAAGTTGGGGACAGCCAGCAATTGAGCTTTCATATTTAAATGCTCTCAGTCAGAGAGAGAGGTAGAACGACTGCAGGGAGGGTGCTTGGTGGCTGTGAAGTCTGTCATGAATGTCATGAACCCATGGCTAGTCACAGGGCTGACAAAGAGAAAGGGGAGCCTTGATATGCACCTTGCTGCATGGAGAGCTGAGCACTGTGTTTAACAGAGGAGCAAGCAGACTGGAAAGGGGATGTATCCATAAGAGTTACGATGCATAAAAGAAGCACTCCAGAAAGGGTTAAAATCCTCGTCCGGATGCTGAAATTCCTGCCTCAACCTTCATCTGTCACTTGACTGCTGGGCTACAGCCCTTAGTGCAGTCCCATGCCAAAGCTGTGTTCAAGCCAGCTTGTTGCTCAGCTCCACAGATCACTGGATCTTGCCTCTGGTCTGTTCTGAGCTGAGGAGCTGAAGGCGGGTGTCTTGTCCCTACCCTGCTTACGTAGGCTGTCCCAGCATGGCTGGGCTAGAACATCAGAGCCACCTGCCTCTTGCCAGTGCAGCCCCTCAACTGTCCTTGAGACATTTGGTAGAGCAGGACACACGGACAGCCTCTCAGCCTCCTTTTGGGAGGGAAAGCACCAAAGAAAGATGTTGATTCAGTTAGAAATCCCCCTGGGACAGCACATTCCTGGGTCTCTTTAGCGCTGCGCATGTCTAGGGCAGAGCTGGCTGATTGGCCTGGCGTGCTGCAATGGTGAGCTCATAACCCAGCAAAAAACCCCAACCATGCCTGGGGTCATCGTCCATAGTGGCATGTGGCCAGTGCCCAGCTTTCTCTTGGCTAGTACTTGCAAGCTCAGAGATGCCAAGGAGTTGCTGTACTTTTGGCCCAGGGGAAATGAACCCACAGAGCAAAGAGAGTCTGGAGAGAGGGACGTGCTGAGCGATGAATCCGGTGTCTCTGCTGACGTGGTTGTGAGCTGGGCTTCAGGAGCCTACATCACCTGCACTTCCCAAACAGAAACTATCTGTACACCAGAATTGTGTGGACCGACAGGCAGTGGCTCTGCTATGGGACTAGAACAGCAGGCTGGGCTTTGTGGCTGGAATGCATCTCCTCAGCCAGGACTTGGGCTGAGTCCACCAGCTTTGTACCTGAGATTGGTTTTGGTTGGGGCTGGTGTTTAGCCAAGCAGAATTTTGGCAGGTTTTAAGAGTAGATGTAAAACTCCGTGTTGCCTTCTCAGTCACACAGTTTTCCTGTTTGCCTCTCACTGTCTCCTTGCACAGGAGTGTTGAGCAGCCCCTGCTTCCTGCCTCTGAGGTGGTACTTGGCAGCCCCTGCTGGTAATGGGCTTGGTGGGATGCTCTTGGGGCTTGTAGCAGGGCAGCTGGAGCCTTTTGAAGCCATAAGGCAATTCAGCCTTTGAAGTATTCAGCCAGAGTCCCAGGGCCCAGGTTTTTGTAACACAGTATTCTGCCAGGCTGTTACCCAGCACTGTGCTATCCCAAATTACTCCTCGAGCATCTTCTATTAGCTCATTCACTCATCATTTAGCAGCAATCCTTCTGCAAGCCCTGCACAGGGCTGGGGTCCTCTCCAGCCCTCCAAAATCCCTGCTCAGCTGGCTCACATCACTCTTCCTTGGGGCAGGGAGCTGACACTTCTGTGTATCACCAATGAGCCAGATGTGTGCCACTCTGCCTGCTCTTTCTGAGGTGCTTTTTCTTCTGAGGTGCTTTAGTTTCCAGTGCCCACTACTCTGCCATTTTTTTTAGTCTCCTTTTTGTGCTTGTTGGTTCTCAGTATTTTTCAGCAGTAAGATCCCTTCCCTTCTGTTTCCCATAGTGACTCCTTATCATCTGCATTTCTCTGAGATCCTGCTTATCCCCCTGCTCTGCTCCCAGATTATGTTCTGCAGGGCTTTGGATTGCTTTTTTCCTCCCAGATTCTTCTCTAAGTCTCTTTGCTCCTCTGGCTGCCTTGCTGCCAGCCCACTGGTTGGTACCTCCTGCTCACAAGTTAGCATCCTGCCCCTCTGGCACTGGGACTGGATGAATGGGTCTGGGATCAAATCTTCTCTCAGGCTCTGAGGCCATTACCTCTTTATAGGTCTCCTGTCTTCCCAGGAGAGAACTGAACCCTACTTTCTGCCTGCTAGATTGAGACGATCCTTTCCTCCTCTGAGAAACGAGCTGGTGCTATGCCAGCATTTCCCCAGCGGGAAAGTGTGGAAGGAGCTGGGTTCCCACTCCATCCTGGCTGCTGCGCCTCCTGGGAGTGATGGATGTCCCTTCCCCAGACACCGCTGGGGCTGTCTGCTGGCCAGCATTCCCGGGCCCCTGCACGCCTCCAGCTGTACTTTCTCAGCCCCCAGCAAGATTTCTCAGTAGCAGTCTCCAGCCCAGTGATGGATGTTGACAGCTGCATGAACAGCCTGTGCAAGACTCGATTATTTTCCTTCAAGGATGATGCCTTCCAGATCTTGCTCTGAAGCCCTCTGTGAGCGCTGTATTGAAACCTTCTCTGGAGCCTCCCTGACTGCAGGGCTGTGCTGAGCACTGCTGGCTTGCACCCAGCTCAAACTGGACAAACACTTGGGAGTGGGGCCCTGGAGTATCCTGCTGCAGGCAGGCTTAGCTTGTTCATGTGAAGAAATACAGGCAGCTGACCCTGCCTTGCTCAGATGGGTGTTGTTTGGGTCTCCAAGGAGGGAGAAATGTTTGGAGGTGCTGGGAGGGGGTGGAGGCAGGCCACAGCCTCTCCAAGCTCCTGCCTTGACCAGCCAAGAAGACAAGGTGCTCTGAGGGCCTCATGAAGGACAGCATGCTAGGGTCTCTGCCAGGGCAGGGCCAGCAGTGCTGAAGTCTCTCACCAAGTGTGCTCCTGTGGGAGCAATGCCTTGCTGGGGAGTGCTGGGTGCTGCCGTGAGCTGGTCTCTGCCAGCCCAGGGTGGGTGGCTCACTGCAGTGAAGTTGTCAGCTGTGGTCTCTTGTGGCATGGAGCTTCTGGAAGCCCTGGAGCAGGCTGAGGTTCCAGTGAGCAGGGTGAAGGCATGCAGCAATGAAGTCTGTCCCAAAAGCTTGCTCTCCTTGGGCTCAGGCCTCCTGAAGGCTGTCATTTTTACCAGCCTGAAACACCCTGGGATAGGGAGAAACAGCTCTCCCAAGCACTTGGAAATGTTAGGTGTGCCTCACCATTGTGCTGCTAACACTGTGGCACTGTCACAGGCAGGTAGAGACAAAGGGTAGGAGAGGGCAAAATGCCAGGACTATCCCCAGCAATTCTTTGGGGTGTGGGGTGGTTTGCAGATCCCGTGGTCCCCAGGACAAGGTGTCTGTAACCTTAAATCGAGGTCACCTGGCTAGCCTAGACAGGACAGATCTGGACTAGAACAAACTGGCATGAGATTACTTTGACCTCCAGAGGCCCTAAGCCAGTCTGGCGTGCCTCCTCTGTTCTCCAGAGCAGACCCCCAGCCTGGTGTCCTGCTGACCCCCCACTCTTCTCTCTGCAGGCGCTGTACGGCTCCATCAAGAACGAGAAGCTGCAGTGGGCCATGTGAGTACCCCTGGGGGGATGCTGCTGCATGGCTCTGGGTGGGCAGGGAATCCACCCAGCCCCAGAGGCCACACAAACCATGATGCTGCAGGGCAGCTGCCCCTGTGAGGATGAGGGAAGGAGAGGGAGCTTGGGATGGGCTGGGCTGGGGTGCAGGCAGTGTACCCCTGGCTGCCCTCAACCTTGCCATGGGGCCCCTTCTCCAGCGTGCTGGGGGAAAACCACCTGAGCTTGGCTTCTTACAGCTTCAGGCTGGGTTTGTGCCTTGGTGGCTGTCCAGGGTGGGAACAGACGGGCTGTGGAGGTGCCGTGGCTGTGCCGGGGCCCGCAGGGTGCCTGCACCCTCGCCCACAGCTGCCATCTCCAGCAGCAGGAGCGGCCGCGCCTGCGCTGCGGGGATTAATCAGCCTGGTGCTACCCAGCGCTGAGCGGTGCACTCGACCGCTGCCATGGAGACGCCGGCAGATGCTGAGGGGTTTAATTAGCAGCAGCAGCTGAGGGAGTGGGGAGGCAGCAGCTCTGGGCTCCCACATCTTCCTGCGGACGGGGGAGCGGCACCGGAGCAGCCTGCCCACACTGGGGGCACACCCGTTCCTGCTGCTGCCCAAGGCCTTCCTGCCACAGTCCCCCTGCACCCCTTTGCCTCTGGCTCTGAGCCCCGTAGTGTGGTGCCACCCTTAAAATCCCCACATTTGGGGGTCTCTCCTTTTGGGGGGCAGTGCATTCTATACCCTCCTTCCTACCAGCTGGAGACCTGTGAGCCTGTATGCCATGGGCTAGGGGGCTGTGGTAGTGCCAAGCCTTGGGGTACTGCTCCTCCATCACTTCTGGCTCATCAGCCTGGCTGGCATCTGTTGCACTCCTACCCAAAAAAAGGCTTTTCACTCCCTGGGGCAGGCAGGGGTCCCACCCTGAATCAGCAGCAAAAGCCCAATGCCATGTCTTTCAGGGGACCAGGCAGCACCTCAGCTCTCTAGAGAGACAGGGGCTCACGGGCATGGCTAGGTTTGGGATGCTGATGGAAGACTGCTCATCCTGGCCTGCTGCTCCTGGCTTCCCTTTCAGAAGCCAGGCCTAAAAGTGGCACCAACCAGTGGGGAACTTGGTATTTCCTGTCCCTAGAATGGTAACAAACTTTTTCCTCACCCAAATCTGATTGGCAGAGATGAAGAGGAGCTAAGAAAGTCCCTCTCGGAGCTGGCAGATCCCAACCCAAAGTCCATCAAGCGCATCAGCAGCTGCAGTAACCCCTTCCTGGACTTTTCCCAGGATGCCAGCATTGCCACTTACAAGCACGGGCTGTTAGTCCGCAAGATCCACGCCGATCCCGACTGCAAGAAAAGTAGGTGTCAGGGGAGCCCATGGGGGGCACTTGGGGCAAGAGGGCACCAGTGAACTCCAGAACTGAATGGGAAGCAGGGCAGGAGTCACTATGTGATGTCAGTCTGTAGCTTTATGCCAGCCTCCAGCATCAGTGCCCCGTCTGTCTGGCTGTGCCAGGCATAATTCAGCCCTCAGGCTGGGGAGCTGGAAAGCCTCTCCCTGCCCACAGCACTGGGAAAGGGGCAGGCAGGGTGGTGGGGTGGGATCTCTGGGGGTTGCAACCCTGCCCCAGGATTGTGTGGGTGAAGGGAAGCACCCTGTGGTGTGATAGACAAGGCACACAGCGGGCTGCAGCTGGTTGGGCACTGCCAGGCACGTTCACCGTATTCCCAATAAAATCCCTCCTAAGCCCTGGCCGTCTAATGCTGCCTAGAAGTGATTAGATGCAGCCGCCCTTCAAAGGCAGCATTACCTGGCAGGCAGCACTGCCTTGTCCCCACGCCTGAGCAGGGAGCAGCAGTGAAGCCGAGCACAAGCAGCGAGGCGGGAGCACAGGGGGGGCACAGCACAGCCGGCCCCGGGAGGCAGCAGCAGCCCCCCTGCAGCAGCAGCCCCCCTGCAGCAGCACCATCTGCCAGCCACGTGGCCTGCACGGGCTCAGGTGCACAGGGACAGTGCTGGCGTGCTGCCCGTCCCGGGGGTGGGGTGACGTGCGTCCTGGCAGGGCTGGCTGGAGGAGGGTGGGGGGCGGCTCTTCCCCCCCGCTCAGTTCTGATGCTGATGTCTGAGCTGCTCTCTCCTCCCTGGCAGCACCCCGAGGGAAGCGCGGCTGGAAGCCCTTCCACGCCATCCTGAAGGGAATGATTCTCTACCTGCAGAAGGTAGGCAGCAAGGCCACCCACATCCGCACCTGGGAGAGGGATTGTCCCCAGTCCAGAGAGACAGCAGTCTCCACAGCAGTGGGAGAGGACCTGCAGCACAGCATTGCAAAGCCTCGCCTAAGCAGACTCAGCACCCTCTATGCCTGAGCTGTTGCTTGGGGACCTGGTGGCATCCCTGTTCCCGGGGTGCTTGGGTACAGCTTGGGCAGTGAAAGGCGCTGCTAACTGAGAGCGCTGCCTGCGGGGGGCTTGGCTGGGAAGAGAAGGGCACCAGGGTCTTTCCCTGACTGGAGAGTTGGGCTGCACATCCAGTTCCCTGCAGGCACACACACAGAACTGGGGGCAGCGGGGAACAGCCCCCTGTGCTGTTGCCAAGCCAATGTGCCTGGGTTGTGTAGCCTCTCTCCAGGGGTGTAGCATGAGCTGGAAGCAGCGTCCACAGCTGCCTGGTGAAGGGTGATCTCCAAGCCCTGCCACAGCCAGCACTAGTCTGCAGTTCCTGAAACCTCAGAGCTGACTCATGGTGGGGTGCATCCCTGAGCTGGCTCTGAAACACCCCATGCTTTGCAGGAGGAGTATAAGCCAGGGAAGGCACTGGCAGAAGAAGAACTGAAGAATGCCATTAGCATCCACCATTCGCTTGCCACACGGGCATCTGACTACAGCAAGCGACCCAATGTCTTCTACCTCAGGACAGCTGACTGGAGGGTCTTCCTTTTCCAAGCACAGTGAGTCCTTCAGGATCCCTGGCTGGGCCCCATGCTGGGGCACAGAAGCTCCCCTGCCTTGAGTCAAGGTGGGATGGGGCTTAGAGCCACCTTGTTCTGTTCTCTCCTGTCCTGGCCCTTTCTGGAAGGAGAGGGACCTGGTGTCAGTGCTGATGCCCAGCTCCTCTTTTTCCTACCCTGCTGGGCTCAAGTTGCCTGTGGGTAGAGTCCCAGGTGCCATGGCTGGCGATGGCCAAGCCTGGGGGACTCAGACCTTGTCTGTGGAGCAGATCCCTCTGTCTTTGACAAAGACAGCCCATGTGTATTTTGGCCTTTTTTCTCAGGAACCCCGAACAGATGCACTCGTGGATCACGCGCATCAACGTGGTGGCAGCCATGTTCTCTGCGCCCCCCTTCCCCGCAGCCATCGGCTCCCAGAAGAAGTTCAGCCGCCCGCTGCTGCCCAGCTCCTGCACCAGGCTGTCTCAGGTGGGCCACAGCAGGGGGACAATGGTGACCCTGGGACAAACCCCCGGATCTGCCAGTGGCACATTCCCTCTGGTGGGATCTGTGTGGTGCCATGCATCCAGCTGCCTCCCCAGTGAGGTGAAGGGGAGACAGAGAAAATGGGTACTGAGACTGGGGGCAGACAGTGGGGGCTTGTTCCTTGCAGTGGGGCTGGAGTCAGGTGATGGTCAGACCATGGAGGAGAAAGTGGTCCCACATCACGGCTTGCAAGGTCCTGCCAGGGACCTTGAAAGGCAACTGACTGGAGGGATTAGCTAGCACTCGTGCATACCAGGGCAGTTATTCATAGAGCAGAAAGGATTTAAAAAAAACACCAGCCTAGTTTTAGAGGGATTAAATTCTGCTCTAAGACTGCAGTCAACCCCCCTATGAGGTGAGAGCAGATTGCCCCCAAGAGCCTGTGATTTTGCCTGCCATTATTAAAAAAAAAATAAAAAAATCAAACCCAGCAGCAGAAGCGGAGATCCTGGCTGCTCCTAGAAGAGGAAAAACCTGTTCTGTCCCTGGCCATCTCACACTAACAGGGGGACAGAGCAGGGCACTGACATGGTGCCACCCTTCCCCAGGAGGAGCAGGTGAAGAACCATGAGACCAAGTTCAAGACAATGTCAGCGGAGCTGCTGGAGCATCGTTCCTCACTGCCTGAGAAGAAGGTGAAAGGCAAGGAGTACGAGGAGCTAAAGCAGAAGGAAGAGTACCTGGAATTTGAGGTAAGCTGGAAGATGTCCCCCTCTGCCCCTACCTGTTTGGCCATCCTCAGTGATGGGACTAATCCATCCCATCAGCTGAATTACACTGCCACTGCCGAATTACACTGCCACTGCTGTGGTCTAGGACCATGAGCATTCCTCTGCCCCGGGATGCTGGCTGGGTTGGAGGGACCATGAGCATCCCCCCCTGCAGGGATGCTGGCCATAGGACAGTACCCAGCTTGCCAACCTCTTTCTCTGCTGCACTGTGCTCCTCAGAAATCCCGCTATGGCACCTATGCCATGCTGCTGCGGGCCAAGCTGAAGGCTGGCTCCGAGGACCTGGCAGCCTTTGAGTCCACCCTCTTTGACACAGTGGGTGGGGAGGACGATGGCCTGAAAAAGTCCCGCTCCAGCCCCTCACTCAACGCAGAGCCCTCCAGCACGAGCACCAAGGTGAAGCGCAACGTGTCAGAGCGCACCGGCCGCCAGCCCCCTGGCCACCCCCAGAAGTCGTAAGTGTGGGGTCTCAGCTGCCTGAACTGCAGCTCTGTTCCTGTTCCCCCGGCACGGGGGCGGAGGCCGTGTGCCTGCCGAGACCCTGCATGTGTCCGTCTGTCTGCGGCACGAGCTGGAGGGCGTGACAGCCCTTCTGCAGCCGCCAGCACCGCCATGCAGGGCCGTGGCCCCTCCACCAGAGACAGTGGCAGAGCAGGATGGTACCCAGTCCTTGCCTGCAGGAGCTGCCTGGCCCCATCCAACCTGTTCTGCCCCTCCTCGTCCTGCACTTGGCTGCAGGACCTCCTGCACTTGGCTGCAGGACCTACTCTTGCTGCCCTGGGGAGAGGGAGCAACTGAAACCTACCCGCTGGGCTCAATTCTTCAATGGCTTAAAAAAAACAAGACAAATGCAGCAAAAAAAAGCCAGCGGCCGCTTCTCCAGCTCCATCGTGCCATGGGGGTAGATGGGCAGGGACCAGCCCTAGACTGTCCCCTCTCCTAGGGCTGGTGGCCAGGGAAGTCAGGGCAACAGCACCTGGTCCCTTCCCTGCCACCTCAGTCACCTCTGCACCCTCCCCGCTTTCTTACAACTTTTGAATCATTTTTGTGATACAGTTTTGCACTTTTTAGTACCAGATCAAGCTGACCACCAGGAAGGTTTTTTTTTGGGGCTACTTTTGATGCTTTATGGGAACTGTTTAAAAAAAAACAAAAACACAAACCCAGCCATATCTTGTAGGCAGTGCACTCTGAGGGAAAGAGGTTTTTAAAAGGACTCAGGGGGCGATCCAGCTCCCCACGCCCCCGCCCTACAGCAAGCTGAGCGTGGGCTACTGTGTGTACTGCTGCTGCCTGCTCCCCAGCTCCACTTCAGCACCAGCAACTCCTTGGGGAGACAGCCCTGTGGCTGCCAGTTCCAAGGAGGCAGCCTTGAGATGGCAGCACCCATTGCTGCACGTGTGGCTGCATGGGAGGCTGATGCACCGGTGCTTCATGACCCCCATTCTGCACCACCCACTGCTGGCAGCCCTGTTTGCAGCACCCTGGGTATGAGCATCATACCCAGGGCAGTGGGCAGCAGTGTGTAAGTACTCGCCGTGGAGTGGTGACCCCTGGAGCCAGGGTTGAGATGGGGGTCCCCCTGCCCTATGGGTCCAGTACAGCTGGAGCCAGCTTTTCTTCCCATCTCTTTTCCAATGCATGACTGGGGCCTCAGAGGCTACCAGCAAAGCCTGGTCTGTAGTGCTGCAGTCCTCATGCTGCAGCAGCACTGGTGCAGCCCCTTCCTCAGCAACAGGCTCCCTCCTTGCCAGCATGAGGGGCAGGCTGGGGCAGCCCTCCCCACTCCAGAGTGGGCTGAAGGATGCTTGTCTAGAGCACGGTGCAAGTGATGGAGCATGGCTGCAGGATTGTCCAAAAAGGGGTCCAGGCACAGTGAAGGGCTGTGACCAGGGGCTGGCACACATGCAGTTCTCAGCCGCCTGGGACCTGGCTGGTTTCAGCACTGACTTTGCGAATGTGTCAAAACTTTTTATTCTGCTCTTTTGAGTCTATTGCAAAAAAAAAAAAAAACCAAACCCATAACCACCCTTGCCCCAGGTGGCTTGGGGGGTGGTGGGGAAAAAAAACCTTTGTACAGCTTCTTCTCTCAGTTACTGAAGTAAAACTTGCTCTTCACTTCTTGGGTGTGCTGTGGTTTCTTCCCCATGGCTGGGGACAGCCCCAGCACCAAGGGATGCTGAGGAGGGGCTGGCAGCTGTCTCCTTGCTGCCAGACTTGAGACCCAGGCAGGGTTCAGGGGGTTTAGTGCCCAGCTCACTGCTGGGACTGGAGAGAGGGAGGGTGAAGACTAATGGAACCTGTGTCCTTTTATTCAGAAGAGAAACCATTAAATAAGAGCAGAGACGGGCAGGAGCCAGCTGCATCCCATCCCCCTGAGTCCAGGCAGCTGGACCCCTAGTCCAGAAGGCACTTGTGTGGGTAAAGCAGAGGGCAGTGTAGCTCCCTGTGTGGTCATAGGGGCTGCTGGCTGGCTCCTCAGTGCACCTGTGGCTGCTGGCTGGGGGGCAGCTCACCCCCCGGCTTCAGGGCTAGCGTGGGTGCCTGCTCCTCTTCCACGGACTCACTGCCATAGGCACTGTCTTCCTTCAGCTCTGCAAAGCAATCCCCAGCTGCTCTTAGTGATGGGGCAACGAGGGGGGCAGCAGAGACACTCCCTGCCCACCAGCCCCAGCCCTCACTCTCTGTACCTGTGCTTTGCAGCTTCTCCAGTGCCTCGGTTTTGTGGAGCATCCTCACGGCGTTGTGGAGCCCCATGGAGTCCAATGCCTCCAGCAGTCCCCCCAGGCTGCCACCTGCCAGCTGCAGAGAGAGAGCACTGAGTAGGGCTGATGGCCAGAGAGGAGAGGGGACAGAGGCACCCCAGCGAGGCACTGACCTCGTAACTGCGCAGGAGGCTGGCGCTGGGCGAGGGCGTGTCCTTGTAGGTCTCCACGAGGCTGCACAGCCCCAGGCGCTTGGCCAGCTCGATCCAGTCTGACCCACTGCAGTCCTGGTTCAGCAGCTGCTCCAGCCCCTGCAGTGCCTCACTGTCCAGTGACAGGACCTTCCCTGTGGCAAAGAGGTGCCCCCATCACAGGCTGCCCATCCTTGCTGCCGGGAGGGTGTTCCCCTGCTAGGTGTGGTGCCTCTGAGTTGGGCTGGGGCAGGAGGGGCTGCTCACCTGGCTGGGGGGCAGTGGGCAGTTGTGCCTCGGGCCCCTGCTGGGAGGCCTGCAGCAGGATCTCCCGCACCTGCGGACAGACATGGATGTCAATCTTCCAAAGCACTGCCCACATCCCCCATTGCCTCCTCACACCTTGGATCTCTGCAGGACACAGAGGAGCACAGGCATCCTCACAGGAGCATCTCCTGGAACTCTGCTCCATCCATGCCATGGCCTGCACAAACTTTCCCCGTGAGTTTGTCCCACTGCACCACACACCTTCTGGCTCCGAGTCAGGTCCAGGGACGTGTGGCAGCGGCGCTGCCTGTGCCCTGCCTGCCACTGCCCCTGTGTGGAAAGCCTGGAGCTGGTGCTGTGTTCTGCAGCCAGGGCTGGCTCCCCCACATCCATGGCCAGCTCCTGCTCCTCAGGATCAGTGTCTGTGTCGCTACTGGCCTCTGATGAGGATAGGCTCATGGGCTCATCATTCTCACACAGAACATCTGCCCCTGTTGGGAAAGGGTGGCATGAGCCAGGTCCACGGGTCTGACCTTGTGCCTGCCACCAGCCAGGACAGGCAGCCAGAGCTGTGGGGAGGGAAGGAGGAAGGGCAGTGCCTTACCAGCTTTAAGGAGCAGTTTGGTGAGGGTGGGGGAGCCCAGGCCAGCAGCCAAGTGCAGGGGGGTGTTCCCGGCGAAAGTCCGGCTGTTGATGTCTGCTCCCAGCTAAGAAAGGTGTGAGATCATGAGGATGAGCTGCCTGGGCACTGCTCCTCCTACACCCCAAGGCCTCAGGGGAGCCCCCAGTTCTGCCAGGAGCCTGTAGGAGGCTGCACCCCATCCCTGTCCCACAGCCACCACTACAGCAGCTGCTCCATACCTTCTTCACCAGGTGGGTGGCCATGTTCAGGTTCTCCATCTCCACAGCCAGGTGCAGTGGGGTCCTCCCACTTTGCCTCTCCACTGCATTCACATCTGCTCCCGTCCTGACCAGCAGGTCCAGGCAAGCCAAACTCTTTGCCTTCACAGCCAAATGCACAGGCAGGAGGCCTGCAAGATGGGGATAGGCTCAGCAGCCTTCTGGTCAAGCCCATGATGGCATCACCGGGGTCCTGCTCATCACCCCTGAGCCACACTCACCATGGAAATTGGGCAGGAGGAGCAGGTAAGGGGCAGCTGAGCCCAGGTGAGCCAGTAGTGTCCTCAGCATCTCTTCATCACCAGCCTGCAGTGCCAGGTGCAGCAGGGAATTGCCATAGCGGTCCAGCAAGGTTGGGTCAGCGCGGGCTTGCAGCAGGAGCTGGACCACTTGGGGCTGCTTGGTGATGACTGCCAGATGCAGTGGTGTCTGCAGGACAGCAGCACATCCTCAGCAGCTCACAAGAGGAGCCAAGTCCTGCACCACCATTCTCTCCAGCAGCTGCAACTTGTTCAGATTGCAGCCTCCCCTCAGCAGGAGCAGCTACAGGAGCCCCCAGGGTTGGAAAACAGGAGTGAGGAACTACTCCCAGGAAGAGGAGAACTGGCTGCTCTGAAACACACGTACCTGTTGCAGGTTATTGGAGATGTTGATGATCTGCTGGCTGGGGATGCTAACAATGACGTCGATCAGCTGCTTGATCACAGCTGTCTGCTCATGGATTATAGCAAGGTGCAAAGGCCTGTTGAGAGAGTGGGAAACAGCCCCTAGCTCAGCTCCATAATTCCCCAGGTACTCCCTGCTGTCCTCAGAGCCCCCAGAATGACTCTGACAGACAACAAGACCACCCTGCTCTCCCTTCCAACCCCTCGTGTGCTCACGTGTCTCCGTTCTCATCCTGTGATGCAGCCAGGTGCCTCTGGACTGCCAGCAGCATGCGGGGGTCGGCGGTGACCGAGTAGTCGAGCAGGGCATGGGCATTGCGCCGGGCTAACGCCAGCATCCACAGCTGGCACAGCTGGGCTGGGGGGCAAAGCAGGATGTCACCTCCAGGAGCAGCAGCCCCATCCACCCTTCTGCATCCACCAGGTGTGGAGAGCAGCACACAACCCCAAAAGGTCCCCACTCCATGCCTCCTCTCCTGTGCAATGTGCCCAAGCCCTCCCTCAAGCTCAGCTCCTCCTACCGTGCTTCTGCAGCTCCTTGCAGTATGTGCTTTCTTCTGCAGGTGCCTGCCTGTCGCTCTCAGGCCCCTCTGCCTCGGGGCCCTTCATCTGCACACCCCCCTGGTAGCTCCCCACTGGGTGGGGGCCGGGAGAGTAGATGCTGTTGTAGGTCAGCCCAGAGGAGTATGGGAAGCTGAGGCTCCCACCTGTGGGGCAAGGCAGAGGATGGGTGAGCAGAAGGGAGCCCCCAGGGCCAGACCTCAGCCATCTGACAGAGGAGGAAGAGGCATCACCACTCACCTCCTCCAGAGCCAAAGCCCCCGGCCCCACCACCAGCCCCCCCCATGTGTGAGCCACCGCCAAAGTGCTGAGGAAACTGAGGCAGGACTTTCTTGCGCTTCCTCTCCACTTCTTCCTTATCTGTGGGGAGAGAGGGGCAGCAGGGTGAGAGGCAGCCCCAGCAGCAGGGGACATGCCAGCCTGCCTGGGTGGTGCTCACCTTCCACCACTGGGTAGTAGGTGAACTGCTTGGAGTCGCTCACGTCCCCTCCCCGCTTCCGCTTCAGCTGCAGGAAGACGGTGACAGGACGGTCGATCTTGGGCTTGTGGTAGGGGGGTGTGCGGAAGACAATGGCATACTGTGGGCAGGACATGATGGACATGAGGTTCTGCTCATCCCTGAAGCTGGAGACAGGGCTGCCTCACCCCACAAGGCAGTCTTCTGCCTTGAAGCAGAGCAAGACACTCCCCACATCCCCTGTACCTGCTTGTGCACATCTGTAGGAGAAAAGTCACCAAAGGCCTGCCAGCCGTTCTCATCATCCTCGTAGAAACGCACTTCGATGTCATCTGGGGAGAGAAGTGGCACTGGCACCGCCTGTGTCCTTGCCCCAAACAGGCTCCAAGGACAAAGACCCCAGACCATCCAGGGGCCCCTGATCTCTTCTGCTACAGCCCCTCCAGAAGGTTTCATCTGGAGAATTGCTTTACCTTTCTGAACTTTATCACACAGCAAGTAGACTTCATCTCCTCCCCGCACGGAGCCTGCTGTCTTATCCATCCGTGAGATCTTCAGGTTGGAAGCTCCAGGGGACTCTGCAGATCAAGAGGTGTTGGGAGTCACTGTGCAGAAGTCCTTACTCCCTCCTGCCCCATCTCTTGGGCCCCTGGACTGGCCCCACACTCACTGCTGTCATGGATGGGGTCTGAGATGACAGGCTGGAGAGCCAGCGTGAAGTTCCCACTGCTGTCACGGAGGTAGGCGGTGAAGCGCAACCGCACAATGCTCAGGTCCATCACCTTCTTCAGCTCCTTTGCCTCCAGCTCGATCTCACGCAGCTCCACTTCTGGCGGGCAGGGGGACAAACTGTCAGGCTGTATGAGGGGACAGTGCTCCAGCTGCCCCACCTACCCACCCCACCCCAGGCTAAGCCCAGCCCCAGCTGTCAGCCCACAGTGCCGAGGCCCACTGAGTCCCCAGGCTGCCCTCACCTGTCAGCAGACGGCTCCTGTTGCGCATCTTCTGCTGCTTCAGCTTTTCCTTCATGATCTCCATCATATTCTTCTTGGTGACATGGAGCACACCCAGGTTGCTGAACCTGGAGAAGAGAGCCTGCTGGGATCTGGGAGCATCAAAGCCAGGAGCAGCAAGGCCAAAGGGGCACATACTCCTGCACCTGGGAAGGTCCTGAGCACAGAGCAGTGCCACTCAGGCAGCAGGGAATCAGTGTGTGTGCAGCAGAAGAGGAGCAACTGCAGAGGAAGGAAAGGAGCCCCAGAAACTCTGAGCTCCCGGAGCTGACAAGTCCAGAGGGCTGTCAAAGACAAGACCAGGAGGACTGACGGCCAGTGAGATACAAATGGTACTGAGCTGAGCCAGAGATGGATATGTAAGAGCAACTGCAGCAGTGGCAGAATAACCCTGTGACTCAGGCTGACTTCAAAAGTCATCTGCAAAGCTGGGGAGCTGCAACCTCAAGGACAGAAACTCAAAATAAGTTGCATACGTCAAAACCCAGAGACAGGCAAGATGCTCAGGGGACAGAGTTGCAACAATGAACAACACACGCCTGACCTCATCCAGCAAACCCAGCTTCAGGGTGCACTAACCCCTATCTTCTCCTCATCTCAAAAGCTGCAGGCAGCACCCACAGCCACCTCACACTGGCAAGAAGCCACCCTGAGTCCTCCTGGCACATACTGAGCAGTCATGTCCTTGGGTCCCACGATTGTGACACAGTTGCCAGCCTCATTGCACTGCTTGCCCACCAGGCTGTGAGCATGTACACGGGGAGGGTCACTGTGCGTCACCAGGTCTACCTCGATCCGGGCCATCCCTGTGTAGTTACAGATCTGCAGGGAAGAGGGAGATGGGGGTCAGGTACAATAAGCCAGGAGCCTGAAGGATTCTCTACAAATCCCTGTTATCCCTCCCCATGGCCACCACCCCTCCTGCTGCAGCTCTCCCATCCCTCCAGCACCAGGAGACATACAAAAGCTTAATAGAAATTTCCTGATCTCCCTTCAAGGCTCCCTCCTGACGCTCATGCACTACTGGCTGAGGACACTGCTCCCTCCCCTTCCCATGGCAGCTCACCTTGACAGTGGGATAGGTCTTGCGCCCCTTCTCACTGGATGCTCCCGGCAGCCCCCCATGGGAAGGGCCCTCGCAGCCGTACCGAAATCGGAAACCCCGCTGTGGAGGCAGAGAGCGGGTCAGCCAAGGGTGGCCAAAGCCTGATGCCATGGGAGCAGGAGGTGAGAGTTACACCTGTCTTTACTTGGGTGACATCCTTACCTGCTTTGGCTGCTCAATAATGACAAGGTAGGGACCTTCCACTGGAGGACAGAAAGGAGAGGTACCAGTGAGAAACATGGGATAACCAAAGTGCATGTTCCCACTAAGGATGCTGGAGGGATCAGCACTGAAGGTGATGTGACCCCTGTCTGTCCCATGGGGGTCCTCAGAGTCCCCAAACCCTGTACTGTCCCCAAACCCAGCTGAGAACAGCAGTCAGAGCAGCAAGAAGGGGAGGGGAGGGCCAGAGGATGCTCTGCCACTTGGGAAACAGGGACCCCCGGGAGGTCACAGCCCAACCTGGTAGTCCCTGGCAGACTGAATAGTAGGGACAGATGGAACAAGCCCCATCCTGGTGTCACAAGACAGGGATTTCCAGCCAGCCCACAGTGGGACCAGTAAGGACAAACACTGTGGTGCTTCTGGCAACTAAAAGGTGTGAGTCAACCTGCTGGGAAACTCCACTGCAGCTGGGGACCCCTGGAAGGGTACAGCCAAAGGGGCCCTTACCTGTCTCTATCACGGGCTCCTTCTGCTCCACCATGTGGGAGCCAAAACTCAAGTCATCATAGTCAATCCCATCCAGGCACTAGGTGATGGGAAGGAAGGTGAGTGTGATGAGTGTGTTTGGGCTGGAATCCCCCGACTGCCCTGGGCTGGTGAGGGCAGTCTGGCACAGAACCCCATCGGGGCAGGCACAGATCCCTGTCCCTGCCCGGGAAGAGAGGTGGGCAGGTGCAGACCCCTCGGTGCCCACCCCTGGAGGCTGACACAGACCCTCCCACCTCCCTCCCCGGAAGCAGGCACGGACCCCCACCTCCCAGCCCACCCGCGGGGTCGGGCACTGCCCCCTGCCCAGCTCCGGGGCCGGGACCAGGCAGCGACAGCCCCCGGGCCGATCCGATCCGATCCGTGCCGCACTCACGGGCTGGAACTGCTCGTCCATGTCGGCGCGGGGCCGGCCGCCGGCCTGCGGGGAGAGGGGGGTTGAGCGGGGAGCGGGGCTGCAGGAAGGCACGGCCGCTCCGGAAAGTCCCTAGAAACCCCGCCGAGCCGGGAAATGACGGGACCGCGCGTCACCGCCCCGCCCCGCCCGGGGCACGGCCCGGCCCGGCCCGGCCCGGCCCGGCACAGGGGCCGCGGAACGCCAGGGTCGGGGCACGGCCCTGGGGCCGCGGAACGCCAGGGTCGGCCCGGCACGGCTCGGAGCGGGACTGCCGGCCCGGCTGCTCCTGCGCCCGCCGGCGGCCGCTCGGGGCAGCAGGACGGGCTGTCCCCTCCCCGCCTGGGAATTTCGGACTCGGAGCCCCGGGCGGGCTGGAAATCCCGGAGCACTCCCGCCCGCCTCCCCCGGCCGTTCTCGCCCGGGCGCTGCCTGGCAACTCCGGAGCGCCAGATGTGCCGTGTTTTCCCCTCGGGAGTACGGAGGGATTTACCCCACGCCGTCCCCGGCCGCCTGTCCCGCTGCGGGTGCCAGTCCCGCTGCGCTGCCATGAGCCCTTCCCCAGCCAGACCTGCCCTGCAGCACGGCTGGAAGCACCGCCCGCGCCGTAAACCCCCGCAGAAAGCCCTGGGTTCCCCAAGATCCCTACCCCACATCATCCCATCCTGCACAGGGATGTGTCTCCAAGCCCCTATGGACTCAAACAGGAGTCGCCCCAAAGTGCTGTCCCCAAGCCCATGGCTCCCCCCGGCCAAGGGAATCTCTGCAGCACTCTGCAGAGGCAGCAGCCCCTTGCTAGGCACCCAAAGGGGTGCTTTCCCTCTCCCCAGTTTTAACTTACACAGCAGACCCCGCATCCTTCCCGCCGAGGTGGCCAGAGAGAGGCATTCGGTATCCGTGTTCCCATTGCCTCCTTCCCACCGGCTTCCAAGTGGAAGCGGCAGCCCCCGAGCTCCCTGTGGGAGCAGCTCCCACCGCCCCAGCACTCAGCACTGGATGCTCCCCGCCGACCCCAGCAGGCACTGCCAGCAGCAGGAGCCCACAGAGCTCACACCTTTCTACTCACCGCGGAGGAAGAGGTTGGTCTCAGCAGCCCGTTCAGCCCCAGCATCGCCACAGAGACTGCCAGTACCACAGACAGGAGTTCCGCTGGGGTCCAGCTCTGCCCGACCACAGAAAACCACCGGCGACTTCTAGCAAAGGGGCAGGACCAGGGGAGAGCCTACAGGCACGCTCCTCATTTCTTCTCACTAACCAATGAAAAGAAAAAAAAATCCCGTATCTGACTCCACAATGCCCTCACACTATGAATTTCTGAATCAGTGGTTGCTGCAGGTCCCACTCAGGGGATTTTGAGTGTGTGGGAGAAGAGGGGAAGGAAGGAGATTGTTCAATCCGTGCGTGACTCATATTCTTCAGAAGCTGAACAGAGCCTTTTCAAGGAGATTTTTCAGCCACTCAAGTCTTCCAAAGGGACTGTCCTGTGACCTCAAGCCTGAGGTTTTTCCCGGTTGGCCTGCCACCTAAGCAGGGAGATGCATCCCAGCCAAATGTGTAGCTTGGGATGTGGAGTCTGTGGGACCTGCAAGTGCAGGGGAGGGTGCAAGGAGAAGGTACAGATCCAGCACTGCAAAATGAGGTGGGAACCCTCCTCCTGTCACTCTGCAGGGCCTTCTGAAGGCCTAGGAACATGGACACAATCTCCTGCTGGTCTGTGGGAAGCAGCACAGACTGCCTGCTGTTGGGATCCCATTGATCATCCCACCTGGACAGCTTCAGCCTGCCACCACCAGTCAGCCACCCTATCTGCTGGGCACAGATCTCCCAGAGAGGTGAACAAAGGGACAAACCTTCCTCAGTGTGCTGGGAACAGCCACCTACCCTACCCACTGATCCTGGTGGGGAAGCCCAGGCCTGAAGCTGCTGGATAAGAACAGACTGTGCCCCTTGAATAGCACAACTCCCCTTCTCCAGTGGCATCAGCTCCATCTCCTCTTGAGGTGTTTTCACAGCTCACTCACTGCTGCCCGGGACACTTCCACTTGTTGCAGCAAACAGCATGACTAAAGAATGTTTTGGAGTCGTACCTGCGGCTCCCCATCCCACACAGCTCTGGCTCTCTCTGGAGGCTGCAGCCATATCCCTGCACCCTTGTGCAGTGTGTGCTGGAGGAAGCCCATCTTGCTTGCTGAGCAGAGATGGTCTCATCACCTGCCTCCCTGTTCCTGGAAAAGCAACCTCAGACCTGCTGTCAGGGTGAAGTGCTGCCTCCTGTGCCAAGCAGCATGCCTTTCCAGCCTCCAGGACTGGGGGTTTCCCTAGGAGTGCAGCATATGCCCCCACACATGCCAGAAGGGAACGCATCTCTCCTTCCTCTATCAGCAGCATCCCCTGCTCTGTCTTCCCAACACATCTGCCCTGGATCATGGGCTTGAACTGCAGACCCCACTTACTTGGCCAATTCCTCTCCATCTTCACACATTCCTAGGGTTCAGGAAGGATTTTCTGGGCATTGCTGGGAATGGGGGGAAAAAGCAGCAATCCAGCTGCAAGGCACTGCCCAGAGCAGCATCAGCTCTCTGCCCTGGGATGCAGCACTGCCAGAGCACCCTTGCCAGATGGCACAGCCTCCCTGTGCCAGCCAGAGCGCTTCAATTAAGGGCCAGCCTTTGGCAAGCAGTGTGAGTTAAAGCCAGTGTTCCATGCCTGCAGCTCCTTGAACGTGACCTAGTAATGCAGGTGCTATTTTCTTTCCTCCCATGACAGTCGGCTGACTTGCAGAGCTGATGCCCTGCAGGCAGGAGGGAAACACACGTCAGCCTATCTGAGGCAGGAGTGTTTAGTAGCCATGGGAAAGGGTGCCCCAGAAATGCAAGAGGCAGCAGTACAGCCCTGCTCTAAACTGTGCTGGTGTACAGCTGACATGTTCCAGCCACTCAGCTGGCTGCTCCTCTGACATACTCTTCCCTTCACATTTTGATTTCCCTTGGGTCTGCTAACACCTGCAAACAATAGCCCTAAATCCTTGGCCTTGCTTTCTGCACAAATCCTGTGCTCTGCTCCATCCCTGGAGTCCCAACAGCTACTGGCCAGAGGCTGCTGAGTCTCTCATATTGTGTTCACAGTGACTTTGCTCTGAGACCCTTCCTGGAAACCAAGTCCTTGACCAGCAAGCATGGCAGAGAGAAATCCCCTCCCCCTGAAAGCTTTCTAAGCCTTCCCCTCCTGACAGCCTGCCTTTGAGCACTGAAGCCATTTGTGTATCTCTGCATAAAACGCCTTTACTCCCATTGTGGCTATCAAGTTGGTTTTGGGAAACCCCAGCCGCCCACTGATCTTCTGGTTTTCTCCTCTAAGGGCCTGTAAATCAGCTCCTCTGCTGTTATGAACTATTAATCCAGCTGTATGCCCTTGGAGAACCCCTGCCAGCGTCAGCCCGGCGGGGTTTACTGTCTTTCACTCTCTCCAGTTTCCACTCTGCCCACATTACCACTGCCGTGGTAGTGCTCACTGCTCCATTTGGGCTGCAGCTTGCCGAGCCTGCGGGCACGGATCTGAGTCCCCCGGAGCGGGCAGCAGCCAGCCCTGCTGCAGCGCAGGCAGGGCTCAGGACGCAAGAGGGAGAGCTGCAGGATGGGGCAGAACCCACTGGCACAACGGAAAACAGGGAACTTCCCCACCGGCAGGGAAAAGGGTGTAACCGCCCGCGCTGGGACTAGCGGTCTCTCCCCTCCAGGAGAGCACCTGTCTCTCCAGCTTGGATCTTCCCATGAACCCCCAGCCCAGCTGCCCGCACGGCCGGCCAGAGGCAGCCAGGCACCGGCGTGGCTGCCGGAGCGAGAGCGAGCCCAGGACCCTTCCGCTGGGTCGGGCAGCCCAAGCACAGGGATTTTAGACCTCGGGACCGCTCAACTCCCTTTCCCTGGGAGCCGTCCCGAGGGTAGCCCTGCCCGCCGCTGCTGGGCGCGTCCCCCCGGCACCCCCAGGCCCCGCACCGCTTACCTTCCTCCCAGCCGCAGCCCGGCCGCCGCGCCCCGGCCGCGGTACCGGGAAAGTCCCGACCCGGCTCCGCCTCCCGGGGCTTCCCGGACCCGGCTCCGCCCGGAACAGACAGCGGGAGGGCGGGCCAGGGGACCCCCGACGGGACGGGCTCCTCCAGGCTGCTGCATCCCGGCGACACCGCCTGTCCGCCACCTGGCTGGCACTCGGGTCAGGGAACCGAGCCCCGAGCTCATGGCTGTCCCCCGAGGGCGGGACAGGACCCTGCACCCCATTCCCAAGGCCAGCTGCTACTCCAGCGGGGAAGGACCGTCTGCCTCACCCACGGATGACTTTCACTTTTATTATTGTAAATTCACTGTTGTCTTTATATATACTTTTTAAAAAATATATTAGATACAAAAGTCAGAAAGGCTCCTCTTTGAACTACATATACTGGTGGATTTACAGGCCGGTTTGGAAAAGGTGGGCAAACAGGAAAGCCCAACTTATCAATGCGCACAGCAGCAGCAGCAGCAGCAGTAAATGCCCCTCTCCAGGGACAAGGGGATTTTATATATATATATATATGTGTGTGTGTATATATATATATATTTGTAGATCTATGCATACACACACATGCACACACACACAGCACTCATACCCCTCGACAGCTCAACCCCGTGCCCAGGACACCCCGGGCTCACCTCAGCCCAAGGATGCTGCGGCTGAGCGGGATGAGCTCCCGCCAGGCAGGCATCGGCCAAGGCACCAGAGCACGGATTTGGGAGTCCCAGAAGAATGGGGCACACAACTCCTCTGTTCCTACAGCAGTGCTTCCCCTTTCCATGGCTGCGCTCCCCAGGGCAGCTCGGGCTGGCAGTGGCACAGAGCAGAAGTCCCCTGCTCAGCAGGCACGGTGCCTGCAGGACATCCCCTGTGTGATGGTAAATTTGAAGACTCATTTCCCAAACCAGCTGGAAGCAGGGAAATGCTGTGACCAGGGAGGTGAAACCTGCCTCAGCAATTCTCAAGCTGACAAAAAGCAGGAAAAGCCACTGAGTGATGGCATAGAAAGCCCTGAGCAGTGAGAGCCCTGGCGGGGGGGTCAGCACAGTCCAGCTGGGGCTGCCGGTGTCAGCCTGCAGCAGAGTGAGACCCCCTGCTGCCATCCTCACTGGGCTGCAGACAGACCGGCAGGGCAGACACTGCCCAAGAAAGGGAAAAGGCACTCTGTGTTTTTGGCTCCTCTGACAGTCACAGTAGCCAGCTGGAAGGCTGTGGACGAGGGAATAACAGAGATCTCATCCCCTTCCAGCACACCAGGCTTGTGTGGTGAAGGGAGAGTGAGCCCCCTGCTCCCCCATGTCCCTTACAGGAGGAAGCCTCAGTATGATTGCCTTCAGCAGCCCGACTCAGACCAGGCTACCCCAGAGCCTCAGGGGCAGATCCTGGCTCTGCTGATAGCACCAGGTTGGCATCCCCACACCCCAGCAGTGACCCCAAACCCTAGGGCAGGGAGGGGACAGCTCTTGCAGGGGCAGCAGCTGCCAGAGGAGCACTGGACACTGAGAGCTCCTGCTGAGAGTGGAGGGCACTGCAAGCACACATCCACACACACAAACATACACAAACACATAAACACACACATAACACACACACACAAACACATAAACACACCTGCACAAACACACACATAAACACACACACACACACACAGAGCAGCGGGGTTTTCAGAGATATTCAAGGGGGGGAGTCACTGGCAGAGCCCAGTTTGGGGTCTCCACTATGGGCTGCCTCCTGTGGGGCTCAGGCCATAGCCAGGCCCTCCACATGGCTGTGGATGTGGGCTGTACTGGACAGGCTGCTCTCACCCTTGTAACTTTTGGGGGCCCGGCTGGCTTTCAGCAGGACCAGGAAGGTGTCTGTGGAGATGGCACCAAACTCAAAGGTGAACGTGCCATAGAAAACCAGGACATCAATGATGAACATCCACTCACACAAGGCAGCCACGTGCTGTAGCACAAAGCTCTCCTGGATGAAGAACACGCCACCTGAGAGTATCCAAGTCAAGGATAGCACAGCTGAACCCAAATCACCCCGTGGAGGGCCATGTCCCACTGTTACTGCATGCTGGGATGGACGTGAGCACCCATCCTCTGCAGGAAACACACCACCACTCTGAGAAACCAACACACTGAGAAACCCCCACATGCTTCTCCCAGCACCAGAAGGGCCCTGGCACAGGTGGCACACATGCCCAAACCAGCCTTGGTAAATCATTGCACTGATGCCAGGCTGGGATTATCTGAAGAGGCCAGGGCAGGACGAGCTCAGGCTGCAGGTCTCAGTGAAAGCCAGGTGCCCAGATGCTCCCCCACACTCCCTGCCTCTTCCTCAAGTCAGGCTGGTGGTCTCCATCCTCTCACAGGATGCAGTCAAAGATGATAAAACTCAGCCTTTGAAACAGGGTTTGGACTGTTGCATCCCAGTCCTGCAGCACCTCCTGTCCTTCTGTGCCGCAGGCTGGCCCACCCCAGAAAGGAGGCCTGCTCCCTCTTCTCCAGATCCTACCACTACCAGAATTTCTTTATCCTTCTCTCATCCCCACCAAAAATCTCCAGGGAAACCTATTGCAAGAGCTACTGTGGGTAAGGGGAGGAGGTACACTCCCCAGCCCTCCAGGTGAAGCCTCCAGCAGTACCATGCCTTCTCCAAGGTCTGGGAGAGCTCCGAAGCAGGGACCTGACCTGTACAGTGTAGAGCCCTCTGCTCACTCCCCCCATCCCATCAGGAAAGATCCCAGCCCTTTCCCCACACTGACCACATCACAGCTCCCTGCTTGCCCACTGCCAGTCCTAGAGCTTACAGAGCACAATGGCCACAGCAGATGGGCACCAGTCCTGTCTTCCTTGTCCTCACATGCCCTTCCTGTCCCTCCCAGCTGGCATGGCCCTGCAGCAGTCCTGCCTTTCCCAGCTCCTCACCTGCTTCCCAGCCTGCCTGCCTGCTGTGGTGACAAAGCAGGACCCTCTGACATGTGACAAGTCTGCCAGCACCCTCAGGCTCCTCTTGTGTGGCTTGCCTCAGCCAGACCCCAGCCAGCCTCTTTGGGATCTGGACACTGCATGCTTTTTCCCCTTCCTGCCCAATAACCACTACCTTGTTTCCCAATTTATCCCCAACCTCAGTCCCAAATAAGCTCCTCACTCCTCAGCCACACACTTGGGACCATTCTTTGAGCTCCAGCCCACTTGATGCCGTGCCTCCCTCCCTGGTAAAGTGTTTGCAGACCCTGGTACCTGCTCACCAAACCCTTCCTTGGCCCATGGGCAGGTTGGCCGGCGAGTGCCCAGGAGTTCTGGCTGACAGAGGTGCTGCCATGCACCACCTGGCACCGGCACACAGCACTTTTGTACTCAGCTTCGGTCAGAGAGGTAACCCAGATGGACTTTGCATTGCCAAGGGTTCAAAATACCTCTGTCCCACTAAACAAGCCCAACAATTAACCAGACCTGGGTGGTGTGTGACTGGAGCCTGCAGTGGTGGCCGGGCTGCAGCAGCCAGGGCATGGCTGGTTTGGGACATGCCAGCACCCCAAGAGACACCGACCAGCATCCCCCCCCCTCCTCAGCCCCTGCCCAGCCCTGGTACTGCTGCTCCTCTAGCCTACACCTGCAGTGAGCTGCCCAGCCTCAGTGCCCTGCCCAGCTCCTCTCCTGGCACCATGCCTCATTGCCAGACCAAGGGATAGAGAATTTGGGCCATATACACCACTGTAAGGACCACCTTTCACCAGCCTATTCCCAATCTTCTTCCCACACCCTTCAGGATACTGAAGACGAGGGTGAAGAAGGCCACAGTGGTGAGGATGCTACGTAAGTGGCCGGTCCAGTACTGCCCTCGGGTTTTGGCCATGCGGTAGGTGAGGATGGACTGCAGGAGCAGGAACAGCATGCTGGTGGGAAAGGCCACCCCCGCCCCAATGTAGTGTAGCACCTTGGCGTGATCCACCTGTGGGGAAGAAACCATCAGTGCCAACACCCTGGGACACTGCCTATCACAGCGTGACTCTGCTCCAGGAGCCGTGCTCCTGCCCAGGAAGGGGTGCACAGTGCTGGGAGCAGGTCCAGGCAGCTCACCCTGTGCCCGACTCCTGGCTGAAGGGCAGACTTGGATCCACCATCTACTGCTGGGATCTCAAAGAGCTCTGTTTCTTTTATCCATGGGCCAGCAGCCCTGCTGTGCCCAGGGGCTGCCCTCTGCCCTGAGCAACATCAGGGACTGCCTGCACCCCTCCTGAGGGTCACAGCCCAGCGCTGCTCACCGTGGCTGGGCCACCAGGGGGACCGGGGCCTGCAAAGCTTCTCCCGGGGCTGGTGTGGGCAGCATTCTCCTGCCAAGCAGGAGGGACTGGCTGCCGGGAGCCCGGGGCCTGGCAGAGCAGGCAGGGGCTGAGCACCGCCGTGCGCTGCCAAGCCTGGGCGCGCTCCGCTCCCCGTGAGCACGGGCTCTGCCCTGACAGTTTCCTGGCATCACCCCCTGGGCAGGATCAGGAGCAGCCTGAACAGCATGTCCCTGCCCCTGCATGTGCCCATGGAGAGCACAGACAGTGCAGAGGGGGCTCAGGTAAGGGTTTAACTAAACCCAGCAGCTTAATCTGGACTTGAAGTATGAATACACAAAGAGGACACCCAGCACCCTGGGAAGCACAGCACTGACTCCGGGGAAGGAAAGGATTGCATGGATGGGACACTGAACCAAACCAACAGCCCTAAACCCCACCCTGCTGAGCACAGCCATTGCCCTGCTCCAGCCAATCCCTCCTGCCCCCCTACCCCAGGGACTCCTGAGATGCCTTACCTGGAAGTTGCCAACCATGGTGAGGCCAGCAGCGCAGACCCAGCCAGTGGCCAGCCCCAGGGTGTTGAGGAGGGACGGCCCCAGGCGCTCCAGGAGGTGGGCATAGCGCAGCAGCCCCACCAGGATGACTGCGGGAGGGAAGCACAGTCACACGCCACTGTCTGCGGCCCCCTCATCCATCCCACTGCTGCCCCATGCCGGGGCGGGTGCAGGGCAGCCTTTCCCAGCCCTGCTTCCCCGGCAGCAGACACTCACCCATGAAGGAGCCCAGGCTGCAGATGAGGCTGAAGAAGCAGCTCTCGGGAGGCAGGGTGCCACACTTGCTGTGGGGACAAACAAGACCCACAGAGCACTCAGACAGGGGGCACTGGGGTGTGTGCCTGGCTCCCTCCACAGGACACCCTCCTGGGTTGCCTGGAGGGGTCTCAGAGCAGCCCTACCCGTGCCCCCACCCTGAGCTGCTCACCTGACGAGGGGGATGTGGTCCAGCGTGCAGCAGGAGCTGGGGCCGTCCATGTCACATGACTGGTTGTAACTCCTGCCAGCAGCACAGGAACAGGTCAGGAGAGCCAAGACACTGCCCAGGACCCTCCTGTCTCCTGCCCTGCAAGTGCAGCCCAAACCCAGGGATGTGCCCACAACCTCCAGGGAGTGACCCACTGCCCGGCAGGTAAAATCATGCCTGTGTTCCCACAGCCTGCTGCCTCTGCTGCTCACCCCAGCCTGGGAGGCAGAGGCCATGGCAGGGCAGAGGCTGTGCGGGCTGGGGTGAGGGCTCACGGGTTCTGGCAGCCCCACACCCAGACAGGAGCAGGAGCACCCACCTGCCAGCCCCCTCACACATTCCCGGGATGGAAACACCAGTAAAGGTGGGCACGCAGCCATTGACAGCTCCAGGTTTGCAGGGGATGGGTTGGAATGCTGAGCTGTGTGGGGAATGGCCCCCACAGCCACAGGCACCCCCGGGGCAGTGCCACCGCACCTGGGAGGGCAGGAGGGAAGGAGGGAGCTGGGAGGCACCGCCTGAAGGACAGCGTGACCAGAGCCAGCCCCCAGGCTGCCCTGGAGCCAGGCACAGCAGCAGTGCAGCCGGGGCAGCCCCAGCACTGCCAGGCTGGGCAGGGCTCTGCTGCCCACACCCTACAGTGCCCTGGGAGCACCTCATGCACCCACAGACCCCGTGAGTCCAGCACCCCGAGCTCTTATCAGCCCTTCCTGTAACACAGCTGCTGCCTGCAACCCCAACCTGTCCCACCACAGGGGTTCAAGCCCCCTCACCCTCACAGCTCACCCAGGAGCTGCCACACACTGGAAGTGGGTTTTTGTGTGCCTCTTTGCTGCAGCATCACCCAGGCATCCAGCACCTCTGCCTGGCATGGCCCAGTGGAGCCCCTGCTCACACCACAGGCAGTGAGTGCAAAGTTCTCTGCCCCAAAGGGCCTCTTCAGACACCCCAAGTCCCACGGTGGGGGGGCAGACTGAGGGGGGACAGCACTGTGGGGAGACAGTGCTGCCCTGTCCCTCGCCCAGGCTGTCCATCCACCACCTCCAGCTATGCAGCAAGCACATGGTTAAAAAGCCTTTTTGGAAAGGGCTGGGCTGAGCTCCGATGTTTTTTCAGTCTCCTCAGTTTACTGGTGGCTTTGTTTTCCAACCACTAAACCCAGGCGAGGCATGGAGCCCCACGGCCTCCTCAAAGGCTGCTCTTGGGGCTGTGTTTGGTTTGGGAGGGTTTTTTTTATTATTATTTTGTTTAAAGCAAGCAGCCTAAGGCCGTGAAGCATTATTTGTCATTAAGGGCTGGCTGTGCAGCAGAGACAACCCAACACACACATTCTTCCCAGGGCAGAATCAGCCATCAGGCAGGAAATGGCAGCAGGTTTTTTTTTTTTACTTCTTCAAACACTCCAGCAAGAATTAAACTAACATGGATCTTTCTGGGCAGATTTTTAAGGCGACTCTACAAGCCAAAAACCCTGCAGAAGGAGTTGCCAAGAGACCAAACAGTGTTTCTTTTCCCAGCCCTTGTCTCTTCCACGCCTCATCCCCCAGCTGGGGGTGTTGCAGGCAGCTCTGCCCATGGGGTGTCTGGGTGCTGCAGGACCATCCCATCCCCCTGGCACTGCCAGATTTAGCCTCAAGCAAGCAAGTCACAACCTTTTCCATGGAGACACATAGCCCTCTGTAATTCCCTGACCACTTATTTTCATACTTTCTCCATGCTGTGTTTTTTCAAAGGCCTCCTTCTCCCCGCCTGGTTTGCAGCGAGGCTGGACTGTTCACCAGGGTAGCTGTTACCACAGACAAGTCCCAGCAGGGGAGGGAGGGCAGCCCAGCCTGACAGCAGCTCGACCCCAAGCTGTTCTGCTCCCAAAAGCCACTCAGCTGGGCAGGAGGCACGTGCCCTGTGGCATTTGCACCCCATCACCACCACGTCTGCTGGGGAAGAAGGTAGCTCTGTGCCACTTTAATGCTCCCACCATCCCCAACCCCCCTGCAGCACAGTCATGGTGCAGGGACTGCCTCAGCTACCCAGTGGTCTGACACAGCTTGGCACGCTTCAAGTGGGACAGGTATGGAGGGACTTGGCATTATGAGGTCTTTGATCAAGGCAGAATGTGCCAAAAAGCCCCTGCTTCCCCGCAGGCCTTACCAGTTGTGGACAGGGCAGATGTGGTTGTTGGACAGTGCCATGGCATATCTGGAGGAGAGACAACAACAGGGTTACCACAGCCACCCGCCTCCCTGCATCCCCTTTCCCTGCCAGCATCCAGAGCAGCCCCAGGGACTAGCAGCCAGAGCAGAGGACACAGGCCTTCACTGCCTGCCAGGGGCCAGCACTCATCCTGTGGCACCTCCCAGCTTTACAAAGCAGGAAAAAGAAAAACAAGTGCATGCTCCACAGAACTGCCACTGCTGGAAGCAGGTTCCCCTGCCTTGTACCCCCATCCCTGCTGAGAGCCACCTCCTGCTCCAGTTCAGTGCAGCTGCTTCTGTGGGGCCTCTTCTCCATTGTGCTGCTGTGCTCCACGGGCTCTGGGGCACTTCTCTGTCATGGAGCCTCCCCGGCCGGCCCCTGGCATCAGGGCTCCCCACCAGCCTACAGCTGTGCCAGGTGACACCCAATGGCACCAGCTCTGCTGTGCTTCCCCCAGCCCCTGGCTGGCCAGCAACGGAGCTAAAGGAAGTCTGGAAAAGTAGCCAGTGTGTTGGGAGGGCATTGTGGGGAGATCAGTTCCATAAATCATTTCAGTGTGGAGTCACCCTTGTGCCTCAGTCAGTGTAACAGGGGGTCCATGACATGAATCCTGCTCCACTCCAAGGGGTCCCAGGCCCATGGCCCCCACCCCAGCCATTGAGGAGCGCTCCTGCCCGGCAGCCACAGCAGTGGGCAGCATCCTGTTGTTCAAATCACTGGTGGTTGTGAACAGCTCAGGTTAAAAATAAGCCCCAACACCAGTATGAAAACTCCTCTCCTTCCCTAGCTGGCCGTGTAACAGCTGGGCTGCAAAATGGGTGATCCCAGAACAAAGGCAAAGAGCAGGACAGGTGGGGGAAACCAAGGAACAGCACCCCCAGCCACCAAGGAGCAGACCCCTCACCGAGCCATCTCCCAGCACATGACTCCAAAGGGCCACTCCCAGGGTAGCTCGGGCTGTGAGGAACATAAGCAGCAGCTCCCACCTGTGCTGCTTTGGTCTGGAGGGGCAACTGCCCCCCAGGGTCACTCACAGGAGACAGCCCATGCTTTGCAAGGTGTCCGAGGGAAAAACTTGCAGCTTAAGTTCCTAGCACCAGGTTCAACACTCGGCTTTGTCATGAAGCAGAACAGGCAATACCTCAGGAGGAAGCTCTTGGAGGAACCTGCGTGCATGTGGGGCGCATTTGCTCCATCCCACACCCCAGTAAGTCCCAGCACCTATATTGAACCTCTTGATACCTTTGATAAAAGTCCTTCATCCACTGCTCACCTGTGTTAAGGCCTGAGAAATGGACTGCTGGGGTGGACTAGTACTGCTCACCCAAGTAACACAGCCTCTACTCCCTGCACAAGGCCCATCCATCCATCTATCCATCCATTCACCCACCACGTGGGATGGTGCCGATGTACGGATGGCAGCCCTGGCGCTGCAGTACCTGGGCTGGTGGCGCGGCTCCCAGAACCATTCCCGAGCCACCTGAGCGTCTGCCGCACTCACGCCGGGACAGGGGCGCGGGATTCCGCAGGGTGTCAGGGATTTAAGGACTGGGAGGCACATGCCAGCGCTCTGCAGGGGACGCGGGGACCACGCAAGGCGGCTGTGGGGGTTCAGGGAGGTGTGGGAGCCCCTGAGTGTCCAGAAGTGCCCCAACATGACGGAGGAAAGCGGCTCCCCGCAACCTCCAGCCCGCTGCATCCCACCTCGCAGCATCGCGCTCCAAAGCATCCTCCACCCCCCGGCTCTCAGCCATCCCGCAGCATCCGCCCCGGGCCCCGGCCCCAGCGCCCGTGGGTGGGGGGCTGGCGGCGACCCCGGGGCACTCACACGATCCACATGCCGGTGATGGTGAAGGCAGGCAGCGTGACGGGCAGGATCCCCCAGGCCGGCATCCTGGGGCCGGGCATGCCCCGCCGGGCTATGTGCGAGCGGGGCCGCCGGGCCGCCGCCGGGCCGCGCTCGCCATGGGCGACGGGGCCGGGGCCGGAGCCAAATATTTTCTCCCGCGCTGCCGGCCTGGGGAGCCGTCGGTGCTGGGGAGAGCAGCCGGGAGCAGCGCGGCACGGAGCCGGCAACGCCGGGCTCGGCGGGGCGGGCACCCCACAGCGCGCTCGGCTGAGCCGCGGCGAGGGACAGGCTCCCGTAGAGCGCCGGGGAGGGCAGGCACAGCTCAGCAGAGAACACTCCTGCCGGGAGCTGCGGGCCCGAACAGCTTTTGCCAAGGCTGACTCGGGCAGCCACAGCCGGCTGCAGGGCTGGGGGCCTCACCCCTCTCAGCTCCAGGGGATGCTGTCTCTGCCCGAACACCAGCCCGGGGCCCACATCCGCAGAAGTGTGGGCTCCTGCAAGTGTGGCCGAAAGGATGCTGTCAAAGGACGAGGCAGGAGTACTGCCACAGGGAGAGGCAGGCAGAGAAGACCTTGCTTACTTCACTCTTCTTCCATGGGGCTCAGCATTCCCTCCTGAGGACAAGGCTCTGTTTGCACGCCAGGAGTGACTGACCTTGTGCTCTCACTAAATGGCTGCAGCCACGCTGCCAGCCAGTGCCCACACACACTCCTGACCCGGTCACCTCTCTCTTCCCAGACACTTTTTACAACTAAGGGTTAAGTTTAGCAGCCAACCACCAATCCTACTGCCCAGAGAAATTTCCATTTTTCTTACACAGAAAACGTGAGGAAAGGAAGCACAGCTTCCCCTGGCAGAGAGGCAGGCCTGTGGTAAGGCCACAGCCGTCACATTTCCCTATTGGGAAGCAGCAATAACTTGCCCTCTTGCCCTTGACTGCCTGTGGGGATATGTTTATATGTTTTCAAGTCCCAACACATCCTCCATCGCCAAGCGGTGTGCACACCCGTTGAGAACGGAGCATTTGGTGCTCATAAAGCCTGAGAGAGAGGCTTCTGCCGCGAGGAGCTGCCCGGGCCAGCTCTGAGCCTGGCCTGTGTGGGAGAGGAGCCCCGGCTGCTCCCCCGGGCCAGGGCGCTGGTTGCACCGCAGGGGCAGTACTGCACACTGGGACTTGTAGTCTTGGGGACCGCATCGTCCTCTGCGCCCCAGGCAGCCTCCTCACGGGCCCGGGCTGTCTCCTCGCTGTTCAGCCATCGGTTCGGGGCTAGAGCTGCGCTGCCGAGCCGGCCGTGCTCCCAGAGCCGCGCCGTGCACTCCTGCCCGCCCGCCGGCGGCAGCCCGGCCCTCGCTGTCCCGGCAGCCCCCACACGGAGCGGGAGCGGGGCCGCTGCCCGGGCCTGCAGCCGCCGCGGCGGGCGCGGCTCGCTGCAGCGCCACAGGCGAGAAGCACGGGCCCGCCGGGCTGCCTTCTGCGCAGCTGGGCCGAAAATCCCAGGCACTGTGGCTGCAGAACACATTACCCTCTGTAACAGGCATACATTTTTCCAGAGGAGTTCAACGGCTGGCATTTATAGGACTGATAATAGCTTCCAAAAAAGCCAGCTCACTGTTGATACGTCCTGGAAATCTTTCTTACAGACCTTTTGAGTATGCTCAGACCCAATTTTTAAATTGAAATTGAAAGCAGCAGTGCTTCTGTTTCACAAGTTTCAGTGCCAAATGTATGTTTTACAGTCAGGGCTTATCATTCCATAGGACTTCCCACAGTAGTAAGCTTCATACAATGAGGAAAACAGCAGCTCCACAGTAAAGTGTTCTACAGGCACATGCTAAATCCCAGTACATATTTCTATTCTGTTTTAGCAGTAGAAGTCTTTGATAGAAATGGGAACAGAAGAGGCAGGTAAATCCAAACCACAGTGAAGTCTGTTCAGCCTCCTCTGGAAAATACTTAGTCAGACCCTGAGTAAAAATGAGAAAAGTCCAAGACTAGAAAAAGTATCTGCTAGGACAAATCTAAGTTGCAAACACCACTCCTCACCAGCAGCCATTAGTAGTATGACTAGCTTTTATGCAATTTACCTTACAAATAGAGTTCAGGAGACGTACTGATTAACATATCAGGTAGCACATGCTACCTGACAGTTGATTCTGATCTTCTTTCAGTTCAATACTTTCCCTGATTTTTTTTTTTTTCTCTGTAGCATTAAACCTCATCTTGCAAAATCCAAACAACATTCAAAGATTTATTTTTCTGGTTTTCCAGTCCATTCCTATTTACAGTCTAGTGAAAACTGTTTAAAGTGCAATTCTGTCTTTCCAGTCAACATTCCTTCCATTCTAGGCCCACTTCCTGCAGTTCTCTCAAGTGGCGTTTGCTTTGCACCATAATTGTCTGAGTTAAGATGTAATGCTTTTAGTAGAAGCTGGGTTTGCAAACACAGCATGTGTTAAAACACAGCATATGCCCAAAACAGCTATCAGAAGGCAGCTGGCAAAATGGAGCTTTGCTATTAGCTGACATCACCCCAAAAAGTCAGAGGACCACCTGGGCCTGGGGAATCAGAGGCAGCAGTCCTGACATCCAAGCACTTGACAACTGAGCAATGGTTTACAAAGAGTTAATCATCTAAAGCTTTCAACAAGCAGAAAAACAGAACTGTAAATAGAAGTGAAGGCTCAAAAAGACAAGACAGAGACAGGGGCTGGATACAGAAGCACACCATGAGCAACATAAGGACTCAAATAGATTAATGAAAATATCTGAGGGCTGGAAAGACACAATCTACAGGCAGTGGAGGGCGAGGAAGAGACAGCTGCAGCAGCAAAAATATTCCAGGAATGGTAGAAATGGGGATAGGGAACAAGGATTTATTACCAGGACTTACTAGGAATAAATAAATGCACATTACTTTTCCATTATGCAATATTTAGACCTTTTCTCATGCAATTTAAACAAACTCACAATTTTTTACCTCCTTACCAAGTCTCTAAGTCTCTTGCAATAGAGAAGGCACTGGTGCCTCACACAGCTCTGAGGAGACTGTGGCACTGCGTGGATCCTGCCATGAAACAAAGTAGAAAATACCAGGAGAGAAGTGTAGTTGTTCAAAGCCATGGCAAGCACTAGCCATGGAAGAGCCCAGCATCTCTAACACCCTCCCCAGCTCTGAGTCCTATCCATGGAAGCAAGGATTTCTTCTTCGTCAGAGAATCACCAATGTCAGCAGAGCTGTCGCCAAGGTCTATGTTCTGGCACCATGACCAGATGAGTAGAGCACCTGCTCCTCAGCCCTCATCTCTGCCCTCAGTCCTAGTGGTGCATGAGCATACACCAATGTAACACCAGAAATTTTACAGCCCATGTGAAACTACTGCCATCTGAAAGAGCCAATCTCACTACTACAGCTCTACTTTGTCCATGATGGGAACCATTCTTGATTAGTCCCTTGATGGCTAACCTCCATTGCAGCCCCCCACCCCAAGCTGACAAGTCCCCCTGTGCTCCCTCCAGACAGAGCACTGGTATATGAAGCCAGGGCACAACACCTTGACAAACAGACTCCCCTTTTCCCAAAGCTCTGAGCCGAAGTTCCATGACAGAAAAGGGGCACAACACCAGAACATTCATTTACAGGATGTATTTATTACACTGTAAAAAGTCCATTGGATTTTAGCCATTTACTCGGTATGTACACTGGTTGTATTCCCACACCAACTGCAGGTTCCTCTCCTTACAGGATATACTGGGTTGGAGTCCCACCCATGCCCCTCTCAGTCACCAGAGGGATTTCCAAGATTGAAATTATTGAGAATTTAGCCAACTAGTCGAGGGAGCAGGAGGAGGATGAGCGACGCAGCACTTGCCAGGCAGCAGCTCTGCTCTGGGCACGAGCGGGGGAAGAGCGGGATGTCCTTGCGGCAAGATGGAAGCACAAGAATCACTGCCAGGGCCTCAGCTGCAGGGGCCTTCTGGGGGTAGAAGGACATGGCATCCCAACAAGAAGCTGCAGAAGGGTGTGAGCTCTTCAGAGCTTTCAAGAGAAACCACTGCAGACCTGCTGAGCATCTGCCAGCAGGTGCCACAGATCCCCACATCTGTAGGTGAAGGGGATGTTCTCCTAAGGAAGGGGCTGGTCACCCAGAGATCAATGTGCAGCGAGTGGCAAACAATACATGATTGCCCCACAAGTGCTGTGTGAGACATGGCCATGGTGCTCTGCTCTCAGCATCTCATCTACTCAGCTAGGCAGAGCCTTCTGGATTTGCCTTTGCCAACCAGAAAGCCTGATTACATTTACAGGAGCAGGGATGAAAGCCCCTATCAGACTCGCCTACTACTTGATCTCTATTTGGCTTGGGGATTGCTGTCATCCGTGTTGCAGGAAGGAAAGCGTGTACCAGCAGGCAAGAAGTCCTATGCAGCAATCTGAGAGCTGCACTGTAATCAATCCATGTTTCTAATAAAATTCTCTACCTGCTGAACCCAGGCGTGCTCAGATCCCAAACAAAGCAGTACAACCAGAAGAGTCAGCAGGAAAGCTAGGGAATGGCTGGGGAATTGCCCAGGGACTGGATTGAGTAATCCTGAGAGGCAGTCCTGTACTGCAGCCCCTCTCTGGTGTCACATCAACAAGTTTTCCCTCTTTACTAATGAACTGGTGGCAGCTTGGTCCCAGGCTGCTGGGCACAGGCATTGCCTGGCCCCTGAGATTGCAAAGGCAGGAAGGAGACTGGTCAGTGGAACTGGGCACTCCTCCAAGGAGACAGGGATTTTTGGGCAGATTTCTAGGTGATGCCACAAGAAGGGAGCAGGATGGGACATGCTCCAGAGGACTGTGGCAACAGCCCTTCTGCTCAGGTTAGCATCATCTTTTAAAACAAACATGACCACTACCAGAGAACATTTGGCCAGTATCCTCCACCCACAGAGCCTCATCAGCAGACAGTTCTCCAACATCGTCCAACTAATTGACTTCAGAGCTTGTCATAGGGTCAGTGGGCCGTGGAGTAGCTAAGAGGGGGACAGGAGAGGTGGCTTCAATTAGGGCTGGGTTGAGAATGATTGGAAGAGTCATAGGTGGCACCCCAACCTGCAGGGGAGAGGCAAGAGGCTGCAGGATGAGCGGCGGCTGTGCTGTTGTAGGAGGTATGTCTGTAACGGGGCTTGACTTTGTTGGAGCTGATGCTGGGAAGGAAGGAGAGGCAGAGGTGCTGCTGGCAGGTGAGGCAGGTGCAGTGGCTCTCTCAGACTCTGGAAGAAGGAACAGACAAAATAGATCCTTACACAGGTCCTGACAAAGTCACCTATTAGCTCAAAACTAAGCAGGGCTAAAAATCAGCTCAGGGGCCTTTTCAGACTTGCCCCTTCATACAAGGCCCTGAAGAGCAGGGGTCAATTGTAGGCATTCTGCCCACCCCAATATCCTTAGCAACAACTTATCTGTATGGAAGCACGACACTTCATTTCACTCTGGTCACCAGAGATCATGCTAAAGCAAGGAAAAACAGATCTATGTCACCATGCTGGGAAAGTGATTCCAGTAAAAAGACAACAGGACTCACCACTGACACCTGGTTCACATGGCTTCTCCAAAGGAGCCACGTGGGTGGATGGTCTCACATCCCCCACAGGAGAAGGGGGCAGTGCAGACACTATTGTTTTCTGATGCTGCTGCTCCACTGGTATGTTGGGGACAGGATCTAGGAAGACAAAACATGCAGTGAGACCATACACCAGTTTACTCACTCCTTTTGCCATCCCTCAATTTGCCCTTGTGCCAAGTTCCCACAGCCTCCTACAACACATTTCATCAGCATCAAGGCAGTGTGGCTGCTGGGTACTGGACAAGGTGCAAGTACTGCTCCAAAAGCTGTGTTAAGGTGCCCCAGCCTCTTGTACCTTGGATGACTGTCTGTTTGAAGAGCTCATCCCGCAGCCGAGGTAAGAAACAGTCAATGCGCTCCCAGGTGATCTCCCAGAGATCTGAGTATCCTGTCCGTGAGTCGGCACTGTGGAATATTCCAGCCGTATCCATTACGAGCAGCATATTCTTCAGAGACTCAGGGATGGCCTCCAGCTATAAACAGAGATGACACAGAATGGACAGAAAGCAATGAACCAAAGCTTGAAACAGCCAATGGGCTGCCTTGGAAACTGGCCAGGGCAAGAAACCATGCGACAAAATGGTTTAGAAAGGAATAAAAAGTTTTTAAAAAACCCAAAAATCTGCACCAAATCGAAACACCTTTCAAGTTTAGAAGGTTAAAATGCGATGAATGGTTGTCCAAAGGACTGCATCCAGCAACTTACCAGTAAGTCACTGGAGCCAGCATGCATGTATTTGTCCATGAAATCCAGGATGGTCAGCCACAGGGCAGCAAAGGTGGTCAGTGAGAGCAGTGGGGAGAGATGCTGTAGGAACACCTGGGAAAAAACACAACTACTGTCAACAAGCAGTATAGGGGCTGCTGCTCACTGACAAGCCAGTCTCGCAAATCTGGATTCCCCCTCCTTGTGGCAGGCTGGGAACATGCACAGGACTGGCCTGAGGATGCCACAAGCCGCCACTCTTCTGAGGTGTGTATGTGAAGGAGTGGATCTTGTCTCCTTAGTGGATGGCCACTGCACATGTCCATGTCTTCTAGCCCTTCCAGACCTCTGCCTCAGATCACAACTATCAGCTTGTGACATGCATCATTTCACCCCAAGAAAAGACTGTCTTCAACTAATGTTGAGTGAAATTCTTCTCTCTCTCTATCATAAAGTCACAAACCTCTTCCTGACAACTCTTCCGAGGACTAGAATCATGGAGACAGTTTGGCAAAGAAGCATGTCCCAGCAGCAGAAGCTGGTGAAGAAGCCCAGCACTGAACAGTCAAACTAGCACTCTGACACCTGTCCAGATTAGAGATGCTGAGAAGCAAACACAGCAGTTTGGTTTTCTTAAGGAACATGGTTTCCACTGATCTTCCCTAGACAGCAGAGGTGTGCTCACCTTGGAGAGTAGTGTTGAGGCTCTCATCCTAGTTTCTTCCATCCCACCAACATCAGCTGGGCTGATGTTCTCGAGTAGCTTGGTTAGCAGAGGAAACAGCACCTGTTGGATCCAACACATGGATGTTTTAGAGCTGAAAAATGACTGATGAGATTTTAAAAGACAGCCTTACAGAAAGGCACTGCCTTTAGGGACTGGTGGCTTCTAGGCAGAGGACATGATGAAAGCAAGAGGATGGCACAAGTGGATTCACCTCAATACTCTAAAAGGCCCTACAGAAGCCTAAGCAAAGAGGAACTTTTCACAGGACCAGAATAGTGAACATCTTGTCTGTTGCACTGGACAAGCTTCTCAAGAAGACAGTGCTGAAGTAGGACAACACTCCTGCACATACCTTTGCTCTTCATGACAACGCTGCCCTGCTCACATGCCCATGCCAGGCAGGTGGTTACCTTGTTGAAGCAGGACTCCCACTCCAGGGCATCCAGGGCCTGCAGGTCATGTACCAGGAGGGCCCGCTGCAAGTAAGTGAGTGCTTGCATCCGGATCTGGCGTCGGGCATCACAGCACAGCCAGGCAATACCTGCAAGAGAGGGATTCAGGGCAGACCCCACAGGGAGAGTGTCACATCCCTACTTCCCCAGTCTAGAGTAAAAAGTCAAGTAAAGATCAAAAACTCTCTGTGGGGAAAAAAGAATCATACTTGTTCCAGACTACAGACTGGCAATCTACTACCAGATCTAGAAACATGGTGGCAGCTATCTCATCCTAAAGATGTTTTTCCAAATCTGATCTAAGTTCTTTTTCAATTACAACAAACCCTAAAAACAGCCTATGCCTGATTTCTGCAATTAGTTCTTGGCTCCTCAACCTTCCTGCCATTACTTTGGAAGAGTGTCTGCTCGCTCTTGTCACCAGGGGATGGCTTTACCCTGTAGCAAAGGACACCAGCAGTTGGACCACAGTGTTCGGGAATCCGCTGTGATTTTCCTGGCTGCTGTCTCCAGGTGTCGCTGCTCCTCTGCCCAGGAGCTGTAGATGCCAGCTGCTCGCGTGTGCAAGGTGTGCATGAGGTCCAGGAGCTGCAAGTACACAGCACAGTAAGAAACACACAGGACTTCAAATTCTGAAGCAATTCTGATCTCTGCTGTTCTCCAAACAAGGCTAAAAGGCTCAAGCTACTTGAGCATGCTTTCTGTATACACACAACCACACAGAGTTATAGAGATAGTGTCAGGCCCTGCTGTCTGCGCCCTTCTTAAGTGGTCAAGTGCCAGGTATCTTCAACAAGATTTATGTCAGTTCAGTAGCCACATCAATCCCATCTTTGAGGAACACCATTCCAGTCCTGTCTAAAGGAAGAATGGGCTCTTTCCTGGCACAGAGCATTGACTCTCCCAGGCAGAGGGATAAACCCAGTGATTCACCTGTGCTGTCCAGAACAACTCTAACTTTTTTTTCTTAAACAAAGGTATGTGAAGCACATGCAAAGTTCCCTTGCCTGTATGGGCACATGACAGCACTTTAGTCAGTTTACTACTGAACTGAGACCCAACATCCTGGCAATCAGCAGGCCTGTGCCTTCACACCTTTGAAGTACCAGCTGGGGAGAAATTACTCCTTTAGCCCAGTCCTCTGTACTTGAAATTCCAGAGCCTCAGCCAACAGGGCTTTCCCCTTTACTCAAGCTCAGATGCCCTGTCAGATTCCTTGCTAATCCTACAGGAGCCTCATGTCTCCAAATGACCTTAATCCATCTTACCTACAACAGTGACTCACAGCTTCAGACCTCCTCCTTGCTTTTCAGAGGACCTCTCTCTCCATTGCTGGTCTGCTTTTGCCACTACAAATTGCAGCCTTCCCCTTTCACTGCAGAACCACATACTGTCCCCACAGATTCTCTCTGCCATCCAGTGCCCACTTATCCAGGATGCAGCCCTCCCCTGCCCCATAAAGAATTCCAGTGATTACCTAGCAGGCCCTAAGAATGGGAAAGGAGAGGAGGAAATCCTTGCTATACTTACGTCCTGACTAACCTGTAAAGACACAGTGTGGTAGCTGGCAGGGATGCTCTCGTCCTCGTCCTCATCACTGTGTGTGTGTGCCTGGTGCTGGCTCAAGACCCGGGATCGCCGTGTGGAGCTGTCTTTTGGCTTTTTTTTTAACCGACTGGATTTACTGTCATACCTGTGGCTCTTCCCCCTCTTCTCCTGGGACTTGTAGCCTAGAACGTAAAAGGTAACAACATTGCATATACAACAGTCCACTACAAAATGTCCTGCTTTTTAACACACGGGGCAGCCACCTTTTGATATCCCCACAAAGGGCTCTGTCCTCTGAAATGACCACTACCTGCTCAAAGGGGACCCAGTGCCCCACAGGAACAACTTCCCACAAGAGCTGATACTGCTGTCTCTGCATCAACTCCAGACCTCCCCTCCATCCCTGGGTGGGGTATAAGAATAAGGTCCCTGCTGCTAGCAGGAAACAGCAGAGTTTTCTCCTAGTAGATGATTTTCTTTGGGTTGGGGACTCATTTCATGACAGTACACTTCACACTGCTTGCCAACAGGCCACCCCAAGCCGAATCCTGGTTGACAAGTGAAGGGCCATCTTACCCCCATTCAAGCTGGCCTCCACGAAGATACGTATTGTTTTGACACAGAGTTCAAAGTTCTCAGGTGTTACATGGGCAGCATCTCGCACGATGAAGGACAGGGACTCGACACATTTCATCAGAGACTTTGTGTCATGTGGGCCCAAGTCCAGCCCCACCGTCAGGCTGTACTGGTTGACGAGAGGTGATGGACCCAGCCTGCTGAGCCCAGCAGTGGATCTGGAGTTGTCGATGTCATCCTTCCCCACCTGCAGGTCACAACAAGCAGGAGAGGATAGAATAACAAGAAGAATCTAATGCACACACTGAAAGGGCCTTTCTTCAAAAGCCAACAGGTAATGTTTCTGTATGGTCCATTTCCCTTTCTTCCTCATTTGGCTCAAAACTTTCTCTTTTCCATCTGTGTCTCTCCACATCCTGCCTTTACATTATCAGCTCATCTTAGCTCTTTTCTACTGTCTCTTATTCTTTCTCTCACTACCACACCCTCTGCTCACTACCATGGTAGGAGTAGTCCTCTTTGGTCACCAGAAGCCCACTGGCTACTCACCACTAGCCAGCCACTGTTCATGACGTCCACATCTGTGACGGAGCGATGCATCTTGCCTGGCTTCCCGTGGTCTGTGTACACCTCAGAGTCAGACGTGTAGCCACGGTCCAGGCTCATGTCACTTGGATGATAGGAGGAGGACACCTCGCTGTCTGATTGAGCACCTTTAAGACAAAAGACATGGGGTTTAGATCGAAGCCAAATCAAGAACTTGCAAGAGTAGCTGTGGATAAGGGAGAATCCAGATCAGCATCAACCAGGAACCACAGGCCGTTATTAGTGTGTTCTACACCTGTCAGATCTACCTGCCCTGACATTTAGGAGAACCTTAAATTTCACATGTCCCAAGAGAGAAGTCCTTGCAAGGGACAAATTTAATTACTGATATGTTATTTAGAAGTAAAAACTTATTCTCTCCATTGCTCAACACCATCCAGAAACTCATCAGCAGACAGACAGACATGCTGTGAACAGAGTGCACCAAACATTTTCAGGAGGTAGAGAACTAATGTTTTGATGTGCAAGGTACCAAGTCAAGCAGTTTGCTCTATCAGCAAAGACAGAAGCAGTAAAAAAAAAAAAAAAAGAAAGGAGAGAGAGGAGACAGCTCTGCATTAATCCAGGGAGAAAAGTCCATAAATACTTTTAAAAATCATGCTTCTCCCATCTGTCTAGCACAAAGCATCAGGACCTATCAAAGAAGTTCTAGAATAGCAAAGAGAAAAAAAAAGTCTTCTGGAAAATTCTTTTATTGCTCTTTGCTTTAGAAGTCTGAAGACATCACCCTCAAATATATTGAAGCTGGCTAAAGCAAAACTGAACAATTTGCTGAAAAGATCACATTTCTAACACAGTCAAGAGAAGTGAGAAATAGTGCACTGGTCTTGTGGGAATGGTTCAGGGACTATTAATGCAAATGGATCTGGAAATATAATTTTAAAGAACAACTCATTTTAAGAGAACCTTAAAAAGGGGACAGAAAAGAGTCAGTCCCACAAAAGAAGCAAGTATGACAGGAACAGCAGCTGGGTTTACATTACATGCCCAGATAAGAGATTACGGTACCCAAGACACCAAACCACAACCAGCAGAAAATGCTCCTTGAGTAGAGCAAAGACCTCCTACAGCTGCCAGAACTGATATCAATTTTCCTCCCACTGCCCCGCAGGGACTAGCACCTGGATTGCTGCTCACTGAGTAGGAAGAGACAGCAGAACAGGGACAGGAACAGACCATGAGGAGTGAACAGCAGGTGCTGGTCTTTAATCTTGCTAATGTAGTTTAATATCAGCTTTGTTTTCTTGCAGTCCCCTTTGCTAATTGAAAAGCTTGAGGAAGCAGCTGCTTATCTGGCAGGCAGGCATCAGATTTCCCAGCAAAAGCTGGCCTGTCTTACCTGTGTCGTTATCTGCCCTTGCCGTAACCTGCAGGGCTGCGGGTGGCTTCACCCCGGACCCGATGCACTCCAGGAGGGTGAAGAGCGTGTACCAGTCATCCCCAGAGTGAATGTTGGCAGCATTGGTCTTCAGGAGCTCATGGAGGCCATAGGCAACCTCATGGCTAACTCTGGACAGCACATTTGGCTTCATCATAAGTAAGATACGTAACGAGAGGAGAACCTGGCCAGAAGAGACAAGAATTACAGACCCTATTACTTACACTCCATTCTCTAGCAATGTACTCCTTCATGTACTAGAGCTAGTTACAATTGCTGTTTGTTACCTGCAGCATGGACAGGTTAAATATGGGTCCATCCAACAGCAACTGGTTTCCTGTGTCACAGGGTATAGCCACAAAACCCCAGTAAGTGCCTTTCAAAAATCCCTTACCTGTGCACTGATCTCCTCTCGACGGAGCAGTCGAATGGCCAGCCTCAGCAGCCCCACCACTGCCCTCTCCACCAAGAAGCAGAACTCCATTGCATGGATACAGAGGTGATAAAGGTGGTCTCGGACAGTTTGCCAGACACAGGTCACACGGTCCCTAGTCACAACAAGGAGGAGGGAAAGGGTAGAATGAAAGAACATGAGACAAGCAGGATCCAGCAATCTCTTGCACAATGCCAGACAATCCACCATTTCTTAACTTCAGTGAAAAATTCCAGTTGGGAGATACAAGAACAGACACACAGAAACAGCAAAAGTATCAAACTTCTTACTCATTACTTGCAAAGCAATCAGGTGGGACAATTCTCCCTCTGGAGTTTAGTTTCTATTCTCCAGATTTCAGGATATCAAGCACTAATTCATGAGCTAATAGCCTTTCTGTTTGCACATGCTACAGTGGAATTGTTAAGCCCTGAAATTATAGCCACATGCTGCTTCAGCTGGTGAATCACAGACATAAGGAATTCATTACCTGGACCCAGGCAGCAGCTGCAGTAAGGCAGGGGCATTACAGTAAATGTGCATTTATTTCAAGGTCATACCTATTCTCTAGAACAATCCGCAGAAGCATCTCCAAGCAGAAGGCTGCATCTTCTTCATCATATGTCTCCTCATCAGGAGTCACAGAGATTAGAGCCTGGAACAGCCATGGTATTTTTATGAATCACAAGCTCCCAAAAATGGGGAACCAACAGAATGCTTAGAGTCTGGCCAAAACTGTACTCCACTGCCTAGTGAGGTCACGCATAGTCAAAGACATTGGATAAAGGTCAAGCTAAATCTATAGCAATTTTTTTTAAATTCTGCAAAATGCAATATGAAGTGAAAAGATATTAAACTCTAACAAAGTGTCTCAGATGAAGAGGAACTGATATCCATCAGCTTCTTGCTAATAAATATGTGAAGTACAGAAAAATCAGGCATACCTAAGAATGACTACAAATGCTGGAGTTGTTCTCAAGCCATCGGCTTGTATATGAAGGGAGAATTCCTGACAATTGCAGTAGGAGCACAGTGTTCCCTGGAAGTGAGATAACACTGCCCCAGGGAGATGAGCTTCTCTAGCCCAAAGGCTAATGTGTCCAGCCTTATTATATCTCTCACAGCAGCCAGGTACATACTACTTAGGGACACACTGTCAAATATTTCTGTACAGTTCTTGCCTCTTGAGTGGCCTTTTAGAATTCTCTCATTAGGTACACAGCACACCTGAAAATCTTTAAGCTCTGGCAAGAACTACAAATACTTGCCAAGAGTTCTCAAGACTCTTAGAATGCATTCCACAATTTAATGTTTTCTTCTACTGCCAGAGCAATTTGTGTCTGCCAGCACAGAAGTTACTTTTAGCAGATGAACTAAGGACTAGTTTCACAACCCAAATAGTTCCAAGACCTCCTCTGAGGACAGAGGACTTAGGTGAGTACACAGCACATATCCACTATCATGCATAGCATATTTGTTCCACTACCATCCAGTCCCTCGCCCAATATCTCTCTCACCTTCATGAGCTCCTGGAGGGATTCAAGTTGGAGAAATTTGCTTTCTGTGATCAACTTCTCAGGATCACATTGCTGCAAAATACAGAAAAGACAACTGTGCGTCTGGGGGTTGTGGAAGGCATACAAACAGATCTTCCAGAAACACATCATGTTCACAGGAAAGACACAGGTAGTTGTTATTATTTGGAGGAAAACTCCTTCCAACTAGTTCGATCTTTAACATCAATTACTTTTAACAGACCTGATCTGTGCTAGACAGATTTTATCAGATGACTCTTCTGGCTGCACAGTGGTCAAACACTGGGTTCAGATTTTGTTGGCACCATGTACCTTTACACTGTCTTGGAAAAGATTAGTTGTTTGAGAATTCATTAACTTGTCTTTAAATATAGGACTGTGATGCCTAGGGCAGACCCCAGCCTGAGGAATCATTCCTGTATTGATGTGTTAGTACCTTTGTGCACAGCAGCACAAAAGACCGTTTAGCTGTCAATCCAGATATGCTCCTCTGTAGATTCTTTCAGTTCTTAAGTCTCCTGTTATCTGCAATACTGCCAAGCAGCATGCATATTTATACTTCTGTAGCCTGTTACCCACATCGTATTGAGACCAAGAAAAAAAATCAGATTCTTCTACAGCCTATATGTTACCTTTATGCATTCCAAAGCTGCTCGCTTTGCCTCCTGTGTTTCCGTAGATGGCCCTCGCATACCAGATTGCTCTGTCCCACTAAGGGTGAGCCAACTAACAAAACTCAGTACTGTTGATTCACCACTGCAAATCAGAAGACACCAGCATCAGTAAGAAAACAAGAAATCATATTATTTTCCAACCTCGGTACAAAAAAGACTGCCTGGGACATCTACGCCACTCACCGGTTGGATGGCGTCTCCTCACGCTGAAGATAGATTTTGCCATTAGGATCCACAAAGTCTTCAACCTGGAACACAGACCAGGACATGCATATGACCTCCCCAACCCCATTATATTTCTCTTAGTGATGAACACTACACCAAACAGCTCATATGTGTGCAGTCAAACCCATCTCTTCACCCCACTATTCTGTCAGTAAAGTTCCACTCTCATCTGGTAATACCAATGCAGGGCTCTAGTACTTCCTGCTTATAAGCACGTCCCTCTTCTGCACAACATTCAAAAGTAAAATAAATGCTGGAATTCCTCAAATCTAACAAGAAATGAGAAAAAAAGAAACAAGCTACAAAAGAAGCTACACACACCTTGAACACTATACCCTTCACAGGCTTCCAAGTTCTGTGCACACTTCGCCAAAGCAAGAGATAACATACTTGACTTCGCAAGAGAGCTCTCCTACTTTCAGAACTGGCTGCACGAAAAGCCAGCTTCCCACTCTCCTAACTCTTCAGTTATCCACCAGCCAGCTAATTATTACCTCCACCATGGCCTTGGGCAGCAGCTCTGCTCGGAAAAGCTGTAGCATGGCCTCCATGATGTTTTTCCAGCCCTCTCGCAGAATGTCACCATGGCGATGGGCCAAGTGAAACACTGTCTTTGCTGCAATATGGGCCTTGGGATTACTTCCAAAAACAGTGGGCAGGTTCTCAATAGACTGCAGGAAAGAAGAGGCGGTGGCAATCAGTCAGAAAGAGATGTTTTCTTTTCAACAGAAATTAGGGCAGATGCTTCAGAACTGGTTATGGGAAAGATAACAATTCTCTGTACGATGCTTGGATAACTCCTCAGCTCACATTCACTTTGCACAAAAACAAGGACAAGGTGGCTTACCTGATACAAGTTGAATCACTGAACAACCTAGATATAAACTCCCCAAGAATGACAACTCAGAACATTTTGAAAGTGCTTGCTGAAAACCCACTAATTTATCCTGCTACAGGAACTCAGCTCAGGATAAAGTCTTCCACAAAAAGTACCACATCTCCTCTGGAAGCAGCAATTACTCTGCTGTGCTGTTTGAGAAGGAAACTATGGCCAAAACCATTACTGACTTGCAAAATTACTCCTACCACTACCTAACAGCAAGATTCAAAGTAATTCAATCCTAACATGGAGTCTCTGCACAAACTAATACTTGTAAGTAAAAGAAAATTTGCATATTTGAACCTGTCCTATGGAAGTCCCACTTCACTACACATTTCCTATTACTTCCTCCAGAAAACTCTGGGCAGGGGCTGATAGATACCTACAGATACAATGATAACTAAAATAAGCAAATATTGCTGCTTAACAGAGGAAGAGAGCTCCAATGTAGTAGAAGTCATGCTTTTTCTCCCTCTTTGCAAACTTACCTCACTGCTGAGAGCTGTAAACTTGCACAGAGAAATTATGAGATTGTCAAACACATCACTAAGGCCATAGTGAGCAGAAATCATTGCACATTTCCTGGAAAAAAAAAAAAAGAAAATAATGTACTAAGTCAACAGAGACAGAAAGCAAATCTGAGAGCAAATCTGAGACCCTATCTGTTGACATTTTAGACCTTCCTCTCCACCCATTCATAACGAATGCTTATGTATAGAAGTCTACTATTACTACTTAAATAAGCTCAATCCTTATCCATAGATACTGATACTTGTCTATGCTGATGGAAGGATCAGTTTAAAGAAATGAGTCTAAACAGAGACTACTTGCACCTAAGTATTATAACCAACCTCCTGTCCCAACATAAAAGAGTTGCTGAGATTGGTGGTAGTGCTGACGTCCAGCTTCCAAGATATCATGGCTACAGCAGTATACTGACAAAGCATTAAAACTATGCTTAAAGTGTCCTTTGGTCTGATCTAAGCATGACCAAAGATCATGCCAATAGAGCTGCTCACAGATGGCAAGTTTTTCAGTACTGCTCATCTTGAGTGACTTTTCCCCCTCACTTCTAAACAGCCCAGCTGTGTCAGTAGGTCCTTTAAATGTTACCAGGTTGGAGTTTAAAAATATGTACCCCAGGCACTTTAATTTATTACAGCACAGCAGTCAAGCTAAACAGTGACTGGCAAGTCAGAGAGGCTAAGATGGGATGAACTGACATGAATGACAGTACACTAGAGGATCGTAGTTCATAAAGAAGTGCTTTTCAATTGCTAGGAAAAGCAACATTTGATATTCACTGTGATGTCTCTCCAGCAGATAAACAGGAGCCAATGGTCCCACTTTGACTCTTCTAGGTCTTTATGAAGGTAAGAGTCACCTGAAACCAGAGATAGCCTTCTGGATTATTGTTTCCTCTAAGCTCTTGTCAAAAACATAAGAAAGTGCTGCAATGGTGGGCCCCCATGTCATGGTGAAGAGGTCATGGTCATAACTTCCAGGAGGCACATGGAGAAATATTCCCTCGTCAGTGGCACCACGATGCAGCAGGACATTCCAGATATAGTTTTCCTTCACCAGACCCGTCTGTTCTTCTGGCATCACTATCTCATCATTTCTACAAGGGAGGAAAGCAGAAAGATTGAATTTTTTATTCTGAGCCAAACCTAACATTTACACAGTGTCTTTCATTACGTAGTCCCAGAGCTAAGCAATACCTATTCTGGAATGATTTTGCCAGCTCCTGAAACATTCTGTTTTCCTAGGCCTCCCTGCTTTGCCTGCCCTTCTTAGATATCCTGAATATAAAGTCTAGTGGTTCTCAGAATCACACAGCAGCAACTGTGCAAGGTCAGTATTGAAGAAGCAGGTACCTACTGCTACAAGTGCAAAACACAACACAGACTGCCAATAAATGATGGGAAATTCTGGACAGCACACTGGCAAGCTTCAACCTCCACCCAACTCTCACCCTGTTAGAGTGCCCTCTTCCTATCATTATACTCAGTTAAAATGAAATAGTTACATTGCTGCAGTCACCAATAGGCAAGAGCATCTTTGCATAAGAATAATGGACATATTCATATTATTCCAAAATGAAATATCAGAAAGGAAAGCAGTATAAAATTAAAAATAAAACAAGAAACCAAAGGTATGATGGGGAATTTATAACCAGGGTTCCACAGCTCCTTACTCTAACTTGGATGAAGCTATACAGTAATAAAACAACTATGATTAATGCAAAATATTGTGTGAAATCCTAAACTAAAAAACAAAGCCTAAATACATACTCTCTAGACTTGGATATCAGTGCACAACAGAAAATTCTCTGCAAATGACCAACTAAGTGAACAAGAGCCTCAAAGCCACTAGAATAGCAGATTACAGCCAATCTAAAGAGCTCTTTCTGCAACAATCAGAAAATAACATACTTCAATTGCCAAAGAGGCAATTGTCATGTGCTAACAAAAACTATAAAAACTGCTCCTGATTTATACATAAGAAATAAACTCTTCTCAGCTTCAGGTGCTGGCATGTTTTGACAAGAGCTGTTATTACTGAGATAATATAGGAAAGTAAGTTTGCAGTAAACAGTGCATTATTTCTAAAATTTCACATATGATTGAAATTACCACAAGCAAGTGAATGACTTTACTTGGAAGGTTTCAGGAAATGAAAATGTGGTCAAAAGTGAAATGCTACGACCCTGAAGAGATCACACACTACTTCAAAGAGATGGCAGTGTCATTTTTTTGCCCTAACAATAAAAATCCCCAGTCTCAACTATGACACTGGGGCAATCTATCTGAGATGGAGCAATACTGAAATGATACCTCTATTATTCTAATCATAGAACACACTGGAACAGCTGAAATACCTGGTGAAAGGGGAATAAAAGGAAATAGACTGGGATAGAGGCACTGGGTAACAAACATAAGTGCATATGCTCAGTGTACTATTCAAAACATTAAGAACATCTGGGGGAGAGAGGCCAATCAAACTTAGAGCTCTGTTTGAAAGGTAGGGCTACGTCTTGAAGAACTTCCAGATATTCAGTACAGGCATCACCCCACCTTCCTGGAGAAGGCTCAGAAGGGAGGGTCAGCCCAGTCACACTGCCCTGCTTCCAGCACCAGCTACTGCCTGCCACTGCAGATGGAAATCAGCTGAGACTCAGTCACATCCTGACTCCTCAGAGGTGGAATCCTCTCGGCTTCAAATTGGCTGGGCCTGGATTCATTGATTTACTGATTTTTGAACTATTACTCAAGCTTTCCACCCAAAGGTAGCTTGTGCACTGAAGGGCCTCAGCCACCAGGAACTCTCCTCAAATACTGCTCTGTGTGCCAAGAGCTTCAGGGGTAGCAGAAGAGGCTGGTGCAGACAGCAGCCACATATGAAGAGCTCAAAAGCAGAATACATTAAACAGAAACATGGACACATTGTGTCAGGGCACAAGTGCTGCCCTGGGAATGAGATTATCTCTTAAACCACATTAAAAAGTTCAAAAAAACTCTAAAGGCCTGGTCTGGAGAACAGAGCCTTCTTAGATACAGCATTTCACATTCATCTTGCTCAGCTGTTATTTCCCATATTCATAGAAGTAACATATTTTTAAAATTTATTTTAAGACCTGGATTAAACTACCATGGCAAAAATCCAAGATACAAATCCATGTGTAATTGCTGTGACAGGCTTGTTTACCACAACCCCACATGGAGCTGGAATTTGGTCTGAGGCAAACAGGCACATGACTGTTTCTCTCCATACTCTCCAGCTACCTCACTGACCCAACAACTCTGCTTTGCTCTCTGAATACATGGAGATGGACAGGTTGAGTCTTACTTGATGGCATGATACATGTCTTCCAGGATGTCCTGTTCAAAGTCTTTGCCTCCATTCACACCTTTCAGGTTCTTCCGAAACTCCTGAAAAAAGTTACACCAATATTAATTCCTGGTATCTCCAACTTTAACTGTTTGGCTAGGATCAGTACTCCACTTGCTTTTCATGGGGCCAGAAGGAGATCTTCCTGCATTCTTCAACATGCAGACTCAAAGCTCAAAGGTAAATGCTATTCTTAGTGGGAGTAGTGTACAGCATCTCCTGTCTATGCTCACAAGGAAAGAGCAGAGACACAGCATGTGCTTAGCTGAGGCTGGACTTCAGAATGGCAGGCCTGCACTGGCCCTCACATGACTTGAACTCTGTGGAAGCCCACAGCAGCAGAACAATCTTCTCTGTTACTATGTCTGAGGATATAGATTGCTCACAGAAACACAAGCTTCTTGAAGAATTTGCTAAGTTTCCTAGGAAGCTCCTATTTCTTTCAGGCTGTCTCTTGCCTACAGCTGCTCTCTCAAATTTTACTTAGCTGCGGTGCTGCACTCCAGCTTACTGTGTACGTGAGTGAAGAAGGCCAAAGAAAAGACACAAAACTACTGAGCTAAAAAGAGGTACTACACTGTTTTCAAAACCAGAGGAGACAGATGCCTGCACTGGCAACACCCACCTCCAGAGTCATTGGGACGTTCTGCTTGCGGACGTTGTGGTTGTGCTGATCAGTGTTCAGCATAATAACTGCATAGGCCAGGGCAAAGCAGGCATCACTATTAGCAAATGGAGACCCATTTGATTTCTGGAAGGCAAATATATGCATAAATTAATCCTACAGGAACAGTGATATCAGTGACTAAAACAGCCATTTTCCTAACCACAGTACTGAATCATCTCTGAGACAAACAAAAATCCCAGGTTCTGGCTCCAGCTTCTAAAAAGCAGCCCAGCAATCTATTTACCCCTGCCAGATCCTACAAAACAACAGCTGCTGCTTGCAGAGCAGTTATGTAGGCCATTTGATCTGACATGTCCACCATGGCAAGCAGATAGCTCAAAACTGGGTTCTTTCTTGTCTTTCTGCCACAAAGTACACACCCTCCAATGTTCTGTGAAGGCTTCTAACAGTCTCTGAATTACAGGTGCCTCTCCTGGTAATCTAAAGGCCTCTAGATAAAGTCGTAAAGCTTCATCCAGCCTTAAACCTTGGAAGCTGAAAGTCCTGCAAAAACAATGAAATGCAATGAGAAGCTGAAACAGGATGGGAAAGGTAGGATAAACTTAATAACTACAATCTTGTTTGCTTAGACAGTAGAGAGGAGGGTGAGAGAAGAAAAGAAATATACCATGAACAGCCAAAAACAATAAAGGAAAGTCAACATCTTACAAATGATTATGAATGTAATTATCTCTCCAGTCTTCAAGGAGACTGGCCCAGCTGAAAGGCACTCATATACCATATTTACACATATCTAAGGTGTTACCATATGCAAGAGACACACAGAATTAAGGCATGGCAGTCCAGAGAGAAACAAGTGATAGAAATCCAATGCCTCCAGGAACTACTATTCTACTGCTTTTTTTATTACTAAACTCTTAACTTTCACTGTCTCCTGACTGAAGAGATACAGAAGCATACTCACCCAACAAAGCTCTCCAGCAAGTCTATGTTTTTACGGTCACTCACAAACTCCCCAATCATCTTTTTGTCCAGGCGAGGGTTTTCCCGTAACCACCTGGCCACTTCATTGTTGTCAATGGGGGTGGCAAGAAGGTTTTTCTCCTGCAGAAACTGTATCCCTTTCTTTGGTTTTTGGTTGAACTGCTCTGTGCCAGTTATCAGGAGCTGCAGGAGACATTCTGATAATTACAGCTTGAAGTACATTTCTTATTTTAGATTGTTCATGGCATTTGAACCAAAAACAAAACAGAAGAAAGATCAGCCTCAGCACGATCAAGTTTACTGTACTGTGTAATCCAGGAAAAAGGCTAATGAAGGACAGAAAACCTGAATTCATCACAAGGTTTTACCATCAAATACTACTGGACAGAGTAAACTGCCATCTCGAAAAAGTTTTAACATCTAACCAAGCAATAAACTCTGCTACTTCAAATGCCTCACCCGCTCTCATTTGTAAACACAGCAGATAAACCCCAGGCATGTGGCAAGATCAGCCCTACCCAGTTACAACAGCAGCACTGCTCTGTTGTCCTCTCCTGTCCCTTTGGCTCCAGGTTCTCATAACTACCTCACCATTAGGAGACAGGCAGCAAGAATCCTTATTCATGCACTTATTCAGCATGTGTAAGAGATGGTCCCAGGAACATCTGATATTCCTGCCTCACAAGGTTTATTTGTAGGCTGGAAACAGCAGATACATATTTGGTTCTGAAAGGAAGCCACCTAATCTGCCCTCCTAGGAAACTAGACTGTGCAACAGCCACAGTGTAATAAAACAACTAAGAAAGGGTTAACTGAATGTTCTTGGTGGTGTTCAGAAAAACCAAAAGCACAAACAACGGTATGAACTTTACTAAGGAACCAGAATAAATGTCAGTTCCCTGTTAGCTCCTACCACGATCAGACTGCTAGCAATGACCTAGTGAACTAAATTCGTGACCACCATGATTACTAGCTCCCCTGGGTTTCTCATACCTCAGAAGCCACCAACCCTTTGGTCTCTGCTTCCCCTGCCTGTGTGAGCATCCTCAAAACTGCAATGAAACACAGACCCTGAAATAGCATGGAGTGCACAGAGACCCAGTGAGGCCATAATGAAAGAATAACCATGCACTGCCCTGGTCTAACAGGCCTGAAGGGACTGTATAACACTGGCAGCATTTCTATTCAGCTGGAAATCCTGAAACCCAAGACCAGGGATATTCTATCGACTGGTTGAGTCCACAGACTTCTTAAAATCACTTGAAAGGAGAATAGAATGCTGGCAGTTTGCACTGTATTTACAATCATGTCAGTCTTGTGCTTCTGAGCTTCTGGTCACCACCTTTGGAAACATCAAAGAAAACTTTCTGTTTGATGCACAATTTGTTCTCTGCTTTTATTAAGCTTTTTATTTCCTTCCAACTGTGGTAATGTTTAGTACTTCAGTGGTTAAAGGAGGTAGAACATGCTGGTGCCAAGTCAGCATCAACATCACTAAAGCTGAGTGTTTTGTGTGCCCTGTTTATGTGCTTAGGATGAAACCACCAGGAGATTTAGAGTGAGAGAACAATTTTTCTCTAGGCAAACTCACAGATTTATGAACATCTTTCTGCCCCCTACTCTTGATTTCTTCTAAACTTGTTTTCCAGCAGAGCAAAGCCAGAGTATTACCAAAGGTTTTCAGTTAGGACAGAGGAAGCACTATGCAAGCTCCCTTCTCAACAATGGACTTTCACAGAGTCAATCAAGTAAAATTGCTGTGAAAGCAAGATGTAAGGTAAAATCCAGTGGTTCCTTTGAATACTGTGCAGATGATCACCTCCCCCCACTGTCCTTGTGGCTGGGGAAGCCAGGTACCATCACCCCACTGCAGCACTGTGTTGCAGGTAAAGAAAGAGATGTCCAAGTACTGCAGTAAACTTCCTAGAGAGAAACCAATGCTTAAAATTACACTCAGATCCAGGGACTCTCAGAGTGGATTACAAAGCACAGATTAGTATGGTAGCCAGCAGAAGAAATTGTATTTTCTTCTATTTTTGATTAAGTAAGTTTAAACAAATATGACCATCAGTCCCTTATAAAAATGTAAAATAAAACCACCTATGCTGGAGAGAGAAGCCAGAAGCCTTTTAGTCAGATACAAATAAAAAAACCCTTTCTCTTTTACCACCAGTGAATCCTTCAAAAACATTAATTTCTTTTCTACTATATCATCTCCTTACCCACAACTAGTATGGCCACTCATGGTTCATCCAGAACATGCATTATTTTCATACTGAAATTTAGTAATCTCTCACACCTGAAATAAGCCTACCTCATGCATATATTGTGCAAAGAGAACAAAATATAACCAAAAAACATACGTGAACGAAAAAAATCTCAAGAAACACACAACAAAAAATCAGTCACACATAACCCCTGGGGACTTAAGATATATTCATCCGCTGTCTCTGGAGGTGAAAGAGCAGGCCAGTACCAGGTATTTGACACAGGACAGCAGATAAATACAAAGCCATCAGCATGGAGTACCTCTACCAACACTAGGCCTAGACCAGACCTACTCAGGGAATGGAAAAGTTGCACAAAGTTTAGACTATAACTTGGACTAATGAGGTTCAAGGAAACTGACTCTGAAAACAATGAATGGCTTTACCACATCAAAACAATCTTTTTGGTCATCCTTATGACAAAGCAAACATAGGAATTACCAAATCAGAATACAGACCAGTTAATTTCTACTACAGGCCTCTTGGCACACTCCCCATTTACGTCTTTGATAAGAGCAGTGAAGCTGCCATTTTTGATCAAAGTACCTGATTATCTCCATATAATAAAAAACAAATCCAGAGACTTTCCCACCCAGAAATCAGATGGACCTAGCTTACAAACTGTGCCACAGAATTTCCCCAACACCTTCTGCAACCTTCAGCACAACTAAACCAGAACAGGTAATAATCACTGCTGTCTCTACAGTGTAGCAGGATTTTCAGTGGCTGACTCTTTAATTCTGATCAGCAGAGACCAGAACTCAAAATTTCTGAGGTATGACCAGTTATGCAAAGCCCACATGGAATGGAAAATGAGAACACTCAATCCTGTAGTATATTTCAAACCATACCTTCTTTTTGTTCTTAATCTGCATAAGTTCCCGAGGACTTGGAAGGATACAAGAAAATCGAGTAGGTTTCCTGGGGATACTCTTCTCAGCTAGAATGACAAAGCATCATTACAGTCAAATCTATCCCCAGAGTAGTACATCAGGCATGAGAGTGTGCCATAATAACTTTCAGCCATGGAGTCTTTGCTGCAATATGCTGGCCTGCAAATGGCAGTCGCACTTCATTTAATTACTACATTTCTCCCACCTACATTTTCTTCAGCATAATTGCATAGTGGCTTCTTGCCCCAGACCATTTCCCACAGTCACAACATTTAATTTTCTGGCTATTCTGGCTACCTACGTTACTGATTCCCTGGAGAGCCCCGAACTTCCTTCAAAACTCTAAGCACTGCTATGAATTCACACTCTTTTGACCCAAAGTGACCCATCAGATCTAATGCCTCCCAGAAGACACGCAACACTTAGTAGGCATAAACAGCACACATGTAATAAACATACATTCACCATATACCTCCTTCCAGTTTTGAGCACAATAGCTACAATGGTCCACACCATAGCAGGACCTGTCAGCAAATGTTAGGACCATTTTTAGGGTATAGACACCCAGGGTATTGCCAAGGCTATTACCTGCTTCACTTCCTCCTTCCAACTCCATGCAGCTCTCCTTCATCTGGTCAGCCATAAGGCACCCACTGGTGGGAGGACATGCCCCAGCTGGGTCTGAGACTGCACTGGAAGATTTTCCCTCACTGAATGCTCTCTCAATATCTGTAGAAGTTAAAACAAACAAACAAGCAAACAAACAAACAAGCAAACAAACAAAACCCACAAAAAAAATCCCAAACCAAACACCCACCCACATAGAAACAAACCCATAAGCCAAGAAAAAAGCTATCAACAGAGAAATAATGAACTGCTCACTCTAAATTGAACATGTGCTTATTCAAAGGAAGGAAGCTTCTAGTAACCATGACTTTGCAGTATCCCCAGTATTTTGTCTACATGAATTCCATGGCACATCCCATTCTGTTGTGATTGCCAGTCTTGACATGGCCTTTATATAAAACTTCATGAGAGACAAATTATAATATCTGCAAATTTTACAAATAGCAAGGTTATTAACATCAGTGTGTAGTTATAAAACGTGCAACAGGAAGACTGAAAACATGTATTTAAGGAGCTTACTATGCTAGCAGCCAAAATGAGATCTCCAAGTTTAGCACAAGACTAAAGCTTAATATTGAAATATCAAAGAAAGTGTTCTTACTATCGCTTGTTTCTTTGGTGCTGTTGATGGCTTCTGGGCTTGGTTTGACAACTTCCTTCTCTTGCTGATGTATGTTACTCAGCACTTTGGCCTGGCAATGTGCCTCAGTGCTATCTATCACTGTCAGCAATGCTTCCAGAGACAGCAGATGGACAGTATACAGCTGTCCAGAAACTGGAAAGGCATTCTGGGAAATAACATGTAAGTATTAGTCAACTTTCACATCTCTCTCACCACAACAGGGCAAGTAAGTTTTCCCTACAGCTTGGGGAAGGCAAAAAACTAGAGCAGAATACCCTAAGCTTTGTAGCTTGTAATTAATAGTTTATTTGCTCTGATATTATTAAAGCATCATGACTATTCTTTTTCTCTTCTGCTTCCCAGTGTTAAATGGCCCTCCTCATCTCTACAGCACACTCACCCCACACCCTCTGAGCGCTCCCACTGTTAAGTTGTGCCCCGAGTCACCAGTGCCCCCTCCCTGTCCCTGCCAGCGTTCAGCACCTTGGAGAGCAGCTTGGTGAGCTCCTCGAAGAGGTTGGCACAGTAGTAGTCACAGTCGTAGTTAATGTACAGCTCAGTCACAAAACTGGGAATCCTCCACAGCTGAACAATGGCTTCCAAAGCCATCTCCTTCATTTCATAGGGCATCTTTGGGTTTTCCACAGCGATTATTTCCATCAGCTTCTTGATATACATCTGGCAGAAACATAGGGCAGCTCAGTTTAAGGAAAGAAAAGAAAGCAGGACAGTGAATAGCTTTGAGGACTGCAGAGGGAGATTTAAGCTTCACCTTCCCCCACAACATTCCATCTTTAATGGTGGCTCATTCTGAAGGAGGCTGTAAAAAAGGTTTCAAACAGTTCTACCGTCCAGTGCACCTGGATTTACAGTTCTAAAACAACAATCTGAAGGCAGTCAGCATAGTGCACCAGTCTCCAAGACATTTGATTTTGCAACAGAAAAAGGCCTACACAGCCTACCCATAACACTGAGTCATTTACACAAACATAATTTGACACTTAGACTCTATTTTACTGTCCAGATATACACATTTAACTGAAGGCAAATAAACTATTACAAGGCACCTAGTTATAGTCAAAAAACTCACCTCCAGCTGGAATTTCAGATGCTCTCTCATGCTCTCAAAGAGAAGAAAGCACACCCTGAGGGAGGCTGCATACAGATTGAGCCGTTCAACACTCAGTAGCTGAACAAGAAACAAAAAACCCTTTAAGAATTACAAAGGCAAGTCATTATGTACTATAAGTAGCAGTACTAGGGCACTGCAGGTATCACCTGCAACCAACCAAAGATCCACACACTGTCCCCCATACAGTAACATTTTAAAAAGCAATCCCTTGTTTTTTCAACATCCTGGTCCCACTTTTTGCTAGTGAGGATGAATATACTGAATTCTCATCTGTGTGTGATAACACTTTAACTACTACAACTTGGTTATTTTGCCAAGTCCACAGAGACTCTTAGTAGTGAAGGAACTTGGGAGAGGACCTGTCTCTGAGATGACCCCAGTGCAATTAATAGCTTGGTATCACCCAAAGGTTCTGCCTACTACTAAGCTGGTAACCTGCATCCACAATTACCTCAAAACCAATTATATCAAAACACAGTGTTATCCCACAGTAACAGTTCATTCAAATCATGCTCATCCTTCTTGACCCTGGTCGGCAGAAAATAGCATGACAACCTCTCTGGCTTTGCAACAGCACCATTTGGTGCAATTCAGAACTCTCATTGCAGTGCAGGAGAGAGCTTGTTTGCAGACCTGCCAAACCTCATAACCCTAAATTTCAATACATTGTTTGATGGAAATTCGTATCTGACTCCCCAGTGCCACATTCCATGCGAGCAGAAGCCAGACTCACTTGAAATAGGTGCCGGCACAACTCCTCCTTCACGAGCCCCAGCAGGGACTGACAGTTTGCGATGGGAGCTGACTCCAGGGCGACAGTGAGCAGCTGCAGCCCCATGTGGATCATCACCTCCGAGTTGTGGCGGTCGTGAGGGTTGGTGAGCGAGATGAGAAAGCGGAACAATTCTCTAATACATGGCAACCCATATGGGACCAGAGCTGCTCCTGAAGAAAAAAGAGAGATTACCAATCTAAATTTGCTTTCTGCATGTGCCTAGCAAGTGTTAAAAATTTAATTATTACAGAGCACTAAGTAACAAGAGCTTATCAGCCTCTTAGCAGGAAATGAAATAAAACAGTGGAAATGAAGCAGGACTTTAGCAGCATTGCCCACCTCTCACCTTCTTTTTGGGAAGACTGAGTAAAACGTACTCCCCGAGGATTTACATAGTCCATGTCATGAACTGAGGCAGAGTCAGAATGTTCTGCTACAGATGTGCACTCCTCTAGGACCTCAGGGATAGACTCCACAGAAGCTGACTGGACCTTCTCCTCCCTCAGACTTTCATTCTTCATTGAAACATCATTTGAGAATGAAAGAAGCAAAAGAAGAGTTAAGCACTAAACAACAAGTGAAAAAAAAGTCTCATTTTTTTGCAGTTAATCTGTAACTATTAAAACACAGGTCACTAATTGAAGAGTATCATAAAAACAAAATTTAAGAGAAAAGGGAGCCTCTACATGAGCTGCAACTCTCTTTACCCTTCCACTTATATCAAGTTCTTGTCTGCTTTATGTAACTCTAGGTTGTGAGACTAAGGACTTTACCTCAAAAATACTCCTATAACCTATCAGTTCTTACTGCCTCTGAGGTGAAAAATTTTGCTCTTTTTTTTAAAATGCTACATAACTTCAGCATGCTACTTCTCTTTAAGCCTTCCTAGCATTTCTACTATTCAAAATATCTGCAGCTCTGAAAGGTCCCCTGTGGCTCTACAATTCTCTCAATAGCATTACTGTTGTGGGGAGAAGTGATCATGCTGGGAGTTGGAACTTTGCAAATTATATTCATGTACCTGGAGCTCAGGCTGATTTTGATTTTCAGTGACTTTGGCTTCATTCGAAGGTGTTCCTGCATTAAGTCCCAAAGAAGCGACTTGGTCCAAATCTGTCAGGTCTTCCTTGGATGTTGTCTGTGAGGACAACTCCAACCCACTGTCTGTAACAGGGCTGACTGCTGATGAAACGTTTTCTGAGCTCCCAGAGGAGCTGGGAGAAGGACCATCTATGAAAGCAACTCCACTTGCTGATGAGAAGCAGAAGCAAAATGATTAGTATTGCTCTGTCCCTCAACCACAAATTCATACATTAAACACAGCAACAATAAGTCTTTCATTACTACTTCACACTACAAATAATCTCAGCAGCACACTAATGTGAGAACATACATAAACTAAGATCTCTCTTGCTAGATGTTAATGAATGAAACAGATGAACACTGGAGATACTAGTAGTTCTCCAAATTTAACAAAATAGTTGGAGTCTAACTGACTCAGCAAATTAGCTAGCTTACATAGTTTAGATAAAGGGTGCAGAGGACTTACATAAGAAGAAATCTGAAAAGAGTCTAAAAAGCGTACTTTACTCTTTGATACAATGCCACAACCACTTTAAATACTTGCATCAAGAATGAATCATTCCTTCAGAGTGAGAATTTTGACTTGATTCTAAAGCAGGACCGATATCTTTAATTCTTCCTAAACAAATGAAGTTGCATTACAATTCAAATGGATCTGAAATATGAGCAGTGAAGAATTTTTACTAAATTCCGTCTCTAAATATAGGACAGGGCTCCAAGAATTTAAGTGTTCCTTACAGAATCACAGAATCAATTAGGTTAGAACAGACCTCTGAGATCATCGAGTCCAACCTATGACCCAACACCACCATGTCAGCCAGACCACGGCGCTGAGCATCCCATCCAGTCTTTCCTTAAACACCTCTAGGGCCTGTGACTACATCACCTCCCTGGGAAATCCATTTCAATATTTAATCGCCCCTTCTGTGAAGAAATTCTTCTTGAAGTCCAAGCTAAGCCTCCCCTGGAGGAGCTTAAGACTATGCCCCCTTGTTCTGTCACTAGTTGCCCTTGGCCCTCCTCTTGGTCAGTGTTCCTGTTCTCAGCCTCTTCTATCTGCTGCATCCTTCAACTCCTCTGCACCACACAGCTGTCCATAACCTCAGCCACTTCTCCAGGTGTCCATTCTCTTTTGTCCAAACCACCCCTATGAGGCATGCTGAAGGCACAGAAATGCTGTCAAGTTATCTGCAGGACCATACCCTTCTCATCAATATGTATTCCATTTCCTGAAAACTCTCCTGGACCTGAAAAGCTATGATACGTTTTATTACTGCAGTCACTGAGAACTAATATGAAAATAATTAATGCAAAATAATATATTAGGAGAAAATAAATAAAGATAGATTCAAAAATGCTCTAGCATGGATGCTGTCTGGCCTCTTGAAAAAGATTTAGCTTACCTGTGGTATTAGTAGCATTGCCTGCTGATGGTTCTGTCCCAGGAGAGACCTTAGTTACGTGTCGAGGAGGCCTAGGTGATCTCTTCTGCTTTTTCCACTTTGATGATTCACTCATTCCTCCAGCTCTCATTTTCAACTGAAAACCAATAATCATTAATATCCGTGTTGCAAAACCACACAGCATAATGGATTACACAAGCCAACTCACAAAGGCTATCTCAAAAACTTTAAAGTCAGGCAGTAGCACTTAAATATATCACACAAATTAATCAGCACCTCAAAATCATGCAAACTACCCCATGACTCCCCACATATTATCCAACACTCCACACCTAAATCAAAGGACAATTAACTCAGTGACTCTGCTATAGAATATACTTAACAGTTCAATTATCACAACACTCCCTATTCCCTATCAATACCTTCCAACTTTAAATTAGGAAAAAGAATTCTCTTAGAGATGCACATCTAAAATCTCTCTGCTTTCACCAAAGCTCCTAGACTTCCAAAGGGCATCAATTAAAGTATCTAAGTAAGCATTAGTTAAGTTTGACATGAAGCTAAAATGTCACCACCTATATATCAAGCTGGAAATGCAGCATGAGCATGCTGCAGCTCTGTCACTGACCTCTTGCCTCAATTCACTCTCCATCTTTGTAGCAATGCCATGCTCACGTTCCTCCATGCTCACTATTAACAAGTATTTCTAACACTTCACTTGCTACTGGTGCATGTTACATTGCTAATACCACCTTAGCAATTTAGAAACAAACCTCATTCTCCTTTCACCTGCCTTCTGTCATTACTTCTCTTCTAAACCTAACCTTAACTCTTGATATCTTTGTTGACCAAGATTCTTCTTCTCCTTTGTACACAGAACTTTGATTGGGAAAAGAAGAACAAAAAGAGGAGCAGGGCAGACTGCGTGGCACTTGCTGCACAGCACTGCTATTTCAGGCATGCAGAAATGCTCCTGAACTTCCTAAAAACAGTACGACATTTAGTCACAAGGCTAATGGCCCTGGCCAGCATGCAAACCAGTTCCTTACAACATAAGTTCCTCCAAGTGCAGGATTGCATGTACTCTTGCATTTGGCAGCTGCAGGCAGCTTTTCTGATGCTGCCATCTCCTCAGTTTGGGTGAAAATTTAAGCACTGAACAAGTGTCTTGCATGTTGTGGAAACCATCCAGCAAGTTTCAGTACCAGGCCCTATTCATTATTCTTCTTCGTAAATTTATCACAGTTAAATTTTATTTTGGACTATAATATTCCTTATTTCTTGTATCTCTGGCATCAGATTTAATTTATGTAGAAGACAGCTATATTCTTTAGTCTCTTCCTTTTTCTGTAACTTACCTCCTTCCAGCTACTACTACTCTTAAATGCCAATATATCTTCTAGGTTCCACTACTGTTTTTCCTTCTCTTTCAATTTTCCAGGTAGAATTCTAACTCCCTGTATATGGCCTCAGCCTGTACTTCTTCCCATTTAAACAAAGCTTGTGAAAACGTTATATCCCACTGCAGGAAACCATTTGTGTAACTTTTCTTCACACCACATCATTTGTTTGATGACTAATCCCCAGGTTTTAGCTGTGCTACAGTTTCCTTGAGTGTGCTGATTAACAGATTCAGAATTACTTTGCTCCTTGTCATTTCTTTCAAATATTGCAGCAAGAATCTTCTAAATCACAGCTTCTGGCAAATACTTACATGATAAGCATACAGCTAAAAACAAAATTTTGCAGATGTCAAAATGTTTTACAACACTTATGGATCACAAACCTTTCACGTCAAAATTATCAGCTTTCTTATCTTTGCTATTAACTGCTTCATAGGGCTATATAAAATATGTGTATAAAAATATATGTATATAAAATATTTTTGATTCTTGCCAATTTCTAAAACCTGAGCCTTAAATACTACCAATAGCTGCATTTATTAAAGGCTTAAGCTACAAATTAGATCAGATAGTTTTACTTATCAGCTATTATAGAAATACCTGTATTTTTTCTCCTTTTTCAGTAACTTATACAGTAAGATCTGAAGACTTATGGTTCATTGTACCAAACTACTTTCATTAGGAAGGAAATGTGGAAGCATTATGTGTTAAACCAAAAAAGTCTTTTTCACACAATTTCAAAACAGACATTGCTTCTAGTTACTAAATCCAGTTTTCATTATTTGCCAGGTTAAAAGTTACTTGCAGCAGGATGCAAAATTGAATCAGGAAAATGGAGCTGAGCTACTGACACAGGCTAAGCATGTACCACTCTTTCTGTTCTCAGTCATGCTTCTGAGAAACACCAAACATTTGAAACATTCTATCAGACAATGCAACCTGACAATTAATTACTGTTTCTAATCTCCCCTTTCACACAACACCAAATACCACCAAATTCAACACTAGCCCTTTCAATAAAAGCACTTTTCCTCAGACACAAAATCTACCCTCTGCAATTGTCCTGTGTTTTGTTTTAACTTCCAAGATCTTGAGGGCCATAAGATACAGGCCCATCTGTAATCATTTCAATGAACCTGTGCCATCTTTCAGGGACTGTGCCACAACACCTTCATATGGATGGCAAACAGTGTAGTCAGGCAAGCAAAAAGACTAGTTTTTTAAAGATTCCAAAACATTTAATTTGACTATAAATTATTTAGACCAGAATCTAAGTTTATTTGACCTTTTTAGGTGGTTTTATGTTGTTGTTGTGGTGTTTTTTTTGATTTTGGTTGGGGTGGTTTTTTGTGGGTTTCATTTTTTGTAGTTTTTGTTTTGCTTTGGTTTTTTAGGGGGGTGGGAGGAAGTTCTTTTGCTTGGGTTTTTTTTTGCAGGGAGTGGAGGGGTGGGGGGTGAGATGAGATTACCCAGTAGGTCTTTTTCATCTCATACCATCCAATCTCCACATTCTACAAAACCAGGTATCCTTTTATTAGAATTACCTAGTAGAACTACATAGGACTACTTCCCATATAATTTTGCCCTCCTGCCTTTCTATTTTGCCATCTCCTTTTGCTTCAATGCAGCAAACTACTGCACAGCTTTAGAAATTTGCAGGAGCCAACAGAAATGCTTAATAAAAACGTTTCACCAGTGTCAAGAAGCTAAATGCTGTTTTAACAAACAAACACGGAGTTTGGGAATTCTAAAACAATACATGTATCAAAGGACAGCAAAATAGCATCATTCCTTCTGGATTTTCTTTGAATTAACAGTTAATTAGTGATTATTTTTTACATTTTTTATACTATGTAAAAAACACTTGTACAGTTTGCCTTTAACTAAAGGTACTATTTCTAAATTTTGTTTTTACCTTCAATTCCAAGACATTTCCCAGTTTCTCTAGAAAGCTTCATGGTATGTTAACACATCGATATTTTAAACCTGACATTGCCTTTTTGATTAAATGCAGCAGTTAAATGGCATTTAATAATCATTAACATATCCTGAATCTTACGCATTATCTAAAACTCTCATTCCCTCTTCCATGATCAATGACATTAGAGTTACATTAGTTTTCTAATTATCAACATCCTTGAGACTATATTAAGCTTGTACTTTTGACAGTAAAAACCATTTGATGTCAGTATTTAAAAAATATTCTTTAGAAATGAGAGAGGGAGCTCAGAGGTACTGTTCGTTCATTTTGGAATTCTGTACAGATTCAATTACATTTATCTGAGTTACCTTTGCACAAAGAAATGTCCACAAAATATAGAAGAAAAAAATTAAAATACTCGAAATGCTTCCTTTGATAGATGAGGTTTTGCAAATAAAACCCTAGCTAAGGCCTAGGAAGGTGAAGAAAAACGTAATACTACAAGATTCTTTTTAAAGGGTCCATGAGATCTCATTTTTCTACAAGCCACCTTACCTGTACTCGTTTGTTTTTCCATAAGATACTGTAAGCCTCAAGAGAAAAGGGCAGGGGCCAATGATTAGTAATTAAAGTGATTATACTACAACATGAGCTCATTCTAGATGCAGCATGGAACTGGTCAGCACACCAAGTAGCGTTCAAGACACAAAAGCATGCAGAGAGAACGCAGTCCACGGTCCGAATCCTGGAGACACCAAGGCAATCCAGTCATCTCACTTCGTACCTGCCTGTACGGCAACAGCTAACAAAGGTTATTCGGTGAAATGCATTTACGCATCTTAGGCAACCACAAACAAAATCCACCCCAAAAATCTGGAAAAATTCAGATTTATGTTCCTCCTCATTCCCACAGCAGAACCCAACGTTTACCTGGAATACTTTCTACTGCAAAGGGAAACATTTTAGTCTTTTTTTTCTGTGTAACTCTGCATAGATCTGCAAGTCTTGAGCCACTGCCTTTCAAACTATCCTCTTCATATAACTATTTTGTCTTAGACACAGGACAAAAGAGTGGCATTTCTAAATGTTCTTTTCAGCTCTGTCTGGACTAAGTAGCATTAATAGCAGACAAAAAATAAACCTACATTAAGTTTATGAACCAACATGGAAAGCTCGAGAACTGTCCTAAGTTAGTGCTTCAGGGTTACTATGATTGATCCAAACCAAATAATCTGCATGCCTACAGTATTTCTGTAGAAGTATTTTCTAGGGGAATTAGCAGGGACTAACACATTTTGTAAATCAGTTTGGCCCCATTGATCCCCTATTAGCATATACTGTGCTGGGACACATACTAAATTTCAGTAGAAACATGAACAAAAATGTTGAAAATACACAGCAGTCTCCTTCAAAAGAACTTCAGAAAGCACTGAACTCTGTGGTCCTGTACCAAGTAACAAAGCTCAGAGATTTACCTTGACTAAAAAAAAATTTAAGGCATGCTGAGTCAAAAGACTCCTCAGGTATACGGAGGAGCTATGTCTATAAGATCAACAGGCAAGACACACAACACTTCAGAGACAAATCTACACTTTTTATTTTTCCTTTTTCAGGTCTTCACTGTCAAATCTTACCCATGCCCTCCCACTCCCTTCCTCCAGAGGATACTGGGATGGTGTCTTAGGTGGCACTCACCAAGACAGTGTGCTGCAGTAAAACAAGGGTCTCTCCCTCCCAAGCCTGCCCCAGCTGCAGCCACAACACTGCAAAGCAACCACGGCATGCACTGTCTCCAAAAGCCATGCTGTGTCAGATGAGTGGAGGGAGATTTGCTGCACACAACGTAACTATCTCTCAGATGGTGTTTACAAGAGAAGGAAGAGGGGAGTAAGGTAAGAAGGGAGAAGGGAGAGAGTGACCTTCAGGTTCTTAAAGATCAATACCCTCTCTAACTGGTTCAGGGCTTTGGGCTGTTCCCCACTACTTAGCTCCAGTTTGTTGAGGAGACCTGAAGAAATCTGTGAAAGATAGGCAAATGCATGGTTTAAACAAAGCAAAATAAACTCAGAGAGAAGAATAACCTGGCAGAGTGCAAGGCTGCAGGGCACACTCCTGGCATGCACAGCAAAGAGACAGTACAGGATAACTGCACAGAGTGGACACAAGACAGAGCATCACTTAACCAAGCCGAGAGCAGCCATCACTTGGAAAGGGCAGCCTTCCTAAATTCAGTCACCTTCACTTCACATCCGTACACAGGCCATACACAGCCTGGTTCCTGCTGTACATTAACCTGATCTCTTTTAGCTTTCCATACACCAGCCTACCATCATCACAAATCCTGTGACTTCTCCCACAGCAAGGGAAACAAGCAGTCTTTAGTTTACCATACAAGAAGTAAAGCCCTAAGCTTTACTAGGTTTCAGATTCCTACAACCAAGCATTCAATCCCTCAAAACACTTCTATAATGGTTCTGAAACCTTACCCTAGGCTGTCCCTTTTCTCAACTCATTGAAAATAAAACAGAGTGGAAGCTATAAATTGTATATTGAGTGTTAAGTTGAAGGGTGGTTATTTCTTCTATAGCACTTTTCCCCATCCTGTTGCTCTCAACAGCAGCATCTATTACCTTTATTGACATTCCTCATATGGAATATAAAGAATATAGAAGTATAATATGGAGTGCCTCAATAGGACCTCAGTTCAATAAAAAATTACTACATCAACAATCATATAAGGCCACATAATGGTATTTGAAATACTGAATCCAGCTGTTAAAAACCTCACTGTACTGATCAAGATGGTGGTGTTGAACAAATCCAGAACTTCCACCCTCAGAAAACTGTACATTTAGAGAAAGGGAGATAAAGAAAAGTCTGCTTTGATTTGGCTGCTAATAGAAATGACATTGATCATGTAAACTAAGGTGCCCACCACAGAATGCTGTACCTGCTATAAGTTACCACAGCTTTTTCTACAAAAGCCAATTTCATGCTCTCATGCTGTTTCACCAGCCTCAAAAAACTGTCCTTCCACACAGAAGGAACCGGACAAAAATATATCCCAAGAGCTCAGTATTAGACCTGTAGTGAATGAAGAATGATCAAAAAGAAGCTGGAGAGAGAGCAGAAGACAGCAGATAAGCAGACAATGACACCATCAGGTCCCAGAACTTGCTGGGGTTTTCTAGCCCTCAGCAGCTGATGACTGTTCCCAGAATCCAGACTGTCTCACTTAGGCAGCAGTATCATTAAAAAGACTTGCCACTGGACTATCTGGACTTTAATCCCACAGAACTAATGAATCTATGTCCATTTATGTGGTTAAACATGCTCTTTCAGTGAACTGAGACTTGTAGAAACGAAGAAATACAAGTGTGAGAACAAACAAAAAGAAATGAGCGCAAGCCAAAGGCAGGAGCAGAACAGTCAACACAGTGCTGGGTCTTACCTTCTTCATGTTCGTTCCCATGTAGCTTTTAGGCTCTTCTTTAAACTGAGGCAACCTGAAATACAAAGAGCAAGCCAAAATACATAAGCTTATATGTATTAACAAGAAGGGGAAAGAAACAGGCTGATCTTTCCAGTTACGCTGCAGATACTAAAAAACCCAAATTAGGTTTTCTTCATAAAGAGAGACTCTCCTAATATCTTTTCCTGCCAAAATCTGACAAGGGAAAGAACCCACACAAGTATACATGACAGGTGCTTTGCACGCTATTACCTCTAATGGCTGTTTTTCTATATTGATTTTCCTGCCTTGTAAAGAACATTTATTTTCCTTCTGTGTATGTTCTGTGCAGTGGACTATTTACATTTGTTCAAAACAGGTTTCTGTGATGCTGCTAAAAACAGCTGCTGAGTCAGAACACTTGTAGTGTACATGTTATTACTAGTCATGGCAATTCTTCTTCTCTTTGAATTTGTACAAACCCCAGCACTTATCCTGTGTTCTGTATCATATAAACACAACTGTGGAGGGCAGCAGATGTACATTAAGTTGAATCTTTGGAGATAAGCAGCTCCCATCTCAGAATGAGGTAGACTGCTCTCACCTGTGCTACCAAACAACACATACAGCTCTACAATTCCACACACTCTGCTCTCTCTTCTTTACTACAATTCTCTCTTTACTTGATGAGGGTATAAAAGCCTTAGAGCACAGTTTTGGCTGTTTCTTTTTCTGGAAAGCAAGACAGCTGAATCACCCCTGCAGTTGCTGCCTTTGCTTTGCATCTCTAGCCCAATGTCCACAGGCACAGATGGTGATGGTGTCTCTGAGCCTTATCAAGAAGGACAGAGGAGAGGATTACACAGTAAGTAATGAAAAAGCACCAAGTAAAATTCACATATGCATTTAGAGAAAAAGTAATGTGGTTTCTCCTCTTTGAGGAGATTGATTCTGCCTTTGCCCAACATTCATTCAGTGCACGATGCAGGGCACACAGAGGAGAAGAAAACTGAGATCCCACTGGAACTGTGTGACAATGGGAAAAAAACATGATGCAACTGTGTTTCATAAGCTGTCAGTTTCACCAAAATATTTTTCTACTAAAGGTATATATGTACCTGTAAAAATTTCCTTTTTACAATACCCAGAAAAAGTCTATGATTACTGCAATTTGGAGAAACAGTTTTGAAATTAATTAACTTACTTGAGTTTTAAAGAAGTCATCTTAATTACCGAAAGGGTGCTGAAAAGGGCAGAATGTTTGTCCAAGACACACAATTTCAAGAATTTTAAGTGTTCTTTGATGTGTGAGGTCAAAGCACTCAGCTAGAAATCAAGTGTGGATATTCAACAGTATTTCTGTTCTCTCTGCTAAAGAGAGCTATATTTTTTTAGAGCACCTTTTTTCAGTAAAGTTTGCATTCTCTGTCCTGAAACTGGTTCTCTATCCTAAAGCTCTTCATTACTTGGCTGTCCATCTCTCCTCAAAAGACACCTTAAACCAGGCAACCTTCCGTACCTCTGTCTCCCTGCAGTCTGACAGGGTCAGCCCTAGAGAAAAGTGCCAAATCCTTCATCCCCTTCCACCTCTAAATAATGACCATTTTGGATGATTTTTCTGAGGGTCCTTAAGTGGAAGTGTGGAATCTTTCTGTCCTTAGAGGGCCATCTCGGCAATGCTGAGGCAAACACAAGCAGGTTTACCTTGTGAAGAGCAGCTGCACCATGTCGACCAGAGTGTGCTCTGCAGATTTTCTCAATAACTCTGCGAAGACAAAAACAAATAACACAGGTGTCATTACTCAGTGTGATATTATCAAGAGGCTTCTTCAAGCAGACTCCCCTCCGAGTCTTGTTTACAGAGATTACGGCAAATTTATTAAAACCAGCTCCAACCCCGCGTTACTGCAAACGGCCACGGCATCACACGGTGGCGCTACACAGCTGGGGAAAAGAGCAGCCCAAACCCGTACAAACGCCCAACAAATCTTCCATGAAGTTGTAGAAAGACACAATAATATAAAGCTCAGCAGCTTTCCATGGATGCACGCTCTACAACAGAACTAGTTAATGCTGAGGAAACCTGATCAATGTGTTAAAGGCAGAAGGATGAACAAACCTACCACTGAGCCTCATTTCGAAGCATATGCGGAAGCAGGACTGCATGATCTCACACACCGACTCATTGGTGAGGTGGGCTCCCACTGGGGTGAGCAGCAACGTCCTCAACACCTGCAAAGAACAGCACCCACATGTACCACACTGCAATGATACTTGCATGCATTCCCAAGAGGGGGTTGGTTTCCTCAAAAAAGACTGCCATGAGCTGAAAACCTAAGGAAGCTTCTCCTGGAGTCATTTCAAACTGAATACTGTGCTCAAGAAGCCAATTAGGAGACAAGAATGATCTTCGGATCCACTTCCAAAAGGGGTAGGATACACTGCATGGTACCCAACATTTAAATTCAGGAATTAGATATCTGCTCAGAAGTACACAGACCAAAGAGGTATACAGTCCATAGTTTTGTCTCTACAAAAAACTTCTCAAAAATAAGTCTGAGAGCTCCATATCTTTAATTAACTCTCCCAACACAGACCATGCACAAGGTAGGATTATCAACACTACCACATTATCAAGTTCATAATTTTAAAATAATTTAATTTAAGCTTTTAACTATTTTCATTTGGAAAAGCTTTTACCACAGGTATATGAGCCATCTGTTTAAAAATAAAGTCTGTCACTAAGCTCCTGCAGAGTCAAAACATTGCTCCCTCCTCTTCATCTCTATGTAACAGGATATGTTCCATAACAGGCAGCAACCATTATGGTAATTACCATTTCTCTCCTCTTACCTGTAGGATTTTCATCAAGACAACCTCATCGCTCGCATGATCTGTGCCCACAAATCGAGCATGAGTGACAGCATCTGCCATGTTCTCCATCCCCTCTGCTGTGCCCTCATGGCTGGGATCTGAGTAACAGAATAAAAGAGATGTGTCACAGAACAGCCATCTACAGTCTGCCACCTCTGTGGGGAGACATCTACATGGAGATATTGTGTGACCTTCAGCTTCCTCAATTTATGTGACTTGCACTGAGTTGACCCAACAAGAACACAATTCATCTCCCACTAATAGAAAGGCTTTATAACTGCGAGCTTTCAGAAAGATGTATCAAGAATCTACTTACATTTGCAAAAAAATATAACTTAACAAAGAAAATAATTACAATTCCATTGTTACCAGTTGTCTATGTTTTAGAAGTTAACTTCTAAGACTGTGTCCTGTTCCCTACAATACAGCACAATCAGCTGTTAAATGCACTCAGGGCTTCCTTGGGAATAAAGAAAAAACAGCTCTTAAACATAGGGAACCTAAAATTTAGTCTCATGAGAAGAAAATGCCAAACAGGTTTCACTAAATTGAGAAGGGAAAATTGTCTCTTGTTCTACATCCCTCTCAAGGAACGAGAGCTGGGAAGGAACAGACCAGTAGCTTTCCCCAGAGAAAACAGCAGACAGACACAGTCACAGTTTAGATATCAGAGTTGCAGGCCTCCCACTCCAATCATTCATCAAGGCTCCTTCTCTCCATTTCAGCCTTTTGCAGCTACAAACAATGGTGCAGTTGAGAGAATGTTTAGGATGAGATTGTTGCCAGTAACTGTATCTTGTGCTACATTACAGTGGCTTCAGAAAAGCTGCCTCTGGCTTTGATTTCATTCTCACTTAGACAATATGGCACTGGGCAAGAATCTTGATACCCTTCCACCTAAACAGTCATTAGGAAAGAAAGGAGACAACCTAAACATTGCTTAATACCTCATTAATTGGCAATGGGGCCTCTTGAACTCCAGCAACAATGATGCTGACAGAGGAACTGAGCAAGACCTTGTAAGATTTGCAGATTCCCTCTTTGACTCCAGTAACGTTCACATCTATGAAGGGCTATAAGCCCTTGGTATTACAGAAAGCTGCCCTTATTGTGGTCCAGAGACGGCAGCCTCTACCACACTCCTGTGCTGAGGCAACAGGGTAATAAATTTCTCATAGCTGCATAAAACTGAAATGGCACCAGGGTACTTTAGAATCACATAGATCTGCATAGGAACAGCACTTTGGCATATCTTACACCTCTCTTTTAAGAACAGAGCTTGTTTACATTTGACATCGTTCACACATAGAAATCTTCCATAGTTTAGACCAAGTTCCTCTCATGGTTTGCAAAAACAAACTTCACTGAGCTTTTAAGAAGGTTGTTCTAAAACCAACTGGTCACTTTTCACTGAGTTCAGCAGCAGCACACAATAGGATACAAAACTGGAAGCATTAGGTAAGAGGCCTGGCTGTCTAAAGCAGTCCTCTGCATACCTTCAATAATGGCTTATAAACCAGGGAGAAGCTACTACTCTTCTACCAGAGGCAATAAAATCAGTCATAGGCTGGTGAGTCATGCACTCTTATTTACAGAGGTAATAGCATAAATCATCAAAGGTGATGTAGGCTCATTCTGAATTGTCTTAATTAAATTAGGCAAAGACCAGTGGTGTTACAATACCAGTACCTACATTAGCATTACTGCTAACCAACCTCAACAACCACAGTGGAAAGCAGCCCAGTGGGAATCAAGACAAAAAAGCCACTTGTTTCAGAAAAGGTTCCCACAAGGCAGTACACACAGATCCACGTAATTGTCACCTTTTCCAGGAGATGTGAGTTACTCCAGTCTTAGGGATATATTTAATCATAGTTATGGATAAACAGTCTGTGTGAAAAGGAAATGCAAGCAAGTTGTGCACATGCTTCTGTAACAGATCTGTGAGTGCTACTTCGCTGTTCTAGCCCCTACCTTCAACACCTCTCTCCCAACACACATCACGCCTGACTACTTCAGTTCTGGCTCCCTGGAACAGCACTACAAATTCAGGTCAATTTATAAAGCCTCTTGAGTTCAATTAAAAGCACAGATACTTCTACTTTGCAGAAACAAGATACAGACAAAAATCTTTGTTCCCTTGTGAGAAAACAGTACAGAAAGATGTATCGATGCCTGCTCAGAATCACTAACAAGAAGTTTGAGTGAGCACAATAACAGTTTGAAAATTGTCATCTACAATGCAAAGATCTAGACACCCCATCTAGATACACGCATTTCATACCAGGTGCAGTCTTACAACAGGTGGGCAAAAGAACAAACAGAAATCAGAAAATCCAGGCTCTGAACCAGAGGGATTTCAGGAAAGCCAGAAGCCTGCTCAGTAACACCTTTAATGGAACTAAAATAAATCAGCAAGGAAACAGAAAAAGTGGAGGGGACAACAAGCCTTCAACTCCTTAAACAATAAGTCCTCTCACTGGAAGCTGAGCAACAGCTACCTACTTACATAGTTTCCAGGAACATCAGGGAAAGTTAACTTTAGAAATGGAGTCAGAAGCTGCTGTGGACAATAAAAAGAGCACATACTTTTTCTGAGGGAAATGCAGAAAAACCCAATTCTAAAATTTAGCCACTAGTCTTCCTATAGCTAAGGTTTAAGCTCATCCAGCAGGCTGACAGCTCACTAGCTACTGCAAAACTGCTGAGCAAGGAAATAACTAATCTGCGGGATAAAAATCAATGTGAGTTTAGTATTACTGCACAGTTTTCTAGTACTTTAAAAGTTATTGTGTAATGCATCAACTAAAACTCTTGTAGAAGAAGTACTTAGAGCAGAGGATAATCACTGTAATGCTAACTATTCCTGCTAAAACACACACATGGTGAATATCAAGTCATTTTATCTGAGCTGTGATTGCACACTATATTATTAGTGACTTGCCAATTCAAACTACCAGCGACCAAAAGTCTTCAACTCTACTCAAGAATTATTCTTTTCTAACTGGTTTTAAAACACATCCCCTCAGAAATACTGGCCTAAAAAGGAGACAGATAAGCACCTTCTGACATGTGACAGAATAAAAAAACAATAAGACTGCACAAGGATTAGCAATGAAATACTTTGGAAATGGGAAAAGAAAGCCATTTTAAACAAAGATATTTATTAGACGAGTTTGGCCCTTTCTCTGCACCCTGATTTTCAACCCAGTGTGAACAGCAAAAACCAACCACTCACAGAACAGACAATGCTAATGTCACTTTTTTTAAAAAGTGGTGGCTTCACCTGTCATTATGCAGCCCCAAAACACGCTACAATATCTGCCACACTGCAATTTGCCTACCATGGTTATGCCAGCATTCTTCTCTCTTGCTCTGTATAGTTTGAAACAGATTTGTACATTAAGAACAGTTTTAAGCATTTCCTATGTTTAGGCAAGCAGTATTTAGACTACCTTTAGTCTCATATTACAAAAAGAAATTATAATACCAAAAAGCTTTCATTTAACAACAGAACCTAGCCAGATGTTCAGCCAGCACCACTAATCCCAGCCTAACTGGTATCTGGAGCAGCACAAAGGACAAGGCTGCTCTGAATGTCACCTGAAGCAACAACGAAGGTCTTAGATTACAGGCTCTGCCCCAGAAAAAAAGGCAGGCAAAGAGTCTTCCACTGCCTACTACAAAGACACACAATCACCAACAGTTACAGGGATGCACTCTTGTTGGAGTGACCCAATTAATATTCTAAACAACAGGTAGCTGAGAAAGGCTACAAATTCTAAACTCCATTTTTTCCTGCTCCTGCCTCAAATCAAGCGCTTGTAGTCAGTTGTCTGTGCAGATATTTGCTTGGACATGTGACACAGATCATAAAAGCCCAGAAGAAGAGTTCACCCCTCACTGTAATGCTGAAAGTAGTATATTTTGCATTATTGCTTAATTCTTCAGGGGGACATGTTTTACAGGCTTATTTTTTTTAATTTCGTTATTGCCCTAGGAACTTATGTCATTATTGCATCATTCTAGTTATATTTTTGTACTTAATTATATCAAACACTATCTACTAACTGAAGTCTTCATACACTTGATTTCATCCAACACTTCAATCCTTTTTCCTGCAAGTCTCTATTTTTGCTCATTTTAATTTTGTGTCTTTCCTGCAAAAGTGATTTGCACCAATGTAAAGCCCCTTTCTATCTCTAAAAAACTAAATATTTAAAGAAGCAAAAATTCCAAGGGTTCCCCTACAATGCAAAGGAGAAAAAGAAATGAGAGATCTGAACTCAGGGGGAAGGAAGACTGATAAAATTATTTTCCTTAAGTGAGACTATGTATAAACAAACATGGATAACAGGCTTTGTAATTCACACAGGTATGATCACAAAGTACTAACAGAAAAATTGAGTACTACTAACAACAGGGTGACACATTGATGGCAGAAAAAAAGCCAGCTAATGAGTAACAAGCCAGCTGAGCCACTGGAACTGACCACATGCACATTATTAGCATTTCACAGATACAAAGAAAAATGTGCAAATTTGAAAGTTTGATCAGCAGCAACACAGTCTCTGCCATGACTATTGTGGAAAGTGAAGAATACTGGCACATCACTGGACAAGGTCTGGGACTGGGCAAAAAAAATCCTCCTCACTCTAGAGCAGAAATATTAGTTCACAAACTAAATAAATCCTACTGTGTTTCTACATGTTACAACATTGTAATCCAAGCTGGTATTCTTCCCTCCCTGGCCCTCTTGCTTGGAGGGCGTTACAGAGCAGCTGGTGACCAGCACAGTGCTGCAGCAGGCCCTAAACACACGCAGCAGCCAGGGCAGAGCAGAGGCTTTGGCTCTGTCTCCAGACACGGCTGCAGCACCATGAAAGATCAGCCAGTAAGATATTAAGAAACTGCAGATGCTGATTTCCCCAGTGTTAATGACAATTTTCTTATTTCCCTAATCTCCATATTAAGACTGCAAGCATGTATCCTGGCCAAAGACACAGCTCGCAGAGATGCATTTGGCTGGCATTTTGGTAAATCCCACGAAGTCACATAACATACCTATTAGTGCATATGAGAGGAACTTATTCACAGAGGTGAGTGCCAATCCAGTTATGGGGCCTGTGGTGTCTTCAGAACGGATTACTTCCAGAAAAGGCCGAAGAAAGACATTAGGTTCAATTTCAGATAGCTCTGTAAAATAAAAATAATATTTAAAAGACAATTAGACTAGATCCATTAGGATTCATTTTCTCTTTAAGAATATACATTTTACATCTCAGAGAAAAAAGCCTGCTCTAGGTTAGTTTCAGAAGGCTGGTGGCAAGGTCAGGGATGCTTGTACATATACACACATGCAAACACACACACAGGTATATGTGTATATTTCAAATATAATGCTTTGTAAAGTTCACTTTCTTGCAATCTTCAAAACAGCTCTCTGGAGCTTTCTAAAATCTGATAGTGGGAACACTTTAAACGCCACAGAGGCCACTGCTGCCTAAAATTATGCTTTAACTCACTGGCAGATGTAGCTGCATTTTCCTATTACTCTTGGAACTGTGTAAACCCATGAACTCTATAGACCCTGTCCCACCTTCTGCCACCCCTGTAATATCCTACCAGAGATAAAACTCCACACTAATCACATGCAAAGTACAAATGTACAACCAGGTTCACTGGACCTCTTGCAGCGGTTTGCATGAATACAAATTGCATTTCTGCAACACTAAATGTCTGCTTGACAAAGACAGGAAAACCTCACAAGATACCCTAACTTAAAAATTCTTCTGTCTTGCTCTCAAAATAACTGTGTAAGCCTCTCAACCAAACAATTAAAATGGCACTCCTCTACTTGCTGTTTTGGCCAGCAAGGACCCTCTCTAAAGCTGCAGTACAAGGCAGCACTGAGCTACTGAGCTGGAGAAAAAACAACTAACAAGCTTCCTGAACTTTCCAAGATGATCAAGAGACGCTTTGGGAATGGAAAAGAAATATACAGAAGAGAATAACCAGAACTAGGGAAACTGACCAAGAAAAACAAACAAAAACCCCAAACCAAAACAAAAACCAAGACCAACCAAATAAAACAGGAGGAATCAAGATAAGAGGAGCCCCGAGGGGGATTTCGGAGAAAAAGCATTAAAAAGCAGGTGAAGGCAACCACAACACAGCTAGTACATAGGCAAAGAAGAATGCATTAAAAGTAACTTGAATAATTTTGAGACCAGAAATATTTAAGTACAACACTTGGCTCAACTTGCTGAAACATAATTTTTATTCCTAATAAAAGTTAACAAGTCTAATGGCTAATAGTGTCACAGGATCACTGGCATTTATACCCTTAATCAAATATTGAACTTATCTGTCATATGAGCTTCTTTGAGGAACGGAGAAAAAAAGACTGCAATTCCTGAATCCTTAGACATGCTGCTGCTTTTCTGTCTACCAACATAATTTAATCATTTTGCTGAGGGAAAAAACCCAAACCCCTTCTTCTGAAATTCCATTTTATCACAGTTCCTATTGAGAACCTTAAGTATTAAAGAAAAAAAGTCTGCCAGAAAGTATGTTAACATAATTGTGCCAAATTATGGCAAGGAGGCAAAGGAGGAAAAACTATACAGGGGCTTATGTTTTAAAAGTTAAAAGCACAAATTAGTACATAAAAGTGCTGTTAAATAAAACAAAACTGCAATTAAAAAGGGACTTTGGGAATAATTATGCCATCTCTTATGTTTCAGCCACCAGTTCAAATAAGACCAACACCACTCACTTGTGAGGGGTTAAAAGGAACGTGATGATTCAACCTTTTTGGCTTAAGAACAACTTCCCCAATTTGTCAGATAATATGCTGGTGTAACATTACAATTGTGTCACCTCTCAACGGCACATGGAAATCCAGGTGATCATAAGACATACTCACATTAATGATAATTTAAGGGTGCTTTATAGAGCACTTGACTGGTTACACACACTTGGACAGCATTAAATATAGTAAGATTGCTAGGGATCAAAACTCAATTTCTTCTTTCCCAAAACTGATCCCTTCTACAGACCAGACTATATTCCTGTCAATTCCTCTAGCCTCATTCAAACCAGTGAGTCCCAGGATGGAAAAGCTGCATGTGATTAGTATGAAAAATAGGATTTCAGCAGAGGTACATCACTGCACGATAGAATGAGACAATGAAGATACACTTGGTGGCAGAGCATGTATAGGGCATCACACTCTCCATTAATACATCTTTTCCACTGCACGATAGAATGAGACACTTGGTGGCAGAGCATGTATAGGGCATCACACTCTCCATTAATACATCTTTTGGGACAACAAAAAGATATTTTCTTTACAGGAGCAGGGGGAGTATGAGATTTTTCCGTTCAATTAGAATTGTAAATTTTAATGTGGCTAAAGATCAGATTCCCTTCAGTCTAACTGAAATTGCAACTTACATGAATATCACAAAAGAGCTTGTCATAATTAGACAGGGGGAGTATGAGATTTTTCCTTTCAATTAGAATTGTAAATTTTAATGTTGCTAAAGATCAGATTCCCTTGCAGTCTAACTGAAATTGCAACTTACATGAATATCACAAAAGAGCTTGTCATAATTAGGATTTAACTTAGGCACATATTGTGGATTACACAGCAATTTCAGCCACTTTCCCTAATATTCACAGATTCCAGACTTTACAGTAACAGAGCACTTTACATTAAGGTCTCTGAAACTGACGGTTTATGCTGCAAAACTGTTTAGACTGGGTAGTTGGTACTGTGCTATTAAAAAAAATAAATCAAAAAACATGCCAGACAAAAAGAAAGCATTTTTAGTGCACTAAATAACTGCTGTCTGAAAGATTGAAGTGTCAATGAAAGACCAATCCCATTGCTCACACCTGAGGAGTATACAGTTAATCACTACAATGAGCTCTTCCTACCAGAAGCATTCGCAAGCATTGAGGACTCACAAGGGTCACCAGCTCCCTTTTCAAGGCAGAACTTAATCTCGGTACTGGTTCTTTGCTTCAATGGGAAGTTTGGGAGCGCAGAAAAACACTGATACTGAAGCTATTCTTGCTGCATCCTGTCTTGAAACAGATTACTTCCACGGGCTAAAGAAGGTGCAGCATCTGAAAGTGTCACTAAAGCTACGTGGATTTTTAAATCCATGTACACACTAAAGCTACTGGGTTTTTAACACAGTGACAATTTTGCAAACAAGCCAGTAAATCAAATATATATCCTGTTCTTTTAACTCAATCTTGTTGAGGTTAATGAAGTTAGTTCAGAAGCTCTTTCCTCAACAGGTTTTCTTAGCCTTGTACGCCAAAGGTGGCAGTGTCCAGAACAAACATTGCAGCCCTTTTGGGTCAATAGCTACAACTGCAAGGTGCACTCCAAGCTGCCTTCTCCACTACATCTCAGGTTTGATCTAGAGCACAGAACAGTTGGAAATGAATAACCTTCTCTTCACGATACTTTGGTGAGGTAGTACTGTAGTCTTTAGAGAGAACTGTTCTGCCCAACAAGTTAAAACCTCACAAAAGAGACACAACAGAAGTCTTGCCATGACCTAACTGTAGAAGTAATGCTGTGCTCTCCTAAAAGTATCTAGGAACCTCAGAAAATGTAGCAAAATCGTTTATTATTTTAATAATTCCTTGTGACAATACAAAAGCTATATAAGGCTCACACTAAATGTTTGGAAGTGCATACTTGATGTTTGTAACAACAGTCCAAAAAAAATAGCTCTGAATTTTCAATTTTGGTTCTTGTTCAGTCACATTCAGGTTCAGTCATTACAAGTGAGGTAACTATTGCCAATAAAAGAATTGAGAACTCCTTATACAGATGTTTCTCCAAGTATATTTTCTAGCAAGAAACATTTCTCAGTATTTTTACCAGAAAATACAGGATGGTTCTCTACTTAAGTAACCAGTTTTGGCTCTGGGAGAAAAAAACAACCAAAGAAAAAACCCATCCAAAAACCCACCAAACCTGCAAGCACGACTTCAACCAAGGGTATTACAAGAGGAAACACTGAATAACTATCCACAAAGAGAACAAAATTTCACAAGGGACTCCTTCAAGCAGCCTTCCTTTGAAATCTTCTGAAAGCCACGGAAAAATTATATTAAAACATTACTTAGACTTAAATGAAGAGCCTGGTCTGCTTTGGGGACCAGCTGGAAAGCACTTCCCATTCTTTTCACACAGGTCCTTTCAACAAAATTTCAGAGAAGCAAGTGGAGACCAGCATCAGCACAAGACTCAGAAATGCTAAGCTAGCTTAAAGCAGTGCCTGGAAATGGAGAAGAAGGGAAAGAGTATCTTAAGTAATGTATCAAAAAGCCAACTCTTTGGGCTGGCAATTTTAATGAAGACACAATTCCTTTGAGACCACAGTGCTTTCCTTCATTCTTCCCATGGATTATTTGCACTTAGACACACATGTCTATAATGATATTTAATCAACTAATTCGTGTTTAAGCACCTAACTCCCATTTCAGCAATCCCATCCAGCCATTCTGGCACTTCAGCAAACAAACTGCATCAGACCTCTGGCGTCCCTTTTCTCCTGAAGTGCAGGAGCAGGTCCCCCTCGGACAAGTTTTCTTATTGTTAGCACACTGTTGGCACATTCCTGATCTAAAACGCTCACATAAGCTGCTTTCTCTGGCAGTTCAGCTCTTCACTCCTGAATGACTCTTATCAGGATCGGCTATGCGTTCCGAATCAGAGTAAATGAACAAGAAAAAATTGTTTATGACAAGTTATTTCAACATCATTTGTCCCGAGGACAGGCAACTGCAACCCAAACCACATGACCTGGACTCCTGTCATGCAGCAGCTGTTGGCCTTTGAGGCGCAGCCTTCAGAAAGGCTGGCTGAGCTGTATCCCACGCAGCTCTCCAGCGAGGCCAGCTCCGGCAACGGCAACGCTTTCAGCAGGCAGCATTATGATCCCTGCTTGCAAACTGAGCTGTACAATGAACAGACATTCCCTTTCCTTGAGGTGAGAAAAAGACAAGGATAACACTGTAATAGAGCAGATATCCAGCTTTTACGGACTCTTGCCTTGGGGCTCAATCAGTTCATGCCACAGGAAACTGAAGTATCAGCAAGTGCTTCCTGGGTCATCCTCAAAAGCACTTTCTGCAAACACTGCCATTGTGACCTACATGACATGGCACTTTATTCTCAGTTCACCCAACAAACACCAAAACATTCTGCCTTTCACCCAAAGGATGAGAAGCCCCTGCAGTCTGGCTCAACAAGTCAGACTGAATATGTTCCAAGGAAAAAATTGTACTTGCCTTTTAAAACCATCTAAAAGTATGGAGTGGTCACACTTCCTGGATTTTCATAAACATTTTAACTGCTGAAATAAGTACTGGCTTAATTTCAGCTAGGTCAAGATGCAGGATTGCACAGAAATGAGAAATTTTTTTGAGTTAGTCCTGTGATTATCAGCTATTTAATTTAGAAGTCAACAAATCTAGCAAACAGAATTATAGTAACTTGTTCCTCTAAAAATCTTCAGAGCTTGAATTTGCTTTACAGAGAGCTCCTAGGTAACAGGCACAGAACAGTATATACATACTGGTTCTAGGTGCCCTGGCAAAACTGCAACTACAGCAGCCCTACAGCTGATAAACAGAGGAGCATGTTTTTCACCACTCCAAAAACAAATTCTCCAGACTGACTGGAACACATGCCACTCTGCACCTGAGCTAGAAGACATACCCTGACTTCCAGCTAGCAAATTTACTCTGACTCTGACATTTAACCCCAGATAACAATGGCCAATTAATGTTGGATAACAAGTGCAAAAAAGCTACACCATAGATGATCCCCACTCATTTGTTCCTGAGCATTATGTTCTACTCCACACAGCCCTGGTACAGACAGTGTTTCAAGTGAAAAGAATCCTCTGCCATCTCTCCTCCACAAGGAGGCCTTAGCTGCTCTCATCTTGCTTTTCTTGCAAGTTCTAGACCAGCCCTTGCAACACAGTCCAGTTGGTAGCATATTTGTAAATATTTTCTGATCTGAAAGGAGACCAGATTGCCACCTACACAGTCTGTATAATGCAGCTAGTGTTATGAGAAAGCTCTAGTTCTCCTTCCTGAAAATGGCAATTTCCACTAAACTTCATAAACAAGAGGTCATCAAAAGCCACCGAATATTCTCTCCAGGTTCCCCACAGTATCACTGTCTTATCCTAATCTAAGCTCTTAATAGATAAAGAAAACAGGGTTCTGCTGAGGAGAAGGAGAAGCTGAGGAGCCAGAAGCTTGCATCCTAGTTTTTAAAATACATAAATACTGTGGGGATTGTGCAGTATACATGTCGTGGGGATGTGTGGAAGCAAGCTTTGTCCATCTCTGAAATCAATACTTCATTATGATAAATGGTAACAAAAGTTTTGCATACAATAAACACAGGCTGAAAATCAAGGATATTCAAGCCATTTGTGCATCTCTGAACTCAATACTTCATTATAATAAATGGTAACAAAAGTTTTGCATACAATAAACATAAACACAGGCTGAAAATCAAGGATATTCAAGCCAATGAAGGAGAAGTATGAACTAACTGCAATCCTTTTCTAAAGATGTCTGTAAAATATACTCTTCAAAGCTAATGCCCTGTGAATTAAAGTCATCATTCAGGGGCCCCAACCCACCAAACCAAGAGAGAAACTGTGCCATTCACAGCCACACATGAATGCAAAGCTGGAATTACAAATGCAGTTTGACAAGGGGAACCCAGAGATGTCAAGCCTGTTCTGTTTGCCTAATTTCATTACAATGGCACAAATGCTTTCATTTGTCACACTCCAGCTTCGTGTGTTTATCTCCCTTTCATTAAACATGACTTTAACAAATGACTGTTCCATAGTGCCAAGGTCTCAAGCACCCCTCAGAACTGAGATTTTTATTTTGGGGAAGCATGACATAATGCATACTGAGCATTTGAGTCTTCACATCCTTTGGTTAAGGCAACATAAACTCAACTAAAATACTGTCTTCTATGGAATTACTTATATGTACCAGTGAAGCAGAAGCACTACAATGCCACCAGTGTGTGCCATTAGTTATAAGGAGTTTCATCTGATGCTGTGCTTCAAATTCAGCTGCTCTGACCACTAAAATTTCCTAAAAATAAATTTTTTTCATAACCAGGAACTTGCTAAAGTATCTTCAGCCAAAACTGTGCTGTAAACTCCAGCTGTGCCTCCACTGTTCCCTTCAGTGCTTTTCATCCAGTTACCGTATTCTGTTCTAGAGTGGTATTGGAAGCAGAAGATACTCACTTCAACCACAAGGAAAGCAAATGCCATCAGCAGAAGCATGGAACTACACATGAGGCAAACTTCCATAGTTTCTATTTGGATGGACTTAAAAGTACAGACATGAGTACTAGCTCCACCCTGAATTTCTAACGCCAGTCATGAAGACTGCTGAGTGTCTGGATAAGAGGTTATTTCAAAAGCTGAAGCTGTTTAATTCTGTTTTTATTTCTTAGCACTGAGGAGACAGCAAAGAAAAACATCTCGACAAACTTTTTTCTGAGCTGTGGTTGACACGTACTGGTCAGAGGTTGCAGTCAAAAGACTGCTTCAAAATAAGAACAGCCCTTAAAGAGAGCTGAGGGGTAATTTAGCACAGTAAGGTTGAAGGTCATCAGGAGCAGACCTTGCTTCAAATCCTAGCCTATTGCCTCCCATCCTGTGACCTGAACACCTCTAAAAGGACATGACTAATTCTGATGAAAGGCAAAAAATCAAGTAACTGTATAGTAAAAGCCTCCCATCTCCAAACTGCTCTCTCGTGAGTGTATCTTTTGCCAGTGTGAAGAGTAATAAACGTAATTTCAATGCTAATCCATCCTTGTTTTCATGAAACCCTTCTTCCTACATCACAGCAGAGGATAAGCATTAGAGCACCACTTGATTTTGCCAGCACATTTCACAGTAAGTTTATTTACATATGACAGAAAAAAGCAAATTCAGAACTGCTTAAATAGTTTTTTTATCTCCCTTACAGGAAGGCTGATTGCTCTGAGGGAAAGGAGATAGGGAAATACAGCTGATCTAAGTCTCTGATAGGTTTTGGAATATACCACTGGTTTTGTGGCTTTTACAAACACACAAAGCTCTAAACTGTTAATGCCAATTGTAATAGCACTTAATTCTACTCCAGAAAACTGAACTCCCCAATGACTCTACCAAAACTGACTTGAGATTTTACCCATTCTTGAAGCATTTTCCTCCCATGGGTAGAAGTTACTTAGCCTGAAGCTCAGTAAGCTACACTTACAAGTTTCACAGGTAACTGAAGCTCAACATCCACTTAAAAACTCCAACAAAACTATCCCATTAAAAACAGGCAAATAAAATGAAGGCAAGCTTCACTTTTTGTCTTTTTGTTCAGAACCAGATGAAACTGTTTCAAAAGATTTTTGCGGAAAATCACCATGCATATGACAACAGCCAGTTTTTGGGATAAACCTGCAGCAGGTCTGAAGTTCAGAACCCACAGGCACTCCTCCAAGCCAACAACACTCAACTCTAAATGAAATTACTAAACCAAAATAAACCAAATCAAAAAGCAGCCATCCCATGACAAATTCATCTGCCCTTGACCAAATGCTGATAGTTATTGATCTTGCTGCAGTTGTGAATTAGAGCCAGGTTTCCCAAGGTTCCCTCCTAATACGAGGAAGAGAGCGTGGCCAGTCTAACAAGACAGACTAGGCTAAATGAAACCTGTGGGGAATTGCACACTGCCAAGTCCAAAGGATGGACTTAGCTGCTCATCTTACTGACAGTACAAGTTTGATGTATGTCAAGTTTAAGCACTCTTTCTCCTCTCTAAAAGAAATTGGTACATGTTGAAGAAAGAGCAATTAGATTGTGACACTCTACAGAACCCAATTCAGTCACTGGACTTGCTTCACTATGATATTTCACACATCTTGCACGGTACCAGGCCCAAGCTAAGTAGGCAATTTAAAAGCCCAGGAGAAATTAAAACTCCTTCCCTGGTATTTTAAAGCATAGTAATTCTCCACAGCTTTGGGAGAATACCATGCTATGAATAGAGCTCTCATTGCAAATTCACCATATTGTGAAAAGGAAAACTTCACTATTTCTAGGAGGCTGGAGAAAAAGATTACAGTTTTATCATCAATTAACTGTCTGGATGTTACTCCATTCTGTTTACCCTTTCCTCAAGGGAAGCCAATGAGTGCCAAGGGGAAAAATTAAAAGGAAATTGAAGAACAATAAATCCCAAACAAGCCAAGATATTTCATGTGTTGCCACAGAATCAAAAATGCATCAGTGAGACAGAAAAAATCCAAAGAACAAAATTACAAAAAGCCTGCTGACCTAAGAGGAAAGAATCTTTTAATGACAAAAATCGCTCTCAAAGGTTCAATGTACCTTGCTGTTATGATTTACACAAATTCTTCTATCCAACCTGAACTAATCTAGGAGACATTGTGCTTTGCCATATTATCAGAAAGTAAAACTCCCAGGTGCTGATGGCAAAATATAATAGCCCAGAGCTCAAGAACCCACACACCAGGTGACCACAGAACAAAACAGGAGATTGAGGAGAGCAGAATGCAAAACATCACAAGGATATTAGTTTCAAACCTAGAGGAGTGGACAGAAGCAAAAGGAAGAAGAGTCCAGCTGACAGCCAACACAACCATTACCTTAAGACATACAAACAGTAAAAACATTAAGCAACCTCTTCCCACCGCCCCATAGCAATAATTGAAGCAATCAGTAATTCTTGCACACACATGTGCACCAAGATTTTGATGCTACCTGCACTAAAAGGCAGCTCCATTCCTATAATAATGACAACAAGTGAGCATTATGTTCTTGCAAATGGACTGGGGAAATAAATTAATTTCTGCATACTGCAATGTGCTAAAGCAAACCACTGACAAGGGTCCTGATGACCCATGAAAAGAAACAGAATCCTGAGTTTGAACACTTTTGACTTTTTTTTGTTAGTTTTTGCATCTGAAGAGATCCATGAATGCTATTCAATTTCAGTGGTCACCAAGTAGGATGTTCTCTTAAGACAGGCATAATGGAAACAATGTTATATCAATCCCCAACTCCATTAAATACATTTTTTTCCATGCTCTGGAATCATCTGCTGTAAAACAATAAAATGTCTGTGAAGAATCAAAATTACCTAAAATCTATGTAAAGAAATAGAATACTGGTTACAGTCTCTACGAAAATGTCAAATAGATCTATTTTAGTCTATTACTAATGGTTTTGATCTAGTACATGCCCATGACAGAAGAGACGACTTCTGAGTGGCTCAGAAGTTCAACTGAGTGATCCTGTTAAAGGCCATCACTGACTACATGCTGCCCAGGCAGGACTGATGTAAAAGTGGCAGCACAGCATAAACTTCAACTCCTTCAGACAAACAGGGCTGCTGGTTCAAGCCAGCCCCCAGCTCTTCCATCCCTCTCTTCTTCCCCTAGGGCACAACACAGCCGGGCTCTCCAACTGGAATACACAACACACACTGAACAGGTCAGCGGACACAACCCTGCTTTAACCACTCACCCTTGCATTTCTGCTGCCACGACCTCTGCCATGGAACCATTATACTTCAACAGCACTTATTCCCAAGGCTCAGTAAAAAGCCAAAGACAGAAGAATTTCCTTTTGATTTTCAATCCTAGACCTACAGAATTTGCTCTGACAGGATGTAAGCACATACACAAATAAACTGACCATCAAGTGGTACCACGGCCCTTGATCACAGACAGGCAAATCAGTCCACTCAGCCTCTGCCACTCATCTCCCCTTCCTGCCCTTGAGCAAGTCACTCCATCCCTCAACTCCTCATATGAAAAGGGAACATATTTGGCCATAAGTGCTGTGCCATAAGATTACCTGGAAATATTATTAAAAAAAAACAAACTAGCAATACAAATCCAATAAAGCTTCCTGCCCTATCCTCCCAAAATCAAAAGTTAACTGAGACTCTTAGTTAAAACAGCTATTTTTTCAAGTGAATATTTAAGTTAGGGAAATATGATATGCACTATATAACACAAGTTGAAATCAAAATTATATTTACAGTTTATCACACAGAAGAACAACAGCTGAGCTTATGAAATATCAAGGAGATTCACAGTGATAAACTGGAGAAAAAACTTGGCAGCACTTAGCCACTCACTTTTGGGTGTCAGTGTTAAAGAACTTGATTTTTAGAGAAAAGCCATCTAATTTTCAGAAGAGCTAAGGCATGAGGGGAAGAAAATATACATCTTTTTCTAAAGAGCAGCAGTTAAACTGCTAGTAAATTCTCATGGCCTTGTCAGAATGAAACCACTTGACACATACCAGCATTTTCAGCTTTGAGACCACTGCTCAAAACCAAAAAGTGACTCTAGGTAACAGGAGGAGTTTGAGGGCCCTTCCAAAAACTTGGGATGAAATCCCAAAGCCCTGGGAGAGCAAGGCGAGCACCTGTTTTCCTGAACAGTCAATTTTTTTATGCTGCATACTTTACACAGAAGCTGCATTATTCTGGAGAAGTTGCATTCCAGCCAAAAGTGCACAGTTAATGTTTTTTGCAGCCCCCAGCTTCCAGTGATGGATGACCATTTTATAATGAAATACTTTATGCTCAATCAACTTACAAATAACGGATGTTTTATCACACTGAATTAAAAAGAATGTTTTTAACAAAAAAAAAGGAAGAAAAACAAAAAAGAAAAAGCAGCAGGAGTGGATCAGTGATAAGCAGAGGCAAAAGTTATTCCATTAAGGGTGGGTAAAAACATCCAGATGATAGTTCACTTTAACTTTTTCATGGCTCTCCAATAACATGTGGAAATGATGCACAAGGTAGTATTTGCCCTGAAAACACCTACACGAGTTCTGTTCCAGATCATTGAGGACTGAGACACTTAGGCTTCTAGAAAAATGATTTGATTGTATAACATCTCAATTAGATTTCCAAAAAAAACTAAGGCTAATAAGTAAGAACTGTTTGGAGAAAAATCTTTAAGAACAGAATACTCTCTCATGCCACTCAGCATTACCAAACTCATTCCTCAGACAACTCCTAATCAGCTGTGGGGCTTTTTCCTCCTGCACTTCCACCTGCCAATGCTGAGCCATAACCAGAGAAGCAAATGCTCTGTACTCAAAAGGCTACTGCAATTTCTAGATCAAGTTTTGGAATCAAACACCCAAACTTGATCAATAATCATGACTCAGTGTTATGTTATACCACAACTGTTACTGTTTTTACACACTACAAGTCAAGAAACCCCAGACCTTCAAGGCCATATGTGAACTAACACAAGTTCTTTAAAATGCCAGCAGCAGAAGCACTCCTTGTCCCTTTTCTCCCAAACAGCATATGAGAAAGTCTCTAAGCTAGTCCAAACATGCCAAATCACATGAGAATGGAAAGACAACCTTACACTTTTAGGAAAAAAATATCTATTCTAATAGGAATAAAGTAATGCAAGAGTGCAGAACAGTATGAGATGCAGTGACAGAAGCTACATGGGGAACACCAATTAGGTATTGGAAAGGTATTTTCTAAAGAAAATACCTTTTGGGTGGTCAAACCAGAACAGTTTGCTCAGAGGTGTAGAAGCTCTGTCCCTGGAGGCAGTCAGAATTCAGCAGGCTTTAACCCTGCACATAATTTCACAAGCTGGTCCTGCATTCAGTAGGGTATCAGAGCAGATGAATTCCAGAGGTCTCTTCCTACTTAAACTATTTAAATTCTGACTTGTGCTGACCAGGAACAAAAAGTGCCCTCTGTAATTGTACATGTAGGCTCTCTAACATCCACTAAGTGAAGAGTTTCTCTCCCCAGATCTTCTGTTGGTTAGTAGCTGCAATCAATAAATACCAAGCAGAACCTTACTCCAGAACTATACCTAGAAAACATTCTTGATGTTCTAAATCAGTTTTTTAAACAGGAGCTGCAAACTCAGGCTGTAACTGAACTGGAAAAAGCAAAGCAAACCAAAACACAAACAGAACACCACCAAACCACACCCTCCGTAGTTTACAAAATTCGGAAACTTTAAGAAAACTAACAGAAATAGAGTATGTTCTTTCTGTGGTCTCTTAAAAAGATATTACATCTGCTGCAGATATTAATGTCAACAAAAAAACAGCACCTTGGCCCAGAGTCGTAACTTCAGATCTAAAACAAGTCACACTGCAACCACCTGAAGCTACACTAAACTCAGATTTAATTTATGGCACTTTCACACTACTGTTTGAAGAAATGCAAATATTAATCAGTTCAAGACTTTAGTCACAAAATCAATTCTCCTCCCTTTCCCATTCCTCAGCTGAAGGTTGGCACTCAATGAACCAGACCAAAGGGAGAATAGTTTCCAGCACCTGCCTCAGCTTTTAAGTTTCCAATTTAAACTGCTGTGATCTGGCAGCAGGCAGTCTGGAGATGTCATTTTGCTGCTCTGTGAATGACTGAATCTCAGTACAAAAATAATCCAAATAGAAAAATGAGTGAAAAGAGCAGCAGTAGGCAAAAGAAGCCACAACATAACTTAATCTGGCCAAAGAGAAAGAGCAGCTGAAGACTGTGTGCTCCAAAGTACCGTGCCCTCTACAACCCAGCACGTTATTTCCTTCTGTTGTGGGCACTGCTGAGCAGGCAGTACTCTCCACACTTGTGACAATGCTCCTTCAAAGAAAGGTGTAAAATATGACTCAGCACTGATGTATGATTTGGAATCACTTTATTACTATACATTACAGACTCTGGTTGTTTACCACAGTAACAATAGGATTTAAAATCTAGAAATATATTTTCCTGCTGAAAGAAAGTTTCCCTTCTTTTACAGAAGGGCATAGAGATAACTCAAGATGTAATTCCAAATATGCTTTTCTAGTGCAGAGAAAGAAAGTCAAACACATCTTTTCTTCACTATAATAGGCTTCAAGAAGTGGTAACAATATGCCTGCAAGTAGATTCCTTCCACAAAGAGGAAAAGCTCTCACTCTTAGCAAGTCTGCTTGGAAAAAAAAAAAAAAAGAAAGAAAGAAAACAAAAAGGCACTCCTTTTAGTCCTGGTCAATACAGCATTTGTACCACCTCCTTTAAAAATCCAATTTAAGCCTATGAGTTAGAATAGCAAAACTCCTAAAATGAATGCAGTTTACTGGGGTCAGAACATTTACAACAGTATGGCAGCAGTCACACTAGGTAAGCTGCACCTTAAGACTGATGGCAGCAGTATAACTTCAGTTTAGTTTTCTCATAGCATAGGACAAAAATAGAGGGGTGCAAAAATACAGTTGTTTCAATTGTTTTAAGAAACTGAAAAACCCAAAATCAAATCTCCTGCACACATCCCTGCAACACCCATTCTTACTTAATCTTATTCCCTTCCCTTGTACAACCACAGAGAACTAATTCGTCCTCCAGCTCTCAAGGCTTCCTTGGTCACAGAAACTGCTCACTGAAATTTCCCAAAAGCTGGAGAAGCAGAAAGAAGAGTGGAGAAAGGGTTAACCCACAGCTGGGAGAAAGTTTCCCCGGAAAATTGGAACACATGCTGTGGCTGTGACTAAATTTCACACTGGTTCTGTTGAGTACAAACATCCACAACTGTGTGCATTTGAGAGAGAAGGAGAAAATGAAATGCTCCTTATATATCAGCTTCACCTGCTAGGTTCCTTCAAATGGATAATGACATACTCAAGGGACCAGCAGAATCCTTCAGACTCACTTCACATTTCAAGCAGAGAAGAGGCACTGGGGGAAATGGAAGGAAATAGTCCTTCCCTTTCCTGCTCCCACATATTTTGGAACATACTGGAAAACCAAGCCTATAATCTGGCAGAGATAATTCTGCTGTTTAAGACTAAATGTTTCAGCCATAGAAGTCATCTGAGTTGACACTTAAGACACCTGTGCCATCCAAGTACATAAAAAGAGGAACTGTACAGAGTTGTGCACTTTAAAGATCATCTGATCATGTTTTAAACAAGCAGACAGCACTTGTCTGATCAGACAAAGCGGAGATTAAGAATTACTAAGACAACCAGCACAGAACCACAGAAAGGTTTGGACTGGAAGAGTTCTCTGGAGGTCACCTACTTCAACCAGCATTCTGGAGCTCTAACAGGTTGCTTCAAGGCCTTGTTCAGTCAAACTTTAAAAATCTCCATGGATGGAGATTCCACTCTCTCTTCCCATGTCCCAGCATTTAACTCTCTCTCAACATTTTTCTCCCAAGTACAACTGGAAATAATCCATATTCATGACAATGGATCTCTGGCCCATAAAAGTGGCTCTGCCTTTTTTGTTATCCTCCTTTAGGCAGAAGATGACCACTATTAAGTCCCACTCACCAAAGAGTGAGACCTACAGAATGGCAGTAAATGAAAAAAAAATGAAATTAAAATGGAAAAAAAAAGATGTATCTTCACTGAGTTGAGAGATCTCAAGAGGGGTTATCAATACAAAAAGGCAGAGAGCTATCACTTATACCGATTATCCCTAGATAATTAATAAATAGCAATAGATTAAATATAGAAAAAACACTTCCTTCTCCTCAAAACATTTTTTTTCACTAAACTACACAAGGAGAAGCAGAAAGCTGGCAGACAAAATATCTAGAGAGAGAAGGAGACAATTATTCCAATGCCCAACACTGCTGGGTAGGGACAGAAAACTTCTGCTCTGCCCTTTTCTATAATGCATTCATATTTAAGGAGATGGCAGGTAGGGAAGACTTTGATGAACTATACTAGCCTTTATCTGATTTACTGCCCTTATTTCCTAAATGCCTACTAAGTTCTATTCAAATATATAAGGACTGTTTTGTAGCATCCCTCCTTGACAGAAACTAGCAAATGCAGGGTTAGTAGATTATAGCAAATCACTCACTATCCATAAACTAACTTAAAAGGTTACAAGACATTCAAAGCATTGTACATGACTATGTACAAAATGTCCCATCTGAACTTAAGTACCTACTTTCACACTCCAAGTTGTGTTCATTAATGGACATACCAATTTAAAAACAATTTTTTAAAAAGAGAAATGAAATAAACAAACAAACAAAAAACCCCACAACACAACAAAAAATCCCTCTAAACCCATCTTTCCCTAAAACAATTTTTTAAAAAGAGAAACGAAATAAACAATCAAAAAACCCCACAACACAACAAAAAATCCCTCTAAACCCATCTTTCCCCAGTGTCCTCTTTCAACAAAATTAACCAAGACTCCAAGTAAAACAGCCATGATTCATCCTTAAGTCATATCACATGAAAGTAAAGTACTTTGCGAGCTTATTTTCTTTGGCTGAATGGCAATCAGACATTCTCTTTTATATTGTTATTTATATTCCTTTAACTACACTGAAAGTGGCTTGTACTTCTTGCCCCAGCCATCACTAGAGCAATATATACTTGCACCTAATTTTTACATGTCACAGATTACAGAACTGAATGTAGACCCTAGAAACTCTAAGGATACATTCCTTTCCACCTCGGGGAGGAGGGCTGCCTACACTGTTCATTGAATGCTGTTAAATATTGGCTAAGAAAATGACCAAAAGATTTCTTTAAAGAAAAACTGTTTCCACACACTATGAAAAACTAACTACTTAAAAGACCACTAAGTGCCAACATGACACAGTGGAAGAAGTTCAGATACAGGGGCATGGGTGGGCTTCCAATAATTCAAAGTATCTTTACGTGCAGTCCCCATCCCTGGAGATGGTAAAAAGCTGCCTGGACATATCCCTGAGCCACCAGCTCAGGACAGCTCTGCTAAAGCAGGCCCCATGGACCAGAAGACCTCAGGAGGTCCCTTCCAGCCTCAGCTATTCTGCTATTCTTGCAATTCTGCAGACCCAAAGAAAATGCAGTGATTACCAGGGGTTTGTCTCCTGCTAAGTAATTCCATCCTTTAGATTTAGTGGCCCACTTGAAAAAAAAAAGAAAGTTTAACAATGCCATCAAACTACTTTAAACAACTTTAAAATTAATTATCAAAGTTCCCATGACTTTAAGGTTTTACTCTTGGCTTCCAATGCTGGAGGCCATCAAAGCCAGACACAGACTGAAGAACCCACTCAGCTGTTCATTTTAAGGTATCTCATGTAACATACCAGGGGAGGGAAGATATTACTCAAAAACAGATCAGAGTGCAGTCTTCACTCTTTCACTTATGTGCGTGAATGATGATCACTGGGGCTGCTTAGCAAGAAAGACTTCAAGACTTCAAAGTTAAGACATCAATATTTTTTGTTAAGTATGCCATTGGGAAAGCTCCTGATGTATGTTCAGTTTGGGTTATGGTGCTATTTAATTTCAGGAATTTCAGGCACTAAACTGAACTCTTAGAAAGGAGAAAATGGAACTTGTCTTAATTATCTAAACCACCTTAACAGTTTCCTCCTTCAGTAAGTATTATCTTCTGGAACCTTGTGGGAAGCAGTTCCTTATATTTTCTGGTTCTCCATGAAAGTACAAGCAGCTGCCTCGCTGATAAAGAAGCCAAGTTCTTCTGACTATTAACACACAACAAAAAACTGTATTTTTAGATTTCTCTTTAATTCTAAATACTTTCATTCAAAACACTATACATCATTTATTAACTGAATTTAGAGGCGTTTATTGGTTTTAGAAAGTCATTGATGAGGAGCCTTTACAAAATATCAGACCCTTTACATTTTGCTTTTTACTATACCAATTAATGTATGATTGCATTCTGACAGGATTCAGCTGAGTTACACCTGCTGTAACTGTATTAACAGTCACTAAGCCATGCTGTTACTCCTTGCATAGTCAGTGCTCATTTTCACACACAAAAAACCCTAATTCTTCTTCCTCACTGTGATCTAAATAACTCAGCCACTGAACAAACATCAGCATATACAAATGTGAACTATTTCAATAGTAAGCAAGGAGGACAAAATAAAGTACTTTTCACAAACAGAAATAACATCTGCAGCCTATTTAAACTGAAAATTTCTGAGTTAAGCAACTAACTCAGATATAATTTGACTAGCATATGAACAGCCAGCAGGTAAACTAAGAGAAAAACCTCCCTGCCTCCCCATTATTAGGCTTTTTAGAAGTAAGAACTATACTGTTCTGTTCTACATTAAAATTTTAAATTTCTATGACGTCCTAGCAGTTTCTTAGCTCTCTAGTACATTTTCAGAGTAACAATCAATTCAGCAACCCAGAAGACATGGGACTTATAGGAGGATCCACACATCCTCTGACAGCCTGGAATTTCACCGTCTTTAAAACAAATCTTCTGCTCTGTCCCTTTACAGCCGCTGAAGAACTGTAGCAGTGCTAGGCAGGGGGCTTGGGATGAGGGTGCCTCATAGAGAGGAAAAAACATCAATGTTACTAGCACTCAGTAAAATCCAAAATATGAGGGGGCTTGGGATGAGGGTGCCTCATAGTCAGAGAGGAAAAAACATCAATGTTACTAGCACTCAGTAAAATCCAAAATATACATGAAATAACATTTATTTGATAAATCATTAACAGGACAATTATTTTGACAATCTTATAATTTAGTATCAGACAATGTTATTTCAGAACCAATGACAACCTATAACTAAAACCCTCAAATGTAAAAGATCAAAACATCCATTTCAGCAAGCTTCATATTTAGCATACTTTGAATTTCCTTAGCTACAACCAGATTTATTCCATCAGAAATTGTATATGGTCTCTAAAGAGTTAGTGCATGACCTTGCATCCCTTATGAGAAGTCACAGCTGTATTCCCACATTGACTGATAAAGACAACTGAACAGGCAAGCAGAGTCCCGTCCCCTCTTTGAAACAGGCCAGACACTTAAACTCATCTCACTAAAAAATTATTTGCTACCATCATAATTAAACATTTCTGGCTTTCTAATTACAGGGTTCAAAACAAAACAAATCACACAAAAGGTAAGAAAAAAAAACTATGAGGTGTCCTGTGTCCCCTTTTAAAGGCTAACAATCTAGCAACACAGATCTCAGTCTGGTCTGAACCAGGTTACATCTCAAAGAAAATTCAACTCAAAAGCAGAAGTCTTCTAAATAGGGCAGAAATTACAAGTACAGACTTTTTTTTTTTACAAAAAATCAAGGTAAGAGTATGTAGGAGTTGTGGAAGCAGCACAGCTGGTTAAAAAAGGTTTGGTTAATAAAGCTTGGGAGGAGGAAGAAGCAAAAAAAATCTTGGAAAAACTACAGTTAATGTGAGCAATGTATCAGACTTGTACTTGCAACAATAGGCTGGCTCACACTTGTCAATAGTATCTATCTTCTTGCACAGAACAACTCATCTCTTAGTGTAATCCTAAACAGGATCTTCCAAATCTCTGCCTAGGTAATCATTTCAAATTGAAATGCAACATTCTGTTCTTGCTAATATTGAGGAATTTGGTAGGACAAACTGCATGTTCTCCTTCCACAGAGATAATTCCTCTTCAGTTCAAGCAGCCTTCAAACATAGAACCCTGCTTCTTTTTCTGAAAATTTAAGTGAAAAATAAAATATACTAATAAATTCTGAATTTGTGTCAGGTACAGCTCTGTCCCTCACACTTGTCTCTGCCTCTCCAGCCTGCAGCTCTGGTTTAAAAAATCTGCCCTTCAACACCACATTTTGGAAATGATAACCTGGCCACAACCCAGTTTACTTCCCAACCTGTTCAGAGCTACTGGTACAGTCATAGTGAATCTGTTTTCATCCTTTCTCCATGAGTGAGCTAGGTGAAAGCATCTCAAAAGAAGCAATCTCAACAAAAGCTCCCTTTGTGGCTTTAACTAAAAAGATTTGAAGTGCAAAGAGCAAATGATAGGCATAAAGAGCTTAAAATCTTTGCATACAGATTTTAATCTTTCCTTGCCAGCTCTTACATGGCTAATTCAACTCACACAAAGGTTTCTTGGACAATAAGCAAAGAAACCTGTGCTGCTCACAGTGCAGTGTCTTGTAGCCTGTCAGCTTCAATAGTCACTGTTTGGACTGAACTTAAATAATTTCCTAAACTCTCACAACCTTCTACCTCCAGCATCTAGAAATGGATCAACTTTACCTTTGATCTCTCTTCCCTACCATGTCAAAATGGGTATGTCACCAGGGCTGAGGTCAGGAAGTCATCCCTTCAGAGCTATATACACAGACACTACTTACCCAGACCACTGTTTTCTGCTCAGTTGCTTTAAACAATCCTTTCTTAATCAAAACCAGTAAATAGCCCATCCAAAACAATTCCACAGAGACCTCTATCATGCCCATAAGGAAAAAAGACCAGCTATTTTTCCAAACTGTTGCAAGAGAAGCCTCTGTTACTTTGAAATAGTAGGTTAATGGTCATTAGCTTAGTATTAGCTTAGACAGTAATTAACTGTCTTCCTATTCTACACCTTGAATGTTTGCAGAGGGAATGTTAACTGGTGCCCTTCATTGAGAGGATCAGGCAGACAATGAAGACAATCTGCTGTCTCCTCAGAGTACAGCAAGGAAGCTGAGCAATTTCTGCTGTTGAGCGCAGCATGTAAATGTATTTGTGCTTCCCCCATTCTATTAATTCTATTTTTTAAGCCTCATTTCAGCTGCGGTTACCTCTTGGCACATGCTGTGTCCAGCCAGAAAAATCATTACTATTAATCCAAAAAAGGTAAACTCCATTGAACCGTGTGATAAGTATCCCTTGCACTCCTGTTTCTTCCTAGCCTGTCCTGCAATTGTGTCCCAATCTGCCAGCATTAACACAGATACACAGCGGTATTTATTTGATGCCTATTCCACCAAGCTGTATTCACACTAAATCCTCCATGTGTATTTAATAAATCACACTAGTTAGGTGGGCAGGATTAGTTCCAAGTCACCTAATGACTATATCATGAGCTGCAGTATTAAAGGGATTAATATTAATCTTAGCCATTTCAATTCACTGCGAGAGGCCAGTCCCCGCTCCAACAGAAGCCGCAGCAGGCAGCACAAGAAATTCTAAACAAGAGCATGAAGATTAATGAGGGCTTCCTCATTCTGCCTGTGAGTCTTCTCTACCAGGATACAGGGCAGCGAATCCCCAGCAAAGACAGGCTCATAAATAAACACACAACACCACAAATACTTCGAGCAGCTGAGCCCAGCATAGAGTTGTTTTCACTTGCTATCTGCTCCTCCTGTAACCCACACCTCCAAGCACACTCAGGAATTTGAAAGGCTTGCACAGCAGCCAATTTGTTTTCTTTCACTTAAAAGCACACACCTCATTACTCATAATAAATTACTCATTTTAAACGAGCTTGTGGAACTAATAGCTAAAATGAGCTGTGTTCAGAGAGGATGAGAGCAGCAGGGGAATTTGAAAGGATAACTCACTGCACCGAGATTAAAAAGGATGTCAGACTCCAACAGATTTGACTGCTTTATTCTTGGCAAGAATAATCATTACAAGCAGAAAGAGTTGTTAAAAATGGAGAGAAAGCCCTTTTCCAAAGCATTCATGTTAAACTAAAGCATAAAAATAGACTGATACAAACTGATTTTCTGACAAAGTGCTACACTCCATAGCCTCAGCAAAAGCCCCATGCAAGGGTCCTGGCCCCGACTTCACTGATATTAAAGAATATAAACCCCAACCATTGGCATAAAATTCCAGAAGTTCAGTTTTAGTGTACTGCAGATTTAGATCCAGTTAAGTGTTGAAAAAGGATCAGCCTTTTACAGCTCACAGTTAATTCAGAGCGCCACAGAACAAGTAAGAGTCAGTCAAACAGCTGCAGTCTGGAGACTAGCTGGTAAAAAGGTCAGATGAAAAAGGGAGAGTTGAGTCAGCAGTATTTTCTGCCTTCACTGAAAAACTCTAGACCCTCAAAAAAAAGAGACAGATCAGTTTAAACTGGAGCACAGGCCTGCCACAAGCTATTAACAGCTCAGCAGGTCCTCCAGGCACAACAGCAGCCTCAAACTCAGTGCAGACACAGCGAGAGCTGAATACAGTACAACCACTTGGAAGCACGTGGCTCACAAGCAATGGAACTGAAAAGGATCACTGCATTAAACATGACAGAGAAAAAGCCTTGAATTTGTGTTACACTAACACGTAAGTGATGCGAGGGACTGATGCCAGTTTATATCCAAGTTTATAAACGAAACACAAGCAAACAGACAAAGCAGAGTTGCATCACATGTGGCTGAGCAGATGAGAAGGGTCCATTAAGGGCACTGTCCAACCCTTCCAGAGGCAGAATGGACCAGAGACGGAGCTGACATTCTCTGTATTTGTAAAAAATCTGCAGCTTTTTCACGTGAGAAATCCAAGGAAGTACTCAGGTCACACTCTTACACCTGTTTGTCTTGTTTGGTTTGGGGAGTTGTTTGTTTTTAAGAAAAGGACAAAGAAAGAAAATTCAAGACTTAACAAGACGCAATGTTCACAAGTTTTATACTTTTATATTTTTAGCCCTCAGCAGTCAAAGAGCTGAAGTCCCAAAGCACCTTTTAAAAGGTATGCTACAGGCCATGCACCTGAAACCATTTCAGATGCTCAAGGAAGGGTTTTGTGTGGTGGACCAGCTGTTTTGGAATGGATGAAACATTTTGCATTCAAAATGCACATTCAAACATAGGCAGACCACTGAATGTATTTTTTTGGACAAGTAACCAGACAGACGATACAGCCACATAAATGTTTAGATGTTTTCAGCTCTAAACATTTAGCTGATTTTAAAACTGACATATATTAAGTTTGATACTTAAAACTCCACAAGACTGAGCTCTAAATCTCACAATTCAAAATTATCATTAAAAACCACAAAAGAAAAAGGCCTGAAGATTTTAAGCTATCCACAAACACCATCATGGTTTGCCCAACAACAATGTAATATCTACCAAACTTCTAACACAGCAAGAGGCTAGAGCACTTGACATGTTTCCATTAACACACACCCTTAACACTGAATGTGCAACCTCTAGCACCAGCCAAAAGAAACAAAGTAGCAAACTTTATAGTCTTGTGACCAAGTGGAAGTCATTAGTCATCTTTTAACATTCACTCTAGTCCAATCTGAAATAGGTACTCAAAACCTGTAGTAGCTAGCTCACTTACAAATTCTATTTCTGATTCTCTTAAACAAGGTAGTCTTCATCAAATTTACTTTCAGCAGCCAGGTTTCAGTGGAAGTCAGCCATCCAGCCTGCAGCTTGCTGTTTGACCTGTGAAAGCTCTAACTGGTAACTCAGCTGACACAATACTGTGAGAAAACAGCTACTCTTCTTCTACCTCACCAGTTTCATTTCCAGGAGTGTTTGGTCTATCATAAACCAAAAACAACTGAATATTATTAAGCATGAAACACCTTTTCAGTTTGTTTTCTGAGTTTCTGGGGTTTGGGCATAGGGCAGAAAGGCACACATGGAAAATAGAGCTTTCTATACCCAAGTCCACTTACTGCTGTTGAGAACATGATTTGTAATTTTTGCCATATTTTATAAAACCAGTAAAAGTAAACTCTGCTTACAGCTTCAGAAAGGGGATAGATGGAAAGGCATTTTTAGTGCTTTGGCAGGGACAAAGACAGTCCCAGTACCAGACATTCTTGTAGTGCTAACAGGCTGCAAAACCCTCATACGAAAGATGCTATTCAGACCTGTGGACACTGTATAAATATAAGCGTATGTGAGAACTATTTCTGTGCACGATAGCAAATTTTTCCTCCCCATGAAGTCCTCTATAGATGAAGCCATTCTGCCTGCTGCTGTGTCCACAGTCCATTCTGCACACAAGGTCAGGCCCATCCAGTGGAGCTGCATCAGTCTCCTGGAATGCTGAAGTCCACATATTTGCCATTCAACATGAAAACTGCTTTTCAAGTTCAATCAGCTATAAATGTTGCTTTGTTTTAATTTTCCACTGAACTTCCTGGAACCCATTATCAGACTGTCAGGGATGTATATTTAGCAATGGCAACACGGCCTCTTTGCCGCTGCCCCACTGCTCATGTCACCTCCAATAAACAGAAAAACAATCCACCAGCAAATGACATTTTTGCAGACTATTTACCGCCAGCATGAGGTAGTGGGTGAAACTGGAAGTGCATGGGGAAGCCCTTACCCATTTTATAATAAAAAAAAAAGTTTAAAAAAATCATCAAGGTATCCCTAAGGAGAGAGGCATAAGGGAACACTCATTTACCATTTACACATTAAGTCTCATCTACTGCCCCAAGCTACTACTCACAAGGCTTAGTCTAAGTGAAAAATGTTTGCAGAGAAAACCTTACTCAGTGGAAATACTTGCCTCCAACACCTCCAATAGTTTAAGTTTCAGAGCACTTTTAAATAGTCATGTACTAAATGACTGCATTTGCATACATTATTATTTTTATACAATATGGCTCAAGTACTAGAGCTTGAAAAAAATAAAATCATAGAATCGTTTGGGTTGGAAGAGACCTAAAAGATCATCTAGTTCCAATCCCTCTGCCATAGTAGGAACTCCGTCAACTAGACCAGGTTGCTCAAAGCCCCATCCAGCCTGACCTTGAACACTTCCAGGCACTGGGTATTTGCAAGTTCTCTGGGCAACTTTACCAGTGCCTCACCACCCTCAGAGTGAAGAATTTCTTCCTGATATCTCATCTGAACCTTTTCTCTTCCAGTTAGATGCCATTCCCCCTTGTCCTACAGCTGCATGCCTTTGTCAAAAGTCCCTCTGTAGCTCTCTTGCAGCCCCTTTAGGTAGTGGAAGGAGCTGTAAGGTCTCAGTCTTCTCTTGTCCAGGCTGAACAACTCCAGCTCTCCCAGCCTTTCTCCACAGGAGAGATACTCCAGCCCTTGGACCATCTTCATGGCCTTCCCTTTAAATTGCTCCACGTGCTTCTTATGCTGGGGACTGCAGAGCTGCATGCAGCACCCCAGGTGGGGTCTCACAGAGTAGTGGGGCACAATCCCCTCACTCAACCTGATGGCCACACTGCTTTTAGTAGTGGGCTGCAGGTACACATTCTCCAGGTCACCTCAAGCTTCGCATCAACCAATACCCCAAGCCCTTCTCCTCAGGGCTGCTCTCTATCCACTCTCCTCCCAGACGGTATTTGTGTTTGGATTGCCTCAATCCAGGTGCAGGACCTTGAACTTGGCTTCGTTAAACTCCAATAAACTCCAACACCAGCCCACAACTGAAGGTCTGTCAAGGTCCCTTGGACGGCATCCCTTCCTCCAGTGTGTTCACCACATCATGGAGTTTGGTGTCATGGACAAACTTGCTGAGGGTGCACTTGATCCCACTGTCCACGCTGCCAACAAAAATGTTAAACAGCACTAGTCCCAGTACCAATCCCTGAGGGCTTTGTCATGGACAACTCAGTCACCTGCCACCGGTCTCCACCCGGACAGTGAGCTGTTGACCACAACACTTTGAGTTCAACCATCCAGTCAATTCCTTATCCACTGGGTGTTCCACCCATCAAATCCATGTTTTTCTGGATGAGAGACAAGGATATCGTGTGGGACAGTTTCAAAGACTTTGCACAAATACAGGTAGGTGACATCAGTTGCTCTTCCCTTATCCTTAACACTGTAAACCCCTCGTAGAAGGCCACTAAATTTTTCAAGTGTGATTTCCCCTTATACAGCCATACTGTAACCAATCACATCCTTTTCTTCCATGTGCCTTAGTTTAGGTTCCAGGAGGATCTGCTCCACGATCTTGCTGGGCACAGAGGTAGGACTGACTGGCTTGTAGCTCTCTGGGTCTTCTTTTCTTAACTTTTTTAAAATGGAGGTTGAAGACCATCTAAGGAAGACAGCAGAGTCTGGTTCAACTCAGTGTTGAGACATGGCCTTATAGAGAAGGGTTCTCACTCTTGTTTTGCAAAATAAATTTAACATCAACTTCTCTCAAAAAAAGGAAGACATCAGCAACTGAGGAAGAAACACAGATACAAACCTCAAGCAGCTAATGGGCTAGAGTACACCTTTAGCATCCTTTATGATAGATGGCAATTTACTTGAGCAAATAAGAAAAATAACAGCAATTCAAAGAACTTTATACAGGAAAGAAGTATTCTTCATGAACTGAAAATCACCCACAAAAAGAACTGAAAACCCTTGCTACAACTAAAATCTGCAAACAACTCTACAGTGTGAACCATTATCTGAGCCTTCCATTCTTTTACTTATGGCAATTTTTGCATGAGACTTGAAAGCAAATACTGCTTTAAGCCTGTAGAGATGCATAATGCCAAGCTGAGATTTTACCTGTCTGTAGATCTAACCATCAGGTTCTGCACTGGAAACATATATAGGGCATACACATGCTGGTCATTCCTAACTTCTCCTCTGTCTGAACAACTAAAGGTTTAGATAACCAATAACTGAAAAGCACCAAATGAAAAGTTTCAATATTTTTCAAAAATTTGGAGTACTTTGAATACCATGTTAGTCAGAAATGTATCAAAAATCTCTCTAAAATTCGGTACATTGACACCAGAATCATAAATGTTGCATGCTGAAACATGCCAATTTTTAAACTGGTTTATTAGAAGACCTTTCACCATTACTATAAGCACAGATAAATCAAATACATAGAGCAAGGAAATGCCACCTGTCCACCATAAGCACAGACAGCCTCTTCTCCTTTCTCTTCTATTCAGTTGCTTTATGAGACTTCTCAAGCATCCTCACTCAAACTAATGGGAATCCTTCAAAATGCACACGTGAAATTAAAACTATATGAAATATGGTATGAAAAAGGGCAAGAAAGGGTTTCAACAAAAGAGAGAAATGCAAAAGTAAAACAGCCTTCCAGCCACCCCAAATGCATCAGCTGCCAGCTATAAGACAGTAACCATCAAAACCTATCTTTTTTCAGCAACAAAACCTTTACAATACAAAACACCAGCCAAAGTTTGCAGAGCAATACACAAATTCCTTCTTCTAAGGACAACTTTAAACAGGAATTGTGGCTGCACAATTACTAAACAATTGACAAACCAGGCATATACAACAGCTTAAAGCAAAATTTGCATAACATTTTAATACAACAAACTAAGCTTCCTGGCACAAACAGCAATGGGTAGAAATCAACTAACAAAACACCTTTTTATTAAAGCTAATGCTTATCTTATATTTACTCCTTGTTCTTCAGAGATTAGAGTATTTCCCCACTATTCTCCATCAGACCTAATTATGGACAAATCAACAGATTTTATTGTCTGTTCTTCAGAGATTAGAGTACTTTCCATCAGACCTAATTATGGACAAATCAACAGATTTTATTGTTTGAGGTCATTTAAAAAAATATTATTAGACAAGGGAAAAAATACCTTAAACTTGTGAATTGCAGAAATGTTGACTAAGAGGCAAAAGTCTACTATAACTGGACGAGGAAAGTTGTCATCATCTAGGGATTGTGACAAACATCTCCCTGAAATCAAGTTCTTGTGACACCTAGATGTTAGCTCTGCTACACTTGCTTTACATACTTCATATAAGAAGAGTAAGTAATGACTGACTTCTGCTGAGAAAGGAAGCTGAGTATTAGGAATAAAACTCCCCAAGACTCAAACTGAGGTCTCTGAGCCAGGTAATTTCATTAACAGATAAAAAATGGCTCAGTGCTTAAATGAATTTTTTCATGAGCATGTATCAGACACTGGAGAGGTGAACACAGCATCAATGGCCATCTATCTTCTCTTCAGAGAGCTGAGCACAGCAGACTGTATTCCACCTCTGATGAACTCCTTAGAATGACTGCAATAACTGTGGGTTGCAAATATTTTAAAGACAGAAAAATTAGATAAAACAGCCATCAAACACTAAAGTATTAATAAAAGGAAACTCTACAACCCTAAACACGAACACCTAACAAACCTAATTTTAAGCAATACTGGGCTGCTCTCAGAATAAGGGTAACATAATGTAAGCTTCTCAGAACTTAAATTTATGACTTTGCACAGCACCTGATATGCCCAGGCCTGATTTCTAACTGGGTTCTTTAAATGTTGTAACAAATTAAGTACTGAAAACATCCATCAAAAACATATACAACATGGTAAAGGAAGACCCTTATAAATATTCAGACTCAGTGCAGCCAGATTAGTAAATGGAAATTCTACATGAACTCTGAGTGGAATTTCTTTCCACCTTTCAGATAATTTATAGCTTAATGTCAGCTAAACATAGTAACTAATCCCATTTGTCCACTGAAAGTAAATTCTTGGCTGCTCTTCCAACGTCATTGCAGACATTGCTGTCAATCCCCAAACTGTGGCCTGACCAATCAAAGTGTCAGCACTTACCTGCTGCTCAACACTTCAGACACATGGGCTGTCATATCAGTCAGTGACTGATCAGGCGCAGAAATCAGCTAGAGCTTTCTCTGGACAACAGATACGATCAGAGCCCAAGCTGCACATCAGTCTCCGAAGCCCAACCAATGCGAGCTCGCGTCAGTAGGAGGCAGCTTTACTGTTCATGACAAAGCTGCCATCATCTCTGCAAATCCTTGGTGAGAACAGGCCAGGGACAACAGCAGTAGGTGCAGAACAACAATCCTCTCCTCCTTTTCTGAGTGTAAGTGATTAAGCTTAAAAAAGCCAAGCAACCAGTCCCAGGAGCAAAAGTCCTCTGTAGAGTCACAGAAGAAACAAAAAAACCAAGGAAGAACGACCACCTTGAGCCTGAATTCCCACTACAAAGTCTAAATCCAGCTGTGAAGCAAGGAGACATTCTTGGAATAAGACTGGTCTCTCTCCAAACACACTTTGATTTTTTAAATTGTGCAATATATCACTGAAAAGTGATAGCAGAAACAAAATGGTATAATTAATATTACAAAGGCTACTGAGTAGCTGAGAAAGAATTTTAGTTTATACCTGTGCTTCTGGATGTTCGGAAGGCAGGCCTGAAATTTAAATCCCACGTGTGCATCTTTTTTTCAGCCACCTCTTTCCCTGACCATGGCTGCATATGAATTAATGAATGAAAAGTCTTTTAGAATTTATATGTAGAATTTTAGATGCTTCCAGATTTCTGTCTTTGCAAGGTAGGACTCCATACAAGTCATCCGGCACGTTCATCTATCAGGAAGGAGGCACAGTCATCTCACCATGATGCCACTCCCTCAGTGAATCCACAGCCCCAAGGCAACAGAGAGCAAATGCTGGTGAGGTGTGACACTGTGCTATTTCTAGCTCACACCAATCACTTCAACACAAGCAACTCAGCCCCAGTAAAACAGATCCAGCCGTTCCACTATTAAGTTCATCAGTAATAATGTCAAAGCTTCACAAAACTTTTCTTCCCATCACAAGTGCAAAAAGCCTATGCCAGGATGACCTTAGATTGTTTTTAGCTCATGAGTCAAGTTTGCCCAGTGCTGTCATCTTCTAATACAGAGCATGAGCCAGACAGCAGGAAATTACTGCAGAAGCCACAGCTGTTGCAGAGTCCAGTCTTCATCTTCCAGCCATGAGAACTGCTCTATTTCCTTCTTTGATCAACATGACTAAAAACAAACGGCGCCCCAAACCTGCTACTTGTAAAGAAGTTTCCACCACTCACATCTCTACTTTGCTCAAAGGCTAAGAATGTCTGTTCAAGAACTCTTACTTCTCCACCATCAGCTTAGGATGATGTACTCAGAGACTTGCTTCTCTAGCACTGTGCATTCACAGCACTACACCAACAAACCATGTCCAAAAGGCTCAGAAAAACTCAGTACAGTTCAACAAAATATAATACAGAATAACAACTGTTCCTTATAACAGAAATACTTCAGAATAGACGTGACTGACTGCAAATCCACACTGCCACAAAGACCTGACACCTTTAAGAACAATAACATTATTAAAGGCTCTCTAGACAATATTCCAAAACAAAAAACAAGTTACTAAATTCCTTTGCCCAGAACTCTCTTCCAGTTTCTTCCTAAATACAAAGAAAATTACAGTCTCAGAGAAGAAGGGGAGTGGAGAACCACAGGTGTGTGAATTTCATTTTCATCTCCTATTTTTAGTTCTCTATTTGGCTAAGTTAAAACACAAAATGAAAAGTAAAAACTGAGAGTAAGGAAATCTCTCATTTCAATGTACTTCAAGAAGCCACACAGAAAAAGCTATCTTGCAGTTTGACACCACATTAGCTCTAAAAGAAACACAGATATAAATCTTCAAGGTGTGTACAACAGAGTTCCTAAGAAACCCTGGAAAATGAATTCTGTGCTTCAATACCCATACCTGTAAAGTAGCAGCAGCGTTTCCTCTCTCTGCCCTGTGTCGCTTTAAACTGAAACATTTATGCACGCTCAGTGCTTCAAAACCACTGGCACAACCACACCTGGAGCTTCTGAGAGCCATCAAAGTATGGATAATATTATTAAATAGAATATGCTAAAGCAGTAGCTCACAACTTTGATTTAATCTGGAGTAGAGTACAACTATTCACCAGATCCCTATGAACTATTTTCATTGAAATCACTGTTGAATACAGTTCTGCATTTATTACAAAGCTGAAACTGTAGCTTTTCAGATTCCCAATGTACTAGAACCAAAACTTTGAGGACAAATGGACTCCGCCATATTGGAGTGAATTGTAACTCCAAAACTTGAACAGCATAAAGGAGGACTTTTGCCCAATAGATGAACTCCTTTTCTGTGTAGTTCCTTTTTCCAAATGCATAATTGGAGGAATAACTGTTTTGATATGGAAAACAACTGCCTCACAGTTTAAGTAATTACTTTTAAAAGCTAGGGGGAAAAAAATCCCCTACCCACTCCATGTGCAGTACTTTTATCCAAGTATACTTTCCAGTTAATAGGAAATAGGGACTGTCAAAATTCTTCCTAATTATTCTGCTCCCATTAGCCTATAAAAATCTGCAGCTGAACCATGGTATGAGTGATAATTACTCCTAAAAATCAAAGCAATACTACTTCATAATTAAGAAGCAGAACTGCTTGGATGTATGCTAAAGAAGTAGAATATCTGTTTCCTAGTTCCAAATCCCTCTAGTATTCACAAGAGGAGGCATTCAGTCCTCTTTGCAAACACAAAGGACATCAGAGGAAAGCATTAATGGACGACTTGAAGACACACCACTACCTACTCAATCACCTCTTTTCTAAACCAGAGGAAGGGATACAACCTAATGAATAAAAATGAGACATTCATTAGGGTTTTGTTTACACATTACTATTCAAAACTAACTTTCAAAATGAACTATGATAAACAGAAGAAAGATAATCTATACATGGTATTATGCAGAAAAGCTGCTGTGCTTTAAAATCACCTTCTCCCTTAAAACAAATTAACATTTAAAGTATGGATAAATTTTTAGTGGGGAGTAAAGTGATTGCCTACAGAAGGGGCTCAGGGTGGGGGGAATTACTTGCACACAATACAACAGTAGTGAAAAGATAACAGAAAACTGGGTATTTTCATGCATAAATAAACATATTATTGTAGTACCCTCTGCATGACTTGCATTTGAACATCTAATTTAATAATCATCTTTAGAAACTCTAGGAAGAGTGGAAAAAACATCACCTGTTGAATTCCAATTTGAGGGCAAAAGTACATACTCATCTTTACTTTCACACATTGTCCTTCATCTCACACTTTTCCTTTCATTACTTAGTCTGCCTACCAATACATGTCCAGTGCTATAAAACATCTTAGTGACACTCAAGACTAGAATGCAAACTTATTTCTATTGCCTGCAGGCTGCGCACAGGCAAACCACCGATTCTGTCTAGAAAAAAAAAAAAAATTAAATTAGGAAGGTACCCTTAATCAGTACCAGGAAAAACTTATTTCTATTGCCTGCAGGCTGTGCACAGGCAAACCACCAATTCTGTCTAGAAAAAAAAAAAATTAAATTAGGAAGGTACCCTTAATCAGCACCAGGACTGCTGGCCTCACTGTCTCTTCTCTCTCCTCCACTTCATAATGCCTATTATCTAACTGAAAAGGAAAACTTTGATCCTAATGGTTTCCGACACCTGATGAGAATAAAGAAACACAAAGGGACCTGGTGATGTGTTATTTAACGCATGACTGTTTTAATAGAGCTGTCTAATTTTTGGAGGCACAGGGCCCATATCCAATGCTCCTCACAGCAACCCATCAGCTATTTGCCACATTCCATTCACCACATCACATGATGGCGTTATTGGCAATTCCTGAAGGTTAGTTTAATCAACTTTTGTAAATAAACTATGATAATTTCCTGGGTTAGAAAAGGTTAATGAGAGGCAGAACTAAGAGCAGAACAATTTTCTGTATTTCAACATGGTGAAAATTGTACTGTTCACAAAAATCTGAGCTATGTACGAATTACAACCAATTACACAGTATTGCTGTATTTTTCAACCTTGTATTTCTCAATGTGTTACACATTGGTGATCTTAGCCTTATATTCTCAAATGCAAAATTTAAGACACACACTGACAAGGTAAATTTTCCAGCTTCCATTCCTTTAAATATGAATTTACCTAAATATCCTGTTGGTGAGTATATCCAAGTCCTTTAAAACAACATGAAATTTCTGCAGAGAAGCTGGATACTCAGGCAGAGCCAGATTTGGTTATTGTAGAAATTATTAAGCTCCACAAATGCTAGAATTTGTTTGCTATAACTAACAGCAGATGAAATACAAGTGCCATCCAGAACCAGGGGATACACAATCCAGCAGTCGCATCACACCTGATGCAGGAAGTAGCCGGCTAAGGTTAGAATATGTTACAGAAGAACCAAGTTCTTCTTTCACCACTGCTCCACCCACCACAATCAGAATTACTACACTCTGATTTACACTAGCACCAAGGGTAGTATCTAGCATTGCCAAGCCCCACGCAGCAGTCCAATTGCCAAGCAATTGCCAGTCAGCCTCTTGCAAACCCTACAGGTCGGAGTTCATCCAGCTCTCCAGCGGCTGCAGTTCAGAAGCTGGTTTTGTATCCTACACAATGCTTCTGTCAACACTCCAGAGACCCCAAACCTGATTAATTACATTTGCCTGGGACCCTCCATCCACCCAGCATATTGTTGAAAGCTGTTGAAGCAGGGCAACAGTTGCAACCTTCCTCACACCAGGCATAAGCCAAACTTGTCATTCCCTGTTTAAAGCACCATTAACTGGCCAGATTTACAGCTCCTAACCAGCAGCTCAGAAGCACAGCATTGTAATGACTTCTACTAATCACTACTATTTGCCTCAAGTCTCATGGAAAGCTGGGAATCTTTTGCTCCTTCCAGTCCAGGTTACACAGATAAAAACATTTCATCCCAAAAGACTACCTCTTTGCTTCCAGACACAAGTACTTCAAAGCCCACAGACATATCAGAATTGTACATTGTCTCTGATGCAGGTAACATGAACTACAGCAAGAATTATGCTATCATTTCAATAGTTTGATTTATGTACAGAAATCAAGTGCTCAGTTGTTAAAAAGCCTAAACTAAAAAAAACCAAACCAAACAACAAAACAAACCCACCAACAGCCCCCTCCCCCCAAAAATACGCAAAACAAAAAATACCACAATAAATCCCAAACCTTTAAAATCGAAACCTTTGGTGTTACCGTGTTACCTAAAAGAAAATTTACTACTATTCTTTCTACACCTGGTTATTTATGAGTCCATGAATCCTGAAACAACATCCTTTAAGAAACAGTTTACACCATGTTTTTCTTTACAGACATCTATTACTAACAATTGAAGGGCTTCATTAATGTTATTCAACATTCAAAGAGAAGAGAAAATTACAAGATGCTCTTTAAATGCTTTCAATACATGCAAGACATTGCCAAACAGGTAAGAGATGCTATCAGGAGAAAGGTGCTACGTCACATCAGGCAGCCTCTGAATTTTACTTAAACACCAAGGAAACCTCCCCGTTGGCCTTTCAGAGAGCAGTGGGTGGGGGGTGTCATTCCAAACATTCTTCAAGAAAGGCAACAGGAAAAAGTTATTCAAAAGAGGTAAGTTATGTATCTAATTGAAATAAATTGCATCCTCTTTTCTAACACATTAACACATTAATCCTTTATGCTTTCAGACAGCTCATTATCCATGTAGAAATCATCTTCTCTCCCATGGCTTATTTCAAGTCACATCTGGCCTACATTATCAGCATAATCAAGACTCTGCAGGCCAGGTTATCTATACAAAAGGCAATTACCTCTTGTTTTGTTTTAATCTTATTCATGCATTTTAGTTAGCTGTTATCCTGATGCCTGCCAAATGGACTTCCCCACCATTTTTCTGAGGCTCCAGAAAGTTGAGTGTACTACATTTACATTGATCATTGAAAAGAAAAAAGGAAAAGTCTCTGAGATACCAAAGTATCTTAATGCAATCACCAAGGGCAACAAGCTTTATGCACTTTACTTCCCTTCCCTCTCATTCTGACTGATTAACTGTGACCCTATGTTTAAAATTGTTACCGGCGTCAAACCCTTCTGAAGGCCTGGCTTGCCTATAAAGCACCAAGGTTAATCTTCAACAGATTCCATTACAGACCCTTCAGCTATTCTAGCAATGTTGTGTGAACATGCTTCCTCCACAGACCAGGTCTTTTTCCAAGGTGGTGTTAGCTGTCTTGTTATTTTGAGAAAGCAGACTATGTCCTTTTCTTCAGCCCCCATACACAACCCTTCTCATCCTGGACAGTGTGGAACACAATGCAGGTTTTGCCCTCTCTAAGAATGAGGGGTATAAACACAGCCATACAGTCACTAAGCACAGTGACAAGCAGGCTTGCTCTGCCTGGTGTCCATCTTAAGTCATCCTTGCCTCCCACATCTCTCCACTTAGCAGCCAAAAGCCATCTGCACACGAGAGGTGATGAGTTAACACATTATTTAAGTAGTTGCCAAAATGCTTCTTCCTTAGCCAGCCTTTAAACATTCTCATTTGGCTAGCAGACAACATAATAAAATACTTTTGACCATCACCTTTCTGCTTCAGAACACCAAGCTCAAGGATGAAATAGTATTCTAGCATTGAGGTCAGCCAGCATCAAGACCTTTTTTCTAAACAGTAGCAACAGGCACAGCCTCAGAGGTCAATCCCTAGGACTACAAAACAACTGCTTGCCACTCTCACCACGACACTGAGAACTCCACAAGAAGCAACCAGGTAAGTTTGCATCTACTAGCCAGTCTAAATTTAACACAGTGCAGAAACTCTAGGCTAGCTGCAGAAGATATTCAGAGAAGCATTTTTACTGTAGCTTAAAAAATAAAGACATTAATATTAAAGCAAGCTGACAGTGGTTTGTGCTGAAATATTTGATATTTTTCTTTATTTCTCCACAAAACCAGATCCCAGCCTAACTCTTTCTGCCGTCTCAGGCATGTTAAATCCAGTAAACATGCAAAGTCATGAAAACATCTCTGTAGACTCTCCTCCCTGACCTAGACTTCTGCATCTATACACAAAAAGCACACAGGAAACGCATCCTTGAAGTTATCTAGACTGTGTCACCAGCTGTGATGGAAAGGAACTGTAAGACAGATGGTGAAGACAGTGCATATCTGCACTGTGTGCAGGTGGATATTGTATCTGTAAAACTCAGTATAACCAAAGCTAACAAAACTGCTTTGTGCATACCTCTACACAAAACGTGCTGTGGAAGCTGAACGGCTTCTGGGCATCCAACAACAGATACACCCATGTATATAAACACAGTGACAGTGGTGAGGGTCACATTCTTATTCCCCACTAGCACAGATGTGCTGACAGATGTAAAATGCACAGGTAAAACTGAGGAGCAGATAGACTCTGGAGAATCCCGCTGGGATGAAACAAGCACTAAAGATTCTGCCCAGCCTAGACTTTGCAGCTGTCTGTCCCATCTTCCTCCAAAACCATCAACTGCTACTAGATACTTAAACAAAGCAAACATACAGCCACTCCCCAGCCAACTCAGTATGAAATTCAATAGATGATAAAAAGGTACAACTCATAACTATTGTCCCAGTGTTGAGATTTTTTTAAGGGGTAATTTAAACGCAACAAGAACTCCACCCTGCCATCTTAACAATTTGCTTATCAGAATGATTTACAATATTGTATAAAGCACTGCAGCATGACCTGCCAGACCTCGTCTGTCAACTGCTTTAGTCTACAGAAGCTATTCTGGGTAAGAAAAGGAACTTCCCACTCCTATATCTCTTCTCTTCACCCACACTGAAGAAAGGCAAGCATGGGGACTTCAGAGCTACTGATGACACTCTATGACTAGCTCTCCAAGAAGCAAACCACTGTCAGTCATCCTTATACAAAGGGGATATGATATCCAGTCTCCATTCACATCCCAAAGATTAACAGCCTTTTTCAAAGCTGAGTTGCATGTAAAACCAAAATATCAATAGTTCAAGAGGATTTCACACTGGGGACTCAGTTACTTCATTGACTGGATCAGAACAAAGGCTGAAAAATTTGCTGTTTCACCAGAAAGGACTAGTGCTAGATGAGCATGACCAGTGACCAGACATGCAGCTCCTCAGCCCTGAGCCCCATGCCTAGGAGCACCCAGGACAAGATGCAGGACACTGCTCTGCAGCTCAGATGGCATCAGAGAGCCTGGGAAGCCTGGCCACTAAGTGACACAAAGAGATGGCACTTCTACCATGCACTCCCTGCGCAGTGCCAAGGGTTAATATTCAGACAGCAGATTCAGTTTCGAGAGATGCATCTCTGAATTGAATTTAGGTTCAGAAGGCTTGTACTGAGCTTTATGTGCTTCTGAATTCTGGGGTAACTCTTGCTCACCAAACACTGGTATTTGTATGAATAAAAATGAAGGGATTTAACAAATCTTGTTCCTGCACACAGTTGTCAAAAAAATCTGACCTTTAGAACAGGAAAAAGAGGGGGGATTTAAAGGTTTAAAGAGGAGGCAGTGGCTGCCTGATGTATAACAAACCTTTGAAAAATTATGAACCAGTGAAAATCCCCTACAGGTCCCAACAAAATGTGTCCAATTTGCATTCCTGCAAGTCTTCCATACACACCACTCTTTGCCTGTGTGTACACAGGCAAATAAATCCCTAGGAATAATACAACTGGGACCTGAATCTGATCTCGGATATAATATTGCTCCAGAGCTCCATTCCAACCTGCACAAATGGCTTTTTTTGTTCCAGATAACTAAATCAAAGCAGTCCTGATAAGCTTTCAAAGCAGGGAATGTGAGGAATGGTTTAATGAATGTTACAACTCAACCTATTACAGACTACAGAGCATTACAGAAGACAGGCGAGAAAAAAAGCACGTATGACACTCATGTCTGGAAGTCTCATAAATTCAGATCCAGAAGCACCTGCCTTTCTAAGTCTCTTTATATTAAGGCAACAAAAACTCAGTGCTGACTGTCCAAAGGAACATAAAGAATGGGAAGTGAGAACTGTGCCAGAAAAATACAGAGGGCTTCTTATTGTAAAGTTACATTAATTGTAAGTTTGACACAGAAAAGGCTTACACAGGAACAGACTGCAAAAAAAAAAATGCATGAACAGAAAGTAACAGCAAAAGAGAAAAAGGGAACGGGAGTCATGGAAGACAAAGCTAAAAAAGTATTGGAAATTTTTGTTTTTGCAAAGCAGCTTCTGTGGCATTTACATGGGCCCCAAGTGCTGTTTGTGCCCTACAAGAAACTCAGGCAATTTCTTCACGTATGAAACTTCAGCTATGTACGCATAAGGTACACATGAAAGGTCTGTCAGCTGGTCTCAAGTTCTACCTTGTTTTCACTGTTTTTTCTATTTATAAGCATTAAATGATTCTTTAGAACCAAAAATAAGGTTGCAGCATAAGTATTTTACAACAGCCTGATGTAACTAATAAGGTTCTGTGCAGCTAAAGGTCGAGGGCTCAGACTGAAGACTAAGTTAAGCTAATACTTCAGGTGATTTTCATTAAGTGAAATTTCACCTCAGAACACACCAGACACTAAGGTATCACATGAAAGAAATTATCAACTCCCTTCCCACAAATTTACCACCTAAAAGGACATCAAGAGGACATCAAGAACAAAGTAACTATGCTGCTATTTAGCTTCTATATAGCTTCACTTTCCTGTTTACTCCTTTCTTCATGTAATGATGTGAATTCTTGTCCCAGAATTAGTAGATGCAAGAGTAAAACAGTTTAAAGGCTTCAAATGAAAAAACTATCTTCTTCATACTGTTAAACAGCTGGGATTATGAGAACAGGTTTGCAACTCAGCATTTACCATCACAAAAAAATCAAATACCACGTGCTTTAGTATTACCTAGACAGTTGCAAATGAACTGTAGAATACAGAACAGTTACATTTACAGGGGTTAAATGCTTCCTATTTACAACACCTAGCAACACAGCTAGATCACAGTCAAAAGTAATTCTACTGCCATCCTGCACACATGCAGGACATATCTAGAGCAGAACCATTCTTGTCATGGAACAATGATCCCAGAAGAAACCCCTGCAGAAAAAGCTCCAATGGAAGAGTTTCAAGTATTTTACCCACCTTCCTCAAAACAGCAGGTCCAAAACTACTCCACAGCTCTTGCACATAGCACTTTACAATTTCAAATCCCTTTACAAATAATTACCTTGTGCTTTGGTTCTTCTAGATTTCTTTCAAATGTAAGTAACTGCAGTTCTTTTTAATACCACAGTCTGATTCTTTTAAAACACTTCAATGCACTGTAGAATATTTCAGCTTCTTGCCTTCGGTTCAGGAAAGAATTCTGCTATTTTAAAACAGATGCAAATGTCGGGGGAAGGAACAACAGATAATATATTCTGAACATAAGTTCTGCTTGATTTAACTTCTGCTGCTAGATACCTGATTTAAAAGTCTGTTGTTGTCATATATATTGACAGCTGATGCAGTAAAACAAACAACAGTGTACTGGTACCTGATGATCACAGAACACAGGTGTCTTTTGATGAGAAATTTCACCTGAAACATTAAGTTTAACCCTTTCACTTTTATTCCAGGGTGAGACTGGCAAAGGAAAAATAAAATGGAATAAAGAACTAGATTTAAAGGGCATTGAAGAACAGCATTGAAAAAACAGAGGCTTCTGCAGAGTAGACTTCAAATCTCAACTGCTGGAAGCTGGAACACCTGGAACAAGAGACATGCAAGCAGACAGTACCATAACAGTAAGTTAAACACTGATGATTTGTTTTTTCATTATAAACTGCTCCTGCTGCTGAAGTTTACATTGCAAAAGGCCTAGGCAAGCCTGGCATGCTATGTAACACAGCTAGTAAATTGCAACAAGGCTTGAGTGGCATTATGAATGAGAAATAGCAAGGTTTTATCCCTGCCTATATCATGACATGCAGCATTTGGATCTGGTGTAATCACAAGAAATAAAAAATTAATCCCAGGGGCTTACAAGCATTTTTGAAGAACACTGTACACTGACAAAATAGTTAACTTAAGCAGGTTTTACTGAAAAAATAGAGAATCCCATCTGTTATCCTACTGCTTGCAACTACGGAAAGCTTTTGGACAACCTCTAGTCTGAATCAGTTGCATCCTTCAGCAAAATATCCATTTCTTCCTAAAAGCCAAAGAAAATTCATCACCAGTTAAGGTCTTCAGACTTCTGAGCATAGAAATTGAAGCTTATTATATGGAAGTTTGTGAGACAGTTTTCGGAACAGACATATTGTTCAGTGAAAAGGTAGCACTCATATAATACTTTTTACAACTACAGTTATTTACCCCCAGTGCCCTTGGACACAAATTCCCTGCCTCCACATTTGTGTGGTATGCTGTGCACCTGTTGGCTGCTCACCCCACCCCAGACCCAGCCACATCACAGGGCACCAGACTCAGCTCACTACAGTGGGAAGCAGCATGTAACCTCTCAGAACCAGCAATTAACCACAGACAACTACTGCACACAGAACTGTCAGGGTTCCTATCTTCAATATGTTCCTGAGCAAGCTAATGAAAAAAATAGCCCACTGCACTAGGAAAATGCTGCAAATGGTACCAACTCTAATCTGTAGTCATCTCCAACTTCCCTTGATAAACTGCAAAAAATCTGTAATTTATTGTTGCATTTGATACTGCCTGCATCTGTTGCAATTTTAATTGTCATTGGCACGTTTATGCCTTTGTGTGCAAAATACAGTCTATACTGATATGCCTGCATAGACTTCTGTAGGCTATCCTCTAACACAGTTGGTTCTATTTTCTCCCCAAACAGTATGATTTGTGTTGACACTTTAACTAATACCACAATAGTTCAGGAAGCTTTATGGCTTGGCCAATCAGCTTTTGCTGGAGAAAAGCCTTGTGATTGTCTTTTCCTATCCCTGCTCATTACCTATGTATCAACTGCCAATAAAGACAGAAATTTTAGAATACTGGCTCTCAGCCCATTTTTAAAGAAGAGGTTGGTAGGTTTTTTTCGTTGGTTGCTTGCTTACCATGTGGCCTAGAAACAATTTTGCACATAAGCAGAAGTAAGGTTTCTTCAATATTATAGTGTCCTAAAACTCTGGGTGTTACTTTTCCCATTTTATGTCCTTGCCTCTTTTCAAAGGGAGTTTAAACTAGAAGAAAGTGAATGGCGCTACTATTTAAACACCATAGAAAATATTGGTATCAGTTCTCTACACACATTCCCACCAATTTTACCATTTCTGATAGCACTTCCACCATAAGAACATAGGACAGCAGAACACAGCAAGTATGTGAGAGCCTGCTGTTACCTTAGTTACACTGAAAGAAATAGGTATGTCTCAGAAATATAGGAAATTGTTACTACACAACAGACAGACAGCACTTCCTTTCCCAGAACAATCTGTCTCTTGCCCTGACAACCCATTCCTGCTATATTTACCCGACCAAATTTCACCAATGATATATTTCCAGATGCACTTGAGCCACATGTGCCTGTCAGTCAGGCCAAGCACAGAGGAATCTGAGCTCCTAGAAATCACTAGATGTTAATCCATGCTTCCTCTCTTGCTTGCCTGTAGAGTTAAAGGAAACAAAATGTGTAAAGCATTATTCCCAGTTTATTTTGGAAGCAGGCACAAGAGGTACTTCATTTGATACATCTATTTACTTCAGCTGCTTTCTTTGTAGTTTGCAGAGACACCTGAACAGTTAAAAAAATTTCAGATGTGAAACATGAAGTTAAAAATAACTGGCTGTTTCAAACAATTAATACTGGGTGTACACCAAGAAACTGTAAGACTCTCTTAAAAATTCGTAATGCTTAACAAGGAGCTTACTGTCCTAATCTGCCATGGGAGAGCCAATTCCTCATCCAGAAAAAAAGCCCTGTGTGATCTTTGCTGGAGAAAAGCAATACACATCAGTTCTAGATTGTGGATAGTTCAATTTAAGAATGCTGACCAGATAAAATTAGTTGAGTTTTGGAGCAATAAGAACAAGGTCTAATGAATGATCTGAGCTAAGCCAATTCACTGTATTAGCACTTATATTCTTCCTATATTCTACCATATACTTCTGATCCCATGCCATCTTCTTCCAACCCTAACTACACAGCTAGATTCTCTTCTTTGCATAATTTTATAAAATACTTAACACTCAACTTCTGATCATTATCTTCACTCTTGCTGAATTTCTCCCTGAGATCCTTTGAGCAAAAAGGAACAAATATACTCTCTTTCCACCTCCACATTGCTAAAAGATGATGGTCACAGCTCCTACACCAATACTACTTTCATTCCAAAGTGCTTTTTCTGGGGTTACAGCCATGGGAGAAAAACAAACCAACCCACCCCATCTCATCCCAAAAATCCAACCAACCTAAAAAAAAAACCCTCAAAAAACCTAAAAAACAACCCCTACTCCAAACCCAAAACCTAACTCCATAACAAAACCAAGGGAACAAGAAATCCACAAAAAAATCCACTTAAAAAAACGCCACAAAACAAAGTCACCTCTCAGAATCTCATTAGCAAGAAGACACTGTCATCACATTGGTGGCCATTCAGTGCAACCAAGGTATTCTCAGTTCTAGGTACCATGACTCTTCCAGAGAGGGCAATAGGAGGCTAAACCACTAACACAAAGAAAAATAAGGGAACAAAGGAGCTGAAAGGGTTTAAAATGGTAAATATCCTTCCTTTGGTTCCCTCCACCCCTTTTCTGGAAAGCACAGATAGGCAGTTTCAGCTTTTTCACCCTTTATTTAATAGGCTTAACAGAGGGTCCTAACAAACAAGCTTTTTTAAATAAAAAGCACAAGTTGAAATTAATTGTGGCTATATCAAATATCACTGTCAGGCCAATTTTATTACCCAATGTGGAATTAAAAACCCCTGTAGCCTTCTTTTAACAGCAGATTCACCTACAAGACACCTTCAACTAGCTGGATGCAGGCAGATTCTTCAGAACAAAAGCACTTGTAATCCTTTCTTCTCAAACAAACAAACCAACCAACCAACCTAGGTTTGTACCCAAAGTATACTGTTAAAGTACAAGAACATCCTTTAGAATAGTCTAGATTATTTTCATTACAGTAATAAGTCTTTTTTTAAAATGCTTTTGCTAGAGAGATCGGTCCTGCTTCCTTAAACCGAGTACAGTTTGTATGCTTTCAGGTACCCTTCCCTTTTCAAACCTGCACCACTGGAACACTTTTAAAACATCTGACTAACACATCATACAAAAAGAGTGGAAACAAGCACAAGGAAGAAAAGGAGCACCTTATAGGTGGAACTGAAAGATGTTAAAAAAAATACTGGCCAGGGTTGAGTATGATCAAGTGAAATGTGGGCAAGATATGAACTGCATTACATGTAAGAGTTTATTAGCAGCCTCATACAGCTGCTCAAATTCAGGCATCTAATACAAGGATGTGAACAGCTGGTACCATCACCTGCTGTTGCTGCAGAGTGAAAGGGAGTGTGTGACCTTCCGCTGCAGCACATGGGCCTTGTGCATGTGAACAAGGACCAGTGCGGGCTGCGAAACTCTATAGCCTTAAGAAACTACAAGAGGGAAAAAACTACAATTTAAAGGCAGCTGAACAGGAATTAACTGCCCTTTCAGATTTTTAATGTATTGTTAATAAAAGAGAGACTGTTTACAAAATTTAACCTGATGTTGTCTGTGACACAGTGCTTAAATAGTCAGTTACCAAACAACCATTAAGGTAAGCATTTCAGGATGCCTATGATGGTCTTCCTCCTCCTCATTACTTCATAATACATTTCTTCAGCAATTTATTTTCTCTGAAATTTTTTTTTCCAACTCTTGTACTACTATTCAGCTGCTGCTAAGAGTCCTATTGCTTTCTACAATGTCTGAATATTTTTATTTCTCCCTCTCCTATGTTTCCAACACTCCTGGCAAAGCCTTTTCCCAAAGAAAGTGATACTTTTTTATTTGCAGGACATGGATGTTTCTGTTATTTTTCCCTTTCATTAAGAAACAGAAGCCTTCATGATGTAAGTATTCAGACTCCTGTATTACACAAAGAAGTTACATGCTTTCAGAAAATTGTGGTGTTTAGAACTTTGCCAAATCTAAATTAGTACTTCTGCTTCAACTGACAAAGCCTCTTCCTGCTGACTGTATTTTAACAGACTGGTAAATATTTGAACACATATATTTCCTATACCTTTGTGTTCATCATCAACAATGCCACCAAAGTAAATATTCCCAGGACTGTGTTCTCCTACTCTTTCTACCAGCCTGATCACATCTGAAGCACTAACCTCATGCTGAGGCAGAATGTATTTAATAGAGAGAAGCACAGAAGTCAAATCTGATCGTGCCTCTTAGACTCTAAATCTGACTAAGTATATTTGCACATCAGACAGTCAAAACATTTGGTTTTTTTCAGTAATAGCTGAGTATGTAAAGAAAAACTTGGTGTTTCTGAATGAAAAACATGAAAACCTCAGACTGAAGTGAAAACCAGCTAATGATGACTCCTGGATGCTATCATGACAGGAACTTTCATTATTATATAACTATTACAGGCCACTAGAAACTGTCTAACCCCACTCTAAAGAACATCCAAGCTGCTAAGTGCAGTTACTAAATATGCTTACACAAGCAACCATATTTTACCACTGCCACTCATTTTATTTCTACAAAGCTCCTCCCACAGGCTATAAGCAGAATGAATAGACCATTCTCTTTCAGTACACCATGGTCAAGATAGTAACCACATCTTTGTTTATTTTAACAATTCCTCATATTTACAACTTGACCCTTGAATTATTTAGGCAGTTAATCAAGCTGTATGTGGAATCTAATTCACTTTGCAGACTTCATCACTGTATCATGAAAAATTTTAATTTCATTAAAAGTAACAGGGCACAAAGACACATCTGAACAAAAATATTCCTCCCAGAATGAAGCTAAATGTGATTAAAAGAGAAGAGGACTGTTTTGAAGTATCTCATTTCATTTAAATAGCACAAGCTTTGAGAATTATTTACAGTCAGGCAGGCACTTAGGTTCCTGCAACAGCTTACACTTGCTGAAGGACTCCTACTTCAGTATGTCTAGGAGAAAGTTTCAGCTTACTGCTACAAGGACAGAACCAGAACAGAACTTCTCAAGTGCTTCTATTAGGGTACAGGTGGAGGCTCAAATAATCAAAGAACTACCATCAGTGGAGAATTTAATATATTCAACTAAAAAGCAGTAATGAAGTACACAATTACAGTGGTCAAGGGGTGTAACTGCAATGACAGGGCAAAATACATTAGCATAAGCTGTTAATCAATCTGGTCATTCCAACAGGATAGCTAAAGCCAAACTTCAGTTCTATAGCAAAGATGTGCAAATTCTCATTAATGCATTTTACTTTTTCAGTTTTACTCATCTCACACTGCTGTGTTTTTTGTCATAATGTCTCACCTATTCCTCAACTGTCACAAACTATACACCTGCTTTTTCTTTCACAACCCATTGACTACAACAGTGGTTTGAACTGACAAGTTTTATCTTCACAACTGCACCATGCAAAAAGCACAGACATATTAACTTCAGAAAGTAAAACAGATGAGGATTCTATGTCTATCTGTGCCCTTCAACTAAAGAAGAAATATCTGCAAATTAGGAGTTCAAAGGAAGAGCAGGTTGCTTTAACACTTGCAGTAACGTGTTCAAGTCACACAGATACAACACGTCAGACAATACCAGTGCAGATCTATCGATTTTCTACAATCACCACTTGATAAATGTTCCTTCTCAAGATGCCTTTTTTTATCTCCTATAATTTTGTGATGATATGTACTGATTCACTGTCCCTAAAACATTTACATATATTTAATTGCTCTCTTTTAACAAAACAACAGATTTCCATTCACTCATAAAGTTCTTCCTCAAAGTATCTGTTGATACCAACAAAAGCTCATCCATGATGCTTTCATCTCTTACCTCAAAATCCATCACATCACAAAACCTCAGACCCTATCATCAAGTCACTGTATTGCAGGCTTTTTATATGAAATTTTGTCTTTTTTTGTACCTTTGAAAAGTGCTGAAAAACAAGTTAAAAACCTGTCATCTAAAAGATGATCAGAATTTCTTAAGACTGAATGCATCAATTTTATGTCTTTCCTGGACATATCTGCTGTCTTGTATCATTTTCTAAAGACAAATTACAAAAGCAAGATAACAGATCACAGAATATTCTGAGTTGAAAGGGACCCACAAGAAGCATCAGGTCCAGCTCTTGAGTGAATGGCTTGTGTGGACCCACAACCTTGGTGTTATCAGCACATGTTCTGACCAACTGAGCTAATAACATCTTAACATTCTAGCCAACATTTTTTTAAGAACTTACCATGAGGACGTCCGTAACACATTGGAAGATTAAGTTTTTTCTGATTGCAAATAAACCCCCCAACCAAGTACAAACAAAAGAACCCCTTCAGCAGTAATCTATTCTGAAACACTCAGACAGCTAAAAAGCTTACATAGTTACCTTAAAAAGAAAAAGCTCCTGCAAGTTTACTTCAAATGGGCAAACCACTAAGTACACATCCTTCACTATCAACGTTCTCTAACCAATCAATCTGCTATTTTAATAACAATGTTCTCCATTAGTCTGCTACTTTTACACTTACCTTTTAATCCCTGCCATTCCATTTCTTTTCATCCTGACTTTTTTATTCCACACTAATCATTAAGAGAAGCAGCATTTTTCCACAGATTCCTGCACTACTCCTGAAGAAAAGGACACTCACCTTAGGGGTGAGATTACCTTCATCACTATCTCTATTTTCCTACATTCCACCTATCCACACTCAACTTGGTGTATTTAATGATTTCTCTCTGTTGCTATCCTCTTAAGCTACAGACTCTTTGAGATGAGGAATACTTCAGTATGCTTCTTGTGTATGCATAATCAGCACTTCTTGGCAGTCCTTCTACATATTATGCAATTATATAAATATGCACCTCCGCCTTCTGACACAAGTTATTGCTTCTTTGAAGTTAATCATTTTTGCAACAATATTTTCAACAGGTTAGGTGGCAACTATTGAGTGAGGAAAGAAGACAGGTAAAAGAAGGTAACAAAACAGAAGAGCCATATACTTAGTAAACTAGCAGCATTAAGCAATTTCTTGTATACTCCTACTTCCATAGTGTTTTTACTATAATGCAAATGGGCACAATTCCTTTTCACTACTCTTGTCCATCAAACAAAAAAATCACCATCAAAAAAAAATTCTATATAAAACCTCAATGGCTGACTTAAGAGGAACCTTAGCTTCTATGCAGCATCTGGTACTGCCTGTCCACCAAATCAAACTGCAATTTATTGCCCCCTAATGTACATCCATTAAGCCATTTCCTTCATGGCTCCACTTCACACAGAAGCAGTAACTGAAGGAAATAATGGAGTGCCCAACAAGTGGGAAAGTAATTGCTCAACAAGCGTGGAACAAGAGAGAGTCAGTTGCACACCATGCACATGTGGCAGCTCTTCAGAGCCCAGCCCTGCTGTGGTAACAGAAGGCTGGTGTTACAGAACAAGCCCACTGTGGGAACTATTCCAAGCAACAGCCAGGAGTGCTTGTCCATCTAAATCCTTGGGTCCTTAAGGATTAGGGGTCAGGAAACAATTCCTTCCAACAGCACCACCTCCTGCTTGTACCTGCCAGTCTTTAGCCATGCACAGAAGGAAGACTTCAGCTCCAAGCTCTAGTGTTAAACTACTCAGAGAACTGTATTGAGTGGTATCACAAAGGTTGTGGGGCTGAACTGCATAAGGGACTTCAGGAGACATGCAGAAATGCCTAGTGTGGAGACCACCTTACTGGGTTGGTTTGTTTTTTTTGCTCTAAATACTCTGAGATTCACTCCACTTCTTTCGATTTCATTCATTAAATTTCTTACTACTCAGAAACACAAAACAGAAGATTAACACGAGCTGAAATGTTATCAAATTAAGGATTCTACACAGTTTCTCCCTTTCTCTATGTCAGCGTTAGTTACAAATATCTCAATTACAGTAACCCGTGTTGAAGGGCTCAATGTACATTTCAACAGAATCAATCAGAGCTCAGAGTGACACCATCCATACCTGACTCCTTACACATTCTGTTAGTTACAAATATCTCAATTACAAGCTTCTTCTCAGGAGGTATAGTTTCATTCAGTAACCCATGTTGAAGGGCTCAGCATTCAACATTCAACAGAATCAATCAGAGCTCAGAGTGACACCATCCATACCTGACTCCTTACACATTCTGCATAAATGCTGTCCTGTATACAACAGAAAAGCTAAGAAAAAGGTTATGTGGCTTATCTTGGTGCATCTGTAAATCATTCTTCATCAAGGACCTTCTTCCTCCTTCTTTTACACAGAAAGTAAACAAAATCTTAAGTGAAATTATGACAATTCTTGTGTTCATTTTGGGCTTGAGAAGTTCCCATCCCAGTTGCATTCTTAGAGCACATCAGTGTCACTCTGGGAAAACCACTTAGAAAGTAAAGCACGAGGTTAAAAAGCACCTGGGAAAAGTCTGATTTATTATTTCTCCAAGAAAACACAAAGAAAATCTATGCCAAAATACCAATATATGTGCTAAAAGTATCCCCCAGGAAGATCCAAAGACCTCAGCCATAAGACAGTGATTTGATTAATTTGATGCTAAAATGAGATTAAAAAGATTAATCTCACTCAGAGTATTTGGAACTACCTGCAGCTTCAAAGCAAAAATACTGCATTGGTTTACATTCTCTGTGCAGTTGGGAGGATGTCTGCATTCATTTATACTAGAAACTTGCTTTTAAAATGACAATTTTTACTGTATTGTCTTAACACAGTTGGCAAAAATCAAGTCTGGATACAACCTGCAAGCAAAGCATCAAATTTAAGTTGGCACCTTAATATTCTTATTTCTTATAGTACGAAAATATGAAGAGAAATAAATTACCACTTTTGTACAGTGTCGGGTCATTCAATATGGACAAAATTGTACTGTCATCCACTAATTAGAGTGAGGCCAAGTTAAAGCTATGGAAGAAAGAAGCCTTATTCTCTGAGTTTCCCAACTTTCCTAATACCCTTTCCATTCTTCTTTAAAAAGTCATAGAGAACGCAACAAAGCTAAATGTTAGCCTGAATTGCTTGGTATTCAAAAATACCAAGTTAACACACATGAATACCTGTTACTACAAAAAAAAAAAAAAAAAAAAAAAAAAAAAAAAAAAAAAAAAAAAAAAACAAAAAAAAAAAAAAAAAAAAAAAAAAAAAAAAAAAAAAAAAAAAACCAAAAAAACACCACCAAACACTTATTTTGTTGAGTTATCACAAGAACATACATGATCCATAAGATCAATGAATGTTCTAGATCTTCAATAGAAAGCTGACATGCAACAGGAAAAAAAGGGTTTGTTTTTTTTTATGGCTGATGTAGATAACACTTCTATCCTTCAATGCAAGCAATGGGAGAAACATCACAGTATGCAGTTCATCATATTTGTTGTTTGCCAGTAAGTTCAGGCACTTCCAGCAGAAACTCAAGATCTAAATAATAAATAAAATATGGTATTGCTGTTACCTGCAAAGCAATAAGCATCACAGCACTTTATATATCACATTCATGTAGTCTAATTCCTACACTTCTTGATTAAAAAAACCACAAACACTACATGTTTCTAATTTCTTAACTTGAAGGTGCATCTCATATTCTAACCATTAGCACTTCAATAACATTGAGAAGAGGCCACATATTTATATTTACTACCAAGTTACCATGTCTTAAACCTACATCTTTCAGAAAAAGTTCCTATGCTAATCCAAAATCATGACAGAATTCCTGTATTGTTTTACACAACTGTCAGGTTTTCCATAAAAACTGAGTTTCCAGAGCTCAGACATGAGAAAATGAGTGTGCAATCAAGTCTACATACCAGAAATCTGATGGCTACAGTAACAACTATATTAAGTCAGACACTGGGCAAAGGTTCTCCTACGGTTACAGTCATTTGACCTTTAGCCAGCTCTTAATGCCCCAGCCAGCCCTCTAAAGATGGAGATTTGCAGCAGCTTCTTGTCTGAAATAAGCCATGAAAAGATTCTTCTGAACCCACTGTACAAGCATTCATTTAAAATGTCATGAATGTGCATGAAATCAGAGTGCTTCTAACAGCTTACTTTGCAGCTTCTGTTTAAATGCACTAACTCTGAACCACCAGAGGATAAAAGGACTCAAACCTTGCAGTCTGGCACTCATGGACCTAAAATATACACAAGCACCTCTTCACAGGTGTGTTTACCTAGTTTAAACCTTATTTAAATAGACTCTCGATGCACACACTTCCAACAACACCTGCTTCTCCCACTGCAGTCATGACTTGTACAAGGCACTTGTAGTCAGTCATTCCTGTCCTAAAGCCATCCCACACACCAGTAGGCAGCACTTCAGGCGCAAAAATCCTGGGTACTGACTCATCTCCCTGGTCAGAGCAAAACACAAACTCTGCAATGAGAAGGATGACTACAGAACTATCTGCTCTTACCTCCGCATCATACCAGAATGGTCTGAAGACCTCAACAGCCAGAAAAGCATTTAAAGAAACCCAATCCTCATGAAATCATGGAAAAGCAGGCTTATAATTAATTCATATTTCCAATTATTTGTGGTTATAAAACCTTTCTCTGCAGACCCAGAGAGGATCCTAAGTTGGAACCACTCAAGAAAGAGACAGTCTCAGCTATCACTGGATGTTAAAAAGAAGCTTCCTTTTGGTGACCTAAATCCATAACAAAACTGACAATGAACAAATGTTTCAACATCCAGACATATTTTTCAGGGTACTCAGCTCACTTTAAACAGCAGTCAAATGGAAGCTGTGGTGACAACAGCCCTCAAGCCAAACTTGTATCAATACAGGTTTTCATCAGTCTTAAAATAACCTTTGAAAATGTAGCTATATTTCAATTTTGCATGCACGTTGAAAGCTTGATAGTCATTGCTTCCATATGGACATAACTCAGGACACTGACTTCTGCTTTTTCTAAGCAGTAGAAATATGACACACGCCACCAAATTTAAGCTTATTGTGGTCATCTTAGCATTGCAAGCATTCCACTATTAAATTTATCTTGGATTAACTTATGCATCACCCAAGACAACAGAACTTCTATGTTTCTTTTCTGGTTTTTCAGGCAACTACTATCAAACTACTACCAATAGTAGCTAAAATACATGAAAATGTAGTCCATGAAAACATAAAAATGGCATCCAGTAAATCAGCTGCCAGTGGGTCAGAGGTGGACATGCTGTTCATTTTCAAATTATTAAACTCTTTTCATAAATGTACAAAAATTCCCACAGAAATTAAGTTTATCAGAATTTTAAAGAAAAACTTCAAAATATTTAGGTCCTTAGCTAGGTATGCTGAACTGTAGAAGTGAAGTTACTCTTACCATAATCATGGGACTGTTTTTGCTGAGCAACACAGCTTCTCTATATGCTTCCTCCAAGAGCACAGGTGGAGGTTACAACAGGATGGGATACCAAACTTAGTTGCAGACAAGCTTTCCAGCATGTAATTTAGCTCCTCTTGAGGAGCAATACTTTGAAACAGGAATCTTTAGCTGCTGGGGGCATACAGTGCATCTTTATACCCTTGACCAGGGTATTTCAGCATCACAGTCATGACAGAGTTAATACCCACTAGCTCAGAGGAGAACAAAAGGTACTCCACTGCAACATGCCTAACATTTACATTGCCTCTCTTTGCTCATTAAACAGGTTTTGGTTAAATAATGAACAAACTGTATTACAGACTCCGATGAGAATTCCAAAATTATAAATCAACTGGTAAAGCCCAGAGGAGAATGAAGGGAGTGGGAGGGAAGGAAGGATAATATTGACTAATATAAAGGGCGCAGCTTGACAGTGGATATTCCTGCCACACCTGATCAAACATGCTCCATGGGGGAGGGGAAGGGAGGGAGAGAGCAAGAGGGGAGATGGGACAAGGCAGCCTGAAATTTGCATCCGGAACAGATTAAAATGGGTTCTTGGGGGATTGAGAAAATACATAATATATATTACTATAAATGCAAAATTGTACTAAAAGCTAACTCAAATGTCAAAGATTACAGCTTGAATAAATTTAAATATAAAAGCAATGTGTTTCCATGAGCTAATGAAAGAGACATGAAAGGAAAGTCTAGGGGAAAAAAAAAATCACCAAAAACCCCCTATGCTGGGGACTGGACTTTTGATTGCCTGGAAGATGATGCAGGATAGATACTCCGTATCATTCAAACCATTGCTTGGGAACAAGTCCATGTCTAAAATGGAAAAAAGATGGAGCACAGCAATGATGTCCTATCTCAAGACACTACTCAGTAAATAGCAGTCACTGCAGCTGAAATTACCTGTATAAAAGAATCCCATGTAGTCAAACCATCATGCTATCATCCCCATATATAAGCAATTATTATCTCAGCAGGAGCCACACTTACCTGATGACTAATACAAAGAGAGTCTCTGAATCTCTCAGTACATTAAACTTTGCTTTCTCTAACATCAGCAGATAGTGAACTTGCATTTTTTCCCCAACAAGTCAACAGCACATTGTACCTAGCTGCTCTAGATAAATGGCCAGTCCCTGACATTTACTTATACTGCATTTATTTGAGCATCCTGACAGTCCCTGCTCCTGTTGATGAGAAAAGGTATTTGCAATAATGGCAAAGAACTTCAGGAAGCTTATTTAAAAAAAAAGACTCATCTCATAAAAGGCAGAAATGTAAAATTTCCTCCCAATACACTTTTGGTGACTGCACGCACATCTTACAGAAGGTGAATGAGCTTACAAAAAGCCCCACAAATCCAGACTGTCATGCAGTCCAGGTACAAGCATAACATCCAGAACAAAGACACTATCCAGAAATGCAAGCTGTTCAAGAGTTCCCCAAGATTTCACGATGTAACAAAAAAATCCTGCTTACAACCACAGAAAGTCAACCTGGCAGAGAAAAGCAAAGCATTACACCTACAGGCAGACACGTAAGAGGAAGGAATACAGGCTTGGAACTGGCACGTGTCCTCAGCACCTCTTGCCATTATCACCTGGAAGAAGCACTACAGGGCTTCTAGAGAACAGACTTTTTATGGGATTCCAGACTCAGCACTGATGCAAGAATAAGCATGCCTCACAGTTAGAAATGCAAGAAGTCCATCTCAAACTAAGGCTGAGTGCAGTTCTGAACAGTCACTGTAATAAAGGGACCAGAAATGAAGTTTACTTTCAAATATTACAATCAATAAGAAAAATCCTGGGAAGAACATGCAGAATGCCACATGGAGTTTGCTTCACCTCCAGACTCTCAACATATACTTGGGTTACACTTAAACATTCACTCCTGAAACTACAAAACCAGAAAATGTTGGGGGAAGCGGAGAAAGATGGGTTTTGAGAAAAACAATGGTCAGAATACACACCACAGCCTTGTGTACTACTTCTCTAATCAATACAGATTTCCAGTTTCTTTCAGTGCAGGTGACCACAAAGTAAGTTTTTCACTTAAAATCCAAGAGACCCAAATAGAAACAGAGGTCTGTGCTCCACTTATTACATGATGAAAGCTAATAAACCAAAGAATGTGAGGAAAAAACAGACAGAAACCACTTTCTAAGCAGATTTTTTTCCATCACTCATACATCAGAAAGCATAAACAAACCACAAAAAAAGCTATGCATGATAGTACACCACATTTCATATATTACTACAAGCTTCAGTGTATCAAAGAAACAAGTACCTTTATAAAATATGTGCATGCATACACACACAAATATATATATATATATCTATCCCTATAGACTGTGGCAGCAGTTGAGTTTTTCTGCTAGTTTACATTGGTATTATTTACCCAAAAGTATATGCATATTTCCTCTTTTCTTGTTCTTCAATAAATGACTTCAGGATAGTAAATAACACAAGTAAATACACCTGTACATTGAACTCCATATACCCTAGCAGGTGCACACAGCTGCTGATTTCTGTAGAAGCTTACCTGTGATATTATTCAGCACTTCTTTTAGGTGGCTAAAGCTATGCAGCAGGGGATCCCTTTCTTCATCCTATAGGTTATATATAGGAAGCAAGTAATTAATGAGGCAAACATATTCCTGAAGACAAATCTTAATAACGGGTCTGTTAAAGACCTCACCAACACATTCACAGAAGTGCTGTGGTTTGAGTTTATCAATGTCAGCATGTTTACACCATCAAATCCAAGAGAAGCATTTTTATTTTCCTGCCAGTGCTCCCCAGTATCACACAGCTCAAATGTCAAAGCATAGGTTCAATACTGAGCATTCTGATTTGGTTTTATTGTCCTTAGAAGTATTTCTGATTAGCCTTCTGCTATTCAATAAATTTCACTGCAAATCTAACTCATACCATATTGAAATGGCTCATCTGGATTTGCTATAATGTTAATCTATGCAGATTGTAATGGGAGCAGAAATACAATGACATTTTCTGCCATTAAAATAACTTGAAGAAAGAATCATGGTGCAATATTTATATGAATTAGCTGCATCCTTTAGCCTTAGTCTATCTTTATGATATTAAAATAAGGAGGAGCAGCAGTTTCTCCAAGCTGAGTGCAGCCGCACCCACACCTGGAACAGAGAGGCCGTGAGCTCTGATGAAGAAATGCACCTCAGGAAGAAAAAGAGCCCTGCCCTTTGACAAACTGAAACCACTTGTGCTGGATGACAGCCATCTGCTACTCATGTGACATTCCGAAGTGCACCACTGATACAGTGTGCCACATCCACACATTTACACTGTGGCAGCCATAAACCCACCAAAGCACGCTTAGACTTGCAAACACGGGGGTGAGGATTTTTACCAAAGCAGGTTTGAAACTACTGATATGTTTTAGTGAGGAATATAGATAGTAGCAACAAAACAGAGCTGAAAACAGATACTATGCCATATGAAAAATTTAAAAATACTCTATATATAATTACTTCCCCAATTTTTATTTCATGGCTTTCATGATGAAGACTGTCTTCCCCAAGAGGGTACGAAAGATACATAAAAACACTGTGCTAAACAAAATAACACCATACATGGAAATATCCTGACATGCCCAGTGATGAAAATCCAAATGAGATGATTCCCATGCAGAATACAATGTGGGGTTTTCCTATTTACAGGATAAGAAGGTAGAAGACTCCTAGCTTTGTAGCTTTTGCAGTCACTGGCACGAGATGCCCAAAACAATGTAAACAATGCAGAAAGTTACTCCAACTTTCCTTACAAAACAAGTGCTACAAAAAAATTGAGGTACTTTTCCAAAGCCAGGTGGTTTCTGCCACAGGTGTTTCTACCTGCTGCTGCTACAGATGGCAACAGTTCAAGGTAACTTACCAGATGTGTGTGAGTGCTCCATCGGGCATTACGCTTTATGGCTCCCACCACTGCGTTGATTTCACCTTGTACAATGTAAATGTTCTTATCCACCATCCTGACAATTCTGAAAATAAAGGTAATTCAAATTAATCTCTAGCCTCTTAGAGAAACTGTCTTCCTCAGATGAAATGAAGTTGACTCTAACCAAGAGAAGGCCTGCAGTGATGCAAGAAACTCTTTCAAATTTGTATTGTGCACGCACAAAATACAAATTATTACATATATAACAAATACTTCATCAAAAGAAGACACTTTTCCATAGTGTGTTTTCAAAACCATGAGAGCAGACAGCTCTAACAGCATCTCTGTAATGCAAGAGATCACTTTGCCATGGCACATTTCTAATTTTTTTTTCCAGTCTATGGAAGTTCACAGAAAGATAAAGTGTTGGGGTACCAGGACAGACATCCATGGCAATGCAATAACACATGCACCTCCAGCACTTATGCAAATTCCTGCAGCCCTACACAGAACACAAAGCTAACCTTGTACTCTCTTAAATCAGCATCAGTGAGATGAATGAGCCGGCCAGAGCAAACCTCATTGGGACTTAAAACGTTGACAAGATAAAGTAATTTGTAACAGATGTTGATTTCACACTTGCTTCACAAAACAAAGCTTTCAAGAAAGCAGGGAAGTAAAAAAAGATGTGAGTAAAACTCCACAAAGAAATGAGCAAAACTGGAGACAAAACTGGATGAAACAAAAGGAGGAAAAATGAGAAAGCTAAAGGTAGACACTTACTCTGCTGTAGTCTGAGGTCTTTCAGGGAAAAACCTTAAATTGATGCATCCACAAAGAGGCAGAAGAGGGGGAAAAAATTAAAAGCAAGAAAGATTTCTAATAGTCTGAGAAAAAGAAGAGTGAACTTCTATGGGACTCTTCTCTTTATACTAGCTGTAGCACTGATACAGTCAAGCATCAAGAAGTAAAAATGATGGGGAATGAACAGACACAAATGTTTATAAATAAAAAACAGGACTTATAAAGAGGCCAAAGAGTCAGATGATGTCATGTCTGGAGATGAGAAGGATTTAGTGACATGGTAGCCAAATAATGAGACTTTTTCAGGAAAAAGAATGAAACAAAAATGAAGACTCCAGCTTGAAATCCCAACAGGTCATCCATAGGAAGGCATAGATTGGAAGCAGGTGAAACACTGATGGTAACACTTGACACCTGACAGGCTCATTTAAAGGACTCAGCTGGGAAGGGGAGGCAGGGGCTAATAATGCACAGAGAATATGAGAAGGACTTTTGCCCATGTAACAAAAGCAAAGCTGGAAATAAATCGTTTTGGTGGACTGCTCACAACCTCAGAAAGATCACCACAGAAATTTCATAATATACATTCTGGATCTGTCAGGCTTTGTGTTAATTAGCATGTCTGAATTATCAATAATGCTTCAAATACACAAATATCCTCTGAATGAAAGAGACCAATTTTCTTCAGGACTCCATAAATAATGGAAAGAAAGCAAAGTATTATAAAAAGATACCTCATCAAAGGACAACATCAGATTTGTTGCTTCATTTTTTCAGGTGTTTGCAATAGAATGAATACTCTTATGGCAAAATTGTTTCTTTCATTAAATGAGTTATACATAATGGTACTCCAGGTGTAAGACAATAATTTTTAAGGTCAAAGACAAAAGTATTTTGTAAGAACTGTCATGACAGACAAATAGTGCTTCCAAGTAATTTGCTTGTGCCCTGAAGAACAAAGGTTTATATCCTTCCTCCACAGCTGTATATAACAGAATACACTTCCTACTCATGTGGCTAATGCTTGAGAGATGTTCCCATCCTCAACAGTAAATTACTTCATACATTATTCATATGATTGCATTGAAATACCATTGATCACAATTTTTCCATTTCACTTTGTTGTCCTTGTTTCAGTACAAGGCATGAATGGGAGATTTCTCCTACATGTAAAATTCCTTGCTTATTTATTTTTTCTTTCAGTAATTCCATTATTTTCTGTATTTCTACATCAGCAGTTTCAGGGCTCAAAATTCTAGTCCAGGGAAGTACTTCTGAGGAAATACTTTATACACTCATATTTGTCAAACCTAAGTTTTTCCTGTCTTCACTGTTTCAAAACAATATTGAACATGTAAACTGTGTAGCACCATTCCAGGCATTCAGCAAACTGACATGGAAGCATTATTTCAAAAAGCATGCAAATACCAGACAGACATATTACAAACTTTGCACATATATAGATACTCAGTATTTCTGACAGTATTTAAAGCTAACCCAAAATTTAAATGCTGTTCTGCATACTACTGAATCTGCTTGTAAGACTTCCATTTCTTCTCCTCTATTTTTAACATAAGTAATTAAATAAAACGTTTGCTACAACTCCGTCTCTCCTGAATGTAGAAGACCTAAAATGCCCAGCTAACTGCAAGTGGCAAAATATGAAGAAAATAGACAAAAACCTCCAATGCACACCTTTTCCTTTTCCACACCTGATCCTTTCAAGCAAGGGTGCAAAAACCTTGTGTTACTTGGCAGGGCTCTGCTGCCATATGAAAACCCTGCAAAACTTAGGGCACTATGTCATTGCTAACTGTCTGAGAAGACTCTATGAAAATGCACTCCCTTCCTCACTGCAGATTCTATCAAATATAACTTTATTCAAAAATACAAAAATTCCCTTTATGCACGCCACAAAACTCATTTCACCAGTGCAACTGAAACAACCTATCATGCTGCAGATGCAAATTCCCACTCAGGGTCTGAACATAGAGCTCACTTCCTCACCAACACTGGGTAGAGATGGAGAGAAACACTGCTTTATATTTAAGCTTGTAGCTAATCAAGCAAAGTATTGCAAAGTATTGCAAAGTAAAGCGGCCGCTCAACAGACCTTTGCAACTTCATGTTGGAGAAGGAAACAGAAAAGAACTACAGAGTGAGCAGGAAAGACAGACAACTATTTTCAGAGAGATGCACCTTGCATCTAAGACCACCAAAAGAATCATCCATCCATGTAAAAAATTAAATTTAAAATTTTATTTCAAGTGATGGATAGAGCTTCACTAAACTCCAAACTACCCAAAGGCTACCCCTTTTAAATGATTAGGTAATTTCTGTATGTGTTCCTTCAACTGTAACATCACCACAAGGAACAACTGATCACACTTTAGAGCTCAGTATAGATATCCTGAATCTAAAGAAGTTTTAAGATTGAAATGAATGCTGTGAAGCAGCAGAGAAAAAAAGTTACACAATTTACCAGACCAGCGCTGAATGATCAGCTGGGTTTACAAGAGCATGGTGGGAGTCAAGCAAAACCATGAGACAGTTGTTCAACTTAGAGAAGAAAAAAACGTTAACATGAATTCAGTCTAATGTTACAAAGCTATGGGCTGAAGAATGGGGTACTGTAAGTGCTGAACAGGTTAAGAGAACTAATACTGAAGATCATCAACAAATCTGAGACAACCTCCCTAGCAAAGGTATGTTTCAATACCTCCTGATCTCCAATCAAGAATAAATGCCTTTCTTGCAAGCAGTCAAGCACAAGAAGATAGTGGACTCAATACAGAAACAAATGGGTTCAGTTCTGTGGTCTTAAGTTAGGGAAAAGAAGAAAACTGAAGAAAGGTACCTACTAAATTTCAAATGCTTTTTAGCTCCTTAATCCTTCAGTTAGTTAAACTGAAGGGTTATATAACCTCCTGTTTCTTTGTCTAGACAGATTCATACATCTGCTTAAAACTGCAGATTAGTCCCCAGATATGCTCCTGCACAGAAGCTCAACAGGCAGCAGGTGAAAACAACAGCTCCAAACCAAGGCAACAAGGTGCCCAGGCCACCACAAGAAGGGAGGCTGTTAACTTTCACAGCCTCACTGACTACAGCACTGGGAACACTAAGTGGGAAAAGGTTGGTGCCTAATCCTGTCGTAAAAGAACAAAAGCTCATATTCATAACACTGTCAAAAGCTTCAACAGTGTTCTGTGGATAATAATTATCACTATTCTGAGACTTCTGAAACAGCATCAAATATAGAATTTTCATATAAAAACACTGACAAGATTTACACCTGCAAATGTTACTTCACACATGCGCTGAGCGCTCCAGTTCTCAACCTCAGAATGTCTTACCTCTACACATCCCAAAAGACAGGAAGCCAAATTATTCCTAGTATTACCACTCCCTCTTCTGCAGCAAAATGTCTGCAATTCTTCTGGAAACAAGCAAGAGTTAGCATCAGAAGCAACAAGGTCTGGCAGACTTCCATCAAGTCACTTCTTCCTATCATTAGCTTTAGCCTTCAGCCATGGCACCTGGTTTAAACCCAGGGACACTACTCCAATAAACAGCAGCAGTGAAAAACAACACAACCACAACACAGAAAGGTAATATTTCAAAGTAAGCTTCTGCTGACCCAAATTTTTCCTGTTTATGATAATGTAGGAATAATCTAGATAGCTTCTGACCTAGATTTGGCCACCAGAGTCCTGATACAATACACTGCTACCAAAACAGAACACACAGCCATGAACTGCAAACAACTCCTGGCAATCTCACAGCCAGCTAGGCTTCCCAGAAGCCCAAGTGGCAATCAGAAAGTTCCTTTTCTTCCTCCTAAACCTCACATGGAAGGTACATGAACATCTACTCAGAAATTTAACTTGCTTGGGTTTTTCAAGAGTAACTGTTCTGCAAAAGCATCACAGGAAGCAAGAGTTCAGAGAAGCCAGGATGTTTCTCCAAAGGCTAGCTCCTGATGCCTGGACAAAAGTGATATAAAGCAATAATTCATAAGCATGGAAAGGAGCTGTGCAGTCCTGGGCATTTAAGAATGCCCTTTAAAAGATAAGCAGCAGCAGCACGGTAGCAGTGGCACATCAGAAAGGAAGAGAGGGACAAGCTCCTCTGCAAGCCTCCACATTCAGCTGCAACAGTGACACAGACCGGGCCTGGGAATCAAGCAGAGAAAGGCAAGTCGCATTTACCTGTCACAACTGCACAGCAAAAACGAAACCTAAGGTTATCATGACACTTTATTTCTTCCAATTATTTTATACTTCTGAAACTATGAAACGTGCCACCGGATGAACGCATAACGCAGACGCGGAGCGAGCGCTGGGCTGTGCCCGCACAGCCGCGGAGCTGCCCATACGCCACAAGAGCCCGCACGCCCGGCTGCGGGCAGCAAGCCGCCGCACGGCAGCGGTGCCTGTGCAGTGCGGGGCCATCCCGCGGGGCCGCTCCGGCCGGCCCGAGCCCCGGCCCCGCGGCACCGTCACGGTGTGGGCCCCGGGGCTGCCGCGGTCCCGTCCCCGCCCCCGCAGGTCCCGCAAGGTTCCCCCGCCGCCGCTTCCCTCCCGCCCGGCCCCGCGTCGCGACAGGCGGCCGCTGCCCGGCACTGACCCCCGCGTCCAAAATGGCGGAGCCTGCTCCCCGCGACGGCGGCCGCTTCACATAACCGGGCGGGCGGCGGCACCGCGGGCGGGAGGGCTCGGCCCGCCCCTGTCCGCCCCTCCGTGCCGGCGGCGGCGAGGCGAGGCCGCGGAGCGCGGGGTCCGCGGGGCACGGGCAGGAACACCGGCCCCGCTCCCTCGCACTGACGTGGAAACCGGCGCACCGTGACCCGCTGCCTGGTTACTGCGCAGACGGACAGCCCGGACAGCCAACCCGCGCGCGATGCGCCGCGCAGCTCCCCGCGAAGCCCAATAGAAACACTGCATGCGACCGGAGGAGGCGGGCCCTGCGGTGACAGCCGCGGGGAGCCAATGAGAGGCGAGAGGGTAGAACCAGCAGACCCGGCGGCCAATCGCGGCGCGGTGCGGCGCCGCAGCCGCGCCTGAGCGGGCGCAGCCAGGGCGGCCGGGCGGAAGCGGGCGGAGGGCTGCCCTCGCAGAGCATTGTGGGCCGGGCCGTGTGGGAGCGGGACCGTGCGGGAGCGGGGCCGTGAGGAGTCCGTGTAGGAGCCGTGTGGGAGCGGGGGCTGTGCCGTGTGGGAGCGGGCAGCGCGGGGTCAGGATGCTGTTCGCCAGCATCCCCCACTTGTTCCACAGCCTCTCGCAGCCCCTCCGCTGGAGCCGCTTGGAGGTGATCCCCGCAAGCGTTCTGCTCGCTGCTGAGCAGCTCCGTGCCACAGCCGCGCTGTTGGCCGCCGGTGAGCAGCGGAGTGCCGCACCCAGCACTCTGTTGGTGTGCTCTACCAACAGCACACGCCGCTCTCCTGCTCCCCAGAAACCCTCCCACCTGGACACAGCTGGTTGCTGGCTCAGGTTGGCTACAGCCCCCGTGCTGCAGCCTCAGTTCATCCAGCACGGCGATCTTGGCAGACAGAGACCACCATGGAGTTTAACTGAAGCCACTTTGTTGGCCTGCTCTTTGCAGCAAAAACAATCACAGCTTTGTAGCTATGCAGCACTTGGCAAAATGAATTCTTGGTGCTGCTCCCTCCTTCTCATGCTTTCTATGTCTGTGCTCCAGTAGCAATGCTGTGTGCCTTAAAGGCAGTAATTTGCAGGGGTCACTACTTGTTTCAGCCTCTGCCCATTGAACTCGGGACAGAGGACAGAAGGTTCTTGCAGTTATGTTACAGTTTTACAGCTCTAGGATCTTCAGTCAGGTCGGCCTGGGGATCAGTTGTGGTAGATGTCAGAATTGTCAAAGAAACAGCTATCCCAAAGTCCTGCATTAGGGATTTCTAGGGAAAACACAAATCACTGGAGCCAAGAGAAAGGTGAAAGGGTCAAAAAGTATTCATTCACTTTTAATCACAACTTCATCTACCACAGTGTGACTGAGAAAGTTCCCAGACAAAGGCTCAAGGGAACATCCAAAGCACTGTTCCATGGCCCGCCAAATATAAATCTGAGGCTGAATTCAATGCCACCCTAAAGAATGGCCAGGTATCATCACATATCAGTAGCTGTCAGTCTATTGCCTGACTGAGATTCTATGTGCCTTACATTGCTGTTACCTCCCAGCTCTGACACCGCCAGGGCCAGCCTTCTTCAGCCCTGTTTGCCTGGCACCATGGAGGAAGTCTTTGGATTTGGACGTTTAAGCTGTAATTGCATTAAGCAGCCACATTCCCTGGAGGTGAAGCAAGAAAGAGCATGCCCCAGTGGTCGTGCATAGGCTCAGAAGCTGAGATGTATTCCTCCAGCCCCTGCTGCAGCCATGGTACATGCAGTTCATCTCGAGTTTCTCAGCTATAAAACAGACAGTCAAATACTCTCCGAGCCCAGATTTCATATGCCACCTAGGCAACGAGTGAAGGTTTGCAGAACAAGCAAATTAGTTGCTAGTGCTTTCTCCTTCCCTTTTGCCCCACTCCAGCAAATGCTAACAGCCTGATGGTATTTGCCAGACATTTTGAAATCCACAGGAGTTCATCTGCCACTCCATCCATCTGCTCCCTGCTCTGGAAAGGGTGCTGGCTTAGCCACTGTACACCTTGCAGCTCAGTCCAGGTTTGTCATGCCTGCCAAGAAAGGGTCTGGACCCTGTTCCATGCCTTCTTGCCCCTTCCAGTGTCCACTGCGTAGCTCAGCCCCCACCCAGTCACATCTGGTGAATTGGACCTTGCTAAGGTGTTATTTATGGAAGCCTGTCACGGAGCTTGAAACCAAGCCAGGCAGGAGCCTTCTGCTTCACCCAAATGCATCTTAGTGCATTAATAAAGAGCAAACATTGCAATGTGCTTTGCATTTTTACTTACAATCCAGCACTGCATTGTCTGGAGAGAAAAACAATGTGGTATGGCCCCACACTGCCTGGGGAGGAGAGTTCACTCTCACGCACTGCAGCACTGTGTTAGTCAGCCCTCAGACAGCCCAGCACCACCCTGGCTGCACAGAAAATCCTGCTGATGTGACAGTGTGGCACCAACATCCCAGCCTGGCAGCAGTGGGGAAACCTGGCTTGCCTGGACTGCATGATCCAGTAGTGTTTGCAGTGAGTGGTGCACAGCTATGGCACGTGTGGGCAAATGGCAGCACTCTGCACCAAAACATCCAGGTGTAGGACCAGGACACAGGATAACCCTCTGTCCCTTTATTTCCAAGATAATGCACTAGTTCTTACACACAACATGGTCCAATGAAACCAAAGATCAGACAAGCAGTCTGTGCACATCCCCCTGCTATCTGGTCAGGAAAGTTCAGCTTTATCTTCACTGCAAAGATGCAGCTTTTCAGCAGCTTCTGGAGTATTCCTCCTTAGCCCACAAGGAGCGTATGGAAGGGATGCAAACTCACCAAACTCACTGACAATCATCCCCTCAGGCCTTTCCCAGGTACCTGGTCAGCTCACCTGCTTTCATGAGACATCTGAGCAGCCAGCTCCTTGCAAAGAGCACAGTCTGTATATCACACCAACTGCTTGCCTTTGGTGAGACTGTCAGAAAGCCACACTGCCAACCACCTGCACCTCTGCAATCTGCAGCCTTGTACAGTCCATGGTTCTCCTCAGAGCCCAGATATCAGACCCATGTGCACTTGTAACACAGAAATTTTCCAGCAGGTTAGGTAGTCTGAGAGAGATTAAACTTCTTCCTCTCCTCTTGGAGGCTTTTGCTGTTTCTCGGAGGCTTAGTAAGGTCTCTAGAAAAGAGAGCAGAAAGATGGAGTTTCTCAGAAGGTACAAGCAGTTGTCACAGCTAGAAACTATGTGCAGCCACTCTTCCCAGAGCTAAGCATCCCCAAAGCACTACTGATCGTGTGCAGAACACAATGTTTCTAAGCAGCTGCTCCTTTCCAGAGCAAGCTCAGGTAGAGATTAGCCCAAAGCCAGCTGAAGGATCTCCAAAAGAAAACTGATGTGTGGCATCTGACACAATCTGGAATCCAAGTCAGGACCTACAACTGAAACAGCAGAGCTGCTGTTGCAGAAACAATCAAAAGGATTAAACCACTTCTCTGGAAACTGCACAAACTATTAAAAACTGTACAAACTATACCAAGTACAGTATTAAAACTGCAGAGCAGACTCCTAAATCTAAAATAACCTGCCAGCTGCTCCACTTAGCCTGTGTCTCCAGAACACTCCTGCACTTCCCAGTGACATCAGGCTCCCCCAGTGAACTTCCCAGTGCAATGTTTTCGTTGTCTCTTCTTGGCCAAGACAAGCCATGCCTTTTTGGCAGGAGCAAGCTGGGCTCAGTTAGTCATATCTTTGTCACTTCTTGGCTAGACTACAGCTATGTGATACACCTGGGCATGAAGCCCACAGTGATTGTCAAATGCCAACTAGAAGAGCATGCTGCAGTGACAGCCCTGGCTGCCACGAGTGCATCAAACCTACCTCTGCTCTCTAGGCCACCTTCTGGCATGAAAGCCAAGCCAAATTCAAGCTTGAGTCCTGATCTTTAAGGCATTTGATGGCATGGACCCAGCATGGCTAAAAGATCAGTTAAGACACCGAGCTGGAAACCATGATCATCAACAACTCCACCACTCTCCGAGAGCAGTGAACCCATCCAGCATGAGGACCGTGTTTGTCTGTGGCAGAGACAGATCCTGTCTGAGGCCAAACTCTTCCCAGCTGGTGAAAAAGGAAGGGTGTCTAAGATGCTGAGTAATTCCCTTCTTTTGCATATCCCATCTCTCTGCCAAGACATGAATCAGGGTCACTCTTGGTTTAGTTTGCTTTTGCATTTTCTTTCTTTTCTATTTTATTTTATTTTAAATAGTAACATTGGTCTCCTGAACCCATGTGAAGTCCTTGTTCTCTTTCCCAGCAATGAAGTCTCCTGTTGGCAGAACAAGGTGCACTACAGCTAAGAGGTCTTGGCACGAACCAACAAGATCTACATTTCAACAACAAGCACTACAGCCTCCCTCCCAAAGACACCCTTCAGGGGTCAGTCCCTGAAGCAGTTGAATTGAGGATGCCTTGATGACAAATTCCTTCTGCAGGTCCCTGGATGGTCTAATCCAACAATCTGTGCACTGTGCTCCGCAGCGGAACAACTTGGGACATGGTGAGAAAGGTCTAAGAGACAGAGAAATAGCTAAAAATACTTTTGTTTCATTATTATTTGTAAGTGTAAGCACAAACTGTGTTTGCTGCAGGCTACTGTAGGTGAAAGGTTTGGAGAGAGAGGGAGGCAACTGAAAATAAGGTCCCTTCTTTGCTGCAGACCTTATGCATGGTTTCCACTTCCTGTGACATGCGGTGATAGAGACAGACTGCCCGTGGAAAGTGCTAGTGCTGTTACACTGTGTCTGCTTCTCCTGATGGAGACAAACCTATGCCGGGGTGGATTAAAATCTGAGCTACAAACAGATGTGGTCCAGCTTTCTGTCATTTTTGGCAGGAAAAAGAGTAGTAAGACAAACACAAGCCCCAGATTACTACCATTTAAAAACCACGGTAATTTCTCACAAGTATGTCACTGTTGTGATTCCTTTTAAAATCTCTGCATTTCTACTGATTTAACGTGTCGGTGAATGTTTTTCAACAATAATCCATAATGCCTGGGTCTGCTTAACCTCTTTTTACATCCTGTGTTGCCCCGTGTGCATTTGTCTTTCCATGCGTATCTTTATGTCTTGTTATGCATTTATTAGGCTCCTTAAATTTGGCTGGTAAATCGTTCAGGGTTAAAATTCGCTACTATTCTCACAGCATTATTTCCTAATCTTTAAAATATGTCAGTGGAAGAGCTTGAGGGTGACCTTTGATATCATAAATTGGAGAGCAGGTTGACATGAGAATGACCTCAAGAAAATCAGACCGTAGAATCACACATCGAGCTCTAGAAGAGTCTGACAGGGACAAACTTCTCCCCTGGGCTCCCGGAGCAGGACAGAGAGGCTAAGCCCAGCTTCTACAAACTTCTCCCTGTAAGCATTGGGAGAGAGGAGACCTGTTTAGTTGGAGTAAAATGTGTGTGCCAACACGTTCAAGGCTTGCTATAGCAGGTACAAGCATTTGGGGACATTTCAGGGGGTGATCACACCCTGCACTCCTGCACTGGGATTTTGCCGTGAACTTCAGCAGAAGTCAGGCTGGAATCCAAACTACGAGCAGCATTTAAGCTCCAAAAGACCCATCGGTGGGCTGGAGCGCGGTGTTTTTCGCACAGCCGGTAGCCTCCGTGTCCCGGTAGGAGCGGCACAGTATTGACAGAGAAGCGCTTCCCGGTGCCGCCTCGAGCCGCAACAGTGCGTGCGATGGAGCGTGCCCTGCAACTGCTGCTCCATCGTGCAGCGCAACGCTTCCCACTGCTTCCAGCTGGCTACGGACTTGGTACCCCCAAAAAGCTCTGTCTGGCTGATAGCCACAACTGCAAAACCCGAGCAGGCTCGCCGCGCAGGACTGAGGAGCGGACGCTCGGCACGGGCTCCGGGTGCGGGATGGCCTGGGGAGGCAGGCGGTGTGCCGGGGCCCGGAGCAGTGCCGGTGCCGGGGCCCGGAGCAGTGCCGGGGCCCGGGCCCGGAGCGGGGCCAGTGCCGGAGGCAGGCGGTGTGCCGGTGCCCGGAGCAGTGCCGGGGCCCGGAGCAGTGCCGGTGCCGGGGCCCGGAAATTTACTTTCTGACAGCGGCCTGCCGGTGCCCGGAGCGGTGCCGGGGCCCGGAGCAGTGCCAGTGCCGGTGCCCGGAGCAGTGCCAGTGCCGGGGCCCAGAGCAGTGCCGGTGCCCGAAGCAGTGCCGGGGCCCGGAGCAGTGCCGGGGCCGGTGCCCGGAGCGGTGCCAGTGCCGGTGCCCGGAGCAGTGCCGGGGCCCGGAGCAGTGCCGGGGCCCGGAGCAGTGCCGGGGCCCGGAGCAGTGCCGGTGCGGCCGCCCGCCATAAAGTGAATGGCCAGGGTGAATGGGCGGCAGTCGGCCGGCGCCCTCCGCCTCCGCCCTCCCCGTGAGCCGCGGGCCGGCAGCGACGCGCAGAGTGGCTGGGGAGCCGGGGGAATTTACTTTCTGACAGCGGCAGAGCAGCCCGGGGCGTGGGGCGGCGGTCAGCTTCGCTCCTCTCGCAGGATTAAGTCCGCTCAGCCGAACCCGCATCTGGAGCCACTGTAAGTGCCTTTCCGTCCCCGATCTTCCGGACGACCTTCTCCCCTCCTTTCACTCTGAGCCCCTTCATACTAGCCCGGCCGGCCGTAACCTTTTCGATGCTGGCACAGGGTAAGAGCATCCCCGGCGGGGTGGCTGGCTGTGCTGTGCTCGGCAGCACGGGGCCAGCCCCGTTCAGCGCGACATCGGCTTTCCGTCGCCTCCCGTGGGTTGAGGGGCGGCAGCCAGGTGAGAGCGGGCGGATAGAGCCCTGCGCTCCATCCAGAAGGGGTCCCGGGGCTGTGCGCGGCCGAGCTGCCCCCGATCGCTGCCGGGAGCGCTGTCCGCCTGGCAGCGGGGCGCGGCGCTTCCACTGCCCTGCCCTTGTAGGCCGACGACCCCTGCTCGCCGCCGTCGGGGTGCCGCAGCCCGACCGTCCCCTCGGGGCCGACGCGGGCCCCTTTCCCACAAGCGCTGCTGTAGTCTCTCGCCGTTGCTAAACTTAGTCATTTTCCACTCGGACAAGCGGGGCAGGGGGCTGTTTAAATTAGCCGGGATTCGCTGTAAATAACGGCGTTGCGGGCTGCGACTCAGCTGTCTGCGGGGTCCGGGGCCGAGGCGGGGAGATGTCGCCGGGGAAAAGGAAGGCAGCCCGACGGCTTTTGGACAGTTGGATAAATTATATTTATGTAAGGGCTGGCTTCTGTTTACAGCAGAGCCGACCTCCCTGCAGCGCCGGGGAGAAGCGAGCCGGCCCCGGCGGACGGAGCGAATCTGCCCCGGGACGCCGCTGGCTGTGGCGGATGGGATTCCAGGCACCCGACCGGGAATAATAGACCTGGTCGGGCTGCGGTGAGGGAGCGCCGACCCCGCGGCAACTCTGCCGGGAGCATCGAGCGTCCCTGCCGGAGCGCGGCTGGCCGGCGCTGGGACGCTGCGGGCAGAACCGGCTGTCGGGCCCCCGGGCGCTTGCACGGGCCCTCCCGCCTCCCCGGCGCCGGGGGCACGGTGCAGAGCGGCGTCCCTCCGTCCCGCTGAGTGCCCGGGAAGGCCGGCCAACTGTAGCGGGCTCCCGGCGGAGCCCGGTACTCTCCGCTGCCCCGTCTATTCTCCGCTCAACGAGTGCGGCTCCGGGGGAAGAGCCAGCCCGCCAGTGCGGCACCCCCTTGTCCTTTCCCCCGACCTCCTCCTCGGAGCGGGAGTAAGGAACGGGTGCGTCCCGACTGGCCGCGGCTCCGGCGGGGGAGGGCGACCGAGGCGGGGGCCGATGCCGGCGCTTCGCCGCAGCTGCTGGAGCGGGCTCAGGGAGGGGGGCGGCGGGCCCGGTGCCGCCGAGCAGGGCACACCTGTCGGCCGTTCAGCCGGCGCCCCCGCGGCTGGACAGCTGAGGGGACGAGCGGGGAGGGGACTGGATTCCACCGCTCGGCAGAGCCGGGGCCCTGCAGAGGCGCTGACGGGGGCTGCCGCAGCCCCCACCCCCTCCCCTCCCCGCCCCGCTGGGGTGAGGCAGATCGGGGTAGCAGTCCCTTGGCCGGAGCTCCCGGGGCTCCGCACCCCTTCCCCGCCCGGCCCGCCGGGTTACCAGGTGCAGAGCTCGGCTCCGCACGGGAGCCACAGAGGAACGCGCTGCTTCAGGACGCCGGTGCCTCGCAGAGCCTGGAGGTGAGCCCCCGGCCGCCGCACCCCTCTGACGCCTCGAGCTGGCAGTGCAAAAATCAAAACTTATCCCTCATGTCCTTCCCGTTCTTTCATCTGGGAGGGAAACAGACTTCCGACTGATGGGTGCACGACCTGTCCACTTTCTAAGTGGAGTCCAGTGTTGAAAGCAAAGAGAGGAATTTGGCGTCCCCCAGACAAACTTGTGGGTCTTCCACACATAGCCTGTGGCCTGGAACACAGGATGCTAGGGATGAAATGGCTCTCTCCCATCTGCAATTTCGGGAGATACTAGAAGCAACTACTCAGGAAGGTGTCTTTCAGAGTCTCACCTGTGTTCCTGTCCCATCTTCCAAAGACAGGGACGGGACCACGTTTTTGGTGACAGGATCAGTGTCTCCCTGGCTCCCAGCACCACGTCCATGCCCCTCAACCTGCTGATGAGCTGAAGTGAATGGGTGTTTGTGCTCGCCGTGAGGGACAAAAGCCTGCCTTCTGTCTCTGGAGGGAATGTCCAATCATGGTAGCTGCTTTCAGTTTTCACAAATGTCTGCTGAAGAAGAGCAGAGTTGGATTTTAATTTCTTAAATTATTATTTTTCATTAGCAAATTGTCACACTATGCCCGGTATTCCTCATAAGGAACCTCACAGAGAGATGTCTTTCCGTGCCAGCCTGGAGAGGGGTCTGGGCAAGGGCGGTGGTTTTCTTGCTGTTATTGTAGTTCCTGGATTTGCCTGACCTGCAGCCCAGATTCTGCTCATGTAAGCCCACCTATATTCCTGTCCAAGGCACTGGTTTAAAAACCAATATTAATATTTGTCAGAGAAACTGTTTCAAGCCTCAATTAATATCTATTACATTTCTATAAGGGCTTAATTTGGGCAATTATTAGATCGGCAAATTGTGACTAGATTGCAAAAGTATTGGTTCATGTTCCCTCTGGACAGCTGGCAAAAAAAATCCTTGTATCTTCTCTCTGTCAGATGCTACCCAAAACCTTGAGATTGAGAGGTGAGGCTGACTTTGGAGACTGCCAAAAAGAAAAAGCCAGAAACCTGATCTAGGAGACCGCTCCAAAAGGAAGATGAGATGAGCAGGGGACATGAGGTCTGTCTCGTGACCTGGCACATGTGCCCTGGCCTTGGGGACAGGGGAGGTACCTGGGTCTGGGAACAAAGTCCCAGATGGGGAGAAGTGCTGGTTTCAAACTGTGCTCTCTGCATCTGGAAGGCAACGGGATGAGACTGTGGTGCCATGGAAGGAGCAGGGTCAGAAACAGGAGGCTGTGGCGTCTCTGAGCAGGCTCAGCTATTTATCTGTCTGTTTAAAAATGGGAGATTGCTATTTACTTAGGGCCTGATGGCAGAGGGGGCAAAGCTCCCCTCTTGCTGTGGGCCACTGGGGCTGGTGGGTATTAGGCTGTGCCAAGGCTGGGCATTTGCTGTTGGCTGGAGAACAGTCTCTACCAGCTGGTATTAAAGTTCGTGCTGAGGTTGTTGGAAAAACCCTCTATTGTCAACACCCGGCTGAAATAGGCTGGGGTTTCGGACGGCTGGAGAAGGAATATTTCTGAGGCCAGTCCGCCACACTTCCCTTCCTCTTCTTTGTGTGCTGCTCCCCCTCACCAGCACCCCTGCCCTCCTCCCGCCTCACCTCTGAATATTAATGCCTCTGGCAGATTGGATAATAATGTGACTGGGAATTGAATGAAGCTGGTTATTAGCTCTGGGCTTCCTTGGGGCATTTAAGGGAGTCCACAGGCTGATCCTGGAAGCTTGGCAGCACAAGGGACTGGGGCCAGACTCAGTAAAGAGGGGGGTCACTTCTGTGGGAAAGGATTTGCTTGAATCCTCATCTCCCTCTGACCGCAGAGGAGGACAGGTATGGCAGCCTGGCCAGAGCAATTCCTGTGGGATGGTCAGCAATAGATCTGTTGGGTTTCGGCAAAAAAAAAAAATAAATATATATATTAGAAGGTTTTTTTTTTTCAGGAAAGACCTAGGAGATTTAGCTGGGCAGGAGCTAAGAAACATTTCTGTTACTAGGCTTTAAAAAGAGGTGGAGAGTAGCAAGGGAGGTCCCTCTCTTCCCGTCAGTGTCAGAGTATTACCAAGCAGATTCAGGAAGAGAGCCAATCCTCTACCCCTAAACAGGAAATTTACCACTGATTTGCAGGGTGTAGGTTCATCTTTGGAACACTCATTTCTGAAGAGCTGAACCTCATGATCTCTCTCCTCAGGAGACTCCTAGCTTTTCTATATGTAGATCTCTGGATACTTTAGAATGAAGGGAAATATCCCTGTTGAGCAGAGGAGAAACTGAGCTCTGGCAGAATTTCCTGATCTGAGTCAGAAATACAGCCTCTGTCCCTTGACCCTCAATCTGATGCTCTTTGCTATCTCCTAAACCACAGCTCCACCAGAAAATAAACATTTACACCCTTTTGAATAGTGCAAAAGAGGAGGGAAACCAGAGCTGGATTTGCAGAAACTGATATTAATTTTGTCCCTCTGATTTTTCAACTGTTCAAAATGTTCTGAGATGCATTGGTGGGACTGCAGCTACCAGGGATCTTAGCAGATCCTCAGCTTGGGGGAGCTGGGTCCTGCATGCTCTAAATTAACCCCTAAAAATCACCATTAGAGCTACTGTGATTGAGACACCAGTTTGTAAACCCCTATCAAACTAGTTCACAATCCCACATCTGAGAGCCTAAGAAATACTTCTGTTGGGAGGATATAGCACATATGCCACTCTGAATCATATAGCACTGATCCTATAGGCTATTCTTTTCAAGTACCTACATTAAATTGCTACTTGGGGAGCTTCAGTGGTGTGGTACAGGCTGGAATGCTCAGCACCTGCCGAGCTCTGCAAAAACTGAAAAAGTGCAAAGATGGAATGAAACAAATGAGGTTCGCAGTTACTTCCACCTCTCTCCCTCTTTCCATTCCTTCTTCCTCTCAACCTTATTTAAAACAGAAGCAGCCTTCCCACCACCCATTGCCTTTTCTCTCCTTTGCAATGCTGCCATTTTTATGAGTCTAATTTTCTTTTTAAAAAGCTGATTATAAATGACCATTGTGAAACATGAGGATTTAACGGTAAATCAAGTTGACCTGTCTACATGTGGACATTTTTATTTACTCCTTTTTTTGAAAAACAAATAAACATAGAATCCCTCCCACATAAAGCAGCTCCCCACTTAGATTTGAACACAGTTTAAAAGAAATCTCTTTTGTTTTAGCCATTTTTATTTCCTGTTTGTTTCTGAGCTTAGACTTGACAATGAAAACCACATGAAATTCCCTGTTTGTTCCATCAGTTTTATTTTTGGTGCCACAATATCCCAACTTCCAGTTCTGTGAGTTGGGTTTGGGGGTTTTTTTTGTTTGCATTTATTTCAAGACTGTTTTTTAAAAAGTAAATGCATGGAGGTTTTCTTCCAAAATAAAATAAGTAAGACTTTTTAGAGGTCTGGATGTACTAGGATAATTTTTTAAAAAATTAGACTGTTAAGGTAAATTAATCGAGCTATAAAGATCAGCCTCCATATGAATCCACACCTAAGCAGAGAAAAATACCAAAGCGATGTAAAATATGGACTTTCTTTGCCCATTTAAAAGGGTTTCGCAGCTTACTTTGTGTTGGGTGGGTTTTAATAACCGTGCCCCAGGCCCTGAGCTCAGATATGCCGAGTCGCAGACCAGGGTGGGAGGCTGGAAAGCCGTTCCCTGGCGCTGGGGCTGCAGCAGGGCTGCTCTCAGGGTGCCAGGGTGCAGCCCCGTCCCCGGAGCAGGCTCGTCCGTGGACGGGACGTGGTGTGACCCAGGCGGCAGCGTTGTGAGATGGCTCACATCCTTCTGCCCCATCCCTTTTCTCTCCGAGCCGCTTTGATGGGATCGCCCGAGGGCCAGACTGGCTGAGTAATTAGGGCTCTGCAGCTTCCTCTCCTACCCACCCAAACTGCCTACCTCCCAGGGCTCCGCATGGGATGCGGCCTCGAGCAGATGGAAAAACTGAGGATTTGGCGGGGGAAAGGGGGGGTGGAAGGAGGAGTAGGGGTGGAGGGGAGAAAAAAAAAAAAAAGCATACTTTGTATACAGTCCTTAGGCAGCACACTCCCACATTTCGGGATTCCCAAAGTGAAACCGCTTGGTTTTGCTTTTGCAGCGACTGTTGTGCCATGGATTTAGGGACATGAGACATTTTGCCACGGCCTCGAGTGGGGCGTCTGGGCGAGAGGCTCCGGGAGAAGGGCTGCCAGCCCTCTCTGTTTACCCCCCGCCCTTCCTCCTCCTCGGCCCCGACAGGCGCAGCGCTCGCGGCCGGGGCAGGACAGGAAAGCCGGGCGATCCGCGGGCCCGATCCTGCCGGCACAGCCTCGTGCGAGGCACTGCGGGATCGGCCCCGGCACTGTTTGCTAATTGCCTCCCTCGGCCCCTTCAAACAGTGTCTGGGTAAACAGGCTGACCTTCAGGGCATGGTGCAAGGTCCATAAAGATGGAGTGCGGAGAGGGAGCAAGCTCCAGCATCCCTCCCGGAGCCACCCTCCTCCTGCCCCAGCCCTACCAGCTGCAATATCGCAAGGAAGAGGGGAGGGATACTGTAAACTGAGATCATCCACTTGTTTTATTCACAGCAGGCTTCATTCTGCAAGGATCTTCTTGCCAGAGAGCTTTAAACAAAATTTAAATACAAATTACTTGGGGGTGAAAAAAAGAAAAATCATCAGGAAACTTTACAGCCAAGCACAGCAGACATTGACTCCCTCCAGCACTGCCAGTTTGCACTGAGACAACACATCCCTTGAAGCAAGCCAGCAGTTTTTGGGCTCTTGTTTCCTTAACCAGCAGAGCTTCTCGTTGGCCATGGTGGTTAGTGGGGCCATCACAGAATTTCTGGCAGTTACCCCTTTTCCCTTTGCAGCTCTGCAACCCGCTGAGCTTTGGCAGGTCGTTTTAAAACAACGATCTAGTACCACCCCTCCTCCCAAAAATGTTTCTTTCTAGCTGCTGGTTTTGCTGAGTTCTGTCATAGAACAAATGTTTATGATAAAGTTGAAGTTCTCCAGAAAGAATTTCCAGAAGTGGTGATGGATGGCAGACATCACTGGCAGCCCTACAGCGCACAGAGGTCAGACAGCCATAGTGGTGTGACATGCTGGTGGCAGGGCATCCATCCCAACCTTCAACCCCCTGCTTGATGACAAACTTTCTTGAGCATGTTTACTAATTATGAGAATCATTTACATCTTCGATAACATCTGATTTATCCACTGCCCTTCATCTGCATACAAATCTAACAGCAGCTGGAGCCACAGAGCTATCTGGGCCTCCCTAAAATGAGCCAACTTTACAGCCACAGAGATACAGAAATGACCCAGCCCTGCTTCTGCAAGCACAGCCCCCATAGGAATCAGGCCAGTTTCCTTTGACTGCCAGAATAATTAGTCAAATTTATACAATTGCCCAACTAAATACAGCCACACATACCAATCTGCTGATGGCAGGCCCTGGTAGCCTTTGCTGCTGCATGAGCAGCGTGTGTTCGGCTGAGCTGCAGACAGGCTGCCTGCACCTCTCACTCCTGCCTGGGATCCTGGCTTGCAACTCTCTTGTCTTGCTCCTGGCTCGGCAGGAGCAGATCCCAATCCCTTGTACACTGTGGCTGTGCAGCTATTTCTCTCATGCAGATGCAGGCAGATCCCTCAGTAGTGGCATGAGTTGCTTTGCAGCCAGCTTGACGGCGCTGCAGGAGTGGGCAAGGGCAGGTGGGGATGAACAGAGTCAGTACGTTCCAGCCAGGCCAGTGCTGGCACTCCACGTTAGCAGATCCTTTATTTCAGTTGTAAGATTTTCCCAGGAAGAATTTCTTACTGAAATCAGCCTTTTTCCTCCCTTCCCCAAAACAAAGGGATTAATTTCCCTGCAGGATTTTTCTTCTCCTATAACTGCAGACTGTCCTCTCACTCATAGCACTCCTGCATGGTGGATCCACACCATGTGCCAGCAACTTTTTGCAATTGAAAGTTGTTTGGGCAAAACAGAGTTTTTGCTGATTTATTTTGTTCCAGATGCCTAACAAACAAAATAAGCCATAACAAAGTGTAGCCTTATTAATATAACTGCACAGTCTGTCAGAATGAAAATCCCAGTTCTGGCTGATAGATCCAAGGTTCCGAACACCCCTCTGAGGCATAGCATCCAAGAGACACTGGAAACACGGCTGGACACAGTGAGACCTGAAGCACAATGCTTACAAGAAAGCAAGAACTATGAATGTTTAGTTTAGAGAAAAAAAACCCCAACTTTGCAGAAAGTCTGGCAGGGATTTTGTTTTGTGCTAAGATTAGCAATTTGTTTCCAAATTTTTTGTGCCACTTCAGAAACCATCCAGGTATGCTAAGGGTAGCACAGAGGTCCAAAGATACTATTGTGAAGAACTTGCTTTAAGCCAAGCCCAAGCACATTACCCTGCCTCTGCAGAAGCCAGTGCTTCAGCTTGGCAGGGTCTGCAGCAGTCTGGGGGATTGCAGGCACACCTGTTGTGGGGAACCATGCACTGTGTGTGGGGCATGGTGACATCAGGGCGCTTCCACAGCACAGGGGCACAGTGCAGCCCATCAAATAAGCGAACAGGACACATTCCATTGTGGCCTTTTTTTGCTGTGGACATGGGTATGGAGCTGTCAATCCTTGGGACATTTCCATTGTGATAATCCTCCGGAATACAGGCAGTTTATTAACCCTCTGCCACCCAGAGCAGAGGTTTCAGCCATCATCCTCCTCTACAGCTGGAGGTTCATGTCAATGTGAGGGAAGCAAGTGGCCTGATCTCATCTTGCAGGCTGCCTCCAGCCCCCAGGAAATGCATTAGGCAATGTCCAGCATGGTTGGGCATTTTCCTAGCACCTCTTTTCTGAGGATCTGAAAGCATTTAAAAGAATTTTGGTTATTACCTCCACCAGCTCAGATATGCTCATTTATGTGATTTCTGAGATGAAGGATACAATCCCAGACAAGTCAGTGGCAGCACCTTACCTCCTCACCCTCTTCCCACCTCACATTATTGAGAACTTCTCCTTAGAGCCATGCACGAAAATAGAAATAACCTGGATCCCCTCGTCAGAGAGCTGCCAGCTCTCAGGTCCTTGCTGCCAGCTGTGGCCAGGAAGCCTGGCAGTGAGAGCCTGGGCTACTGCAGTTCCATGGCACCATGCACAGCTCTCAGTGCTCTGTGGCCCAATCCATGTGTGGGGCAGTGCCAAACAACTTGCTCTGACAACAAAGTCACTAAGTGCCTCAGGGAGCTTTGGCAATTCCTACTGATGAGAGGAATAAAACCCCTAAACCATGTTCTTCAAAGCAGCACACACCACTAGAAAGCCACCCTCAGGAGCTCAGGGGTTAGTGCCCAGCTGTAGGGACTAAATAGAGAAATAAAGTTTATTATAACCTGTGACTCAGCCCTTGCTGGAGGTCAATGATCCACTTCTGAGTGTGCACCCGAAACCACTGCTCATGCAGCCTGAGGCTGTGCACAGCCTGATGTTTTTGGAGGCAGGCAGCTTGCTCTCCTGTCCCATAATGGCCCTGCGCTCCGGGTCACCGGTTGGCTGCTGCTGTTTATCTTCCAGTGATTAATGGTTGCTCTTGGTTCCTGCTGCAATTCCATTAAGATTAGAGATTTAAAGCTACACTGAGATGTTTAGCAGTGGGTGACCTTGGTCTCCCCATAGTTATATTTCGATAGTCTCAAGGAAACAAATATTAACTCATTTTGCACCCCATCCTTCTTGCTTTCTAGCAGTGGGGAAAGAGCCCCTCACAGGCAGCATTTGTGTTGGTCAGCAAAGAGAATCTGACTCTTGGTTGCTGCACGATTCATGTGCTGTGCTCATGTGGCACTTGTAATTCCAGCCCACAGGCACTCTGATGGCACCATCGCCTGAACAAACACATGTATCCAAAGAACAAAATGCTCTTCCTCAAGAGGAGAGGCACACTCTCAATCACTTCCTCTTTGACAAGGAGCAGAGGGAGAAGCACGGCCTGTTCCACCTTGCCTCAGCCCCTCAAAGGCACCAAAGTACAGAGGCAGATCGTCTTCCTGAAAATGTACATTTAAATAGAAGTCCAAATGTTTGTCTCTCCTAAAAGTAAGCCGGCACCCAGGGAAAATGACCATGGGAGGAGTGAAGCAATCAGCAGTAGTTTGACTTCTGCGATTGATGGAGCAGGAAGAGACAGCTCTGACCCTAAGAATCTAGTGTAACATCATATCTTCACCTCAGGGGATGCAAGAATGAAAGGATACTTCTCCCCAAATGATTGCAGAACACCTTTCAGCCTGAGGGGTAACCCTGAACTCTTTGTGTAGATCAGCAATTCCAAGCAGAAGATTCAGGTACTCTGGCCCTGGCTGGAGGCAGGAAACTCACAGATCCACAGGGCGGTGCTGATCTGCTTGAGAGAGGCCAGCTTAGGGCTTCCCTCCTATCCTTGGGTCATCAGTGGTCATTGTGCTGCTATCTTGGAACCTGAAGCATCAGGTCCTTGCTGAAGCACACCTGCATGCCCATGGGAAGACAAATAACATCAAAACAATGCAAGAAACAGCTTTTTACTTCCAGATCAAGCCACCAAAAGCAGGTCCAGCAGGAAGCCTGCAGGCAGTGCAGAGTTGAGCAGCACACACTAGTCAGTCAGTCAGCTCTAGGGAGCTCTCAATGGACAAGACCCACATGACAAAAGCCACCCCTATAATTAGCCTTACTTTGCTTGAAGTCAGCCTCTCTGTTTCCTTCCCACCTCTTCAAAGAAAAAAACACCCAAGCAAAATCCTCTTTGCTCCCAGGTGATGGAGCAGTGTGTTACAGAGAACCAGGAGACAGATCACAGGGACCCTTGTTTCTGTTTTCAGGTGAATGAGGTTGCACTTCTCACGAAGGAGTGCCCTCCTTCTACTGCCTAAATGTCCCTGGCTTGAGCAGTTGGGAGCTGACACAGAAATAGAAAGGGGGTGCATTTGAAAAGAGAAAAGGCCTAGAGCCAGGATTGCTCTTCCCCTGCCCTTCACCATGTCCATGGAGAAGGGATGGCAATTCCCTGTCTGGCTGGAGGGTCTTGTACAGGTGGCCACAGCATGTTCACATGGGCACCAAGGAGAGGACGCACATGGGCAGTGACTGGAAGAAGAGATGTGTTCTCCACCTAAAGTTTGTGAGAGATGTGATCTCCACCTAAAGTTTGGGAACCTTTAACTCAGGGGCAATAACACATTGATGGAAGGAGTTACTGCTACTGGAGCAGACTGGGAGCCACGGCTAGTTTTACAAAACTGAAGCCTCTGAGAAGCCTGGCTGCTAGTTGCTAGTATAGGAACTGTCCCTAAAGAAACTGTTCTTTTATGTTAAAAGAAAGTGAGATGAAGATGATAAATTTGATTTTATATAAAAATACTTTTGAGTTGCCAATTTCACTGATTCCTTGAGACTGGGCAAACAACTTAGTAGAAATGCCATGAAGGTTTAGCACTGACATTTTTAATGTCTCTGCCTACAGCAAGATCTAGCCAATGTGGACAAAAGCACTTTTTTTTTTTTTAATCCAAAAGGGCTGTATTATCTAGAAGAATACCTTACAGCCTTTTGTGTCAGTAGCATGGGGTTGCCTTTGGGTAAATACATTGGTACAGAGCTCACGTGCTGTCACCACTGCAGACTTTTCCTGCTTTTATACTCATGCTGAGTAGATCCCTCTCTCCCCTTGCTTTTGCTTCTCCATGACCTGCTCAGAGCAAACTGAGTAGGCATTCCTTGATGCCACCACATATGGCACATGCAGTAGGTTATGCAATTACATATATACATACATCATCTTCTCTCTGAAATCCTCCTGCTTTTAAATTCTGTTCACAAAGCAAACTGGTGCTCAGCCACAAGTCCCAGTTTAAGCTTGAATACTAGCCACCCTTCATAACCAGTTTTAATCTAAGTGCCCACTGTATCTCTGAGGCAGGCTAAACATGCTATGTTGTGTCCAGCAGCTTGGATGAACTTTGCAACCATTGCATTGGTGCAGCCCAGGATGGGGCATAAATTTTTAATACCAGGACTAAGTTCTCCTGAGCCTTGTACTTTGTGTTGTCATTTAAGCCTATGGAACCTTGCCTATGTAAGATACTCCCCCCTGGTTTTCCTGTCTTCACTCTAGTTTGTAGAGATGAAAGCAATGCAAGATGTGGAAAAAAGAGCAAATAGGACCCTGTACAGGAGGACACTGTCCTTGAGTTACAGCAAGGCAAGGATCTGAATTCCTCCTTAAATCGTCCAGTACAGTGTCAAGCTCTAGAAGAGAGGAAATTGTGCTTGACAGATGCAATCATATGCAAATGGCTGTAGAAGAGGGGAAATTATCATCTACAAACATTGGGCAGAAATTCCATCTGCTGCAGACTCAAGAAGGGCTCTTAATAAATTCTGAGACAGCAAAGTGACACACATCTTAATCAAGACTTAATCCATGGAATTAATTCACTCCGCGTTTCTGCATAATTCTGAGAGTAATGCTAAAAGCCATGGCAATATCAGCAGCAGATGGACTCCCCTACTCCATGCAAAGGTATTAAAGAAAACACAGCCCCTGTCACATCACTTCATGTATGTACACACTGCAGAATGCAACAGGGCTGTGCCCGGCTGCTGGCAGGAGCTTAACAGAGCCAGCAGACATCAAAGGTCAGCCTTGCCATGAAGTGGAAATGGAAACCAGCCTCATGGCAAAGCCAGAGTCCTGCCACTTCTCTCCCACAGGAGAGAAGCCCAGAGCAAGGCAAAGGTCTGGGAAACCAGAACCAGGTCCTGGTTTGTTATGTGCTGCTTCCAGAGAGCACTGACTGAGGTTGGTGTTGAGACTGTCCCACCAGTACCTGGGAGAGGCGGTGAACCTCTCAGGCAGTGAAGGGAGGTCAAGCTGAGTGAAGAGAAACTGCAGGGGTTTTGTGAGAGAGATCTGCTGCAGAAGCCAGCCAGATAACCATTAGAAATGGCTCCTTTCTCTCTCATCACAGCCTGGAAAGCACACTGCAGGTATGGGGATCAGCTCTGGGCCCTGGCAGCAGCCTTGTGCAAATTGACTAAAGGAGGCTTTAGACAGCTCTGAAAATACATTCTTAGTCACTGTCATCCACATCCAAATGAGGTGCAACAGCTATGTGATTAATCTCTTGTTTACATGTCTAAAAACTAACACAGTCCAGACTGTCTTCAGCACGTTCCCTCCCTGACACACATGGATTTGAGGGGCTGGGCAATCCTTCACCACCCAGGAACCAGCCTTCACAACTGATCTCCACCTAAAGTTTGAAAGTTCCAAACCCCTGGTCCAAACTTCCCTAAACCCAGGGGTCCCAGATCCTGGCACAATGTATCAGCTGTTGTGTCTTAGAGTAAAAGGATCCCTAGCTGGGAAGATGAGGTATCAGCTGGGAGTGGCCAAAGTTTCAGGAGCTGCTTTGGTCCCCTCAAATTGATCCAGCCTTCATAAACTGTGCACTGGTGGCAGTGAAACATCCTGTGTTTTGCTGGTTATGACCCAAAATTCAGATTAGGGGCTAACACAGGGTCAGCTCACCTTTCCAAGGGGATGTAGCCAGGCTTGGAACACTTACTGCCTCATGCCTGCCTATTCATAAGCATCCAGTGTGGTCCAGAACTAAGTGGCTGAGTTCCTTCAGGAAATACAGGTGGAGGGTGCAGGGTCCAAAAGGAAGTGAATGATGAAAAGAATTGGTCTTGGGAAAGAGAGGTGTGGAAAGAGGTGGTAGAAGAGTCACAGTGGTTCCTGCAGTCATGGGGAGCAGCACTGACAGCTTCCCAGCTGGGATACTTTCAGCCAGGGAAGATGGCCCACCAGCACAGGTCAGCCTCTTGAGGGGACATGGGGAGCCTCCAGTCAGGATGATTTCGGGCTGGAAGCAAGCTCCTGCTACAGCCAGGACCACTTATTCCCAGGCACTTAAGTGTGTAAAATGTGATTCCCATGTTAATTCAGGTTCCAGAAGTCCTTATGTACCCCAAAGGAGTTCACTTGCACTGCCTGGGTCTCTGCTTGCAGCAGTGGCTATGCAGGCAGATGTGCCTTCCTATCAGTACCAGGCACAGGAATGCTTTTCTGGTGGGATGTGTGCATACAGTGCTCTCCGAACAGCTTAACTTAGGCTTGGCCAGCTTGAGCAGAAACAAGGGAGAAAGAGGAGGGAGGCTGGGCAGGGAGGATGGGAGAGGTGGGATGACTGGGGAAGGTGCTAACAGCCCTTGGCTGGCCCAGAACCACTTCCTCAGATCTCCATTACACAGCATGCTCCCGGCGTTGCTATTTCAGTCTGAATGTCACCTATAAATTGGAGGCTCTTTCTCTGAAGGCTGCAAATAGAAGTGTCACTAGATGATCTTTGATGGATAGGGAAGCTCAGCTGAAAGCCCAGTATGTCCACTTTCCAGCCAAGAAACTCAAAGGTGTCCAAGGATCACACAGGGATCCTTTAGTTTTCCTAGACCTTTCCTCAAAGCAAGTCCCTGCTGGAGGTGGTGAGGAGAGGTCACACACACATTGATCTCTCTGATCACCCTGTGACTACTGTTTTTCAGATTCCTCCTTCTCCACCACCCATCCCTGCCCCATGGATTTCAACCTGCTGGCAGATGCAGAGGCTCGCAGCCCAGACTTGTCTCTCTCGGACTCTGGAACTCCTCAACATGAGCACAGCTGCAAAGGGCAGGACCACAGCGGTGAGTGCAAGGCTCAGGATACAAGAAAAACCCTGACCCATCCTTGTGCGTGGATCTGGGTGGCCAGTGACTTGCAGTGCTCCCAGAGGGACAGTTTCTCTTTGTACTAGGAGCCAGAAAAATGCCATAGCAGCATGGCTGTGCCAACAAGCAGGGGAAAGGCTTAAGGGTCCATATTGCAATGACAGCTGTTGGGAGGGTGAGAACATCATCCCAGTGGTGGGGTCATCTGGCCCTGGCTGCAGGAAGCCGCTGCTCACAAGGGTACAGCCCATGGCAGGCGAGAGCCAGGCAAGTCAGGTCACAGCCCAATCAAGATTTTATTGTATTTGTCTAAACAGGATCCCCAGAGCAGAAGAGCTCTCCCCACCACATAGGAAGTGTCCAAGGCACAGAAGGCTACACCTAATTTTAAACCGCTTTTTTTTTAACCTCTGTTTAAATTGTTTGGGTTTAAATTTTCCAAGGTAATGGTAAACCTTAGGCTGAACTTTCCAGGTTCAACCATTAAGATGAAAGGGAAGCACTGTCTTACTCCTGCTTTAATTGAAAATGTCTCCTCACCTGTGCCTTGCTGCTCCCCCACAGAGGTGCCTCTGACCATTCCCAAAGGCTGAACCAACCCGAAGCCTGCTGAATTCTTTATCAGGCTCTGAATAAGGATCATCACCATTCACACCTGTTCAGAAATCAGCTACCAAATGCTATGGTTTCCTCTGGATTTTACATCTGTCTGGTTACCACTCCATCCCTTGTTATTCTGGATGTGTCAGGATGCAAAGCTGCTTCTGCCAGTGCCAGCATGAGGGAGTGAGGGCTGGGGACAGCCCGCTGCTCTCCGTGTAAAGCCTCCAGGCTCACCCGCATGCAAAAGCTAATAAGGATAATGATGCAGATTAAAATTCCCCAGAGAAAGTATCACGAAGGGAGTTACGCTGGGATAACGAGAGTCAGAGAATCCGCCCGACAAATTCCCCACTGCACACGTACCTTAGTTGGGCACATCCCCAAGCTCAGTGGCTCCTCGTCAGCTGCTTTGGATGCATGGCAGTGTCTCCATTCAAGTGGCCTTCCCTATCGAGCCCAACCTGGCATGCTGTAGAAGTGCCAATTTAGGCACTGACTTTTCTTTCCATTAGGCATGGGCAGCTAATTCCAGCTATGGCCACAGTCGTTTCACTGAGTGGGCGAATGTGTACAAGATATATTCCACGACCTATTTTGGGGTGACAATAAGCGTCAGATGCCTGGCTACATCACTCCCCACTGTCTTAAGCAGTCTAGAAATAAAATGGTTCTGGGAGGTGACTTGCCAGCATTACCTGTGTGCAAGTGCTGGCAGCTTGTGCCTTTGCAGCAGAGGCTGATGGCAGCCATGCATCAGCAGTGTCAGGCAGAATAGAGCTGGCTACCAAGGGCTGCCTGGAATAGGGGCAGGGCTGCACTTCTGGCACTTATTGACTCCCCTCAAGAGAGCAGCCTCCCTGCTTCTCCTTGGCCCTGCTTCATTCATCCACACAAGTACGTGATCCTGAGGAAGTGAACACAAACCTTGCTTGTCTAGGCTCAGCACTCAGGGATATCAAGCGTCCTCCAATTGTATGGCATGGTTAGTGACACCCCCTTCTGTTAGGTTTCATCAGGCAGCACAGGTCAGGAGAGAGCAAGGATGAGGAGTGAGGGAGGTAAAGAACTGCCCCACATCTCTCCACATTATGCTCCTCAAGCATAGATTCAAGGCACCCATATCCTTTCTCTGGGCTCATTTCTTTCCCTGTATTGCCAAGATTTGGGTCCCCACTGCAATTAGTCAAAACTCTGCACCTTTTACAGAGGACTTATTCCCTGCTTAGAGAAGAAGTAGAAAAGAGATGACACAGAAAGAAACACAGCTAGCAGGTATGGAAACAAAGAGAACACCAAGATGAACTGCAGAGATTTTTCAAGGCTCAAAGTTGGGATTCCTACTTCCCCTTAGACTTAAGATTTATGGAAAGTAGGTATACCAGAGGGTGTTGAGAAGACAAATACCAAACAAGATACATTGTGATCTCTTTCACTCAGATGTAGCCCATAAATCAGTGGTACCTTCGTTCCGTTTTCTTTCCCTCTTGGTATAGTTTCTTCCTGAGTGAAGAAGGGCAGTCCTGGGCAGGAGTTCCTGATAAGGGCATAGCCTCCTACTTCACAGCAAGCCCTTTGGAAATGAATATTTGTCAGGGACTGTATGCATCAGGCTCCTAATTAACCCAGGCTCAGCAGATGAACAAACAAACCAAATGTTGTCCGTTCATCTGTACTGAGCCATTCCTAATAACTAGCTCAGATGGGTGGCATCGCTCCCCGTTCAATCTCTTTTGGAGATGAATAGTGCAGGAATCTCCTGCATCCAATACTGGTTTAAAACCCTGAGCTAGAGAAATCAGATTAATCTTCTTGGCAAGAACCACTATAAATATCCACATTAAGAGCATGCTTCCAAGAGTTCTGCTGAATATGAGATCCACAAAGATGCTCATGAAAATGAGAAGAGTACCACAAGACCACAACCAAGCTCCTTCATTCCACTTTTCAATTCCTATGGCTTTGTTTCAAGAGTGTGCTGGGAAAGTTCTTGTACAGGTACACCCCGGATGGAAACACAAACTGGTCCTGATGCTGAGAACAGGACATAGCACCTTCCTGCTCAGAAGAACCAACTTATGGCCTGCTGCTGTGAGCAATGGCCATCTCACTGTCCTTGCATTCACACTCCTGCTGATGGATAGTGTCAGACATGCTACAGAAGCAGGGGTGGCTGGTGGGGAGAAAGCCACTAACCACACCCAGGGTTTCCTCCCTGAAGCACCTCTCCTGCAAATGCTCTCTGCAACTCCAGCATTGCTCCCTTTGAAGAAAGGCAAGTACAAGGAGAGCTTTCCAGGAACAGCAGGAAAATATTTCTGAATTAACAGGCTGTCATAGGAAAAGGGTAGCAGCAGCCTGTTTCTGAGACAGGAGCATCTTCCAGGCCTGGAGCTCACTAAAGCACCTACTGTTGGCACAGCACTGCCCTGCAGCAGTCTCTGTTGGGCTCAGATTTTTTTAAGCCTCTCTCATGCCCTATAAATCTAAATGGAAAAGACAGAGACTATTATTCCAGAGCACATCCATTTGACTTGTGGAATCCCTTTTTTCATTGACTCAACTGTAGTCCAGGCTGCTGTCTTCTTGCCTCCCTACTCATTAAGGGGCTGTACCAGACACCTTCATGCTGAGATTTTTCTGGACTTTGAAGCCTTTTGAACTAGCTTCTACTCAGAGAACCGCAACCAAACAAAAATTTCAATTTTAGCAGTGATGCCATGATTTTTTTAAAGGTTCTTCTTCCAAGTGGAACAGTTTGGGACCTATTTGCAAAAATCTCTATTTAGTTTAGCTGACTATTTCCCATTGTAAAAGAACACCTCCTCTCCCTGCTGAAGATCTGATTTTCATTTGGAAATGGCTAGCTTCTAGATCAGAGGAAGGAGTTGAACACCAGAAATTATTTATTTTCATTGGAATAATTTTCCTCTACAGTGACTTGTCTTGATTCCCAGCAGAATTGAACACAAGCTATAGCTTTCTTCCATCATAAAAGAAAGTACCACATTTGAGCAGTTGGGCACTCTATGGAGGACAACTAAAGGGAAGATATTTGTATTTGCATTCTGCCCTTATTTGCATTTTGCCTGCTTGTATTTGCACAGCCCCCAGAAAGGGCAGTGGCACAGGGAAGCAGCTGGCTGCCCACCTCCACTCACAGCAAAAAAAGCTCAGCATGCAGACATAGACTTCATGTCCAGAAGGAGACTGAACTGTACATTTCAGTGAGATATCAGTGTGAAGAGTCTCTTCTCTTCACATATGGAGAATACGTGGAGAGTTTTGAGACTTTAATGGGCAGTGAAACAAAAGGACAAAAGACGCTGCCTCCAGGAGAGGGATCTGTGGATCAGGAAGAAGGCAGGGGCAGAAAGACAGGGAGATGCTGGAGTACTTCATGGTAGGGTCTAAGACAGGCCTTTCCCAACTTTTTAAAAATCAAAACATATAAACATATGCAGCTAACTAAGAATGTAAAGGGGCAAGAAGGGGAATGAAAATTTGTGCTCCTCAGATTTAACTAATTGAAGAGCCTCAGCTTGCTATCAATTTTGCAATTTGCCTTTTCCCATCCCTTGTTCATGAGGGACACGACTGGATCATTTGTTGTGTCTTAAGTGTCAATTTCTGTTCAGTTTTTCTAAAGGACACCTTAGGCAGAGAGTTTTAAGCAGAGTAAGAACCTTCTGATCTGGATAAGTTCTGCCACTCTCTCCCATGTGAACTGTTAATGAAACCCAAATATTGGAAGTTTGGAAAATCTAAATCTGGTCACTTGGAGCTAACGTCTGTTACGGCAGTTAAACAAAGGCAAGCTGTGCTGCATGAAGGGGGCACTGGTTTTGGTGCTGGGTGGATGCCTGCTTGCAAGGACGAGGGAGGGAGATGGGACCACTCCTGATGACTGCAGTGGAAGGGGCCCTCACTGAGCATGCACTGGTTGCCCCAAGGATAGGCTCCCCAAGTGCATCCAAGCCCTCAGGTTAACTCAGGGCATCTCTCCCATCTTTCTGTTTCTTGCACAGACACTGAGAAGTCCCAGCAGAACCAGACAGACGACTCCAACCCTGAAGACGGCTCACTCAAAAAGAAGCAGCGGAGGCAGAGGACGCACTTCACCAGCCAGCAGCTCCAAGAGCTGGAAGCCACTTTCCAGAGAAACCGTTATCCAGACATGAGCACCAGGGAGGAGATTGCAGTCTGGACCAACTTGACAGAGGCACGAGTCCGGGTAGGACTGCAGCCCTTCCATCTTCCTGGGCCTGAGCTCGTGGGGAAGAAGCCTGCTGTGATACATGACCAAGCTGTCCCCAAAGCAAGGAAGGAATTAGGAGCACTAGAAAATTTTCCTGTTTCTTGGAAACACCTCACTAGGGTCTGCCCTTGAGATTTGACACATCCTGCCACACACATACCCCTTGCTGGTGATGCCTTCCCCATCCAGGGCCACCTTGCAATTATACAGGTGGATCCAAAGCCAAGGCTCTTCCCCACAGAGACCCACCAGCTGGCTGCCTTGACCCAGCAGATCCTTTCCTTGCAGTACCATCACCCCCCAGCCTTACCCTGGCTGGAGGGCACTCTTTTGGGTTCCCAAACCAATGTGCAGTCACAGGCATGGTGTGGCAGCGCTCCAGCTGGAGTGAGAGCTTCTCTCTGCTACTAGAAATATGAGTTAGCAGCATCATGAATAGCCTTCCAGCAGCTTCCATGCTCTAGGAAATTATATTGTTTGAACCCCTCTCACACTAACAGATTTTCCTGTTAGAAGAGAGACCTATAACACCCCACTCCAAGCCAGTCCTGAGGTAAAGTCAAAAGAAGAGAAGTTATTTCCTTTGTTCAGCAGTTTTCAAGCCACATCCCCCAAATACTTTGCTCCCAAGTCACACAACCCCAATCCCTCCTCCTGGCTGTGGTCTCTTGGAAATACAGCAAGTATTTTCCTCTCTTTTTTCTGTATAAAGGGCATCTGTTTGTTGAGTGAGGTGAGTTATTCTGTTTTTTGTGAAATGGCAGTGGTTTGGGTTTCTGTTGGTTGACTGAGGACCACCTGGTGATTCCTGTTGGGAGATGACCCTGAAGCCCAGACATCTTGCTGCAGCTCTTTCCTGATGCTCAGCTTCAATCTCCCTGGGATCATCGCCAGCCCTTCAACAGCTCGTCTTCCTGGGCAAAGAAACCAGGCCCTGGCCCCTTTCAAGTCTGCCAGAGCAATTCCCATGCCCTCCCTCTGTCTCTCTTGCAGGTCTGGTTCAAAAACCGCAGAGCTAAGTGGAGGAAACGAGAGAGGAACCAACAGGCCGAATTGTGCAAGAACAGCTTCGGAGCCCAGTTCAATGGACTGATGCAGCCTTACGATGACATGTATTCCAGCTATTCCTACAACAACTGGGCCACCAAGGGACTTGCCAGCAGTCCCCTCTCGGCCAAGAGCTTTCCATTCTTCAACTCCATGAACGTCAGTCCCCTCTCCTCCCAGCCCATGTTCTCCCCACCCAGCTCCATCACCTCAATGACCATGCCTTCATCCATGGTCCCTACTGCTGTGACCGGGGTACCGGCCCCAAGCCTCAACAACCTGGGAAACATCAATAATCTGAACAGCCCGAGCCTCAACTCTGCTGTCTCATCCAGTGCCTGTCCTTACGCCTCAACAGCCAGCCCCTACATGTACAGGGACACGTGCAACTCCAGCCTGGCCAGCCTGCGGCTGAAGGCCAAGCAGCACGCCAACTTCACCTACCCAGCGGTGCAGACAGCAGCTTCCAACCTGAGCCCTTGCCAGTACGCCGTGGACAGGCCCGTATGAAGGGCTGCCCACGCCAACCAGGGACTTGACCTTAGCCTGACAAAAGGAGACCTTTAGCCCTACAACAGCGTACGTCCTGCAGAGAGTGAGAGTGAACATGACAGCATAAGAGGGAGACAGGGAGAGAAAGAGAGAAAAGAATGAGCAGGCAGACGAACCTTTATGAAGATTTGTCTATTGTATGGTGAATTTTGACTGTCTTTCCCCTTCAAAACCCCTTCCCTTCTTGCCCACCAAACCTTCTCCTCCATGGTAAAATAAACCAAAAGAGTCTACTGGAAGTCCCATGGGGAATAGGAGCCCCAACATGCAGGGTGCCTGACCCATGGGAAGCACAACCAAGTATGTTTCAATCTGCCCCTCCAAGCCCCACAGGGGTGAGCCCCCCAAATTCCTGCGACAGCACAGGCAGCCTCACACCACCCCTGCAGGAAAGAGCCAGAGACAGGACAGCTGGAGGGGGCTTACCAGTTGGTGCTTGGCTAAACCATATTCTCTGCACATGTGCAAGATTTCAATAAAAGATATCTTGCCCATTTATTTATCATACAGCCAGTAAGGAAGCCTTGTCTCAATCAATTATCATCTCTTTATAATGCATATATATACATGGCCCTTCAGACTTGAAACCTTCAGGAGCTGGGGGTTGTAAGAATCTAAAATATGTGTGTATATATATATCTATATCTATCTTATATATATATACACACAAATACATATAGAGACATTAAAATATGCTTTCTTGTTTTGGATGTGAAATAATCTACAAAGCAGACCTTAAACCCAAAAACCCTGTAAAGGAAGCACATCCACTAAGGCAGTGTCCTGGCTGCCATGCTTTACTGCTTCAGTCATTTTGGTCAGACACACTGCTGCCAGCATACATCCCAAACATTCCCATCTGCAACAATCAGCTCCTCCTTGCACATCTCCTTCCCTTCCCCAAATCCCATTTCCAAAAAAGATAATAAAAGTTGGCACAAACCCTTTAAGCTTCTGCTTGTGTGGTTATTGAAAGCACAAACCTGCATCTAAAGATTCTGAAATCAAGTGCCAGCAGCCCAGGTAAAAGTGAGCATCCTTAGAAGCACCAGCATGAAGCACTCCGAGCTGGAAGAGGCTGAAGTTTGGAAGAGTAGTTCATGTTCCTTACTTACGTGACAAATACCTGGCTTCTCAGAACAACAAAAGCCCACACACACACAGTAGGAAGAGGAAAGGAAGCCCCCTCCATGTTCCCTGTCTGCACGCACCCAGTGCAGCAGGAAGGTTGGGCCTCTTCTGGTTCTTGCTTCCCCACTGTGCTGGATGGGGCCAGAGCCTTTGGGCTCCCACAGCTCAGGGCAGGGGAGTTCCCCCTGGTACTCTGGCTCTGAACAGTGGTCCCCAGGGCAGGTGGCAGGTGCAGCAGCCTGTCCTGCTCAGCCTCTGTTGGGAAAGCTGCAGAACAGAGATGGCCCTCTTAAGCTGTACAGGCACCTGGAAAAGCTGCTGCTTCAGCCAGTGCAGAGGGAGGCAGCAGATCCCTCTGAGGGCCCAAGGAAGCTCCACATACAGCAGGGGACCAGGGCATCTCTATCCAATGCAATCGCCTTTCCATTCATCAAGCACAAGCTCCAAGGGAAAACACAACTCCAATACTTTACTTTCCTCTTTAGATAGAAAAAAACAGCCCTAAAATATCTTTACAACAAACTGTCATACCAGGAAGAACAGGACAGGCAAATCTGATATAACCCATGCTATGCAATGTTGTCAGCATGCAGAGAGAAAGCAAATTCTTTGCTAAGAATGGATCCTCACTAGGACACTGTAAGAGGTCTCTCACAAACCAAGCACATAAACTGCTCAGTTTCTGCCAAAGCCTCTTCCACAGCTCAGTTGCTTCTGAAGGTATTTGTGAGCAGATGCTGAAAGCAGTCACAAGTGTCAGCTCTACCCTCACTGTAACAGATTATTCTTTGCTCTGAGCTAATCCAAAATCTGGGAGCCAAGATATCCTGCACTGAAACACCTTCCAGTGAAAGGGTTCAAAGATCAAGTGTAAACATATAAACTATAAACACAGTACATCCCAGACCATACGTTTCATTTTAACCTGGATCCTACCTTGCTGCTGGGCACAAATGCTGTTGATGTAGATTCATACACACCTCATCTTGGTGCTGCTGTTCTTAACTCCCTTCTCCAACACGACTCTTCCATCTAAGGGAAGAAAGAAGGGCTGGGCTTCTCTGTAATACCCTGTCCTCCACTGAGCCCAGCTCATAGCAGAGTCCATCTTTTCTCCCTGGTAACCCAAGACAGGTGGTGCCACAATCCTCTCCTATTGCCTTGATGAAGAGCTGATCTCTTTACACACTCGGTCTTTCCCCTCCTCCTTTTCCACACACACTGCACCTCCACCCTGTGCTTGCTGGTTCTCTGTGCTGCTCTGATGATTGTGGAGGTCCTCTACTTGTTCCACAGAGAAGATGATGTTTGGCTGGGGGACACAGCACAAGACTTGGCTGCTGACTGTTACAAGATTCAGTGGATTAAAGATATGTCCAACTATGCCAAACAGAAGGCCAGCTCTAGCACATGGTTCTCATTATCTCCTCTGGGAGCCAGCGGGGAAAAGTCAAATCCTAGTTTGGGTCCTGATTTTTCGGCTGAGGTTTTTGATGCAGTCATTGAAATTAACATTACTCCAGACCACAGCAGGACAGACTCAGTAGCACACAAGGTAACTGGTACATGTGGCCAGTGGCTCTGCAGCCTGGCTAGTTGCCTCGAGTTTTTCTTTCCCATGCTGTATGGAGAAGATGGTGGGGTCTGTTTCTGCAGTCAGAGGTATTGCACCATGTAGGATCCAAACCAGATGGCAAACCACACACCAGCTCTGAGCTGAGAGCACTTTGTACAATGGTACCTAACAACTGACACAACCATGGGGGAAACCATAAAAGCTTTGCTGGCCAACAGCAAATAACTAACTGAGCAAGCTGGCGGCAGAGCACTCTGGGAGATGTCTCCTGTCTGACAAATGCCACCTGCCTTCCTGGTTCAGCTAAGCCAGTTCAGCCTCTCACATTCAGCTTCTTCCCCACGGGGCCAGGACTCGGACATGATGCTCTCTGGTCCAGCACAAACACAGCAGGTGCTCTACAGCCCTTGCCCAGGATTTCTCTCTCACAAGCACCCAGAACCTCTCCAGGTGTTTCTTGTTGATATTGCCACCCCAAGCACACGATTTTTAGCAGGATTCCATTTATTCTGGAGACCTGTTAGATAAATAACTTTGTTGTTGAATGCTTCCTAATGTGCAGATTTAGCAAGTGCACATTCTCCTCCAACACCCAGATCATTAAAGGAGGTGCTGAGCAAAACCAGACCCACAACAGATGTCCCTGAATTTTACTCAACAGACCCTTTCCTTTTTAACAGTGAACTGTGGATAACTGTCTGCGTATAATTACCTAGTGGGTTTTGTACCTACCCAAATCCCATCTAGGAGATCATTAAAGGAAGTGCTGAGCAAAACCAGATGTCCCTGAATTTCACTCAACAGACCTTTCCTTTTCAACAGTGAACTGTGGATAACTGTCTGGGTATAATTACCTAGTGGGTTTTGTACCTACCCAAATCCCATCTAGATCATTCTTAAAAGCCACTTGCCTGGCAGCCGAAGCTCTCCGTCACCATGCCCTTACCCTATGAGAGAGGAAAATTGAATTATTTTGACCAGATTCTGTTCTTGATGTGTTCACATAGCTCCTGCTCATCTCCATTGTTTATACATAGTGAGATTATTTTATCCAGTTTTTTATTTGTTTGGAATTTTTGTTTTTGTTTTGGTTTGTTTGGGGTTTTTTGTTTGGCTTGGTTTTGTGTTTTTTTGCTGTTGTTGTGGGGTTTTGTTTGTTTGTTTTTTGTGGGTTTTGGGGTTTTTTGGTGTTTTTTTTTTTGGGGTTTTTTTGTGGAGTTTTCTGGTTTTTTAGCGGGGTTTTTTGTTTGTTTGCAGGGGTTTTTTATGGTTTTTTTGAGGGGGGATTTAACTGCGAGCAGTTCCTGGCTTTTGGCCCCAGTCCCCATTTTGACTGTTTTTTTGGCAGGGTTTTTTGTTTGTTTGCAGAGGTTTTTTATGGTTTTTTTGAGGGGGGATTTAACTGCAAGCAGTTCCTGGCTTTTGGCCCCAGTCCCCATTTTGAAGAGGGGGAAATTCTGTGGGAATTCTCATAGATTAGTCCCCAGTGACTAATTCTGGGATAGCTTTGTGCTAGGTTCACCACAGCGAGAGGGTCTGAAAAACTCCCGTTTGTCTAAATAGTCCTCCTTTCACTCTTCTCTCTCTAGGCCAGACTTTAGCCCCCATCACCCGCACGCCTGTGCTCCGCACTGCCCCGCAGCTGTGTCTGAAGGCTCACGCAGAGCGCCCCGACGCTGGGTGCCCTCAGCAGCCGCCCTCGGCTCTTCGCTCAGCGCAGAGCAGCGCGGCGCCGTCCGCGCTCCGTGTCCCGCTCGCACAGCGCAGGACGCTCCCGCTCCTCTTGCTCGCTGCGTGCTGCCAACAGAGCCCCGAAGCTCGGGGTGGGCGCGACCTCCGGGCCGCTGCTGTACGGTGAAAGCTGGGCTCAGACAGGTCCACAGCCGTGAGGGCGGCTCTAACCTCGGTCCCAGTCCCGTTCAAGGCCCGCTGCCGTCGCGGTGCGGGCCCGGCCCGACAGGACCCGGCCCGACAGGACCCGGCCCGACAGGACCCGGCCCTCAGCGCGAGCAGCGCCCTCAGCGCGGGCGGCGCCGCCGCCTAGCGGCGGGCTGCAGGGCGTGCCGCGCTCCGGCCGTGACACCGAGAGAGGCCCGGGCAGAGCTCCCCACGGCCGTGACACCGAGAGAGCCCCGGGGAGAGCTCCGCACCGCCGTGACACCGAGAGAGCCCCGGGGTAAAACCGCCCCCCTCGCCCCCAGCCCGCTCCCCAGCCCAGCTTCTCCGGCTCTCGCAACCTGGAGCTCCATCTACTCCCGGCTCAGGGGGACCTCATCGCTCCCTACAACTGCCTGAAGGGAGGATACAGGGAAGACTGGGGACTGGTCTCTTTTGCTCTGCCCACAGAGAGGACAAGAGGAAATGGCCTAGAGCTGAGACAGGGGAGACTCAGATTAGATATTAGACAGGTTTTCACTGTTAAGGTGGTCAGGCATTGGAACAGGTTGCCCAGGAATGTGGTTCCCAGAGGTGTTTAAGAGGCATCAGAATCTGGTGCTGCTGTAATGTGATTTAGTGGTTGAGGGGTCACAGTGGTAGTGCTGGGTGGATGCTTGGACTTGATCTCAAAGGTCTCTTCCAGCCCTGATGATTCTGTGTTTCTGTGTGTTGGCACAGATGCTGGACACAGCTGAGGGAGCATGCCTGGGGCACCTGTAGAAGTTAGGAGAGCTGGCAGCTGCTTCACCAGGACCACAGCTGTGCCCCAAGCAGCACTATGCAGGAGAGAGACCACCCCATTACTCCCATATGTTCACCATGCCCTCTCTAAAGAGACCTTAATGTGGAAACCAGTTTATTCCTATTCCCCAACCCTTCAGCTGGCTGCTCCTGCCTTTCCCACAGCTGGGGAAGGTGCTGTTATGCCACTTTCCAACATGTTGCAAAGTCCAGAACAGGAGCCCTTGGCAACAGCCTTGTCCAGCCTTCCCTGACATTTCCCAGCATTGGAAGTGCAGCCCACTGCCATGTGGCAACTTTCCAGTCCACTGCTTCAAAAGGTCAAAACTCATTCACCAGGTAGGAGCCAACACCCACCCAGAGGCTCAGACCCTCAAACTCAGGCTCTGAGGCACATCTTGGCTTCATGAAGCACAGTGACATGCTCATTTCAGATGGTAAAACAACAGTCTGATTTTTTTAATCATCTCTCTCTCACTTCTAGATCCCTGGTGGTGAGCAAAGGGCGCTCAGGCAGCATGACCAGCTGATGACTGCAGAAGGGGGAAGCACAGAGGGACAGCCTGCTGGACACATCACTAACCCTCAGGAAGACACAGTATCAAGGTAGAGAAGGCAGCATTCCTCTCACAGTTCTGTACAGAGGTCAGGTATGAAAAAGGCATCAAAGAAATCAATCAATCCATACATGACAGTATTTATTAGTTGTTTAACACATCACCCAGTGGCAGATGACAGAGTTGACTCTGGGACCCTTCTGTCCCCAGCCCATGAGATTGGCCATGGACTGGAACCATTGGCAATGCCTGACACACTGCAGGACAGACAGGACAGAGCTGGACCCTGCTCATCTTTTAGGGTTTGAGGCAGTAGCTAGTCAAATTAAATAGGTGGGTTAATATTGTACAAGAAGCACACCACAGGTAACAGCCATTAAAGTTCATGGGATTCAGTTCCTTGCATCACAGAGGAGAAGAGAGAGCCCAAGAGAGATCCCTTCCCTACAAAACCTTAAAAAAAGAGCAGGAGTTTTCCATTTCAGTGCTGTTCCCACCAGCAATCTATTAGGGCTTCCCTGCAGAGTAGCAGCTTTGGGGAAGAACAGGTTTGAGCTCTGTTCTTCCCCAAAACTGGAGACCATGGAGAGGACAGTACTGCTGTCCTCACTGCTGTGAGAGGAGTTTCCCTACCTTTTTTCCAAGGAGAGTTTTGGTGCATGCAGGATTCTATCAGTCCCCAGGAAGGAAGTGAGGCACAAAGCAAACCCAAGTGATGCAAAGAAGGAAAAGCAGAACCACAGCCCTGAGGTTTTCAGACCCCAGCCTCTTCCCCTTTCTCCTGTTACCAGCCTGCCACAACCTGCACCTCACTCTGGCATGCCACCCACTGTGAGGCAGATACACCAAAGGCCAATGTGCAAGTCACTCTGAAGGCTGTTACCCACAGTGATCTCTTCCTAAACCCCATCACACCCATCCCATCAGCCACTTAGGCTCCAGACAGAAGCAAAAAGTTTCTCTTTTTCCTCTCCCTCTCTCCCCACTTCCATCCCAATCTCTTCTTCCATCCCTTGGTTTTAATTCCACTTTGATTTCTGGATGCGACTCAGGTAAGTTTTCACAAAGAAGTTGAGGAAGAGGGCCAATAAAGTGGTATACAAGCTCGATGAAAGGAGAAACAGTGGCCAGGAAGTTTGGCAGAGCTTATCGTCCTTCCAGAAGAAGATAAAGATGTTCATTATTACAAATCCTGTAATCTGCACGATCTGTGAAATGGTGATTAGCCTGGTGATGGAGTGGGGTACCCGGATGCCCATGGCTGCCACAGCGTAGTACAAGTACATCACAAAGTGGATACTGAGGTTTAAGGCTGTGTTCCACCCTGCCCCAGCTGCCATAATCTTATAGCCATACCAGGATAAAATTGTTGTGGCCATATGGTGGTACCAGTGGAGGAAGATGAGCTTCTTTTTCCGGAGAACAATGAACAGAGTGTCACCTGGGGTTGGGGAAGAGGTATATCATTAGTCAGGTGAAAGCACAGCCCTTGCACAGGTTTTCACATGAAACAGACCAAGCAAGCTTCAATGCTGAAGCCATTACGTGGTTTGATCCCACCAAAGCCTAGGTTCCCACTGAAATCATCTGTATTGAAGAGCACCATTTAGGCACCCTATCTTCTGGCATGTTTGGAGTATAGGAGCCTCTTGCCCCAGGCTTGCTTTCCCAGATCTACCTGCACTGCATTTCCAACTGACTCCTCTTTACTTCTTTTCATGAAAGCTGTGTGGAAAGCCCAGCCCTCCCTGCCTGCCTGCTGCCCCCTCGCCACAGTTGTTCCAGTGCAGAATTGCCTAGTCCAGCCTGGGGATCAAACTCAAACAGTAACATCAGGCTGCAACCCCGTGGAGAGCCAGCATATCATCTGAGTTGAGCAATAGGTAGCAAGAAAACGAGTGACACATGCAAGGCTAAGCAACCCTTTTCTCCAAGTAACACTTGGACAGAGACCGCTAAAAGAAAAATCTGCTTGTAAAAGCAAAGCAATTATAAACACACAGGATAAGGAGAAGTTTCAGACTCACCCATTTCAATGAGTTTGCTCAGTGCAAATAGATATATCCAAAGCTTGGTAACAGGGTGGACATAAAAAGATTGACTACACACTGATTGCTTAAATCCCTTGGTAAGGAGGAGGAAGGCCATCTGCTTCCAGATCCGATAGGCTCCAATGAGACTGCAAGAAAACCAGAGGAGAGCTGAACACTGTGCCCAGGGCCTCAACATAGCCTCTGACAGCTCTGCACCCATGGATATTTAGTTGACTCCATCTTGATGCTCAGGTCAATCTCAGAGACATTTAAACAGACCTTTGCCTTCTTAGACTTCCTAACAAGTTTTAGCCAGGATTTAAAATCTATTCCTGCAAGACAAAACAGCATCGAAGAGTGCTCCCCTCAGGGAAGCACCCCCTGCTTCCACTGCTTGAAGAGGCACTTGAGCAAAAGCTGCCCCACCTGATGAGGAATGGAGGACTTTCCTGATGTCCTGCCTTTTGACATGGGCCCAGGGGACAGGGAGCACTTATAATCTGCTGTGGCAGGCAAATCCTACAGCTTATGAGAAGAAATACCACTTTTTCTTTGTTATCAACCTATTTCATTAGCACAAGTTTGTCTTTGAACAGACCATAAACAGCTATCCCCTGACCTCCCCTCTCCCACAACTTGTGATTTTACAGACCACTGCCATACTCTGCCCTGACAGAGGACAACCAGTGTCCCTTTGACCTTGTCAAAGCCAATTTGAGTTACAGAAGCAGTAGTCTAGTTTTTCTCTGTCCCACCAAACAGACAGAAAAAGTTGTGGAGATGAGGGGAATTTTCTAAAATTGACACATGCTAGTTTAAATACAGAGCATGGGCCGAAACATTTTCATGGCCACTGCAGGAAACTATTCAATAAGACTGGACAGTTTGAAAGCGCATTTTAGTTTAATTTTTTGTGCTTCTGTGAGTGCAGCAGAATTTTCCCCACTTCCTACACAACAGGATTAAAGAAATGGGGGAGCCGGGGGGTGGGTAGGGGAAGAGAACGAAATCTAAATTTTAAAGATAAATAGACCTCAAATCAAACTTTCAGTTGGCAGGCACCCTTTGAATGAGGGAAGATGTCTGCTCTTGCAGGCTTCACATTCAAATCTACCCACAAATGATTTTCAAGCACTCTCCCCAGAGATCCTTTTGCATCTCATTCTTGCTGAAATATTTCTGGTGAGAAATAAATGAGTTGTATAAGCAGGTCACTCCCCTAGTTGGAAAGGGCCTTCAAGAGGAAAAATTTAATGTATTTCCCTAGTGATGCAGTGGATAACCAGAACTTTGCATCAGTCCAGTTCTGAGGAAGGGTCTACAGCTGTCTCCAGATTTAACAAAGGCTCTTACCTGAACAAAGCCAGGCTGAAGGACCAGAGGACCAGTGGTCCCCGCAGTTTGAAGGGTCTCCGTTCCTTCATGAAATGCTGGATTCCAAATATCACGACCACATAAATAACAGAAAAAATTAAAGACTTTTGCCTGCAAGTAGAGAAGAGGGAACAGTCAGGAAAAGACCCAAATTGACCTATTTTTACCCAGAGTTCTGTAACCCCAGCAAAGTACTCTCAGCAAGAAACAAAAGATCTCCCATTCTCATGTTAAAGTTGGGTTCAGTCACAAGAAAGCCTGCCCTGACACTAAGTAAGCAAGAACCCTGGGGACTGCACAAAAGAAAGTGAACTGCTACATCATGGAGACTACATCCACAAGCCTTTGGTGGGATGAGGCAGGTTCTGGTAGCCTGTGAGCAGGATCCAAAGCAAACACATCAATGCATCATCTTATCCCTTTACATGTGAGACTCTACAAGCACAGGATGTCTAAAAAGGCCAGTTTCATGTCAGCTGGAACCCCAAGTGCCCTGTGTTTTATCCCACACATTCCAAGGCATTAGTGCAGCATGGCAGGGCTGAGTACCCTATTTGGCAGTGCAAGGGCTCCAGTGGCCGTCCGCGGATGCTCTTTGCCCTCCTGCCACATCACCGTCTCCCTATGAGCTGCAGCCCCACCTGCACCACTGTTTGCTCTGCACATGTACTGCTGCACCCCATCCTCCACAGCCTCAGGTATGCAACTAGAGACCCCCAGTCTTCTCCTCCTCGGAACTGAAGATCCTCACACTTGCTCTGCTAAAAGCAGCAGGACCCGATAGGGCTACCTCAGGTCTGGAATGCACCAGGTCAACAACCTCTTGTCCTGTTCCTCTCCCCTCACCAATTCTCCTCCATCCATTTCCTGGCTGCCCCGTGATTAAAGTTCTTCTCGAAGTCATACTCCCCCAGCGGCTGCAGCTCCGACGGGTCAATGTTCGCTTCCATATTCAGCATCCCCGGGAGCGACGCGAAACGAGTGACTCCCGCACGCTTCACGGTGGATATAGTCCAGGGAATGCGCTCCGCCCCAACCTCGCACCGCGGCGGGAGGCGGGACCGGGAGCCGCCCGGTCCGACGGGGAACCGGAGCCTCCCACTCCTTGTGCTGGGTAAGGAGCGGGGAGGCTCTGGTCACCCAGGCAGGCTGACCGGGAGGTCCTCCCGTTCCCCATCCAGCCCAGCTCATCCCTCAGCAGATGGGCAAGGTGATTCCAACACTGTCACCAGCAGCAGGTAGAAATTCCATTACCCTGACTGCAGTTAACTGTTGTGCCTTCTTCACCATAGACTGAAGCATCTGGCAGCTGCTGGAGACTAGATGGGTTCTGGATAATCTCCTACTGAAGTTCCTGCAGCTGAAAATTGCTCCAGCACAGTCAAAACCCCCTGAATGCAGCATGCCTCATTGCACCCTCTGGTCGCTTATCCTGGTGTCTCTCCCAAGTGCCATGTCTTTACACAGGTGCAACACCTGCACCCTGCAAAGCTCACAGACTAGGAAGGGGTTTGCTTCATGCAGGCATCACTGCGCCTGTGCACAAGTCATCTGCTTAACTGCTGCCTCTTCAAACAGGAGAACATTTGCCTAGGTGAGACATTTCATAGGATTGTAGAATGCTTTGGTTGGAAAGGGACCTTAAAGATCACCTAATTCAAATCCCTTTGTCACAGGGAGGAACATCTTTCACTACACCAAGCAGCCCAAAGCCTTATCCAGCCAGGCCTTGAACTCTTCTAGGAATTGGGCATCTACCATTTTCTCTGTATTTGACAATGTAGTAGTGTGAGAAAATCAGGAAAGAATTCGACATGTAGGAATTAAAATCCCTTGGTGATTTTTGCACCACCCCTGACTTACACTCTCCATTTTGCAGAGCATTTGCATGTATCTGTGGAAAGTTCAGCTTGCACATGTCAGCAGCAGTGGTTTTACCATACCCCACACTGGGAAAACACCCTGTACATAGCATGAGCTCCCACTGTGCCTTGCACAGCTCTCTCCTTAGTGTTTCCAGCACCAAGGATGTCCTTCCCCTTCCAGAGGACTGCAGGTCAGGGATTGTGCAGTCTGCATTCTTGGGTCACTTGAGTCTTTCATCTTTTATCACCTACTTTGGGCAGTAGCATCATCGGGCAGAATATTCAGGTACATGCTGGAGGAAACTTCCATCTGTTGCAAGGGCTTCTGCACACCACAAGAACAGGTGCAACCACCAATAAAGCCAAGGGTAAGAGCAGAGAAGAGGCAGCACAGTAACACAAACTTTTTGCACTTCTAATGCATACCAGTCAATGTTCATTCTTATTATTCAGCAGCAAAGCCATGTTGGGAGCCTTACAAATTTATCCCTCTGTATGATCTTGACAATGGTTTCACTGTTGCTGACTTACCTGCATATTGTCTGTGGAGTCACTGTTCTTAGATGGAGTATAGTCGTTAGCTATTTGATGCACTACAAGTACAAAATACCTGCTTTTTTGACCTATGCTTTAGCAACTGTTAAACAAGGCCTCCTTTACATAAGATACCATACAAGAAGAGAAGAAAACCTTTAAATACCTGTTGGGAGATGCAAGAATGAGTTGGATTAGCTGAGTAGAAAACATCCTGATATTGACATAATTTCTTATTCCTAATCTAGTTTTAGGTTCAGTAAAGTTTTCATTTTGAAACTGTTTCATGCCACATGAACAAGAGCAATGCCTCTCCTAGGGCAGGTCTGTCCATCCATCCCTTAGGTGGTGGCATGTACAGTTACAGGAGCAGCTCATGACACTGCAGCTCTTTGGTACCACCTGAGCAGGCAGCTCACCATAGAAGAAGAGAAAAATACCTGTTGGGAGATGCAAGGATGAGTTGGATTTGCTGAGTAGAAAACATCCTGATATTGACATAATTTCTTATTCCTAATCTAGTTTTAGGTTCAGTAAAGTTTTCATTTTGAAACTGTTTCATGCCACATGAACAAGAGCAATGCCTCTCCTAGGGCAGGTCTGTCCATCCATCCCTTAGGTGGTGGCATGTACAGTTACAGGAGCAGCTCATGACACTGCAGCTCTTTGGTACCACCTGAGCAGGCAGCTGGAAACCCTCCCCAAGTGTCTCCTTGGCAGATGGGAACACATGTAAAGAACAGAAGCAGATAGCAGGGGTGAGGCTCTTAGCATCCTCTGGCACACATTTCTTGCTTAATAAGGCAGGCTTTGTCGCAGACTGAAGGCTCACCTGCACAATCCAGATGCAGTTGTGACACCGTTGTTATCCTCTTTTCTCCCTGCTGTCAATACATCTGTCTGCCCTGCTGGATCTGGGTGGATTAGCATGGAGAGAGCTGCCAAGCCCAGTGCCTGGTCACTGGCACTGCTCAGAAACACTGCTGGACTCAGAAGGCTTTAGCAGCTGACATGCAATATAGACATCAGAGCAACACATGAATATACAGATGAGCTTATTTTCACACATCACAGTGAATTGCACAGAACTCAGCCAGTGCAGGTGAGGAAGTGGAGCCCCAGCAAGACTTCACAGAGCAGGAACATCAGGGCTGCAGTCCTGATTCAGTGGGAGAGGAGAACTTCATTCTTCTGTCCTCCAGCTGAGTGGGAAGGAGACAGAGACCCTATGGAACAGAAGCCTCCATGCCTTTATTTTGAGTCCAAAATGGCTAGGTAGGACCTCAAAGAGAAAGGACAATTTTGTGAGGACCATGAAATAACATGTGGATCCTTATGGAGAGCTGGGTCCCATTAGACTGCTTCTACAGCATTCCAGAAATAATTCTTCTTTGAGGTAGACCCAAATAGATTAAATTCTCACTTAAAGATTAAATTGCTATTTTCAATAAGAGTTTTAGTTTTCTAGTAAAGATTCACTTTTTCACCAATACATGTGAAGAGAGAAGTAGTTTCTGATGTGGTGACTGAGCATCACCTACATCTTATTTGCCCTGTGATCAAGAGTACAAGAAAATTGATTTTTGCAAAAATATAACATTTTTAATCCCAAGTCTTAAAATTAATTTCCTGTAACAGAACAGTAAACAACAAGTAGACTACTTGGGTAGTAGATACCACATTTGCCTCCTGTCAAGACTTGAGAGAATGAAGATATTTGTGAAAGACTGCAGGCACCATTCAAAATGAGTAACAACATGCCAAATCCTGGTACGATCCAAAGCACAGGAATTGATTTCTAGAAAGACAGAGTGCATAATCTCTTTTTGAAGAATACTACAAATTAACAAACCCAAAAGATAAAGGACAGCAAGTATTTCAGCTCCCTAGCCTCACAGATCAACCACTTCCATAGCAAGCAGCACAAAAAAAGATGACACAGAGAAGTCTGTAGGACTTAAACATAGTGGCAGGAGTCAAGAGAGCAGCTACAATAACTAGAATGGGGCAAAACATTATAACACCATGGGCCAGAAGCAATGTGGTCGCTAAAGCCTTCAAGTGCCTGTTGGCTAGGTGACTGTCACTGTACTACCACCGGCTACCTGCCAGATCCACACAGGTGGGGACAGCGAAACAAGGAGGCAGAGCTGCTGATTTAAAAAAAAAAATAGTTCTGGGTGTAATATGCAGGTTCAGATTGCCCTTAAATATGAGACACCTGACATTCTGCAGGACAAGAGCACACACAGAGTCAGCCTCACCAAGCTGGGCCTTGCTGGCCTGAGTTACACTGCCTCACCAGTGCAGAGCACAGAGAGGGTTTTTTTGCCCAGGAGACAAGGCTATTGCACATAACCACCTCCAAATCAGTTTGTTGTACTGTCTGTGATTGTTACTTGTGATTTGCACATCAGAGCAGTGAAAGCCATGGAGGAATCTCCTTGCACAAGCACCGCAAGCTTTCATCCAAGCTTAGGATAATGACCTGATTCCATATGACACTCCTGACTGAAGAGAATATGACTTCATATATGGGACCTCCCAGGGCAGCTTTTTCACCAGACTGACCACACTATCAGGGAACAATCTTTGTGGTTTTGATCAAAGTATCTTTTAACTCCTTTGGCACCAACAGAAGTGGCATGGCAGGTAAGGCATGATTTTACATATATTGCAGTTTGTTTTAATTAGGTTTAATAGGTAAGAAGAAATTGTAAGGATATGGAAACAAACATTCTCTCCTGATTGATTCCCTAACTTTGGAAAGCAGCCTAGTTTTAACAGATATTGCAGCAAAGAAGTTGACATAAAGTGCTGGGGGAGTTACCCTGAGGTGTGAAGCTTACACTCAGCTAACACAAAACTTATGCCCACACAAGTGGTGAAACTGTGGAACAAATTGTCCAGAGAGATGGTAGATGTCCTGTCTCTCAAAACATGCAAGGCTGAATGGGGCTCTCAGCAAGCTGATGTAACAAAGATGTACCTACTAATTTCAGAGGGGCTGGGACTGTATGATGGGTCCCTTCCAAACCATTCTATGATAACCCCTGGATACACAAGCTGATGCAAAATGAGATATTATTTACATTTTCTCACACTTCGTAAGTGGGCAGCTCTGAAAAGCTTTTGTTTAGAAAGGGCAAGAGCAAGTAATGCAGCACAATAAATAGCATAGCTATTTGAAAACCAAAGCCTCAAGCACACAAATTTTTGCAAAGATTGAGGCTTCATAACAACCAGTCTGCAGAAGATTATTAATAGCTGGCTTGGGTAAAACCCAGGCAGTTGGCATCACTTGTTCCAAGGAGAAGAAAGAGTTGCAGTGCAAGTATCAGAGGCAAAGTGTTGGGAGGTAGGCAGGAGACACTGACTCAGGGAGGACTAAGACCTGTGCAAATTTACTGATTTGCCTTCACTGCCTTGCTTTGTTTAGTTTACCTACAACCGTTTCTCTCAGCCACCAAGGCACAGGTGCATTCCTTTGGAGGTGTAAGGGAACACAGGGATAAACACCTGCAATCAGAGCTGCAGGAGAAGCTGTGGGAGACCCCATCCCAGTGCTGGGCAATGGTGAGCGTGCCTGCACATGAGGCTCGATGCCTCACAGGTCTGCCAGCACAGGGCACCCTCTGGCATCAGCCACCACAGCCTGTGACACCAACGTCTCCACCAAGGTGGTCTCAGATCTTTGGCCATTAGAGGGGAGCAAACACTGCAAAAGTGCAGGGAGGCATCACCTCCTGAACAGAGAGCTGAAAGCAAGAGCAGGCAGGAGGTTTGACTGCCTGGAGGTGTTAGCTGTCCTCTCCTGGGGAAACATGCCCTCGGGCCCAGGGTGAAGAGAGGATCCCCTGCTGTTTGCAAGCAGTCCATGTGTCTTCCTTCCACTTCCCCAGCCTCAGATGAGTTTCATTGCCTTGCAAGAGTCACCCAAGCAGGCTGGTACAAATAGTTTGGGGTTTAACAACTGCACGGTATGAGAGGAAACAATCCTTCCTTGCAGCTTCCTGCATGACGTTTGACTAGAGACGATTAAGAGACACAGCTCAGCAACAGCATCTCTTGTTTGTACCCTGGCAAAATACAGCCATAATCAGCAGCCCTTGTATCTGTGTCAGACCTTCATTCTACAGTGTTTGGGCACGGTCCTTCTCAAGGATGCGTGTGATGATCAAGAAATTTGGGCATTTGAGAACAATTTTGCATAGGGCAAGACAAGTATTGTCCCTTCATGCATGCATACATACATACTTTTAAAGATGCCTTTTGGGGAACACACTAGATGTGTCTGTCTTCCCTCTGCCATGCAAGACAGTGTTTTCCAAGCATGAAAAAAGACCCAAAGCAATGGGAATATGAGGCCTCTCAGAAGGGACTACTTGGAGTCCTTACTAGTGGCCAAGTTATTTTTTGCTCTCTGACCTAGTTGCTCTAACCACTTTGAAAGATCTTTAAATAAAAAAATAACAAAGGAGCTAAGAGTTAAACATCCTAAGGGGTAAACAAAATGGTGGTGACAGCAGGAGCTATTAACCCAAAGATGTCATAATCTTCAATGACCCTTCATGAGAATGCTATCAACTCTAAGCTAAGGGTTACAAATGCCATGTAAAACATCCATGATGCAAATCACCTCTAAGCAGCTCTTTTGTCAAAACCCTATAATTTATGAATCCTTTTGCTCTCTAAAGTCTGTAAGTAGGCCCACTGCTGTTTGGAAACTGATTAAAACAAGTACTTTGAGTGGGCAGCTGGGTTTTTACCTAGAGTTATGTCTTCAAGATCTGTTTGGAAAACAATAGTTGGATACATATACAGAATCCAGAAAACCTGAGATTAGCAGAGAACCAATGCATGTACAAAAATCCAATTGGATTACTTCTGATTAAGATCAAAGGTGTCCTTTGAACAACCCAATCAACTATGCCTTTATCACAGAAGTGTCAAAGCTCAGGCAGACTTTAAGAACACCCATAAGCATTCATGCACATACCTATTTGGGTTTTCTGAAGCGTTCTTTAGAGAGAGACTTTGTACAAACATTCAGCATTTCTCAACAAGAACTGGTCCTGTACCTTAAATCAGAGTAAAATAAACCACATGACAATAACAACATTATTGCATTGATGAAATTGCCAATGCAAGCTGTTGCCTACACTGATCACGGTGTGTAAGAGCTCTCCACCCTGCATTCTCAAAATACAAAGCACCTTCTGCTTTGATAAAATAAGCAAAATTGCCCCAGAGTCATTCACACCCAGACTTTGTCAATGGCTTTATGTTGGCCCCTCTCCATTTAATCATTCTTGTGCTCCAGCCCCCAGTTGGATCATCTGCTGTCATAGTTAGCAGAAGTTACACCAACACCAGACATGCACAGAACATCACCTCTTTCCTCTGGTTGAAGTCTATCAAGACTGCAGAGTCCAAGTAAATTTGCCAATCCCAGACAACATTGAGACCACAAAACCAAAACTTAGCACTTTGCTTTGTAGAATGCCCTGGCTACAGAAGTGGGACTAAAATGCTATTCCAGCAGAAAGTGCTTGTTTCTGCCTTTTAACAACACTAAACTAATCAGCATTCATTCTACTTGGTTTTGTCTGGAGACTAATTTGATCCCCAGTAAAGCTTGGATTGCTACCACCAGTTACTTGCCTCTTTTTGCAGAACCCCATTTGGAACATCTTTGGAAAGCCCTGGTAGTGAGAACCCACACTCCTTTACCCAGATCAGAACTAATGCAGTTAGAGGACTCCTTGGTTAGCAAGGTATGACCTGCAAGGAGAAGAATCTTCAAGCTTTTTTGGCATTTGGGATTTTTCCAACTGATTTGTTACAAAACTTACTGTAATGCAACTTCCCTGATCAGACCCAACCTCTTCTTACAGTAGAGGTGCTCACTTCTTTTGCTACTGAGCAGTCCTGACAGAAGGTGGACAGGATGTAATCCAAACACCCAATTGCCAAAGGTGTCTCCACGCTGCCCAAAAGGCCTGCAGTTGTTTCTTCGGTTCCTCCCCACTTCATAATCCACACAGGCAGGGTTTTTTAGATCAGCTTTTACCAGTTTTGTCTTTTATTCTTGCCAAGCTTTTTAGTTTAGTTTTAATAAAAATTAGCAATTCAACCTTCCTTTCCAGTTAGTTTAGCTTTTAAAAAGACTGTTCTTAATGACAGTCCATGTAGATCATGGGTGATTCAGGGCATAGCCTTTAATACTTCCTTGCCTAGAGCCCAAAATCCAGTATTACCACTGCCTGAACTGACAGATGACCTTACCCAAAGCTTTGCAGGAAGGGCGCTGAAGCTCAGCTCCATCCAAAGCATCTGTTGAACTCTGTTGGCATTATAACACAGGGTTTACAATTTGCAGAATGTGTAATATTGTGGTTTTTTCTTTTTTTCCCCAGCAAGATACAGAGGCTAATCTGTGTTGTTTTCAAGAATGCTTTGGATATTGTTTTTCTGTTTATTGATGTACTTTTCTAAAAGCAAACATTACCTATGTGGGGTTTCCATTGCCCTTGTGAACCTTACCATTCTGCTTTCAATAACTCTTCCAACCTTCCTTGGGTTATCTTGGCTTTCTCAAAACCAACTTCCTTTGAACTACAGATACATGGTTCTGCATATTGCTATAACCACACTTATCTCTTCCCACTCACGCAGGATCCCTCTGGTTTTCCAGGATTGCTAATAATCAAAGAAAACTCAACTCTGCAAAGCTCTTTACTAAAATAGCTGAGTTTTACATCAGCACATGGTTTGATCTTGGAACAACTTACCTTATAGAAACTCTTATAACTGAGTTCAAAGGAGACAGGATTAGGTTAGTCAACAACATCACTGCTATAGCACTAGCGCAGATATTTCACTAAAAATAATTAAAAAATCTTCTTTAAAAACATTGCTACACAGCCATTCCTACTATGGACACCACAGAGAGTAGGATTCAAAGGAGACAGGATTACATTAGTCAACAACAGCATTGCTATAGCGCTAGCACAGATATTTCACTAAAAAATAATTAAAAAGTCTTCCTTAAAAACATTGCTACACAGCCATTCCTACTATGGACACCACAGAGAGTAGGTGTAAGAACTTGAAAAATAACCAGGTCCAGCTGCATCCCACCCAGAATCTTTTATTTCAGCAGGTAGGGTGGTCCTGATGTGGGTAAAGAAGCTCAGCTGGAGAGGGGAAGCACCTTAGCAGCAGTCCTGGAAAAAGAGGGAAGAGGCTGAGAGAGAAGGGAGGAGCTTCCTGTATCCTGAGATATTTGTCAGCTGTTTGGAGTAGATGACTGCCCTCAGCTGTCCTGGAAGGTATAGTGCCCAGCTCCTGGCTGGTGTGTAATCTCTCCTTGGTGTTTGCAGGGATTTGGGAAGCCCTTCCAAAAGCACAGCTTGGGAGGGACTGTGGGCATTTCTGCTTTTTGAGACCATGCCTCACCTGAGTACCTGGGAGAAAGCTGCTTTCCACTGCAGTGCCTTCAGGACTTGCTGTGCAGTTCTGTTTGCCATGACACAGCCCTAAGGTGGCCCTGGTGGGGACAGAGGGACTAGCTTGCTCCAGCAGTGCTCTCAGTGGCAAATGGCCACGGCTGGGCTCTGGGGACTTACAGGGCTTGACTCCTTGCCTTCGCCTGTGGGAAATATTTGTAACCTGGAAGCACCAGAGAAAAGCAATGCCCACACTCTCAAGAGCATCAGGGAGGTGCATGGGGGCCATGAGGGAGATACCCACGGGCAGAGATGAGAGGCTGGGCTGAGCCGTGCACAGGCCAAGGGAAGGGATTCCTGCCACGGAAGTGCTCTTTGATTAGTGTCATTAAATGGTGGGTAAGTAAAAATCATCCTCTTCAGGCTTTCCACTGCCAGATGGAGCGATTTCACACTCACCTGCAGAGGGAGACAGTCCTCTTTATTAGCCAAATTTTGTTGACACGGTTTGGTGGCTCCACCTTACTAGGCTGGAAAAACCAGATAAGGGATTGATGTGGCTGTGGCAGCCCACAGTCGGATTCTCCCATGGAGATGCTGCCAGGGGTGTGCGGGGACCCTTCCCAAGCCAGCACTGGGGCTGGAGCAGCAGTAGTTTATGAGCTGGTTGCAAAGTCCTGCAGGGCAGCAGCCTCCGAGGCAGTGCCAGGCCCCGCAGCAGTGCTGCAGCTGGGCTGAAGAGAGGGGTCACAACAGGAGCCATGCCAGCGAGTGGCTTCACCCCCTCCCTGTTCCCCACCAGGAGCTGCCCCCGGCCCAGGGTCTGGGCAGAGCTGCACAGCCATCACCTGGAACACGCATTCATTTGCAAACTCAAGCCAGCACGGCTCGCAATCACAGGGCTGCCATGCCTCATGCAGAGAAGTTTGGTGCGGAGCTGTGGGGCCGGGTGAACCTGAAAAGCTGGCTGAAGCGTCCCCGAACACCTCGGGGCCTGCAGGGAGAGCCGCCTCAGCAGCGAGGCCGGGGTGCTGCGGAGCCGGCTCCTGATCCCCCTGCCCTGCCGGCAGCGGGCACAGGACACAGCTCTGCCCGTGCACAGCTGGGCTCGCAGCTCTGGGTGAGGCTTCTTCAGTCCTCTGCAAAGCATTGACTCATGTCCTACTTTTCCTCGAGGCGAAAGAGGAAAAAAAAAAAAAATCTTGCTCCCTGCTTGCTGCCTCATAAACTGCAGTTTCAATTTTTTAATTTCCCAAGTTACACCACAGCCCTGCGTGCCTGTCTCAGTACCTGTGGCAGGGAGGGCGTTTAGTAACTGCAGGCACTGTGCCCAGAGATCAGGCACCAAGCTGAAGGCAGAGCTGCATGAAGGATAAAGCTCACCTACATCCCTTCCCCCACCATGGCTTTTAATTTGTGTGACAGGCTACTCATTATTCCTAATTTAACTTAATAACTAGCTTAAGCCCTTGTTATACTTTTCTTCTGTATTAAATACTGAAAGAATAACAAGGAGAAAAGAGAGAAAGCTATGTGTTTACTAGGAAAAGATTTACAGAGGACAGAAATAAAGCTGGAAAAGCTAGAATAGCCTTCATCTTCAGTGAGTATATCTAAATACTTTTATAAAATCACCTAATAACTTAGAGAATGGCTCCTGACAGTTTCTAAGACAGAACACAGATTTTCCTAGGGAAGATTCTTTACTTCAGGGATGCTTTTTGAATGTCCACTTCTTACTCACAAGGGCAGGTTAGTGCTTTACTCCCTTAGAAATAGTTGCCACAGAATTGTGGAATAATTTTCAAATAGACTATATAAGCCTTAACTCCCTGGATAGACCTGCCTAACTCTGCAATACCTTTGGGAATGAAAGCAGCTGTAAGAAGTTCAAAAAGTTAAGAGCATATCTGATAGGAGACAACACGCTAATGCTGCACGTGGTGCTTGCTTGGGCTTTTTTCTGAAACTGTGAATAGCAAGAAGGAAGCATAGGAAAATAGATGCACATTTTTGTAAGTCCACACAAGGCTCTTGGGGCTCAAATGCTTCTCTCTTCTTTTCTGCTTGCAACCAAAGCAACTTACAGGACTCTGTCCTCATCAGGCCATGGTGCCTCCAGTTTGCAAACATGGTGTGTTTGTCTTCTCCCTCTTTTTTTTCCCAAGTTCAAAACAATCCAACATTGTCACCAAGCCACAAAAGCTTGCCAACTCTCTTGCCATGTTCAGCCTAATCTAAATATCCAAACTCTCACGTAGGCAGCAGTAATGATCTCCTTCTTCCACCTCAGAGATGAAAAAATGCCCCACCTCCACCCCCTTGTCCTAACTCATCTGCTAGGAGATGACAACAAGGTCACCATAGTGCAACTGGAAACAGGTAGGAATGCTGAAAATTTGTGGCAATATCTCTTTCTTAATCTAAAAATAAATGCCAAATCCAAACCTTTTAATTTCAACTTGCAGACAGAAAGGTGCCAGGCAGACAGTGTTCCTATTACTTATCTACAATGCCCACTTTCCCCCTAATATCTGTCAGCACCTTCCTCTCATCTCCCTCTTCCTGCCATTAGGAAACTACTAGGCCACGCATCCTCAGCTCAGAGGGCATGAAGCCACAAAGAGCTGCTAAAGAGCAAGGCTGATAGATCATCCAAAGTCACCTTAACCTTAGCCCCTCTGCAAGCTGAGGGTTGGGGAAGGAAGACAGCACTGCCTGGCTTCAGAAGACCTCCCAAGTCAGAGCCAGGCACTATTCCAACCTGGAACAGCCCAGGAGCCCAGCCAAACTATTGTTTCACAGGTTGCAGTAAAAACATCTTTCATCTGGGAAAAGCCCCCCATGGAACAGCAAGCAAGAGCAGAGCCTAGAGCTGCCAGCGAGGGCAGCTGTGGCAGTGAGGTCACTCTCCAGCTCCTGGGAGCACTGCAGTGGCCCCAGAGGGAGCACGGAGCAGAGCCCTTGATCCTCAGTGTGGGCCACTGGCAGTGGGCCCATCGGACAACGCTGTGGGCAGGTTGTGCAACTGCACCCCATGAGGTTTGTCTTAGAGTCCAGGGTGGGTAAAAACACATCAGGTATCACTCCATACCATGGCCCAAGTAGGGCAACAATATTGTCTGTTCACATGGGAATGAGGAGAGCCTGCTGCTTCTATAAATGTGGTGTAGGGCCCATTGCCATGACCAACTCTCTGAGCTATTGGCTGCTGATCCTGTGGTCCTGGAACTTGCATCTGTTCCAGATTTCTCTCATCACATGTTTGGAGATGCTGTGGGCATGGGTGTGTGCCACATCAAAATAGAGGAAGGACGGCACTGCATGAAAGCCTGCAGAAAGGTGAAAAAATTGCTGATGGAGGTACGTGGAGAGCATAGCAGCAGTGATGGGAAGGAAAAAGCACTTTCATCTTGCTTGAAAAAAATCCTGTTGTAAGAATCACAGGTTCACATTAAACCAAGACCAGAGAACTGCCACACAGGAGAAGGAATATAAGTTTATTTTTAAAAATAATAATTTAGCTCAAACACAAACGGGATTGCAGAGTGTTGACCAAAGGAGGAAGAACAGTATTTAGCCACAGAACTTAAAACAGACCAATTTTTCTCTCTTGTAGAGGATACTTTCAGTGTTCTTCCTTGTCCACAGCTCTGCTTAAGGATCTCATTTGCACATAAAGGTATCCTGACTACTGGGGCTCTTCATAACAAGGCAGAGGAGAAATGGTGTCTGCTGCATATGAAATGCTGTTCCTACCTCCAGAGCCTCCATGATCCAAAAAGCCAGAAGAGCAACACCAGCATCTAAACCAATGTGCAATACAAAGGGAACAACTTGCACTCCTCCCTGGAAGTCTACCTACCCATGCCCCATTCCCAGCGTCCTGGCCAAGTGCTCCCACCCACGCCTGAATTCACCCCCCCGCCCACAGGTGCTGTACACAGAGGTGTAGACACAGGCCTTTGCAATACTCCTCCCTCCCCGCTCTCTTCTCATCCAGACCTGCGGATCTTTTGCCTCTCTCCGTGCCTGCATGCCATACATTTCTTGGCACAGCAGCAGTTCATTTCACAGTGATGGGATATGCCCTGGAACACACCGGCCACTACTGCAGTTTTTTCTCATCTGTGAAGTGGCCTTTCATGCAATTGCCATTCTGATACACAGGGCTGGCCCCCTTCCTTCTGCACCACAGCACAGATTTGTAGAGAGCAAATCCAATACCAGCCAGACACAGCAAGAGAAGAGCCAGTATGTCCAGGCAGAAGTACTCATAGAAGGAAAGGTCGTAGACAGCCGGGCGAAGGAAGGGTGCCCCGTCGTGACGCAGGACGTACTCCAGCCAGTACACTGTCCTGTTGAGAGCGTGCATCGGTCTGTCCAGGTGCAGAGCTGAGATGTGCTGGGCTGCTCTTCTGTAGCTGCAAGGGAAGATGACAAGACATTTACCTTTCGACAGAAACTTCATACCTGAGAGGTGGCCTGAGACATCCAGTGACGCTTTCAAGTCCCAAATAACACCTTGGGAGTGGGGCAAATTTCTTCCATTCTTTTTCTGAAAGCCACTCTGATAGCACTTGCCAGCTATGAAGGCACAAGCCAGAGTGTATTTTTCTTTGTGTTTTGTTAGTAACACTGACAGTTTGGCTTGCAAGTACCCGTTCAATGAGTTCATGTGTATGGTACTTTCTGAGGGGAGTTTGCACCCTAAGACCTCATCCAGCATCAAGCAAAAGTTATACACTTGATGAGTGGCCAAACCCTTCTAGGTACCAAACTGCAACACCTCTTAATAGGTAAGAAATACAAAATACTTTCAAAATCAAGATCTCAGAGAGCATTTCAGAAATCAGCATTGCACATGTCCCATTAGAAAACTGGAACCCTGTGTCACTTTTCTGTTCGTGCTTCAGTTCTAGGAAAAAGCAGAGTATATGATTGACAGAAGGAGCCGATGGAGCATTACCTGCAGTTCCCTCTCTGTTTCTACAGAAAGTTTTTTGGACAAGTTCAGGGAGGTCCCAATGGGAGGCTGTGATCTCACTCTCCCTGATGACAAGCTGGCATTAAGAGAAAAGTTCTGTTCCCCAGTAGCTCAGAAAACTTTCTAAGAACATTACAGTCAGTCAGACAAGACTAGATCACACTCCTTAGCAGCAAATGCTGGAGTATCTCCTCCTGTGCTGCATCTAAGGATTTTGAGGCACTGGTACATCTGGTCGGCTGAGTAATGCTTGAAACTGTACTTGGTACAAAAGCCACCACAGGCGGTGTAGGGGTCAACACAAAGACACAAGGGTCCTTACACACTGCCTGCGCCAAGGAAGAGCTTGATGCTTCCAGATGCCTCACCTGGGGTCAGAGATGACGGTGATGACAGCCTGGTAAAGCTCCTCTTCTTTTACTCTGCTCCAGTCCATGAGGATACCCATGCCCTTTGCCTGCACTCTGGTCATGATGTCAAACTGGTCTCCATAGAAGGGAAATCCCACCACTGGCACACCATGATAAATTGCCTCAAATACACCATTCATCCCACAGTGGCTGACAAAAGCTTTCACATTGGGATGGCCTGCAGGTAAAGAAAGAGTAGCAAGTCAATGCCTTCCACGTTGTAACAGGGCTATCAGGGGTTCCTCAACACACAATATTGATGTATGTTCAGGGGAAAACAGGCGTGCTAAGCAGAGAGGATGCTACCCTTTGGGAATACATCTGGCTTTTTGGCAGCCCAGAATTGCTGAGTAGAGCCTGGAGGAGAAGGAAGATAGCAGCCAAGCAGCTTCAAGCAGGTGTTAGGTGAGGATCATGTTTTGAACATATCAGACACACAAGAAGCAGCAGACTTAGATCCACACAGGTGCTGCTATCCTTATGTGCCTTTGCTGTGGTTTGGGCTAAACTCCAGGGGTGTTGCTAGTGGCACACACATACACAGAACCCAGCCTTACCTAGCAGGTCATTCTGGGGCAGCCACTCCATCATCAGCGTATTCTCACCCAGGTTTCTTGGCTTCTGACCAAAATATCTGTGGGAGGAGACAGAGGAAGGGAAAAAAGGAGAAGAGAAACAGAGAACAAGAGTGAATTCAATCAGATCAAGAAACAGAAAGCAGATTCTTTGATTTGAAATGAATCACCCCTCCACATTGTTTTCCATCCAACTCAAGTGAAAATGAATCCCAGTCCCTTTTCACCTCCACACCACCCTTTGCGGGAGGCGAGCAAATGCACCAGCCATCTTCTCCACCAAATCACTGGGAAGAGCTCGGATCCCGATGCCAAAGGAGACAACGACGACGCCTGCCTCTGCTGCTTCCACCCAGAGACGCAGACCCTGTGGGCAAAACACACACAGCTGCCTTGAAGTATTCTTGCAGAGAGGCCCTTCCCACTCTTGCCTCTGACAGAGGCAGTAGAAAGCTGTCTGCAGAGAGGATGAAGCCAAATCCACCCAGAGCACAAAGCTACACGGTTTTCACCAAGCAATGAACTCTAAAACCACTGTATGATTTTTGCACTCAGCCAGGCTGAAATTACTTGAGCACCTCCTCCTCTTGGAAGTTTCCAGGGAGGTGACCAAAACCTGCATTTCATGGCATTATCTCCTGCACTGGAGGTAACACAATTAGTCTTTGACAAGAAAGGTTCTGGAAAAAGAGGTGCCACACAGGAACAGCTAGGGCAGAGAGGGAAATTGCAGAAAACAAAGGGAGGCTATTTTCCCATTACCACTAGGACAGGAGGCCTGTCAGGGTCTCTAGATGTAAGCTGATACAAGAGACAAAACATCACACAGTCAGGAACAACTTTCTGGAGACTTCCTACAAACTCTCCAATGTCAAAGGCTCCTGGAGGTGGCAGAAAGTCTTGCCATCTTGCAAGGAGACTTCTACCCATCCTTGATAGCTTGCAGACAGTGAATTATTTAGTTTTTGATCACTGGTCAGAGAGGTAGCTACAGATCCAGTAAAACCCACGGTTATTTGTCCTTCATTTAGAGGCTACCTGTAATGCTACAAAACCAGATCTGTATCTAGAACAGAGTCTGTACTTTTTTTATCCAAAGCCAGAAGGTAATAGGGAGAAGAAATCAGCAACCACAGCTGCTGTGAACTATTCACTATTCCCTCTTATGCCAGGCTGGGCTGAGTCAATTTCTCATTATGTCCTGCTTCAAGTTTCCCATTTATCTCAGGAGCATTTTAGGAAGTTTAATAAAAATCTATCTTTGAATATGTATACTTCCTAAAATAAATATGTGGGAGAACATGATTTTTTTAAAAAAAATCTGTTATTAGAAGAGAAAACTAAAGTGATTAACTCAGAATATTAATTGCAGTCTAAAAGTTAGGGGATCAGAGTGCAAAAGAATTACAAAGCACATCTTAGTGTTATTCTCTAGGGATACTTCTCCTTTGTTGTATGCTTCAGAGACTCAAGCCTAACTTTTCAGAAATGCTTAGAGTGCCCTAAAACAATCCAAGAATCAAAAATCATTCTTTTGAGTTTCACATCCTTTGAGCAGTACAACCACTGAAACTGCTACAGAAGAGAAAGTGCTGGTTTTCCTTTTCTAAGTAAAAGTATAATGACTATGTTATCCATTATAATTGGGCCATAACATTTATCTTTCAGAAACAGTATTTAAGTTGCCAGGGAAGCATGGTTCACCACCAAATGCTCTCACTTTCTCTCAAATACAAATCTATATTTAACCAAGTTCTAAATAGAAGCAGTCAAAATCATTGTGCTTCAAATAGGAGGAAATAAGCATTTAATTACATTTCAAATGGGACATTCTTTAAGGCACACCTAGACCTACAGAGGCTCTCTTCTGCTGGTCTCCCATGATGTGGACACAGACATGCCTACCTGCTAGCATGACAGCCACCACCTACTGCGGGGCTCCAGACTTATCTCCATCATTCTTTCCTTAGGTGCCCTGGGATCTGTTCTGGAAGCTGTAAAGCACATGAGTAATGCCCTAGCAAACAACTCCCTTCTTTATAAGGCAGGTGTGTACGTGGCCAGGTTGGACCAAGCCAGAGTTTTGCAAGAGCTGTGAGGCAGCCACCCTCTGACACAGCTTTCGGAGCACCCTACGTGTGTTTCATTACCTGCAGGCCGTGCCACATGGGCAAGGCTCATCTGCAGTCAGACACATCTGGACAGCTTCTTTTTAAGGCACCTGATCTCACTTCTTTTTTAACTAAAAAATATTGGTATCCACTGCATCAGTAAAGTCACCCTCAGAGATCCTGACAGGCCTCTAATAATTTCAAAGTTGAAATCTTATCTCCATTTCAGACCGTTAGTCAGGACACCAGGACATCTTGATGGCCCAAGTTTTATTTTCCATGTTTATTTCCCCTCAATGTTTGTAAAAGTGGTAAGACTAGTCCTACTCTGTTCCAATACTGTCTTCAGCCACAGGCTTTAGGAGCTTGTTCCTCTGAATTTATTCCTGGGATTAGTGAGGCATAGGCTGGAGAAAGCATTGAGAGGAGTTTTCAGGACTGCACCTTGAGAAAAAGGGGTTGATACCCTTCAGTTTTCTACATTTTAGGATTCTGCACTGAATTTAATGAAGCAACAAGAATAGCTCTCCCCTGTGGTTTCTTAAGACTACAAGCTCAGGGGCAGAAAGGCTCTGTGAGAAATAGGGTGAAGGAGGAAATTCTGGATTAACACATCAGTGATGAAACAAAGAAGATTAATTGTTCTTCTTATTTCCACTTTAGCACAGGAGCAAACAAACTATTCATTATGAATTCCCAGGGGCAACACTTCCATCTTATGAACTCCACACACCATTTTACATGGACAGTGGAGGCCAAACCCCACTTCAGAGTGGCCCACTTAATTCTACTTGCAGCCTGACAACCTTCAGTGTTCCCTGTCTCACCGACGCACCCACGAGCACCAAAACACAGCAGCTTTCCAGACACTTGGGGCATCAGAACTTTTAGAAGGCTCTTCCAGAGAAGATCTGTACTAAGTAGCTTCCCCAGCTGATGTGCAATCACAGATCAAAGCTTTCTTGCACTTACCACTGGAAGGGGCTTTGCAGGCTCAGCGAGGATCCCCCCTGTGAAAATGACATGGGGGAGTGTTGGACGGGGGAAGTCCAACACCACATCATTACAGAGGAAGAAAAGACTAGTTCCATGAACAAGGTCCAACATGGATGTCTTGGGCTCCACACTATGCTTCTCCATGAGACGTTCAAACTTGGGCAGGATGACCAGTTTTGTAGCCACACGAGTGATTATGTAGACTAGGAGATTCCAAGTCCTACCGAAAAAGCTCATCCTGTCTGTCATCAAGGAGTTGAATTCAGGGACATAGGCAACGGGGGAGGTGGCACCAATCTCTGCTGGGAACCAGAAACCAGTGGAAATCACAGCATACTTGATGTGTAGGATGTGGGCCAGGATAAATCCACACATCTCATTGGGGTCCACCAAAAGCAGGTCAAAGTGCTCCCGCTGGAGTTTCTGCAGAAGGGTAGAATTCCCCAGTACTAGGTCACAGTTTTCCAGGTACTTCTCCAAAAATGAAAACACCTCCAGGGAGGTCATCTTCCCTTGAAAGACACGCTTTATCTTCTCCTGCACCCAGGCATCTGCGCTCTCTGTGCTGAAGGTCCCCCAGTACCTCTGCACGCGGAAGCCGGGCAGGGAGGTTTCCACATCCCTTCCTTCATGAAGCAGCAGCACAGGGTCGTGGCCCCGGTCCGTCAGTGCCTCTGCCACCCGCATGAAGACTCGCAAGTGGCTGTCAAAGACTATGGTGGGCATGATCAGCACCTTGGCACAGTGAGATGGCTCCACGGTGAATGCAGTCACCAGGAAAAGAAGAGCAGCTGGGCACAGTAGCACCTTCATCATCTTCATCACTGCAAGGAGACAAACATGCCATTAATGCAGTATCTCTGTTATGCACTCAGCAATAACAGTTGGGATTGTAGCTGCAAGCCAGGGCTCATGAAAGGAGAGCAGGCTGGAGTTCTTCACTGGGGAACATCCATCCCCATTCACTCTGCCTTGCCCTAAAAAAAACCCAAAAAACAGAAACAAACCCACAAAAATACCCCGACAACCAAAGTCAGATATCAGGGGAATTTTCCAGAAAACCTCTTCTCTGTGCTCCTAAGGCTCAAAAACTAGCAGACTGACTCACAGAAAGTTAGTGAGAGTGAGTGGCTGGAGGAGCTATGCTGGGTCACAGCACCAGCAGGGACACTTGCTGCTCAGTCCCTGTTTACCGCTATAGAACCAGCTCAGCTGGATTTTATTTTTATTTCTGTCCAGCCAGAACAGCTGGTTCTCTCTGAGGCCTTGATGTCTGTGCAAGCTCGTAGGGAAGCATGCAGAGCTTGGTGGAAATGCCAAGAGGTGTGCTCTGGCTTTGGCCCTCACATGGCTGGCAAGGCGCCTTGCTCAGCACAAACAGGGCAGGAGCAAGTGCAGGTCACAGCAGGACCCACTGAGAGGAACCACAACTCAGAGAGCACAGCAACAATCTGGACAGAGAGCTGCTCCAGGATGGATCAGCCATGGGAAGCTCTGGGGAAAGGGCTGGGAAAGCAAAGTGGGTGGCAGGATACTCATCCACTAGAAGAAGGCAAACCCAGAAAGCAATCCTAGAGATGACATGCAACACCTGTGGCACACTAACGCCCCTTAGTCACACTCCTAAAGCCGTCATCCCCTCTTCAGTTTGGTGAAACACCCAAGATTTCTGTTGTGTAAGGGATGTTGCTACATCACTGGAAGCGAACGCGCCTCACCCACACCTAGCATTATTTTGGGAGAAGAACTATGTGATAATTATTTGGGAATAGTCAGAAGCAGAGTAGATTTCTGAGAACCCAGTTCAGACATGCTAGGAAGCAGCAGTGGGAAGAGGAAGAAGTTACAGATAGAACAACTAGAAGTGGCTTTTGGATGGCCCCCACACACTAAGGCTGTGGGGCTGCAGGGATGTGGTAGAGTGGAATTCTTGTGGTACAAGATTTTCTGACAGCTCCTCCAATAGTGCTTGATCAAGTAAGAGTGGGAAAGAAAGTAATGAGCAAGATTCTCCTAAATACAATCTTCAGACTGCACTCAGCAGGCCTCTCTCTGGCTAAACTAAGCACATGAGGGTGCAGACATGGGAGAATAAAACTGCCCTCCAGTGCTTTCTTGTCCCATGTGGGGACAAGACATGGGAAAGAAACAGAGCAGCTGCTGGTTGGGACCCTCCCCTGTTTCAAAGGCAATTCCTGCTAGTGCTTGGACTCCCATCCTTCCCACCCAGGGTCAACTGTGTGGCTGTACCTGCACAAGTGATAAGAAACATGAGGAAAGCTAACAGATACCAAGAGGGTAGTTGGACCCACAGAACAAGAGCTCCAGGAGAATGTAGACAAAGGTGATGGGCTGGAAAGAAGAAAGCATAAGCTCTGCAAGGAAAGTAAGGATCTGCCCAGCATCCTGCCTCCCTAACAGCAGGAAACAGGCTGGCCTGTGACAAAGTGTTGTCACAACAGAGCTACAGCCCACAAAGCTGGTCTGGTACTCAGATTACTTGAGAGGCCCAAAGGGAATTTATCCTGCCCAACACCAGGGAAGGTGAACCATTTGGCTATGACATTCACAGCAGATCCAGGAGCACATGCTGGTTCCAGGAAGCAAGGGAAGGGTATGTACCATGTACTCCTGATCTCCTCTGGGATGGCAGGGAGTTAAGGACAGAAGCAGACACAGGCTTGTCCTGGGGCACCTAGTGGGTCATATACACACATAAGTATGCCAAGAAGAGTAAAAGAGGTTTTATATGTGGAGTAGGGTGTTCTCATTGGGCAACAAGAAAAAAGATGAAGAAATAGTCTAGGTAAAAGGTATAGTTATTTAAAGAAAAAAATTGTCACCCATCTTCAGCAAGGACTGTGTTCTGCCATGGACCTACATTGCTGACAGACATTGCTGAGACCCTCAGCTCTGCCAAGACCCTCTGGAGACTACCAAAATGCTAGACATTGCTGAGACCCTCAGCTCTGCCAAGACCCTCTGGAGACTACCAAAATCCAAATGACAAGTAAGCTGTCTCAAGTCTCAGCCCTGATCTCAGCCCTCAGGTCAGGGGCAGATGCTGACACAGTGAGACTTGCAAACTGCTCTTGGTGGTTTCACCTCTTCCAAAATCAGGAGCAATCCCTAAAGGTGCTGGCTCAGGAACCTCTTCTCCCTGCCCAGGCAATAAGGGAGGCTGTAAATCTTACTAAGAGGTGAGAGGATGCCAGGCTGCAGGAAGAGACCTTTTTCCCACTTCAGCTCAATACCACCAGAGACAATCTCTGCTCTGTCCATGCCCAGAAAGGTACCCTGGTCATAGCTTCAGCACTATAGCTGTGCTGGATACACCAGACACACCCCTGATTTTTAGTGCTATTGGGATAAAATGAAGGCTAACTACCAGCAAAAAGGGCACAAGGGCTTGTTCAGCAGCTAGTCATTGCTGAAGTCTCAGGTTGATGGCAAAGGGGAAGGAAGACCCAGACCTAGATAAGATAAATGGCCCAGTTTAGGGAAGGCTTAAAATCCACCTGCTCACCTTGCTGGTTTACCTCTTACTAACACTGAACAAAAAAGCTGCTCCATGAGCTCTGCAGCAGGATCCTCCAGCCTGGGCAGCTGCTGTGGCCAGTGCAGCACAGGCTCAGCCCAGACCTCTGGGAATGGGAGGTCAGCTACTGCAGGCAGGTGGTCTTCAGAAATCTTCAAACACCTGGGCATGGGAATGTGATTCTCTGGGAAGGTGAATTCACAGCTTGTGCCTTGTGCAAAATCCAGTAAATGACAGATCCCACACTAAGCCTGAGAGCAGAGTAGACAGAACCACCACCTTGTCTGGAAGTGGTCTGGAAGTCCTAGTGGCTACATCTCATAAATACTGCAAAAATAACCCTGCCACTGCAAGGGGAAGGCTTGCAAAGACAGAATAGACCCTTTCCTGTTTTCATGACAAGTGCTTGGCAGAGCCATGCTAGCTGGCTGATCTACACAGAGCAAAGGCCCTAACATCAGAGTTACACTGGCAGCCAGAGTAAGGGTTCAAGGGAATTGCTGGAAAAGCTCACACCACAAATGCTTTAAGTTCCACCGCTGCAGCATTCAGGACAGAGCAGGCACCTCAGTAAGAGCAGGACCTGGAAAAGTGAGACTGTCACAGCAAGCAGCAGCATGCCCCCCTACCCTGAACAACTGTCCACCTGCAGCTGCAGGGAGATGGCTTTCAAAGCCACAGCAATGCATTGGCACTGAAAAGTGAGGCAACAGAAAGGGAGTAGAAAGGGCAAAGCCCTCTGAAATGCCCTTGAGAAACCTCTTACTGGGCTGAAATTAGTCCCATGATTTTGCCCTGTGTAACATGTTTGACATGGTATGGCTTTGGTATTGGTGGAAAATTACACCAATCAACTTAAGTGAAAAAACTGAAAAGCTACAGCTCCAGTTTAATTCAGATGCCTTTCATTAGGCTGAAGTACTAAAACTCTCACAGCAAGCAGTCTAGGCAAAGAACCCCACAAAGAAAGGGCTATGAACAGGCTCAAATGCAAGGACTGCCATTTATATCTCTCCCTCACGTTTTTATATTACCTAGTTCCTGCCTGGGACCTGGAAGCCCATATACATGGGACTGAATTATTTCCCCTCCTGCATCCTACTCTCTATGCAGCTCTTGCCCACAGTAAGAAATGTTTTCACTGAAAACTTCTCAGGAGTTAACAAAGGAGAAGAATTAATTGAAAAGCAAAAAATATCTTCACCTGGATGCTCTAAACTCTTCTTGGAATGAGATACTGAAGCTTGCCTCTTCTGTTGGGTATGATCCAAAAAAACCAGGATCATGCTACCATCACACTGATGACAGCCAGCCTAGCTGCAGCTAATTTATGGAAGCCAAGACTGTGTGAAAGCAGGCAGCTATGCAGCTCCAAGAGCAACTCTGTCACTGCAGGAGGATGTTACACTACAAGCAGGGGCTGCCCAGGGGAATCCATAGTAAAAACCTAGAGGATACAATACCGTACAAAGCAAACAAAGCACAGGTTGAAATAAGGAAGTTTAACCATCAGTCATATCCAGCCCAGTGCTTGGTGGGTTTCTGTGCTCTGGTTTTGGTTTATCACAGACTCTGACTTAACCAGAGTCACCTGGGCAAATTACAGTAACACTAAAACATTTATATTAGCACCACAGCATACTAATATCAGAGTGCACCAATACTAGCATTAGTATTTTAGTATAGAAAACAAAGATAAAGGAAAAAAAACCCCTTCAGATATAAGCATCCCCTGGCAATCTACATCCCTGAGGGGTTTTTTAAATGTTTGCACACAGACTGGATAGGGCACAGATGGTCTGCTCAAAACAACATCCCTTTCTAGCATTTTTCCTTCTACATATTCATGGCAGCCCACTACAAGCACAGAGAATGAAGGAAGCCAAGATCCCCAAAGGACCAAAGGGAACAATCACAGCAGTGATCAGGTCAGCATCAGAATGATTTATACCTTTCACCACATTGGGGCTACTGCTGCTACAAAACACCAGAAGTGCTCTGACTTATCTCTTTTGGACAAAAATTGATGTAGTCCCCAAAGAGTTCCTAACTTTTGGTACTTTGGACCATCTTCAACATCCTTCCTGTCTATTAGAGTTTTATGGAGGAAGTTCTACAGGCAAGGTGGGAATGTGCGGGCTCACAGGAGGTTGCCAGATGATAGATCACTGCCAGGGAACCATGATACTAAAGGAAATACTGGTCCGTAACAACTGAGAAAAGAAACAAAGATCTGGATCTCAGCTTGTCACAAGGTCTGAAACTACACACATATTCAAGTATTTGAAACTACACACACCTTGAGCTGGGGGATGGTGTCAGACACCACACATCTGCTTCCCCACCTGGCCCCTCATCATACATTAAATCTGTCTAGGCAGTAAGTGAGATTTACCCCATTCAATATCCACAGGCTTCCTGTTTGTCTTCGGAAAGGAACAGAGATGGTTTGTTACACCAGGGTGCTCTGCAATAGCAAGTTCTTCCGGACAGCCTTTTTCTCTTGCTTACAACACGGTTGCAAGACAGAGCAGCTGATGTGAGACTGTGCCCCTTGTGAGTGGTCTGAGGTCTGCAGTGTGGAAGCAAGTCAGAACATTATTTGTAATCCTTGGATGAAAAGGAAAGAAGAGCTTGGGGCCATTTCCAAATAGTCATGTGAGCCATAGACCTCAAAGTGAGAGCACATGACAGGGCAGAGCATTATTTGGTCTTAAGAAGAAATTATGTTTGTATGACACTCAAATAAGTTCTTCAGACTGCAGAGAAAGCTGGGAAGATACAGGCGCACCAAACCTTAGAGAAGCAGAAATGAGGAATGGGGAGGAAAATCTTCCCATTTACTGCCTTGTAATTTCAGCTTCTTTCTGCAGAGAAGCACCACATTTAAAGAAAAGTTATTAAACACCCCAGAAGGTTGTGAAATCTTGTGTAGAAAGTTATGGGGACTGATAAAGTCCTGACAGACAAGTCTGATCACATTTGACAGAGTTACAAGAGTAGAGAAGCTAGGGGTGAGTCTTATCTTCAATGAAACAATTGACGCCCTCACGTAAAAGAAACCCACAATCAAACCAAAGAACTTCTTGGCTCTGAGCACGTCAGAGGAATGAGACCTGGCTGAGCTGCCGTAAACAGAGGTTGAAGAGGGTTGCATAGGAAGAGGAGGCAGAACAGGAGGTGGAAGATACTCCTGAGATGTAATCTTCTAAAGGAAGATGAAGCAAGTTCAAGCGCTCTGAACGCGTGTCCGTGGGCCAAGGCTCTGGTGCTGCGCGTTGAAGCAGACGCTGAACTCTGCCCGTCAGCAGCCTCGCTGGAGCAAGCCGGGCTGCACACACGCGTCCGGGCAGAGCCGGGACCAGGCTGACAGCCGACAATTCACACCGAGTCCCTCTCCCCGTCTCCCCGGCCGGGCAGCGCTCAGGTGCCATCAGCCCAGCTGAGCCCTACAGCGCTCACCCGGAGCGCAGCTGGCAGCCCCCGCCCGCGCATCCCACCGACCCCGCCGCGCCGCAGGGCACAAGGACCCTCCTTGCACGGCAGGGCACGGCAGCCCGGCAGCGCCGCCGCTGGGGAGCCCAGCAGCCAGGAGCACCGAGGAGCACCGGCCGCAGCTCCTCCCGGCTCCTCCCGGGCCCCCGCCGCCGCCCCGGTGCCGGCACCCACCTGCAGCGAGTCCCGGCGGAGCGCGGCCCGAGTGAGAGGCGCGGCGCTGCGGGAAGTGGGAGGGAAGAGAGGGAGGAAGGGAGGGATGCGGCCGCCACCCGCCCGCCTTCCCCTTTCAAGCCGGCGGGCGCAGGTGGGGCCGGGCGGCGCAGCCCCGGCCCACGGGCCGCACCCCGGGCCGAGCCGAGCCCAGCCCGGAGCTGTGGCACGAAGGCGGGGCGAGAAGGGGACTCGGTGGGCGCAGAGCCGCACCCTCTGCCCCGGCAGCTCGACGGGCAGCGCTGCAGCTTGTGCCTCCGGCCCCGCCAGTGCTGTGATCGCCGTCAGATCATCGCCCCAGTGACCGCGGCCCGGACACCCCCAGGGCATGAACCCCCGTGAGAGGAGGGCAATCGGAACACGACAGTCAGGACAGCAAAAGGGAAAGGGCAGTGCACAAGGGAGTCGGGATGTGAGGGACACTGTTCCAGCACACACCAGACGGGGATGTCCTGTTGGTCCAGTTCCAGCACTAATAACAGCTGTAACTGCACCACTGTTGCACAGGGAAACCAGGCCCCTACAACCAGGACAGCAGTATAGCAGAGATGTAGGCTAAATACGTCTGGCAGCTGCAAAATCTTGTGAAAGGACCAGTTTTTCTCAGGAGTGTCAAGCGTGTCATTTTGAGAGACTCACAAAGCACTTCCCACCCCAACACTTGTTGCACTTGCTCAGTCAGGTGCTGATCTCCAGCAAGGCTGAGATTCTTTGCATCCTGTGCTGGAACTTCAGATAGCATTACAACTTCTCCTACAGCATCACATTCAAGGTGGAAGGCTGTGTCAGAGTGTTGGTTACAGAGCAACATAGAGCTCAAGGCACACGATGCAGCATTGCAGAGAACCACAGTGCAAGGGGTAAAATTGAGCATTATGGCACTCAAGATCTCCACAATGCCCCACCTATCAGTAAGTTTATTTTCCTTGCACACAGAGAAGAAATCTAAGGGGACACAAATCAGTTATTTTAACCACATCTATAGAGGGTTTTTCAGTTATGCCTATTCTTTCTTCTTCCTATATGCTGGTGCTTATATGGCCAACTGCTATACAGCTGATTTGGCAGCAATACCTGAGAAGCCCTGATGAGATATTCTGATGGGAAGGGACCTGTGCAGCCTCAGTTTTTGATATAAGCTTCTAGCATCTTACATAAATTTCTCAGTCACTCACCAGCCAGCTGCACAGGCCACCTTTTGCTTCTGAAGGTCTGTTACATGTCCACAACCATTTAAGTAAGATGACAAGAGGTAGTTGTAGGCAGATGTTTAGACAGTGCTGTTACCCCCAAGCACTGGTACCCTCCCTTTTCCCACCCACTATCCCTATCTTGAGCTACCAGATCCACTCAGACTACAAAGGCAGCAATCTTTATTTTTTAACACATTAAATTCTCACATTTTATACTTTTTTAAAAACCTCAAATCATAAAAGTGTTTTAAACAATTTCAAATGTAAGTTCCTGATAAACAGAAAAGAGGGCAAGTGACAAGATGATGTTAAAATCCCCATGCAGAAAATACCCTTCCCACCTTCCTTTGGCCTCTAACCTTTACTTTCTTGTAATAACCATGGTCTCCTGGGCCCCTTGCACTGTAGCCTTGAATCCAGGCCCCAGTGATTGTGCAAGCTTGGGGGAGAAGTCCTGAAAAATGCTCACTGGAAAAAGTTGCCATTCATACGTGGGGGTGGCTCATCAAGTCTCATCCTAACCCTCAATTAGGTGACACTGCTTTGCACACAAACACAGCTTCCTGTAACAAGGCTCTTCCCATTGGCACCCTTTGGGGAGGGAATGGAAACATGGAAATCAGGCTCTGCACTACCTCTCAGTGGCTATCAGTTTCATCACATGGGGTAAGCACATCTCATAGCCCACTACTCCATTTCTCAAACATGCACTACCACTATTCAACTCATGCTGGTTGTGGGCTCAACCCCCTGCTCCTCAAACTAGTTAACTTAACCCACCTAACAGAGGGAGAGTATTTTCTACCAGATGCAAGCTGCACCTAAGTAAGGAAGCAGTCACACAGCTGAGTGAATGCAAGCCCACCCCTCAGTACACCATTATACTGTCAATTGCTCATGAAATCTCAGTTTAGGCTGCAAGTTTCTCAACTTCTTTGTGGCTGCCCATACTGAACATACACATGTAGCTGGTACTTCAAACCATACAGCACCAGGGTTTGTGCTAGTGCTAGGGGGAAACTGGCATTTTACTTCTCAAGAAGGATTTAACAGATGGAAAACAGATCAAAGACCAAGTGATCCAACTCAGAAATTTAAGGCATTAATGATACATTCACCTTGACTCCTAACAAGCTCCAGCTCACACTGCTGGCAGTAAATGTCAACTGGCTCATTTTATGTTCAGACAGAACAAGGAGTAATGCCACACTGCAGCCAGAGCCTCTGAAACAGTAATACTGCTTACCCACCTCTGCCTCTTGCTAAGAGGCCTTCATCTCCTCAGTCTCCTTATCCCTTCCCAGCAAGTGAAACTTCACAACCCCCATGCAGTCAAGTTTGTGTACAACCTCACTCCCCAGCTACACTAATGGAAGTGTTATTAAGAGTGCCACAGCAGTACTATAGACCTTGGTCTTTCTGACAACAGACTCCACCTTGCAACTGTAATTGGTACTGTTACTCAACTACTAAACAATATTTAGAGACTGCTTCTCCAAGTACTCTGGTTAGTGGCCTCCACAGGAGTGCAAGGAAGGGGAAAGTAGGTATTTATTGCAAGATGAAACCACAAAACAAACCCTGTCACACTACAAGGGTTAACTTGAAATGTCAGGCGGGGTTGGGGAGTACAGCCAGAGCGCTCAAATCAGTTGGTGTTCTTACAGTAACTAGTCAGAGGCAAGTGACAATACTTGTCTTTTCAAAGGTATGAGAGTTAAACTGGCTGAAAAAGAAATGGGAGGTTAAAATACAGGACAATGATTTCTCTTTCTTCTACTACACGGGCAGGAAACCAAAAGTAAAAATCACTGCCAGCCTTTCAAAATAAGACTGTAGAAAATATAAGTCTTGGCGGTCACCCTAGTGGTGCCAATAACACCAGCTTAAGGATGGTTTCAAATTAGGAGACTAAAAATTAGAAATAAAATGGGGAAACATCCAACCATTCTCCCACATCCCTACACTGGAGCTGCCTGCCCCACAAGGGGCATGGGGAGTTAGCATTCCAGGCAGGCTTGATGTCCATAATGCCCATATGCCCAGCCAAGGTGTTCTGGTGAGCAGATGGTTTATGAACTCCAATACTCTCAGTCACTTTCAAACTTGACAGAATTGACTTGGGTTGATATAGTGCCCCCACGGTAGCTGCCTCGCTTCTTCTTTGTTTTCTCGTGACGGAAGGATTTGCCTTTAGTGTATTTCAGGATGTTGTTAGCTTTCTCACCCCAGTCACCAGCTGCTCCTTTCTGTGAGGGATGAAGGGGGTGGGAAAAGAAATTCAAGTCAGTACCCAAGAGAGTGAGGGCAATGCTCTGCACTTTCCCACACCCAGCAAAGCCCAGCTCATTCACACAGGAGCTGATACCACTCTCCAGGCGCCTCCTGGTGGAAGAAGGTCTCACCAAAACCCCTCCCCAGCAGCACACCGAGGCTCTCCAGTCATGTACTCCCAGAGACCAATTGTTACCACTCTGGCACCACCTAGCCCTACCTTTGCTTCAAATGAGTTATCAGCCACACGGGCATCCACCTCAATCTCTTCTTCCCTTACGCGGCGGAATGGAGAGGAGGGCTGTTGGAAAAGCAAATGAGATACAGTAATCACATACAAACACACAATGTTCCTTTAGTAACAACCTCCTTCCTTGCCCTGCAAATACAGAACCCTGCTCACATCACCTCAGTCTTTAAGTATTTCTCGGATTCATCATTCCTTCCCCACTTCAGATCAGACAGCTCAGGAGTGCTCCTGTGCAAGTGTATCAAATCAGCTTTTGCCAGGATATTACATTAGGTGCACTCCCCAGGGTTCTCCAGACAAGGTTAGAGTACTTAAGGATACAGTAAAAATACAAATAATCCTGTGGGCCCAACCATGCAGAAAAAGCCCAAACCAGCCTACTTGTTCAGAAGGCAGAGATGCCTCTTCAGCAGCTGTCACAGTCCACTCTCACTCACCCGTTTCACCTTGGGAACTGTGTGTGGCGTTTTGGCTTTGATCTTTGCTTTTTTACTGTGTGGTGTTTCTGGCTCCTCAACATCTTCCCTCTTCTGTTTCTTCCCGACTGTGCCTGTTAGATGTGCAGCAGCAGAACTTTAAAGGCAGCATTGGGAAAAGTAAAGGCTTCTGTTCCCCAGAAAGCAAACCCAATGTTGACACAGGTGTGAGAACTGCTGCATGCATTACTTCACTCAGAAAACAGACTGCTGTACCAGACACTAACAAGTTCTGAGTCAGCAAGGACCTCACCAACCTATCCTAATGGATAAAATTTTATGCAGTAGGGTAGCCCTATATGAATGATTTTGCATACTCGAGAGTTCTGTTAGCCAAAATTTGGAGATTTTGGATTCATACTATATGTACCTGCACACATCACTAGTGCATCACTAGTAGTTTTTCTTCCTGGAGGGTTAAAGTGAGAGTTCTGTTAGCTAAAATTTGCCAGATTTTGGATTCATATATGTACCTGCGCACATCACTAGTGCATCACTAGTAGTTTTTCTTCCTGGAGGGTTAAAGATTGAGATTGTGCACCAGGGCATCAACTGTGGTGTCCCACTGCACATGGACAAGGTCCTCCAGCAGTCTGCTTTGCTGTCACTAAATCTTGTGCATGCACAGATGGCAACTGGCAGCAACTACACAGAAATGTACTTCACATTACCACAAATTTCACTGTCAGCAACCATGCAATGCAGACAAAGCAGATCCCACCAAATTCAAAACCAGCCCTTCCCTCTTACTACTGCACCCAACAGCACAAACACACCAAGATTAGAATGAGTACTGTTTCAGAAATTCTTTCATTCATGCTTAGCTCAGTAACACTGCCTGACTGCACTTCCCACACTGCTGCTAATACCTCCATTGACTTTTCCAGTCTCCTCTTCAGAGCTGCTTTCACTGCTACTACTGCTGCCACCAGCTGGCTTAGACTTCACGTTGTTTGCAGCTACTGCAGATGCTTTTGCTTTCTCTCTGGAGGCAGTGGCTTTAGATCCATTCTGCACCACCTTCACTGCCTTTTTGGGCTTCCCATCCTCTTCACTGGAACTGTCTGATGAGCTGCTGCTACTACTAGAAGCAGCTGCCTTCTTCCCCACAGTTGCTTTTGCTGCTCCTGTAGATTTAGTGGCTGGTTTCCCTGCTGGCTTTTCTTCTTCACTGCTTGAGCTATCAGAGTCAGATGTGTCTGCTTTGGGAGCTGGAGTAGAAGGTTTGGACAGTGGCTTAGCCACTTTACCAGCTGGTTTAGCTGGAGGGCCTTTCTTCTTCTTCTCATCCTCTGAACTGCTGGAGCTGCTATCTGAATCAGAGCTACTTTGTGCTTTCTTTGTGGCAGCTGGTGACTTCTTTGCTGCAGGGGTTGCTGCTTTAGTTGTGGGCTTCAGAGGAGCTGCCTTCTTGTCAGAACTATCAGAATCTAGAATGGAAAGAAAAAGAGCAATCAAGGCTAAGTCCCATTCCTTTAACACAAGGCTAACATTCAGATTCGGTGTTGACACACAGTATCCTTCATCAATGAAACCATGTTGCAGTGGGTATTCCTGTCCAGTGGCACCCCCAGACCCTGCCCAGAAACAGCAAGGTCTGAACGAGGGAACAACATGCATGTAGAAATTCTCCTTCTCTCCCACCCCAATACCTGAGCTGTCTGAGGAAGAACTGGAGTCTTTCTTTGCTTGTCCAGGCTTGACAACTACTTTTGCTGGTTTGGAAGTATTCTTTGTCACAGGTTGTTTAGCAGGGAGCTTATTCCCTGCCTTCTTTTTATCATCTTCAGAGCTAGAATCTAGAAAAAAATCAATAAAATGTTCTTCAAGTTAACAGGCCTCATGTGCAAGTTACTTTAGTGGTAACATGTACGTAATTTATGGGTAAGTGAAAAGCAAAATGGCTTGTGGCTCAAGGCTGAGCCACAAGTTAACTGGCAAGCATCTGATGAACACTTGAACAGTCAAGGGACAGCATTCATTTTTCCACCCATCTTCTTTGTTGGGAGAAAGTGGAAACAGCTTAAGTTGTTCACTAACGCATGAACAAGGAAGTAAATATTTGGAGAATAATGTAGGAGAAGAGGTACTGAATAAATAACTTTAGAGAAAGTACCAGTATCATCAAACCTGGGGAGAGGAAACATTGAAAAAAGAATCTGTGTGGTAAGGATCAGAAAAAACATACAAAAAATTAAGAGATAAAGTTGACAAAGCATATAAAGTGAGGCAGCAACAGCACAGTATCTCATTTTAGTTAATTCCTCTAACAGATGAGATAGCAGCAGTTTGAAAATGGAGACTCTTGAGTACAAATACACCTTTGTTTGTGCTACATGGATCTGGAATACTAAACCGGATCTATTCCAGTATTTCTGATTGCTGGTTGCAACAGCAACCAAAAACTTGACAATTCTGAGAGAAACTAGGTAACAAAACCAGAAAACACAGAACAGCTGCCACTCACTGGAGTGTCACACAACCTAGTGCTAGGGCTAGCTGTCTGCAGACAGACTGGCAGCTGCTACCCAGACCCTGCCATGCCACCAGAGATGCTGAGATATGCCACAGGAGCACCTTGAACTCAGAGGGAAATTGTAGCACATAGGGAACTTACCTGGGAAACACCAAACCTCAGACCTGGTTGACAAGAGAGACAAAGTACACTGCTCTCATTTCTAGGGTCACATCAGACAAAGGAAGTCATCTTCTAAAGCTATTTTGAACTTCATATGGTGATTACACTTTTATTTCAGAAACTTCTCCAAACACAATGGAATAACAAACCCCAAAAATCTCAAGACACAGATGCTGAAGAACAGTTTAACCATTAAACTTCTGTGAGAAGCCTGATTCCCTGCCCTTTCCATCCAGCAATATGGAGACTTTTCTACACTTGCCAATAGTCTTATCTCATGATCATGCTCCACCCTGAATAGCAGGCTGCTGCTTTTTAATTTCATATCTTGCTAGTCATGGAGACTCTGAAGCTTTTAAGCTCTACACTAAGGCTGTTAGATACACCACTATGGAGCAACTTGGCCAGTAAAAATATTAACACAAAAGAATCAGGATTTCATTTCTTGAATTACCTGAGTCACTGTCAGAACTGGATTCAGCCTTCTTACTAGTCACAGCTTTCTTCTGGGGGGCAGGGGTTGTTTTAGCTACTACTGCTTTGCCTGCAAAAGCAAGTTTAAAATTAAAAGGCCACATCCACACCAAACCTTTGTCCCAAGATCCAAACTTTAGCAGATGTGAAAAAGCTCCATTCTCAGTACACCAGCCCCTCAACCAGCCTACTGGAAGGCATGCAAGAACTTGGCTTATTCTCACTAAACTAGATCCCAATGACTTTTCAAACAGAAATGTGCAAATGCAACCTGACCAGAGTTCAGATCTACAAGTTGTACAGTGTTGTTTGGAATGCCTCAAATTAGAAGGTTCCAGAAGAGCAAATAGCAACATAGAGCTAAGATAAATGGCTTTTTCAAGGAAGCCAAGACCTTGCAAAAAACCCTTTTTGGCACAATGTAATACTTCCCCTGCAGCCTCTCCTTCTCACAACATACCTGCTTCTGCCTTTGAGGGCACCTGCTCTGCCTCATCACTACTGTCTGAAGAGTCACTGCTCTCAGCCTTTTTTGCAGGAGCTTTAGCAAGGCCCTTCTTTGCCTGTGTTCCTTGAGGAGGTGGTACAGCACTGTATGGACCTATGAAGAGAAACACTGTTCAGATGCCTGCATGGTAATATGAGCAGCACAAGGTGTTTGCTGTAATTAGAATAAAACACTTCTGCTATTCACTTCCATTTATTCCCCTTCTGCAGCTACAATCCAACACCAGCTTATAATTTGAAAGATCATACCCATCCCACTGCTACCTCCTTGTTTCTACTGAGTTTAACTCTCCTCTTGGGGTTCATCTGACCCAACCATCTCCGCAGAAGTTTTCTCTGCACTTTTAGAAGAACAGGAGCTTGTCAGCAAACTTTTACAGAAAAAAAAATCAGATATGCCAATTTTTCATTGTTTTCATTTATTGCCTTCTCAAATTCTCTGGTCAGAGTCAGACTGACCTTGGATGATTGACCCTCTACTCAGACTAGCTCTCTACAGGAAGCCTAAAGACATTATACCACATTGAGCAGAGACCCATTTAGCCCATCAGCTGGATTGCAACTGAACAGCCCTGGATACTTCACAAAAAAACCTATTTAGTATTTTTTACCCACCAGATTTTGGCTTTTGTTTTGCAGGTGGCTTTTCATCATCTGAGCTGTCAGATGAGTCCTCACTGCTGGAACTTTTCTTGGCACGTTTGGTTTTCCCTGGACATGCCTGAGTGGCTGCAGGTTTTGGCAGGGGTGATTTCTTGGGAACAGCCTTATCAAAAGAAATATACATTAAAAAGGAAATTTCAGAAATTTTGTGGGCACAACTGGGTCTTGTTTAATTCCATGCCTCACTTAAGAGCAAATTCTCAAGACAAGGGAAAAAAGATTTTCTAGCTCCTCTGCTGTTGTTTTCTGCTAGGAAAAAAGATTAACAGAGATTCTCAAATGCAAGTTTTAAGAAGCACATGAGAATCATTATCTTTCTAGCTCCTCTGCTGTTGTTTTCTGCTCCATGAACCCCTAATGATGAGCTCCTCTGGACCCAAGTGCAGAGGACTGACTGAAATTTAGCAACTACCACACGATTAAAAACAACTATGATTATTTTTGTGTTGCAGAAAACATTTTTCAACACTTGCTAGTGGAAAACTCAAACAGCTAAACATGAAAGAGTCAGGCCAAAGCAACTTTATATAATGGAGACACAATATGGTTATGACACAAGATGTTTTCCTGTAAAGGAAGGAGCAGAGAAAGTAGTAAGGGGGTATTAGGGAAGAAAGCAGAAAGGAGAGATACAAGAATACACAACCCCACAATATGAAGGAGAAGCAGGTGTAAGGTATGTCGAGCACAGCATCTCAGTAGTCTGTGCCTGCAAGATAATACCCAGTGTTACTAGACTTCTACATTGTCCATGAAATTTTTCATAGTCTAATTTACCTTTTTTGGTGCAGCCTTTTCCTCATCAGAATCTTCACTGCTGCTGCTGCTACTGCTTGCTGCTTTTCCATTGACAACTTTGGTGGCTGCCTGGGCAGCTTTACCTCCTTTTGAGAGAAGTAAAAAGGGACATTGCAAAACATGCTGTGTTTGGATAACTACATTGAGCAGTGAGTATCTCAGAGAAAAAAGAACCACAGAAGCCTACAGAGCAGATTAAGTAGTACTGCTCTTGCAGTAGTACTGCAAAACTGTTGGCTTATCCTACTGCAACCTTAGAGAAGGTTTTCTGGAAACTGTGTCTTCTACCTTATAGGAAGTTCCAAAACTAAAGGCTTAGTAAAGATCTTCCCTGCTTTTTGAGGGGAAGACAATAGCAAAAGCAATCTATAAACAGTTATTCAAACAATGTGGTGCTCAGGACCGGATGTTTTATTCAGTTCTACACCTCTGTGTCAGAAGAAACTAGACTGGAGTGGAATGGCAGTGGAATGGCAGTGAAAGCAGATTTTCAAACTGCTATGTTAATACATATGTCTTTGCATGTAGGTACAGCCCCCAGCACTCCTCCCCTGATTTTGCACTTTACTCATGATACACAATAACAGATACCTGATTTAGGTGTTGCTGGTTTTGGTGGTTGCTTCTTTGGTGCTCCTTCATCCGAGCTGCTTGAGTCAGAACTGGAACTCTCTGCTTTCTTCTGAGGCTGGATTTTGGTTCCAGCTGGCTTCACCACAGGTTTTGCACCTTTCTAAAAAACAGCAGGAAAAACAGATCAACCCTCAGTCCCGAAAAGAAAACACGGCTAGTAAGATGGAGACATACACAGACTGTAGAAACAACTGTCTTTCACAGAAGTTACCATTTAGATTTGAAAACACCACTCTGCTTAATGGTCAGGGTCTGAAAATCCTGGGATAACAGTTTTGCTCTAGAAAACCTCCCAGAAATGCATTGGAAGCCTCCTTTGCACATCAGTCTTCAGTTTTGCCTCCTTAACATGGGGCAGCTCTGAGGCTGGCACTGTCCTCTTCACTCTACAGATTACACTAGCTTGAAGACTGAAGATACTGACTGGGCAACTCTAGCTGGTCTCCTCTAGTGTACAATGCTATCACTCTTCCTCCCCTGACATCATTCTTCCTTGCCTCCACTTCAAGACCATGACTGCAGCGAGAAAAAGCAAAGAGAAGATTCTCTTTTTACATAAACACACACACATAGATAAAGATCAAACTTATAGTACTGAATCTTTCTCTGCAAAGGAAGTAAGCCCTGGCAGTCTTAGGATAAGCAAGGACCAGACTTGGATATGAGACAAATTGGGTGCAGGACAAAAAATTAATTTTTCCTGGGACCTGTCCAAATTGCAGTACAAAAATGTATTTTTGCATTGTATCTCCAGCAGCACGGGCACTTCACAGTCCAGGCCTAGTGAGCCCAATATCCCATGCAACCCTGTTGGTTAAATTTGCTATTATTCATCACTGTCAAACACACGTTAAAGCTGCTGGAAAGAAAAGCCAACCTTTGCTGGCTTCTTCTCCTCCTCCGAGTCTGAATCATCACTGGAGTCCTCACTGCTGCTCTCTGCCGTCTTGGCTGCAGGAGCTGCCTTTCCTTTGGGCACAGCTGAAGCTTTAGCTGCAAATAAGGGACAGCATACATTGATGACAAGTTAATTGACAATTTTCATTTACCTATATCCTGCACTAGTGGGTATTGGGGCTAAAGGATATATTAAGGTCACTAAACCACAACTGAAGTTCATAATACTGAGTTTCTTTCTTGAGCACTGTGTGGCAGACCGCTCCAAAATGGGTAAGCAAAAAGATAAAACCATTCTAGACTTTATCTTTGCCACACACAAATTTAAGTACCAATTTCTGCCACCAAAAAGCACAGCCCAAAAAGAAAGAGCACCCCTCAAACTGAGACAGTATTAGCTGGGTCTGCATGCCTCCCAGCTTAAAGAAGCCTGCTGAACAAGTACAGACAGGTGCTTGCAAAGACAACCACTGCAATGTCTTGTTAAGGTTCCAGACACCCAAATGTGTTTTGGCCAAATCCACTTCCTGGTTACTGATTGCTTTTCAATAATGTGGAGCAAAAAAAAAAATAGTTTTGTCTTATGTTATATTTACAACTGTCCTTATCAAATAAAAATCAGATCTAAGTTCAAATTCAGCTTTAGGATGGCTCAAGTTGAAGACAAATTTTCTTTCTGTGTCTCTCCCTCTCCTCATTTACTCTTTGCCTCCTGCAAATCTACTGTTAGACACACACAGCCTTGTGTACAGTGATTAATGAAAGATACAAGAACAGTTTCAGATAAAATGGAAAAATACAGCTCACCACATAGCGAAGTGCAGCACAGAGATGTATTTTTTGGTAGTACTAATACTCAAGCTCTAAAGAAAAAAGTAGCAACCTCACACAAGCAGCAGGGGAGTACGGAGGCCTGGCACTTCTCTGGAATGGCTAAAATCTTCCATGGGACACAAACTTAACAATACAGAGATCACCCTTAACTAAAACGAACCTATCTTCCATCTCATGGGCAAAAGACCGGCCAAAAAACCGAGAGCAGTCAATACAATCCTAACCCCTGAGAGCTGCTGAAAGACCTTAAAAGAGCGACTGAAGCCGAGCTCTAAACGCACGCGGGAGGCCACGCCGAGCACCCCCGCGCTCCGCACCACAGCCCTACCAGGCTTCTTGGCCGGGGGTTTCTCATCCTCCTCGCTGGAGCTGTCACCGCTGCTGGCGGGCGGCTTCCTCTTGGCCTGGGCGCCGTTCGGGACCGCCTTCCTCTTCCCGGCCTCCGGAGACCTGCGGGAGAAGCGCTGAGCGGGGCTGCGGGGCACGCCGGCCGGGGGCAGGCCGCGCGGGGCACTTACCGCAGCCAGTAGGTGAAGATGTCCAGCAGGGAGGCCGCGTTGGGGTCCTGCTCCTTCTGAGGGGAGGGAGGCGGCGTCAGCCACGGGCACCGGGCGGGTGCGCGAGCCCCCGCCCCCCGCGTGTGCCCCGCTCCCCGTGTCCCACCCGCCGTGCCCCGTGTGTGCCCCGCTCCCCGTGCCCCGTGTCCCACCCGCCGTGTCCCGTGTGTGCCCCGCTCCCCGTGCCCCGTGTCCCGTGTGTGTCCCGCCCCCCGTGCCCCGTGTCCCGCTCACCGCCGGGGCCTCCCTGGCGAAGGCGCGCGCGGCGCCCTGGCAGCCGCTCTCGCGCAGGAACGCGAGCACGAGGGGGAACAGGTCGCTGGGCACCGCGCGCCGCTCCGCCATGATGCCCACGCCGACACGTGCCGCACGCGCTAACGCCTGCGTGCGTGCGTGCGTGCGTGCTGCGTGCGCGCGCCGCCGGCGCGGCCCCGCCCCGGGGCGCGGGCGGCGTGAGGAGATGGCCGGGAGGCTCCGCGGCCGTGCCGAGCGGCCGCCTGTGCTGCACAAGGACAGGGGCGGGGAACCCGGCAGTGCCCGCTCCGCTCTGCAAGCGGGAAGAATTAAACTTCAGTCCGCTTAGCCCTCACCAGCTTAGTCCTATTTGTAATCCGTTTTAAACCACCGAGAGTGCCGGGGAAGGCTGCAGGGCAGAGTTGGGTTGCTCTGGGGGGAGGAGGAGCCGGGAGCTGTGGCAGCCTGGGCGCTGGCAGGGCCCTCAGCGGCGCGGCACGGCCCGGCACGGCACGGCCGGCAGAGCTCGGTGCTGCTGAGGGCGTCCCCCGGCACTCGGGAAAGGTGGGCTGTGAAACACTGAACCCATGCAGGAACTTACTGAGTGCTCCTGCTAAATCCGTACAGGAGCAAAGGGAGGTGGTAAAAGTAACACCATGATCCTAAAGCAGCAACCTGCAAGAGACAGAAAGCCATTTGAGACAAGGCTATCTAGAATTTAGACTTGAAGGGCTTAAGGCGGGAGATAGGGTATGGAACAGGCATAGCTCAAGTAAGTGCTGAAGACCCGGACCTGACCTTGAATGGAGCTTTGGACCTATGCAAAAGGGTGGTTGTGGAAGCCCCAGTTGAGACTGAGCAGGACAAGCTTACTGTGTTAGTGTACTCACAGCCCTGATGAGGATGAGATTTTATTCACCTGTTGTGTATTGCTGTGGCTTTAGTTACTTTTCCAAGGGAAGTTTTTTTTTGCTGTAATGCTCCAGGTTTGCTCTGCAGGATGTAGCTCTCTATTCCTGCCCTTTTGATGGATGGCACTTTTCTTGTTCTTCTTCAGTAGATTGTACTATAAAGCTTGTTGTGGGACAAGGAACAAGAGAGTCCTGTGCTTAAAGTCTAGATTTAGGTCTACCAGGGTCAAAAAACAGTGGTAGGTAGGCAGTTTTGCTTTTTACATTTCTCCTACCTAGCCCTCTGCACTTAGCTATTTCCAAATACTGCTGTTCTGTGCTGTGTGGGTGTTCTTGCCCCAGTGCCTAATGAGCACACAGTTGGGTGGGCTCTGTTCTCAGCAAAGCATTGCTGGTGCTTCTGGAAGGCTCCATGTTTGCACTCGTGGGGAAGTAGAAGTCAGCTCTGGTGGTATTGTGTACTGTAAGGTTCTGTCATTTTGTACAGGTGCTGTAGCCTGTGTAGCAGAAAAGGGGTGTTCAACTGAGGCCAGGTTAGATATGTTTACTTGTTTTTGGGATGCCCTGCCCCTCTTATGTATGGAATAACATGGGACTGTGTTGCAGAAAGGAAACTGTTTGCAGGAACTAATATTTGCTAGTTTTTGTAGCTTCCCTCTACAGTAACCTACAACTGCAAGCTTCATCTGCAAACTCAGCAAACTTTTGTGCTTTTGCCTACATTGGAAAGGAACAGCTTTTACTGGTAAACTGTGGTTACTTTAAGCCCTGCTGTGTGAAGTAACTGCTGTGAGGAGCCAGGGAAATTACTGTCTTTGCTTCACTGGCTCACTTTGCTTCTCCTCTGGTTAATAAGTATCCCCCTCTCCTGCCTGGCCTTTGCCAGTTAGGTCTTGTTCCCTGTGCTCTGTGGCAGCTTCTCTTCACAGGTGTGTGTCTCTCTGGGTGTGCTCCCCTGTGTTGTGCCTGCAGCTGACCTGCCAGGGAAAGCCTTGCATTTCCCCAAGACAGTAGTGGGAGATCCTGGGATCTAAAAGGCAAGAAAATTCAACAGATTTTTCTTCCCATTGTGAATTCCTTTGTTCCCCTCACCTATTCCTCATAAGTCGTTTCAGTCCTGCCCTTGGCTGCCATGTCTCTTGTTAAGGCTGCAGGGAGAGCTATGCATGGGATCTTTTTAATATTACAGTGACTAAACTGCCCCCAGCACTCGAGGTGAGGAGGCCCCAGTTAGAGCACAGTGGGACAATCCCTTCCCTTGCCTGGCAGGCCATGCTGTCCTGAGCCCTCAGGACAGGCTTGGCCCTCCTGCTGCCAGGGCACTGCTGGCTGATGTTCAGCCTGGCATTGGCCAGGACCCCGGGTCTGTTTCTGCAGCTCTGCTCTCCAGCCTCTCATTCCCCAGCTCATCCCTGAGGAGAACATTTCCATGAGAGGTGTCTGGCTTTTCACTCTTTCTGTGACCAAGAAAAAGTGAAGAGAGATTGCATTAGTATTCAAACATGTACTCAGTCATTTCCTTGTTACTACTTGTAAGTGCTTGGCAAAAAAGCATTGGCTCCAGAAAGATCAATCTATTTCTTTTCTTTGGACAAGGATAAGACAGACCCTCGAGAATAATGCTGCAGATGCAGCTGTGTTCATATCCTGCAGTGAACTGAAGTGAGAAAAGACTTGTACAGTCAATTTTGGGTAAGGTGGTAGGATGAAATGCTCCCTCTATTTCCTCTCTCTCTCTCTTTTTTTTTTATTGTTTTGTTTTTGTTTTTAACTTTTTGTACTGGAAGTTAGAAGATACACAGCTTAACAAGGGAAATAATGTGGAAGAGTCATCAAGTCATACATGTGGTTATCTATCTGTTGAAATAGTTCTTAATATATACTTGCTGTTCCATAATAGTAAAATAATTTGCTTAAAGATTCTTGTTTCCAACTAGTTAACTTTTGTCTTTCACATAAATCCCAAGTTGGTTCTGTATTTGCACACTTCCCCAGTGTCTGTGTGTTCTTTATTCTAGTGTATATTTTTGGGATGATTTAGGGGGGAAGTTATGGCTTCTTCTTTGCATACCTGGAGTTACTCATAAGGCTTTATCATCAGGAAGTGCTTTTTGTCCTGGTACTTCCCTATTGAGAGAACAAACACCTTGGTTTTGGAAGACAGGCAGTGGCACAGAGTTTGTAAGCTTAAAGTAGGTTTTGAGTAAAGAAAGATTTGCAGTTAACAAGAGAGTTTGACTAACTTCTGAGATAAGAGTTGATTAGTGGAAAATAATTGGTTCCTTTCTGCTTGTAACCACCTCTGTTCTAACGTTAGCAGTGATGTTAAGCTGCATACAGAATGTCCACTGACTGCTTGGGAATGACTGCCTCGACTGTGAAGCCAGACTGTAAGGGCTCTGCTTTTGCTGTGCTGAAGTGCATCATCAAAGATCTCACTGGTTACAAGTGTTTTTTCAAAGTTTGCAAAGGAATAGGCTGAATAATTTAGGCAGAATCTGTTGCTTTGTCTTCAGTGACACAATTAGTAAGATGTGTCCTACTCTCTCAACAATAACGGTGTCCTTCTGCTGCTTATTGGCTCTGTACTCAAACATGAGCGTAGTCTTACAGAAACTGGTAAATTTCATTTGAAAGACAGCATCTTCTCGATGAAAACACAGAACATCGAGCTACTTCATTCTGTAGGGAGCGACTTGACGTCTCCCTAGGAGTTTTCCTTGCTCAAAGAAGACATGACAAAACCTCAGTTAGGGATGAGTATAAAGCAGGTATCGCTTGTTCTTTTCCTCAACTGTTGCTCCAGGTTTCTCGAGACCGCTGTGTTACTGTAACACAACTTTTCCTCGCAGTAGCGCTGTTTCCTCGGCCACCTAGGGGACGTGTGATTTGAGCCAGCTGGAAAAGGCGGTTTCCCTCCTGGGGGCAGAGTCCCGCCGCGTCCCGGAAAGGCGAAGCGCGGCCGGGCAGGGGCAGCCCCGTGCCCGGCTCTGCAGCGGGCGGGAGGCGGGGCCGGGAGGAGCCGGTGCCGTGTCCTGTGCCGTGCCGGGAGCGAGGGACAGCGCGGGGGATGCACCGCCTTGCTGCGCCGCCGATGTGAGCGAAGGGGAGCGGCCCCAGCCCCGGACCATGGCGGCCCCCGGTAGGTGCCGCGGGGAAGCGGCGGGGCTTCTCCGCCCGTCGTGCTCCGGCGGGCCGCGGCTCTCGGTGCCGGCCAGCGGAGCGCAGCGCAGCCCTGGCCGCTCCCCCGCGGGGCGGTGCCGCTGCGCTGCCGGCAGAGGGGAAGGGGGCACCGCGCCCCGGGCAGGGACCGCTGGCGCTCTGCAGAGCCACGGTGCCTCCTTTGCTCGTAGCCGGGCTGCGGCGCTTTGTAGCTCGCCTTGCTTCACTTGTCTGGAGTTCAGGAGCAGAGCTTTCCGGCGTCTGAAGTGCATTTCGGTTTGGCAGGTCAGCGAGCTCTGAGGGAAGGCGTTCTGTAGAGTAATTTGCTCCTGTCCGCCTTTACTACTTGCATGTTTTTCTGTGATGTTTTATAGAGAAGCCAGTTTTTCCTAAATACGGCTTTATTCTTCAGCACCACTTGCTTTTGGAGGTATGCCTCGGTGCCCTTTGCCACAGTGGCACAGATCCCAAGCTGAGCTAGTTTGCCGTAATTCAAAGTGTTTTAGGTCACGTATGTGCAGGTAAAACTACCTAGAATAAGAGCTGCAAACTCAAGGGGAAGAGGGGTTCAGCCAGTGTTGTGTAAGTCTTGCTAATGCCCAGTTTGCAAGTTCCTCTCTTTGCAGGGAAGTGTATGGGTTTTATCTAAAAAAGGAAAAAACGTGCCATTCTCAGGGTGTGAAGTAACATTTGCGTTTCATTGACGCATATCTCCTTGTGAGGTAAAAATAAGCCAAACGGAGGCCTCAGGAGACTTGTGGGCAAAACTACTTTTCTCCTTATAAACAGAAGGTGATTTCACAGAGACCCTTAAAAAGAGAACAACTTTAGATTAACGTATCGTAATGCAAATCTCTCGTTCCTCTCTTTGAAGTTTGGTTTGCAGAAATTTTATCTGCTTTGATTCTGCTATTTCCTCTTGCTTGTTTGCAGCATTTTATTTAAAGTGAAGATTTTCTATGCCAGTTGAGGTAAGAAGTCTCATGTGATCACTCTTACTGTGCGTTCCATGCATGCAGAGAATGCATTTGTTTCATCATACATCACTTAAACACACACACTTCACATACTGAAATGTGGAAGGTGCAGAGGACATTTCTTAATGGCCCACCAGCAGTTTCTATCACTTCCTGAAAGTGCTCTCTCTTTTAAGAATTTTATTATTAAGACACTTTGAGTTGTGTTTCCTTTACATCATAGACAATTATATTTCATGAGGAGTGAATTTCCATCTATCAAGGATTGTTATTTTGAACAGCATTACTTCTGTATCCTCCATACACATGAATCACAAAACACACTGGAACAGGTTACATTATGTAGTCAGAATTGGAGATAGATTTTTTTCAAGCAGATGAAGATAAATTGTTTGCCACTGCATATGATCCTCTGAGTTGGAGTGAAGGATTTAATCTCAGTTTTTTACCTGATCTGTGGACAATGAGAAGTCATGATCCACTTATGAGAGGTATGTGAAAGCTGACACATAAAAGCTGTGTATTACTATAAGCCCTGAATATTCTTTATGGGGCCCACAAGTACAATAGAAAATTTTATGATCTGTAAATTGAAAATGGGTCAAACCTTTTGCCTTAGGGAATGAACCAATAGATAACAACAGTTGATAATGTAAGATGTAGTCTTACCCAGAGCTGATATTCCAGCTTCCCACAGTATTGTTAAGCTATTTCAGTGGTAATCAGAACCTTATGATACGGCCATAAACCACTATCACATGTGTGGGCTGAGCCTAAAGATTATCACCCTCAAGACTTGCAGACATAGTTTGGGGATGTGCCTGATTTGTTTGCTTCTCAGAGAGAGACTGTGAAGACATGACATGGTCATGCATACTTCCATATGCTTGCCATGAGCGTGTGTGATTTTTACTGAACTGTTTCATCCTCTTCCATGTGCAGTTTGTGAGCTAGGGAAAGCTTTGTATCATGTCGTTTGTGCTGTTTAATTTGTGGGGCTTACACTTCAATTATAGATCTTAGGCATTTCTTTGGTACTGGTTTGTAATCTCATCAGTCTGTTATCATTGCTGTGTAGTGAAGTGTGCAGCTGAACACTGGAGAGGCAGTTACAGCTGGAAAGCATTCCAAAGGTTATATTTATTATTGCAAACTGCAACAGAACTGCACCTTTATGATTTTCTAGGAAGTAGATGAACGTGCCCTGCAGTATTGTTAATAGTGCTGATATTTTGTAAACAGAGGCCAAAGTATTTTAGTGCTCTAAGCTTAGGAATCCAGTAACAAGGTACTGTTAAAGTTTAAACTAGATCACACTTGAGAGTGTGAAAGAATTCTTGAAAGATAGACTTGTGCCAGCCAACCCTTTTTCTTCATTTTGCTGTTGTATATAGTGTTCATATATTTCTTCCTTTAATTGAAGACTTTTCCAAAACCAACCTGTCAAAAGCATTGTCAAACCATCTATCTAAGGGTAGGGTTTAAGGAAATAAAATGTTTGGTGTTCACCAAAGGATTTCCATATATGCTTACAATAGGCAGAGTATACATTATATTTTGAGCTGTGCTCTGTGAGTTTTTCTGATGTTTGAAGAATTGTGAAAAAACTCCCTGAAATGTTCTGTATTCTTTTTACACTCTTTTCTGAGGACTGGACAGTAGTTAGTGCTGCAAAGGCAGCTATTTGGTTAAACAAATAATAGCATGATCCAGGAAGGAGAGTCCTGTGTCATTCTTCTTTTAAAAGAGAATGTTGCAATTGAAGTTATTTCTAGATTTTTGGGGTTTTTTTTAAACAGTCCCCATGCTGACTTAGGCTTATTTATCTCTGCAAGACCTACTTCCAGTATTTTTGCTTATGAACATAGGGTGATACTTTGGCTTTAGTGGAGTCAGTAATTTTATTTCTCAGTTCTCGTTTTAGGAGTGTTGTTCCTCAGTTTATTGATTGTGTGTAAAAGGCTGGAGGAGCTGAGGGAAGAAGGCCTGAGGAGAGCTGGTACAGCTCTGTTAAGGGGAATGGTGTTCTTGTAGAGCAGTGCTAGCTAGGAAATCAATGCCTTTTCTAAACACCAGATGAAGTTCCCTCCTGCTGGATGCAAAGGTTGCACTGCTCTGGCAGGAAATTCGCCATGAGTCTGTCCAGTTTGCATCCTTTATCTGCATAGGAGAGCAGGGAGGGATTGTTGGATACTTAGTGCCCCTGCAGTGCGAGGCATGTTTAAAGTCAATGGCTCTTCCTCTCTGAATCCAAGCACAGCTGCTTACTTCCATTGAAAACCCGAAGAAGGGCCTGTTGGCTCACAAGTGTAGTTGTGGAAGCTGTGTGCTTCCTAAAAGTGAATGACAGGATTAGTTGTTCCATTTTATAGAATGTTAAAGTGCCCGGGAGGCTACTACTTATTTTTCCAGAGACTGGAGGTGGGGCTGCTGCCAGAGAGCACCAGGGTAGGACTTCAAAAACTTTGGGCACACCTCAGAGGGTCATTGTGTGGTCTCCTCATCTGTTGAGGCTGGGCTTATCTGGCCGTGGTGCAACGCGTGGGCTCCATTCTCAGCAGACAGTTGTGCTGTCCTTTCCCACTGTTCTGCATGTAAATCAGCCCAGGGCAGTGGAAGCAGAAGTCTGTGGTACATCTCTCTTTCTAGAATAAAACTTGAATTCTGCTTGTTTTTCATGTTTTTGCTCATGTAATTCTGGTGTCTTTGCCAGGTGGTGTTCAGCCACCATCAGTGATATTTTGGCAATGGTGGTGTGCTCACTGATGTGAAAGCCGTCTTTTTTCACAGCAGTTCTGCACTCTTAGGTTAAAGGTCCCAAGGTTTTGCGTCCCGAGGACTCCACTTTGGGTTTGCTGGATCCTCTCCTTTGGGAATGTTGTCTCCTACAAGCCTCCATCTGTGGTTCAAGAGCTCTATTCACTCACAAACATGCAGCTGTCCTAGTGACTATGTCAGCACTGCACTGCCCATGTTCTCCATAGCTAGGGTATTATCCTTTCACTGCTTCCTTACAGCCTGCCTTATTTATGCAGGTGGCTGTAATTGGTCAGGCATTGAGCACATCTCCATTCTTCTCAATCATATCATTTCTGCTGAACTACAGTTTAAAGCTGCTAATTGTATAGTTTAAGGCTGGGGTCCCTCAGCCTAGACTTCCCTTCTGCTTTAATTTCATAATGAATGTTCTGGGGAAGGTGATAGAATAAAGTCTTTGGAGGCTGTGCAATTTTGCTTGAATATTTCTAAGGTGGCTGCAAAACTGTCGTCTTCTGGTAAACTCACTCTGAAGCTCCTCTTTTTGGCTGCCAAATTTTAGCCAATGTTCTCTGCTTTAATTGGAAAAATTTGCCTTTGCTTGTGTGTCATGATGGAGATGGGTTAAAAAAGTTGACACTTCTAAAGAGTCAAACTGGAATTAGAAGACAATTTGTTAATAAGATTTTAAATGCTCAGCTCTGAATTTTACCATGGACCCGAGTGGTAAACTTCAATTTTTAGTAAACTACTTCACAGGTAAATAGAAAAATTTAAATTTAGACTTAAAAGCTTCCTTGAGCTTGGTGGGAGAGCACTGCATCATGTCACACTGGTTCAATTTCCATCTACTCTTAGCAAGCTGTTAACATTTTTAAGTGCTTTTGTGCCAGAGCACTGAAATGCTTGAGTCTGTAGGTAGAAGCTGTCTCTAGAGAATTATGGGAGAAGTCAACTTTGGTGAGTGTATTTTGGGCTGTCTTATGGTCACCACTGTTGTATTAGTTCTTTCCTTCTGAAGAGAGTGTTTGTCACTCCAAAAATTGTTGGGAAAGCTTTCAATGACAGTGTTGAGGAAGGACTCTAACACAGCCTTGTGAAATGTCTGAAGCCTGAACAACAGAGTGGCTGTGGTGCAAACACTGGGGCTGATGTTCCCTTAGCTGCATGCATACTTCTCAGGCAGTTTGTTTTCTGCTGCAATGAGAGCAAATATCTAACACCACGGGGGCCATAGTGACTTCCTGTAAGCGTGGTGTGGCCTCGTTTGTTATTTTAGGTGTGCTGTTTGGTATCTGCTTGGGCATGTAATGATCTACAGTTGTGTTTCAGAGACCATATAATTGCCTAAAATGATTTTAACTTTCATGTGAGCATAAACTCCCCTTTTCAAGCTAGTTTGTTTTGAAGGTCTGGTTTTTGTGGCTTTTTTTCCCTTATCAGAATGCTTTAAATCTGTAAATCTCTGTGTAGTTTGTTTCACTTGAAACTACATAGCAAATGCTCTCCTTTATAGGAAGAGCATTTTAATTTTTTTCATTTTTAAGAATGAAAAAACTACTTAAATTCAGTGGAGTAGATGCAAGTAGGAGTTCATTCACCCTTAGAATTGCTTTGTGGCTGTGAACCCCTCACTTTGGATAGAACTACTGTTCTTTTGAAATGCTTTGTAGTTTCTGACAGGATTTAGAGACAGTGCTGTGGGGGTTTTTTGCTGCAAAGCAGTGGGTGAGCTCATGGTTTGAATTTAATGCTTTTTCTTGTGATCATCTTGCACCTGTACAGGAGCCCCTGGAGAATACGATGTGCTGATTGTGTATGCAAGTGACGCTGCTGAATGGTGTCAGTACCTCCAGAACCTCTTCCTCTTTACTTGGCGAGTTCGAAAGCATCGGATTCTGAGCTACCAGCTGGAAGACGACTCTGCCATCTCCCACCAGGAGCTGGACCTGTTCAGCAGAAGTCGGAGTATCGTCCTTTTGCTTTCTGCTGGGTTGGTGCAGAGTTTTTACGTTCCTCACATCCTGCAGAGCCTTCAGGAAGCTTTATGGCCCCCGTGCAAAGTAGTCAAGCTGTTCTGTGGTGTTACGGACTGTGATGACTATTTGACCTTTTTCAAGGACTGGGCTCAGTGGCAAGAACTCACAAATGATGATGAGCCTGATGCTTACCTTGCAGCTGTTGAGAAGGCTATTTCAGAAGGTAAGACCATAGCTAGGAGCTGTGATTTCTTGTGTGAGGAAGGAGATACATGGTGCTGTTTATTCTTATTTTTACACTGGTGATCTGCTTTACTTAAAGAGCAAACGAAGGCGAATTGTCCAACCCTTGTAAACAAGAAAGTTATGCAAGCAAATTTTTCTATCCCTTATTGGTTGGTCCCTAATTCAGAAGAAATGACCAGCAACTCAGAGAGAACTTCTGAATTTGAGGTTGTCTTGGGTGGCTACTTTTGAAGCAAATTGAAGATGAAAACTTTCTATATTTAAAATTCTGCCTGTAAATATTGTACTCTGCAGTTTATTGAACAAAATCAATGGAAAATGGTAATTTATTTATTTTAGGGAAAAGAATTATCTTTTTCTTCAGGCTTGTTTCTGTCATACCAGAACCATAATAAATCTAGTATGTATTCTCTAGCACTGGGCTAGAGAGGATGTAACCATACCATACAGTTCACTTTGTTACCTATGATGAGAAGGCAGAGATTAATTAAAGAATTGCACTGATGGCCTTAAAAATAACCCAGCCAATCTGAAGGTGATCCCCTTGTAACTAATGCAGAGGACTTAGTAGCACAGAAGTATTAAGAGCTGGAGATCACACAAGCCCAATGTACTGAGTTTTAATTGATTCCATATTTTCCTAAACTCTAGAAGAGCGTGTAGAATTCCTTTCTCATCGTTTCTGTTGAAATGAAGGTGGAGAGCTCTCTCCAGTCGTGCTGGTCTGGATATTTTTGACATTGCCATAGGTAGGGTTATACTGTTCTTTGTCAGCCTCAGCAAGACTGGAATCCTGTGGTTGCATCTTGGCTTAAGATTTATCTCTATTCCATGGCTTAAGTTAGGCAGTGTGTCTAGTGTTGTGTGCATAAAGGCTCTGGAGTCTGATGTCCCGCAGTTGGAGCTAAAGTCCTTCTCCATCTGTGCCACAAGTTAGCATGTGCTGAAACAAACTGTGCTTTGGTGTTATGTAGGTGTTTTGAAAGAGAGTTTGTGCTTTGGATTTTTATCGCTGTTTCTACATAACAAAAAAAATCAGTTTATTTTCTGTTTTCTCCCTTTAATAAGCATGCCTTGATCTCAAACTGACTCCAGCGTATCTAGAAAATACTTGACTGGGAGAAAAAAATGAGATAAAACTAAACTCTTTTGCTGTGGAATCTGCTGTAACATGTTCCAGATAGTTTGGTACACAAAGATTCGGAATTTCTGTTCTTTCGTTACTGTTATGGCAGTCATAGCTGATGTGGCTGTCACCTGCATGCCATGTCAAGTTTTTGGTTTGTGCACATCAGAGCAGTTGCAAAGGTGAGCCATCTGCTGTCACTGTGATTCTTGTGAAGGAAGAACCCCTTTAACATGGGCTGCTTTCATGGCCAAAGTATTTGGATTAATGTATCAGATCCTACTTCTGTGTGGGGAAAAAATTACTCTGTGACCTCTTCTATTGTGTGATTCTATACAAGTTCTGTGAATGGCCTCAAATGCAAATGTTCTGATGCTTCCCCTGAAGACAGCCCCAGGTGTACATAGTTCCTTTTTTGGGTGAAACTGTGAAAACTTTCTTCTTGACTGATAAAAAAAAATCTGCTGTATTATTTGGTTGCAGCATGAGAGTAACTTAAAATATCTCTCCCACAGAGAAATGCAGCCTCTGCTCTGGTCTTAGTTAAGATTTTTTTTCTGATTAAGGTAGCCCTTAATTCTTACAGCGCTTAGCAGAGAAAGTTCATGACCATATTTGAAATTGTTTGGGTCTGGGTGTCTTCCTCTGGGAAGTACTTCTCTTCACATGCACTCACCTGTACTTCTAATAGCAGTGTCAAAACTAGGCCTGGTGCTAAATGACTCAGCTTCAGCTTCCAAACTGCTGAATCCTGAGCTAGTGAGGCATGGTGCAGGGCTACAGGATGCAGTGAGGGCAAATTCTTTTCCAGAGGCTGCACACTGGCCCTGTGCAGGCTGCGCTGTTGCCTCTATCACAGCTGTTGGCTGTGGTTTGTTTAGGGCATCATGGGACTATGACACCCCAAGACATCACATGGTGAAACCTATTTTAATTTTTATTAGTTTAGTATGAATTCAGAAATGAGGAAACCTTTATCTGGCCTTGAGAACTTTTTTTTAAATCTTTGTAGGTCTGGAAGAGCTGAAATGTTACTCTACCTTCAGAGGGGCTCATTAAGAGATGTCAGAGGCCAAGGCAGTAAGCTTTTTTGGGAGGGAAATGGCATAAGAAGAACCACATAAGATGTATAATTCTTCCTCCTGTTTGTGTCAAGGAATTGAATTGAATTAAATTCCTGGCTTTCTTCTGTTGCACTGATGAAACCACAGATGAAACTTGAGAGCATATCATTCAGGTTGGAAGGGACCTCTTGAGATCATCTAAACTTTCTGCCCAAGCACGGTTAGATAAAGCAGGTTGCCCAAGACTATTTCCAGTTGGGTTTTGAATGTCTCTGCAGGTGGAGAGTCTGCAGGACTTCACAGCCTCTCTGAGCAACCTGTTCCAATGTTTGACCACCTCAAGAGTAACAAAATGTTTTCTTGTGTTCAGATGGAACTTCATGCATTTTCGTTTGTGCGTCTTGCCTCTTTTCCTGTCAGTGAGCACTATGGAGAAGTCTGGCTCCCTCTTTCATTTTTTCCTATCTTGTCCATATAATATTCTCCTGAGTCTTCTGCAGGCTGAAGAGTTCCAGCTCTTGCAGCCTCTCCTCTTATGAAAGTGTAACATTCTCCTAGTCTTCTTTTCTGCAGGCTGAAGAGTTCCAGCTCTTGCAGCCTCTCCTCTTATGAAAGATGCTATGGTTCCTTAATCATCTTTATGGTCCCATGCTGGACTTAAGCTGTAAAGGTAAACCTTGGAATAGCTACTTAGAATTTAAGGTCATGTTAGACAGATGTGCTCAACTGTTTCTCAACCCAGATAGGTGAAGTTGTAGTACATGTGAGATTCCCTACATCTTTATGTTTCTGTAATTATTTGATTATTTATTTACTTTTGCTAATAGTTGCCATTTACAGCTAGACACCTAAATTCACAATGTATTTTAAAGTTTGGCATGAGCTATCATGTGTTTATTTCTCCAGTCTCAGTGCTCTGTGGAGGAATATGTTTCAAGTACTTCTATCTCAGCTAATTGCACCCAACATTGACTTCTGCCAGCTTATTGAAGTGGCCTTGAAGATGTGAGGTGGTAGCATGCAGTTCTCTCTCCCCCCTCTTTGAAGGGGTAAAATTGAATGAATTCTTAAAACTATTTTTCTCTGTTCTATCTTGTTTAAACATAAGATGTGGTTCTTTGACCCTGCTCATTGAAGAGGAGCGGGTGAGCTATTAGTCAGCCCTCTGGGTGCAAATGAGAGCCCTCTTTGTTACATGGGAGCTCGGCAGCCTGGCTGGTTCTCACTGCCTGTCAAGAAGAGGAACTGTGACGCTCTTGCACAGGAGTTCAGGTTGAGAGAACATGCTGGTCACATGCCTCTCCAGGCATGGGTATACATGACTGATGCTGGAAAGTCAGAAACTTCAGAGAGTTAAAGCAATTGGAGAAACCTTAACTAAGCCCCCATGTGATACTGAGAGTTCTCTGAGAGAAAGGTATGGATGTTCTTATCCATCTGTAGCATATGGGATCAAGAAGTTAAAATAATCTTCCCAGCTGCAGGATTGATTAATTACTTGTCATCAAGGTGTTTCATCAAGTCCCAGTTTATTTACATAAAAAGCAATACCTCATGGGTTTTCTTTCATGGCATTATAAAATTCAAGCAGTGCTAGCATAGGTGCGTACTAACTTTCTAAATAGAGATAATGAAATGATAGTCCAGAAATAGTAAAGGACAGAAACTGTTGTGGTTAAGAACTTCGGGCTATTATAGTCTTTATGCACCTTGTAAATACTAAACGTATTTCTCTGTGGCTTGTGGTTCTGACAATCTTCTCACAGGTTGCTTTATGGTCTAAGAATTATTCTAGGTATCTGCTAAGGAGAACTGCAAGGCTTTAAAACACTTGCTTAAAGTAAGAGCCCAGTGGCCATCAGTGATCATATTTAAGTCTGGAGCAGCTGAAGTAATTTTTGAAAAATCTCAGTAGAAGTATGTGGTCAAGAAAAAGATGCTTTAGAGAGCAGGTCTGGAGAGATGTATGGAACACAATTCAGGTTATTTCACAGACCCTTTGTATGTACTTGGACAGTTGTTTTACTTCCAGGGTTGCATTTTGTAAGATTTTCATGGCTGTTTGTTATTACCTCAGAAAACTTTTGACACGTTTTTCAAAAGTGACTTGAGAATAACAGTGTATCTTGAGTTTCCCATGGGGAAATGTGACCAGTGGCATAGGCTAGAGTGCTGCAAAAGAGTGGCTGCCTCATTCTCCACCTTTCATCTGTCTGGATGATTTGGTGTGGTGTTGGACTACAAGAGTGGTATTCCAAGAGAAATTATATGAAAGAGAGGCAAGGCGTGACTGCCCTTGCAGTAGTAATGTGGTCTTAGATCTACTGGAGCCACTTGTAGAACCACACATTCAGTCAAACAGTGGCTGGTGGGATGTTTCCAGACAGCTGCCCAACTCTCTGAGATGGAGTTCCAGGTTTGTAGGCTTTTACAGGAACTGTCTTTTCTGTCATGCAAGCATTACACATTGCACTTAAAGTGAAGCAAGGAGGTACTGCAAGAGGAGATAATGAATTAGCAAGCTGCATGTTCATGTTTCTTACCTGTGGCTACTCAGGAAGACTTGAATCAGTGATGAATATAATGTGATTCTTGGCACCCTTGAAAGTCTTAAGAGGTGTGCATATGCCTTGTCAGTATGTGTTGTCTCTTTCTGCCAGAAGTAGTGGAAGTGAACTATTCCAGCCTCTCTTGCTTGAGATTTTGGTCATGTACACAATGTCTGGGTGGCTGGAACCCTGCTTCTTCCTCAATGTCTTCCCTATCTCTCTCCTGTTCCTGTGCACCCAGCTAGTTCTTTCAGTTTATACATTTGATCCAGTCACAAATTGACCACTAGACCTGCAAGAACCTTAGCAAAACTTGACATAGTCAAATACACCTTGTTTCCTGGATGCAGGATGAGAAATAGTTTATTATAGTTTCAAACTTTGCACGACATATGAAACATGACTATGCTTTTTTGCAGAATTGAAAATCTGTTTGCAGTTGCTGCGCTTGTAAATGAGCTGCTTGGGGTGAGGGGTTTGGAGAGAGGGGGGAGTTGTCTCATTTTTTTTGTTCTTTCTGGACAGTTTTACAAAGTCCTAAATTTTCATGTATTTTGTTCTTCTCACTTGTTGTTTTTCTGCACGCTTCTCTCCACTCCACTGAAACGGGAAGTGTTGCTACAGTATTGCCCAGTTCTGAGGGCTTATCACAAGATGTTCCTCTGATGCACGTTTATCTCGTTGGTGAAGCAGGGGCTCTGGTGTTAACATAATGAAAGATAACTTTCCCTGCTTTCCCTGACTACTTGTCAGTACTTTGCTTCTTGCAAATGTAGCTGTAGTTGCTCTGGGAGATTTAATGTCCTTACTAGCGCTTGGGAAAGGATACTGGCCAGTTGCAAGCTTCAGGTAAAAGCAGGAGCTCTCTTTGGGGGGGTCTTCCCTCTTGGTCTAAGCATTGTGAGGTCTATGCTTAAAGTCCAAGGCCTTGTGAGAGCTAATTGTCTCAACTGGTTGATGGACAGAATGAGAGGTGTTTGCACATGTCAGTGAGGGGCTGGTCTGCCCACACAGAGCTGAAGAGACGAGCTGTTGCCCAGCCATTAGCATTGATAGCTGGGTGACAGAGTGCTCTGGAGACTGCTGACTTCTTCCAAGCATTCACATGGCCTGTGGTGCGAGGGCTGACTTGTGAGAAACCACAGCTGTCGGCTCCATGCCGATAGCCCGCCAGCTTTGCCAGGAGGAAGTGGATGATAGGGAGAGCTGTGTGCCCTACAGCAGCAGCAAAACGACTGGCTGCTTCCTAGCAGTTTCTAAAGCTGCTAAATGCTCTTGAAGCACACATCAATGCCTGTGTTTTCCCCGGGCTTTTCCCTGGGATGAGCGTTTGCAGGACAGCTGTGCAGGGAGCCCAGCAGGGCGGACAAGAAGGGCATGAGGCTGCTCTCTGCAGCTCAGCTGCTGATGCATCCTGGAGGGGGGCACGCTCTTCAAGGGGAAATGTGGTTGGGTTTCTTGGACCGCATCTCCTCCCCTTGCTGCTATTCTCACAAGTATTTTACAGACTGTCAAGTGAGGCCTGAGGGAGCCTTTGTTTGAAAGAAAGGGAGAGCCTCTCATAACCATTAGTGTTGACCTACAGCACGTGCTCATGGAGAAGCTTAATTCAGGTATTCACTTAACTTTAATAAGTCTGTTGATCTCCTCAGTGATGGCCCCTCTAGGCTGGCTGTCATTGCAGTGTTATAACTGCTGAATCTGTATATGCAAATGGGTTCTCATTGCTCAAGTGTCTTAGTGGGTGGGAAACCTGCTCTAACAATGCTTTAGAGCATGGATATTATCAAATGTTATGGGATGGTTTCCTCTTCCAGAGCTTGCATATTCATGAGTCAGTCACTAGCACATGACTGGAATTTTGAGATGAATCATAGGATCACCTCACTGCTGATGTGGGAATTTGGTACTTTGCTATTTCAGTATTTTCTGAATGAAAAAACAGATGAATAATTCATACATGAAACTGAGTTCCTGTTCCTTCAGCTATTAATCCAATTACTGATTAACATTGCGTGCTTCTTCCTGTATTACCTAACAGCTCTGTGTTCACATGACCTCCAGGCAGTGAACTCTGTTACAAGAATGCAGAAGTGCAATGCCAGAACTTCTTAAAAGCTCTAGTTATTCTTTATTTGTTAAATTGTTTCTAGTATCCAATAACACCTTTAAAGTAGAGAGACCAGGGGGCTTGTTCTCTCTTTGCCTTCCCTCTTAATCTTGCTTGCTGTGTATTTTGTAGCTGAGATCCATAGCTTTGGTTTGATTTTTGTCTGAAAAGGACCACGTGTTGGCCAAGTGAGGTAAAAATTACCACACTAATGGTTCTGTCTTGGGTTGGGGATGAAGACCTGAGGCTCAGGATGCTGGCAAGTGTCCATTTGTGCATATGTTGTAGGAACATCAATGTGTTACTGTGTTTTGGTCATCATGGGCTTTCTCATCTGCTGTGAGCTTAGTCTTTCTGATTTAGTCATATTGGAAGTAACCAACAGATTACAGAGACACTAATCTAGTAACAGTTGCCTCTCCTCCCCAAAAGATATGGCATCTTGCTCTGCATATGCCAAATACCTGAATTGATAGCTATCATATAAGGGAAGGATGTGGTACCAATGCTTTTTCTCCTCTATGCAACAGGGCAGCCTGGCACCCCCAGGCAGGAGTAGTCCGTGTTTCTCTAAGAGAAGGATTCCCAAAATGTGTCTGGTTCTTGCAGCTGATGACTTTGAACAGTACCAATTGAAATACTGAGTTTAGGAATGTAATGCCTCAGTTAATTTTCTAATACTTGGTACTGGTGTGAAAATCCCGATAAGCACCTTCAGTACAGCCTTCAGCCTTGTGTCAAAGCAGTTGCTTAGCCAAATCTTCAGACTTGGTTCAGCATTAAAATCTTTTTGCTAAATTACATATACGGTTCTAGGTTTAAGAAATGTTGATGTTAGTGGTCATGCCTTATTTGAGCTTCAGAGCTGCACATTTTTGGCTCTTTTCTTTCTACAGCAAACATTAACGTGGCAATCTACTTGTACTCATGTGAGTAGGCTTAATTTAATATGTGGAGGGATTCACATACTTAGTTAAGTGTGTGTGCACCAAAATTTGTGAAAAAAATTTTACCTGAATGATTTGCTAAAGTTTTGTGGCTTAAAACTTGTCTCCTGAAAGCAAGGATGATTTCTTATAATTCCTAAAATCCCATTTAAATGTATTGAAAATACCTTTTAAAGAATTGTGTGACAAAGCACTTCAAATATCCTAAGTTTAAGTCTTTGGTAGTAATAATTATAATTATTATGAAGACGTCTACATTAAAGTTCTTGGCTGACTTGTAGCTTCAGTTTGAAACTAGGAAGACCTGAACTCCTAATGGTGGCCCACTTATAATTATTTTGGCTCTCTTGATTTGTGGAAAATTGATGTACTTGGAGATTGGGGGATTCTGAGTGAAATCTGAATTCTTGGCAGCTTCAGTGTATGGATGCAGTAGGTTTGACAGCACAGTTCATCACTTAGGTCTTTCTCATCAGGACTGAGCATTTTAAATAGAATATTTCTTACTAATTTAAGAACAATGACAGTCCAAGTCTGAGATTTTATCTGGTAAATAATTTGTACTACTCTTTACAGATGTGTTTTTTACTAAGTAGTAAATAACATGTAAGTTCCAAAATGTTGTCTTAAAGCCTTGACTGCTTCACAGGCTTACAAAGTTTGGGAAATTCTGATCACAGCAGATAATTTTAAGAAGTCGTGACACTCTTCTGACAAAGTGGAGTCAGTGACTTTCACCTTGTGTTCTGGGAGATGGGGGGGGCTGGGGGTGAATGGTGTAAACCATGTGAATCAAGAAGTAGAAACTAGCTAAGAAAGTGTTCTATACTAAGTAGTTACGTAATTGTCTTTGGTTTCCTTTCTCTAGCTGAGAAGAGTATTTCCTGGCAGGGATAGATAATCTGTTTTCATTTTGGCTGGATTTTTTCCCCTGCCAGTGGTATCAATTCAGTTTGTTTGCACTTCTGTCAATATCCATGCTGGTTTTGGGAAATAAGAGTGAGAACATTGTTTTCTACACACATATTGTAGGCTTACATGTATTTATTCTGTTCTTGATTCTGTTTAGGTAAAGTGCTGTTACTTTTCAATGCAGAGGTTCTGGTACTTTTCAGTTTCACTCTTGTATAGATACTGGTGCTTACAGTTCTTGCCCAAGGAACAGAGTCCCTTCAGACTACTGCTTCATGTTTTATTTTTTGATGCAATAATCAAAGTTAGGGAGTTGGTTAAACAGCACTGAGAAAACTAAAGATACTACTGAAATGACAAACACTGGTTTTCACGTTTTATTTTAGGAAAGTAGGACTAAAGGCTGCTGTCCATCTTACAGTATATCAGAGTGCTGCTTGAGTCAGATGAGTTCAGATACTGATCATTCTTATATTAGACATTCACATGATGACTTTCCTGTTAACATGAGGAGACTGTCCAGCTCAGCAGAGTGCCACTGTTTGCTCCGTAAGCATATTCAGTGCTACTCTACTGCTTTCATGCCCTTAATTTCCTCCTCAAATCCTCTTAAGGGGAAAAAAATGAGGAAACTCTGTAGTTTCCCTTTCTTCAACTAGATCCCCTTTTCTGAGCATTACTTTGAGAGGAATGGTGAGTTCCATCCCACCTTCACAGCTGTTTTTCAGGATGGATGTGTGTGATAAGCATTTTCACAAAGGGGAGTGAGGCAGCAGGACTCTCTGTACTTTATTTTAGACTCAGGCTGTGACTCTGTGACTGATACAGAAACGGAAGACGAGAAGAATCCAGTTGACTCCCACAGACTTGCCATGAGTGAAGAACATGGATCATCCAGGAGCACTGGGGACTGTCCAGTGGTGCAGCCCAGCCGCATACAATGTGGGGTACTGTATGTCCACTCCTTGGGCTATGTTCTTACTGTGAGCTGGTGCAAATCATTATGCTGCTTTGTAATGTTCAGCTTTACAGGCCTGGAAATGAGTCCTGAATTCTTCTGTCACCTTCTTTCTCAGCCCCCTGTCCTCCATGTCTCTTGTTTCATGGGCTTGGCTCCCTAGGCCCAGGAGTAGCTTGGTAATGTGCAGTGCTTAGTGCTGTCTAGGCTGTGATGTCACCTAATGACTGTCTCATTAACATGGCTGCTTGGCTTGGGTGCTTTGAGACTGGTTCACACTCTTCCCTTCTTCTGTTCTGCTGGCAAGTGGGGTAAGATGACTGTAATGAACTAACTCCACAGTCAGTATCCAGTCTAATATGACAATTCTGGTGCATGCCTTGCAAGTGACCCTGAAAAGCTTGCATCATGGCTTCTTGTCTGAAAACCAGCACTTTTTAGTATAGCATCTTCTCAGATGGAAAGAGTCCAAGTTTCTTTGTTTTGTTTCTATTTAGAATGTGGCTGTGCTGCTTAAGGTAAGAGATGGATAGAGTTGAAAGTAAATAATTTTATAAATCTACCCCAAATCAGGTTTATAAATCTATCTAATAAATCTGGAGTTCTATCAGTTTAATGCTTCTAGGGAGAAGCATTAAACTGATAGAGCTGATAGAAGCATTATAGAAGCTTCTTCTATACTGATGCAAGCTGTAGCAGAAGCCACTTGCCCAGTTAGTCTGTGACTGGAAGATGCTCCTGAAAACAACTCAAAACTGTGAAAATGGTAGATGATAATTGATGTGTTAGTTGCAATGAGAACGAAATCCCTAGAAAATGGACTTAACCAAGTGGTTTTGTTTTGAACCTGTGTGTTGTAATGCCTTTTGTCTTAGGTGCAGACAACAGTTTATATTATCATGAAATGTAAACTGGATGGTGAAATGAAAACTGAAGTTGAGTTTTCTCCAGAGAATGCATCCTCTGTGCGTGTGCTGGCTGAGATGGAGAATGAGTACACAATCTCTGTGCAGGCTCCAAGTAAGATGGACTGAGATTTTTTTTTTTTCTCCCTCTCCTTCCCTATTGCTTCCTTTCTATCTCAACCTACCTGTCCTGAGAAGTGCCAGGGGCATAAGGCTAAAGATTGCAATGCAAAAAAACTTGAGCCCAGAAAACATTGAACTTGCATTCTCACCTGTGATACTTCTGATGAGGAACTGAGAGAGTCTGCTGCTTGTGGGCTCTGTTTTCCCCTCAGCAGCAGTAGGGTTGCAGGGTGGAAACACCTTGCTGGGACTTCTGAGAACACATTGCAGCTTGTAGAGCACTTTGAACTTAGCTGTGTGTTATGACCACCACCATAGTAGCATTGACAGGGCACCAAGAGAGAAGGAAAGTGCCAGTAAATAATTACATGACTATAATGGCATTAAACGGTGTTTACTGTGTAGTGATCTCTGTAATCAGAGCTGAGACTATTTGTTCTGACTTGCCTTTTAATTTAGATATGTTCTGTCACTCTAAATATTTACATTTACAAAACTGAAAGGTGCCTAAACTTTTAAGTTCACTGAACTTTAAAGGACTAATTTCAGAACCTTTAAGATTGGTATTATTTCCCAGCATTATTTTATTTAATCTGCTTTAGTCTGTCCTCTTGAAGAGTCATTCTGCCATTCTGTCTGAGAATAGAGACTAATAGTCATTAAAGCAAATCCCACAAAGTCAGTGAAGTGGGTTGATTTTAAAGAAGGTGACCTCATGAACATATAAAGGCTTAATTTAATATCGTAAGTCAAGACTTACTATAGAAACACTGACCTGGAAACTAACTTGTACTTTGAATTATAAACATGACCTTCACTTTGATGGAGTGTACAGTGTAAGCTCTGAGGTTTCTAACAGTAAGAGAAATACTTTTTAATTCCTTTGTGTTATTAACTGTTTCATAATTTCCCAAGCTGTTAACAGGGAAAGACTAATTTTAGTGGGATTCAAAATATCTGTGTTTCAAAGAGGAAGTTCAGACTTATAAAATGCATATTAGGTGAAACATCAAGAAGCTCTAAATTGCAGGTAGAAGATAATCCTGTGCATGGGTTAAGTTGCAAAGCTGGAATTCTTTTTAACTGATTTTATTCAGAGGCTAGTGAGGCTGACAGAGGTTGCAAAATCTGTAGTGACTTTTCTGATTTCTTTTCCTTTCTTTCCCAGCTCTTTGTATTTATGGTATGGCTTTATAGACAGTTCCAGAGAAGCCAGGGGTGAAGAGATGTGTGGCTTTCTAGTTCAAGGTGGAGTACTTTCAACATTAGTGATTCAGTCTACTGTTAGCAGAGGACCTAGCAGGTTATGTGCATTGACATAGCTATAAGGAAGGTAGTTCCAAAGTACTTTCCTACCTATAGTTCCAAGATCATGACTCTTCTCATGACTTTTCATGAATTTAATATAGCAGAAACTGTTTGGATATACCACCAGATGGATACTGAAACTCCTCCTGTCCTCACAGTATGTCATGCAAACTTATGCCCATTGTTTGTGCTAATGGTTATTTTTGCTATTTCTTTTCAAAGATTTAACCTCTGGGACTGTGCCCCTGCAGATATATTCAGGGGACTTGATGGTGGGAGAAGCAAGTGTCACTTACCATACTGACATGGAGGAGATCAGCAATCTGTTGGCTAATGCAGCCAACCCTGTACAGTTCATGTGCCAGGTAAGGACTTTAGCAATCAGCTGCTGTGGAAGCCAGCTCTTTCAGAGGCTATACAAGCATGCATAAGCAGAAGTGCTTGCCATGAAGTAGCTCTTCTGAAATGAAGAAATGCAAGGTTATTTAGGGATTTTCACCTAACTCTAATATCCCCTTTTATTGAAAGCATGAGTGTTTTTTCTGTCTCTGGAGCACATAGCTGGCTAAGGTGAGTCAGGTTATCAGATGAAGAAAAAAAATGCAGTCAATCAACACCTACATTTAGGCCATGATGGCTTCAAAAGGTTGGAATGACAGAACTTGATATAACAGAAAGTACTATAAAGAAATAAAATGTTTTGGAATTTGTACCTAGGTGTTGCTAAAAAAAAATATGTTAATAGTAGCAAAGATTCATGTTAGCTGGAGGAAGCAGAGTAACATAAAATGATTCGTTGATTCTTAACACTTTTTCAATACAGCCACTCAGTTTTCCTATTCTGTTTTGCCCAGTTGGGGTACCTGAGCCCTATTAGAGGGGTAAAGCTTGCACAAGGAAAGTTTCTGCTGTGTTTGCCTGTTGTCTGCCTGCATGTTCCTGATCTGCCATGTACTGGAAGCCTACAGAGTAGCCTTGTTATAGAGTCACCAATATACCTGGGACAGGGGAGACTGTTTCGCTTGCTTGTTCCTGTTGTGTAGCAGTTGGTACTGGTTGATGCCTCTGCTTAGGGAGTATGCCTGCTTGCTTCCCAGTGGTAAAGAACCAGTTCAAAAGCTGAACCCAGAGTGTGTACAATTCAAAATGGACACTAGTGCATGCTTAAAGCAGGAGTGACATTTCATTGGAACACTTTCAGAAGTAAGTGTATGCCTGCCAAGAAAGTAGGAAGCGAGTTTTCTGTGCTTTCAGTTGCATGAGTGACTTTCTCATTGTGCTCTGTCTTGTGGAGTATATGGGTCTCATCTCTTGAGCTTGATGATACTCTCTCTGCACCAGGAAGCTCTCCAAGTTCTTTGTTTGACCTGAACGTTTCTACCTTTTGTGTTTATACCTACTGTTTTCTGATTGTGTTAAATAATGAAAACACCGTATAAATCTTGCCATAACTGAATCTCCAGACTCTACCAAACAGAAGTGCTTTCCATTTATCTGTAGGCCTTTAAAATTGTGCCATACAGCATAGAAGCCCTGGACAAACTATTGACTGAGTCACTCAAGAAGAACATTCCTGCCAGTGGTCTACACCTGTTTGGAATCAACCAGCTGGAAGAAGATGATATGACAGCAAGTAAGTTTAAAGAGTCTTGGTTTGTTTTTAGATTTTCTTTGTGTCAGTTGTTTTACCTTGAAGCACCTTAATACTGCAGTGGGTGGTACCTGTACAGGCTGTCTCAAGAACCTTGGATCTCAGCCAGGAAGATAAATTTCTGATAATGTCTACTATAGAAAGGGGATTGCCATTTGAGTCCTTTTTTTATTACATCTGTCATTCTCACTTCCCTGCACTGTGGCAGATGCTGTATATAGACAGCTTTAAACCAGAGTGAAAAGATGATTCTCTGCAAATGTCTCCCAGGTTTTCTGTGTTCTTTTGCCTCATACCTTTTCTCCACAGCCTAGTCCTTTTCCCCAAACCCCATAACTCTAAGATACACACTGAGCAGCTGGGTTGGTATGCTGTCTTCTTTGTTGGTCTAAGAAGTCCTTGCAAATCTGTGATCCTACATATATTTAAGCTATTACAGTGCCATATTCCCCACTAAAGGTAATAGGCCTTCAGCCTGGAGGTGCACGAGATAATTTATGCAGTTGGCTCAATTTTGAAACCATATATATCCTTCCAAGGATTTCACAGCTGCTTTGGTCTGTGTGTTTGCTGTGTCTGGTTCTCGCCTACTGGCTTTGTTGCTACTAGAGAAAAACCTAGGTTCTAATGGTCTCCTGTTCTCACAGATCAGAGGGATGAGGAGTTGCCAACACTGCTTCACTTCTCTGCAAGATACGGGCTGAAGAACCTCACTGCCTTGCTGCTTACATGCCCTGGAGCACTGCAGGCCTACAGTGTAGCCAACAAGTATGGCCACTATCCAAACACCATAGCAGAAAAGCATGGCTTTAAGGACCTCCGCCAGTTCATTGATGAATATGTGGTAAGGGGAAGCTGAGCTGTCTTTCTGCCTTGTCCCACACTGGGTGCAGGCTCTGGCACCAAGCTTGGCACTTAGTGTTGCTTGAGCAGGAGTGATGGGGTGATGAATTGTGTTGTGGTAGGGTGTAGAACACAGACATCCAGTCACACTGAAAGCTTTCAGGCTGTAGGGTTTGGTGTGTCTCTGCAGCCAGGGAATTTCCTGGGGCTTTTGCACAGGGCAAGTAAGATGGAAGCAGAGACTGCCATGCTGGCTTCCATTCCTCCATCCATCTGATGAAGTTTCTGAGGACATGTGGTTAATGCCAAGTGCATTCTGCTAGTTCTGATCCTGGGAAAGAGCCCCTTCATCCAGCTTACTTTAGGGAGTAATATGGGAACAGAATATGTTTGGAAAGATCCAATTTGAGGTGCTCTCTTATTTGTTGTAGTATGGGCAGGATTGCTTACTGGCTCATTCAGAGCTGATCTGTGTAGTCTGCCTGTTCCACTTGATACCCATTTCTCCCTGCATTGGCATATATTGGTCCATTCCCTATTTCTTCTGTCAGGGATCCCAGCTGACAGATCATTTCTATTTGAGCTAACCCCACCCCCAGAAAATGCACTCTGACTTTTCCAGATTATGACATGGACCTGACTCCAGCTGCACCAAACAATTTTTTCTGTGCAGTGCTTGGGTACTCATAGAGTTTCTCCTTTTGTTTCAGTTTGAGCTGCTTCTGGCCTGCATACTTCAAAATAACAAGGAACTCCCTGACACAGGTCACATTGACCACATCTCAATTCTATTTGCCTTTGCTTTAGGTTGAAAAGTTGTGTTTAATTGTCCTTGATGTTGTCTGAATGCTGGAAGATAGATCTGCCAGCTTTAGTATGGTTCTGCCAGCCAAATATTCTAGTGTTTAAGCCCTATTTAGGAGGTATGGGTAGTTCTTGGACTTGGACCTTACTTCTTTATATTATACATTAGAGCTAAATAAAAGCCATTCCATATTCTGAGATCAGGAGGGCTGCAGAAACTGTAAATTGTGAGATCACAAACTTTGCATCAGGGTAAGTGAGAGATGTGCAGGAAGTCCTTCCAACCTCTCATTGCAGTATTGTGCTCCTCCCATATTCTCTCCACCAGCACAGTAACAGAGCTGTGTTAAGAGCAGGTCCTCCTTACTGACCTGCTGAAGCTGTCTGCAGCACAGTACAAAGCTGCTATAGTGTGACTACTGCAAGGTAGTGACTACTATCAGTAGAATGGATGTCTGAAAATCCCATTAAACCCCATTACTCACCTAATTTTCTCTCTGGCAAGAGTTCCTCTGCACCTCTGTAAAGCATTGCATGAACTAGTGGCCTGACACATTTTGACTGGAGAGAAGCATGTATAGACAACTTAGACACACATGCCCTATGGATTGAGGGCCCATGAGTCTGCATTTGTGAATATCTTGTAGTATTGGAACTGTTAAGATGACAGTGCTTGTGACATAATTGGAATTTGGGAAGGAGGATGGAATGAAGCTTTACGTTTTGCTTCCTTGTGTTGTGATTTGGTGAAGCTGTGCCTTCCCCCCCCTGCTCTATGTTGCAAATGCATAAGAAAGGATTCTGCTCTCCTGTGAATCAGAAGTTGCCTGTATTACATGAGCTGCTGCCTGCTGTGAGGTTTCCTGTTAATATCACAGAAGAGGGTCTGTGTACTCCCACTCTGGGTGTTACATGCTGCTGCTAATGCCAAGAAACTGAAACTGAATCTACATCAAAGCTAAAACTTTGCTGTTTTGCAGGTGCTCTGCATGTGATAAGCTTTCCCCCTTATGGTTAGCTATGCGTGCCCCAAAATAGCCTTTGACAAGCGTTTGTATTTTTAGAATGAGCTGTGCTTATGTTCTGGGAGTTTGCACACCTTGGGTAGGACATGAAAGTGGTGGGGTGAGAGGCTGTAATGGCTACTCAGAATGTGTCAGAAGCCCTTGTTTCACCTTTTTTACCTATTAATACAACATAGATCTCAAAAGTTTGACCCAGACAGCTGTAGTGGGGATTTAAGTCACTTGAGAAGCCTTAATCTTTGGGAATGAGCTGTCTTCAGAGGTTTTTTCTATCACTGATGACCAAGTGAGATATCTTTTGCTTGCCTTTATTCTCTAGATTCTTTATTTAAAAGATACTTGAATTTTTTTTTCTTGCCCTCCTTCCTCTCCAGGAAACTGCAGATATGCTGAAGAGTCACATTAAGGAAGAGCTGATGCAGGGCGAGGAGGATGAGTCTGTTTATGAGTCCATGGCTCATCTGTCCACTGATCTGTTAATGAAATGTTCCTTGAATCCAGGCTCCGATGAAGAGCTTTATGAATCCATGGCTGGATTTGTACCTGGTGCCCCAGAAGATCTTTGTATGTATATTCATAGAGTCACAGAATCATGGGAAGGTTTGGGTTAGAAGGTACCTCTAAAGCTCACCTAGTCCAAGCCCTCTGCAATGGGCAGAGACATGTTGAGATCACATTGCTCAGACCCATCTCTGACACACAGTAGTTCCTCAGTTACAGCTGTTCTGCTCTCACCACAAGGAAACTGTGCTGCAGTTCCGTCATCAGCTGGCTGACAAAATTGCTCTATGCCTTTTCTAGATTGATAGTGCACAAGATCAAGAGCTGTTTCTTCAGTGTTGAACCCTGAGCAAATAAATTAACATACAGAAATGAGACTAAATATTCTACAATGTCCTGCTTTTTCTTCCCAAGGACTGGGTACCTAGGAACATTCTGACACTGGCAGAAAAGAACACTATGTCAGATGTGATTTTACTGACAACTGGGAAACTGAAAAACAAGAGCTGAGATTCCAGCTCAAAAGCTGGAATTAACATCTAGAAAGAGAGCAAAAGAAATTAACATCTAGAAATATGTGTGCCGAAAAGATTATAAATGAAAAATCATTATTCTAATCTGAATGGTTTATTGCTAAAAATAAAGAGCTCATTCTGATAAATATACATATGTTTAACTTTTTCACTATTGCATTAGTATTCAGTGAGGCCAATTGAAAATACAAAATTAAGTACCTCTGTTAAGCAATTGTAAATTTGCTGTTCTTATTCACCTGGCTGTTTGGTCTGACTTAATCCCACTGATCTATTACATGATTCCCATAATGAGCAGAGAATTTAGCTTCTTATATTTTAAGTACCTCCTTAAGGTACTTAAGGACATCTAGTGTTTCTGCAGTTTTTAAGTGTGCTGCCTCAGGGGAAAAGCTTTCTTTTTGAAACACTTGTGCTTATGGGCTATATTGATCCTGGACTGTTTTTCTCTCTTTTAGATTAAATTATACTGTAAAACACATTTTTGTTGTTTATGAAGCCCAGAAGACTGTTTTGGTTCTTTCCTTGAAATAATAAACTCTTTTCTGCTAAGTGTTGTTGGCCACTGCAGGGATAGTTTTGCTACCAAACCCAGGGTTATTCTGCCTTCAGGTAGAGATAAGCAGTAAATCAGGTTGGACTTGAAAGGAACAAAGCTGTTCTTGTTTGCAGTAATGAGAGTTTCTAGATGCTTGATAGGTCTGCCTGTAATCAGTGCACCTCTGAATGGGGTTGATTGACAAAGCCTGTGGAGGGTTAAAAAACAAGATCAACACTACTAAGCCAAACTCCCCTTCTTCCAGGCCTGAAATGCCCAGATCTCCCAGAAACTATGCATGGAATTTTCTTGCAAATTGAGCTCCCTGTAATTTAGCACATTTGAACTGGACTCTGGAAAGCCTCTTTCCTGCTTCTTCTGGAGTTCTAGTGTGTTGCTTCTGCACACAAAGCTCTGCTGTCTTCCAATCAGGAATCTTTTATTTAAATTATGTTTTCCTTTCCTGGTCTGTTAGTCTTTGCCTGAAGAATATTAACAGCTTGTCTGAACAGTGCTTAAAATATACCTGTATCATAACAGATCAGTTTAAATTGGCACAGTTCTCAGCACTTAGATTGATTCTCTCAAAGTGAAAGTGTTTCAGTATCATTCAGAATACCAGCACACAGGCAAGCCCTCACTGAAATTAATGTGAGTGCTGGCTGGTTTAGAGCTGCCATCACAAATAAAGGATTTAAGCTTTTGTACTGACTTGAAGGTTTGTGAGGATGACTTTCTAGGGAATCATAACTAACTTGAAGTACTTTTTCTAGGAATTACCTGTAAGTGAGTAGATATGGCTGTGGTGTAGAGGATAATACCTGGGCTATTTTAGGTGTAGCCATACTGTGGCAGTGTGCCCCTTTATTGTGATCAAGATGTGCTTCCACCACAGTTTTTCAGAGACTGATCAAAGGAAGATTAGATACCACAGGGTCAATTTTTCTTGGTAGGAACTTGTTTGAGAATAAGGTAACAGACAACTGAAGCCATTGTAATAAGTTAAAAGTATTTAATATTCTCACATGTAACCCAGACTATCTCGTTTGACATAGATAGATCTATGACATAGATCTATGACATAGATATACTTCAAAAATTCACTTATATCAATAAGCCTCATCAATCCAATTATATCACTCTTGTTTTTAATATCATTAGGAACATGGTTACCTAACATTTTATTTTAGTTTTAAGGTTAGTATTAGTGTTATGATGAGGTTCACCTTTTTCTTTAAAATCAGAATTCTTTGTCAAAACACTGAATTAACAATAATCTTATGGTTTGCTGTCAGTCCTTTCTCGATACTGAATTATCATCTGACCCTGTAAACACTTTCCAGATCCAAGTAATTAACTCAGCCAACGGTTTTGACTTTATTCCAATAAATAAACACTATCTTATGTGTCATGGGAAAATTGCCTTTAATATCTTGCTTTTCCAAGCCACATTGTTTTCTCGCTGGGGCACTGTCCAGAGGTCAAAACTTTCACCTGGGCAACACACACTCAGAATAGCCAAAACTCAATGCCTGCTTGAAGCCTTGTCAGAACTTCTCAACACCATTGTTAGTTGCCCTCAAGTGTAAGCATCAGGCAGCTGGAAAAAAATTGTGCAGAATAGACTGAACATAGCAACTTAGAAGCTTTTTTCAAGAAAAATGTCTGGTCATTTGCCCAGCTTCTTTGATTGTCACCATAAAGTAAAGGTCCAGTTTATTATGTCATATTACACTGTTCCATGTATTGAAGGATGTAATTAACAGGTTCATCTTTCTGGGTTGGTTTGGTTTTTTTTTCAGATGTAGAGATGCTTCAATCCAAACCAGACACTCCAGTTGCTGGAGATGAAGTTTCTATAACTACAAAAGACTCAATGCTCCGCAAGTTTTTAGAAGGTGAGACCTATTTTCAGGAAAGGATGGCAGTAGCACAGTTAAAGTAATTAAATACAGCCTGAGAGTTTTTCATGAACTCTTAAGGAGGGAAGATAGCCCACACAGTTTGCTTTTTTTTTCTGACAAAGGACTAATTCTCTATAGTACTTTGTAGACCATCACACATAGCTTTTGGAAATCATTGGTCTGTTTGATTTGTTCACTATTGAAGTATGTTAGTTAACTGAAATTAAACTAACTTTTCCTCAAATTCTTAAAGAGAGTTAGGAGATTTTTCACTATTTCTTTAAAACAGATGGTACTGGCATAGTGGCAGTTACATGCTACTAGATATTAATGACTTTATCAAGTCCTCTCATGAAGGTCTTTGGTACATTTAAGGCACTGCAAAACTGGATGGATTTGGCTGTGAAATGGCCAGCTTGGTAAGAATGTGGTACATAATGCATCTGGAGGGAACCAGTGTTCCTCAGTGAAGTGGCCAGGTTGCTATTACAAACTCTCCTCTGTTGTAGGTGGTAGCATGGATGTGCCAGATTCTGAGGAAGGAGGTTGTGAGCAGTATGGTGAAGATGTGTACTACTCAGTGGAACAAGACCCTTTTCCACAGGAAATGGCTAACAGACCTCCAGTTCCTGTTCCAAGACCAGAATCTAGCTCTCCACAGCCAGACAATGAGCTGTACATCTCCAAAAGTGAGTTGTTTACCACTGGAAATGTAGGCCAGTAAACTGTAGAATGGCATTGTCATGGGTTTCAGCTGCCAAATAAGTGCCAGAATCACTGGATTATTTGACTCTGGAGTTTAGGTTACTTTTGGGATCCAATTCCATAAATGTTTTTTCATCTTTTGCCTACTCTGAAAATGTAGGGATGTTGTATCCCAATATCTTGGCCTAAGCTTGCTCTTCATGAAAGCAGTAGCATGACAGATTACCCTCAAATGGTATAAACAAATCCAACTAAGTAGAAAATATCCTGATATTATAAGGACACAATCAAGCTAATAAATTGAGACATTGCTGATCTGTAATGCTATCACTGACTCAACTGCATTTGTATAGGACATGATTTTATACCTCAGTACGTCCCTGTGAGGTGGGGTTTTATTGAAATTGAAGATGGTTCCTCCTAGTTCATTAGGCAGCTTTGGAAATCTTGTTCATATATCATGAACATTCTAACAAGAACCACAATGACATGTGAGAGAGTAATTTCAGTGATTTCCCACTGTGGCAGGACTATGGAGAAATCATGTCCAGATTTCTTCTGGAGGTGGCTGAGCTAAATTCTTTGAGCTTAATAGAAAGAGAATTCTGCTGTAAAAATCTTTGTTTTCTTCAGTGGACTTAGAAGGGTAACAGAAGCTGTAATGCAGTGCAGAACTGTGTATGCGTGCTGTATTCATCCTTGCTATTTCTGTCTTTGAGATGCATTTCAGTATCTAAAGAATGCTTCTTTTGCAGTTTTTGCACAGAAGGCTCAAAGACCTGAGAATCTCTATGTTCCTAGAGGAAGGGTTAAGAAAGGTAAGGCAGAAGTTCACCCTGAAACTCCTTTCAGTAATCCAAAAGCAGATCTGTTATGGTAGCTTCATTTGTGTGAAATATGACAGAATAGACTGTTTTGCAAAGCTCTGGGGATAACAGTCTTTTATGAACAACCCAATCTTTTTGACCATTTGTGACACTGGAAAATTTTATAAGTGCAGAGTGTGAGGGGAGCATGCCTCATGTCTTGGGAACTCTTCTTCGTTACAAATGAGTTAGAAATTACCAGCATCAGTAGAATGAGTTTCCACTTTCTGGGCTTAAACTACACAGATTGTCTAGACAGAGTCTAGTTTTGTGACTGCTAAGGTAAAAGCTCTGTTCTGTGAATTGCTGAGGAAGCAGGGCACTTTAAGGAATGTGTTTTGTGCTCTTTACTTAGTTCATGTTTTTAAAAGCAGAGCTTATCTCTGGGATATATTTGTCTACGATGCTACGTCTCAGCTGGGCTTTTAGACCTGACAAATAGAAGGATGGCCTAAGAAGCAAACACTTCTTAGGAAACACTCAGTCTGTAATACTTTTTTTCCCCTTTTTTTATTAATGTCTGCTGGATCAAGGGTACTTGATCTCTTTGTATTCAGTGAGGAAGGTAGATCCACAAGTTTAATAATATTTTTGCTGGTGTTTTCTCTTCAGAGACAGTAGTCAGGCCTGTAAGGGACCTGTCTCAATCAAGTATTTATGATCCATTTGCTGGAATGAAAACCCCAGGTCAGCGGCAGCTGATTACATTACAGGAGCAAGTGAAAATGGGCATCCTCACTGTGGATGAAGCTGTACTTCATTTTAAGGAGTGGCAACTGAACCAGAAAAAGAGATCAGAATCATTCCGGTTCCAGCAGGTACAGACTTTTATGCTACTGTTTAAGAAATACAGCTGTCTCTCTAGGGATCACAAGCTTCTCAGCATGGGTACATTTTTTCCCTGGTTGGGATAGGAAGACTGCTAAAATAGTTCCCCAGCTAGCAGAGTTCTCTCCTACCATGGGGAAGCTGTTCCCAGTAAGCAGTTTTACAGATCTTTTTGTCTTGCAGTAACATTGTCATTTTTTGGAGATCTGTATACAAGGACTTGGATCAAATCCAGTTGGCTAAATCACCTTTCCAGAGGTCACCTAGCACCTACCTGCTGGCAGGGGACTTCTGTGATGAACATTTAACTTGTTGGTTCTCATCCATTCCAGATCAGTGAAGACTCTGTCCCAGATGATGTATTGGCTGTAAAGCCCTAGTTGGTAGATGGTCTGATTTCTCCAACCGTTTGTTCATGGCTACAGGACTGTTCTTTGCAGCTGGGCAAGGTCTAGCAATGGTCATTAGTAAAAGCAGAGTGTTTGGGTGCCTTAACAGAGGGAGTCACTTGGCAGCAGTGACATAATGACTGGTGGAACTATCAGTTATAGCTTAAAATTTTTATTCTCAAGTTAGAGTTTGGCTCCCTCCCTCTTTAAAACCATTGCCTGCTTCTTTTGGAGCCTTTTGCTCATGCATGGCAGTCTAGTCTCCAGTGTGTGACATTGTTTTGGAAGTTGTCAGAACAAAGCCAAAGCTTTTCTCCTCCTGATTCTCACTTGGAAAGGTCCTCTCTACCCAGAAACAGTCAGAGGAGTCCCTTCTTCTACCAGAGAAGAACACAGTGCTACTGAAGTAAATTGATGTAGAAGAGATGAAGTGCCATGCTCTGTGCCCCATGCCATGAGCAGCTTTCAAAGTCTCTGCTCTGAATTTTGCTTCATGGTACAGCAGTTGCTTCCTCTGCTTTTCAGGAGTTTCCTTCTCTCAGATCTGTACATATTTCCCTGCTGAAGAAAAATTGTCTTTTTTCTCCCTATCTTTTTGTACTGTAAGGTGTAATATGCTGCCACACAATGGTGAAAAGTCTGCTCCCAGTTACTGAATTCTGAGTTGTACCTTACACTGTGGGATGCATGGCAGCCTTTTCTGTCCCTGCAGTCAGAGTAATCTGTTCATTAGATCGGAAAGGACAGTGCAGTTACTTGGTTGTGGGTCTTGTTTCTGTGCCAGTGTCATAGTGCAAACAGAAAATACAGGGAGTTCTAAACCCAATTTGCTGCTTATGTGCAACTGCCTGAATGTAAACTTGACCTTAACATATATAATGAACATCTTGGCTTCTGAAAGGCACACATGGGTTTCTGAAATGAATAGATTAAAACCTGTTGGCACAGTTTGGACTTCAGCCAGATGTAGCGAGCTTTGTTACAGCTTGACTGCAAAGCAAGTTAGCTAAAATATAATGACTTTATATATATAAACTTTAGCAAAGTTAGCCAAAAGATAATACTGGTTTTGTCAGAAAGCTGCTCATCTTTCTTTATCCAAAACCCTGAAAAGAATATCTTGTGATGTTTTTAGGAAAATCTGAAACGTCTACGAGATAGCATAACCAGGAGGCAAATGGAGAAGCAAAAAAAAGACAAAAGTGCAGGTAACATTCCTTGATTCTGACAGTCTCTGATAATGAAGCAACTAACCATTTTAACAAGCTCTTCAGGCAGATGTGTCCATGTGTATTGTGATTCTGTGATATTTTCATATGCATATCCATGTGCCAGTTGGCAAAAACTTAGGGAAGCTGCTTTGCTCCTCGCTTTCACAGCCAAGAAAAGATGCACTCCACAACCCCATCTGTGGAGTGCATCTTGACACATAATGACTGGTGGAACTATCAGTTATAGCTTAAAATTTTTATTCTCAAGTTAGAGTTTGGCTCCCTCCCTCTTTAAAACCATTGCCTGCTTCTTTTGGAGCCTTTTGCTCATGCATGGCAGTCTAGTCTCCAGTGTGTGACATTGTTTTGGAAGTTGTCAGAACAAAGCCAAAGCTTTTCTCCTCCTGATTCTCACTTGGAAAGGTCCTCTCTACCCAGAAACAGTCAGAGGAGTCCCTTCTTCTACCAGAGAAGAACACAGTGCTACTGAAGTAAATTGATGTAGAAGAGATGAAGTGCCATGCTCTGTGCCCCATGCCATGAGCAGCTTTCAAAGTCTCTGCTCTGAATTTTGCTTCATGGTACAGCAGTTGCTTCCTCTGCTTTTCAGGAGTTTCCTTCTCTCAGATCTGTACATATTTCCCTGCTGAAGAAAAATTGTCTTTTTTCTCCCTATCTTTTTGTACTGTAAGGTGTAATATGCTGCCACAAATGGTGAAAAGTCTGCTCCCAGTTACATTTCTTCATTGGTGATATCCTGAATTCTGAGTTGTACCTTACACTGTGGGATGCATGGCAGCCTTTTCTGTCCCTGCAGTCAGAGTAATCTGTTCATTAGTACAGAAAGGACAGTGCAGTTACTTGGTTGTGGGTCTTGTTTCTGTGCCAGTGTCATAGTGCAAACAGAAAATACAGGGAGTTCTAAACCCAATTTGCTGCTTATGTGCAACTGCCTGAATGTAAACTTGACCTTAACATATATAATGAACATCTTGGCTTCTGAAAGGCACACATGGGTTTCTGAAATGAATAGATTAAAACCTGTTGGCACAGTTTGGACTTCAGCCAGATGTAGCGAGCTTTGTTACAGCTTGACTGCAAAGCAAGTTAGCTAAAATATAATGACTTTATATATATAAACTTTAGCAAAGTTAACCAAAAGATAATACTGGTTTTGTCAGAAAGCTGCTCATCTTTCTTTATCCAAAACCCTGAAAAGAATATCTTGTGATGTTTTTAGGAAAATCTGAAACGTCTACGAGATAGCATAACCAGGAGGCAAATGGAGAAGCAAAAAAAAGACAAAAGTGCAGGTAACATTCCTTGATTCTGACAGTCTCTGATAATGAAGCAACTAACCATTTTAACAAGCTCTTCAGGCAGATGTGTCCATGTATATTGTGATTCTGTGATATTTTCATATGCATATCCATGTGCCAGTTGGCAAAAACTTAGAGAAGCTGCTTTGCTCCTCGCTTTCACAGCCAAGAAAAGATGCACTCCACAACCCCATCTGTGGAGTGCATCTTGACTCATTCATGTACAGTTTTGATTGTCCTTATGCAATTGTGTTTAACTCTGTCCTTAAGTGCAAAACTGTCACTTGGAGGCTATAATTGCATAGACCTTTCTGAACCTTCATTTTTCCTTTCCAGATTTGGAAATTACAGTACCCATTCGACATTCTCATAATACTTTGGGGAAACCAGAATGTGCAATATATGAATACGCCCCCAGGAAAAACCTTTTTCCACCAAAAAAGGAGATAAAACGAGGAGATTGGAAAACAGAAAGCACATCCAGCACAACAAGTAAGCAGCCTCTGAGCATCACTGTCCCTGCAGGATGGAACACGTTTCCCAAGCCTTACCCTGGAGTCGACCCAGGGGACAGGACTTCTGTTCCTGAATCCCAGCACTGACAATGCCACCCAAACCTTGCATGCCTCAGGCCAGCTGTTCTCAAAACTGTAAAAGCAATTACAGGTGTGCATCAACTGGTTTGGGCATCTTTTGTCTGCATCTCTGCAGGAGGAGAACCTAAAAGCTGAGCAAAAGATTCTCTTGAGCCCTTCTCAGGGAAGACATACCACCTGTTTTCAGTTCTTAAAAGTAGATGGCAGCTGCTCCCTTATTGGAAAGGATGCTCCCATGCTGTGACTGCCAGCAGGCTGTGTGCTCTTCTGGCCTGTAGGGCTGGAAACCAGTCTTACAGGTTGTTTCTTCAATTGTTTTACATAAAGAACAGCATTTTTCATTGGTAACTGTAGGACCTCTTGATTGACTGCACATTATTGTCTTTGCTTTTCATTATGTTTAATTTGTGCAAATTAAATCCCTGCATTCTTGCTCTTACTGCAGACTGAGCAATTCTTGCAGAAATCATTTATGATCAGCTGGGTCCTTTGAAAGGAAACCTGACTTCCTGTGAGGTTACCACCTTTGTGACTCTTGGCAAGATGCAGCTGGCATGCATCCAGAACAGGTGCCAGAGGCAGCTGGCTGAGCCTGTAACTTGCATACAAGCACACGTGAGAGAGGTGTTAACAAGTCTGCAGGGCTCCCTGTGTGCAGCCTGGTGCTCTTTCTCACTGTGTGATGCTGAGAATGGACCCTAGCACAGTATTTAGCACTCTTAAGTGCTGCTGTTTGGACCAGATGACTTACCAAAGCTATCAGGGAGGGACTGCATCTTAGGAGAAAACCTCTCTAGCCACCATTTCCATGGACAGCTTTCTGAATATTCGTGTCCCAGTATTTCACAGCCCTATAGAATGTTATCTGTTTATTACTGATACCAGCCATAGCAGTGTGTGATATGTTTGTGAGTTGCTGTCACCTTTGGAATTGGCATGACTGATTGGAAAAACAATCCCTACTCCGAGTCCATGAGAGTTTAATGGGTTTGCATAGATGGGTGCTGAAGGTTGTTTGAACAAACTTGTTTTTAGCTTGGAAATAGACTTGGAAGCATTCCTGTGATGATTGAGGATTGTTGTAAGAGGGGGCAGTAAACAAGTTATTTATTTGGAACAGTAACTTCTTAAGCAGTCACTCCAGGAATGAATATGTGACAGTGCTCTGTCTTCATGCAGTTGTTAAAGATATGGGGACTGATAACATAAATGTACATAAGTGTTGGGTGTGTAACCCTTGTGAAAATATTTGCCTGACTTTCAAGATGACATTGGCATTGGATCTTTTCATATTGTGTGATAGATATAAAGAATAGACTGTGGTTGTGAGTATTTAACCAGAAGACTGGATAAATAAAGATAAGGCAGAAATCTTTTAGAAAGAAAGCATAATTGAATGGCTTGGTCCTGTGGTTTGTGTTGTATGAAATGCTGTTATTTGGATCCCAAATACATGAAAAAAAACCAGTGAAAGTAAGTGAATCTAAAAGAGCATTAATTATATTTGCAAGAATTAAGCATGAGGTTAGAGCCCTGAGTTAGGGATTTGCAGTTAAATCCCCAGCATTTAATCAGTTAATTAATCAGTTTTTCTGGTTTTATTAATCAATTTTTCACTTGCTTCCTCCAGGTAGTGCAAGTAACCGCTCCAGCACTCGGAGTATCTTGAGTGTCAGCAGTGGGATGGAAGGGGACAGTGAGGTAAGCTCTCACCTCTGCTATGTACTGCTCTGCTGTCCTTAAGTACATGTCTTAGTTTACATGCAGAAAAAAGAGCTCAGAGCTGGCATTGCATTTAGAGAAAAAATTTAGCCTTTGCTTTTGTGAGTATACCAAGAACCAGATTCTGCTGTTCTGTAAATACTTCTCTTTATTTTGTAGGACAGCGAAGTCCCAGAAACAGCAAGGAGCCGTAGCCCAATTCCTCACCAAGCAGAGAGGCTTCCTTTCCCAGAAAGGCCTCCCAGAGTGCCTCCTCGAGGTGCAAGCAGGTAAAACTAAAATGTAGCTCAAAATGTGTGCTTTCAGTGAATCCTCATGGAAGCCTTGGACAGACAGCAAGGCAGTTAGTAAAGGCAGACAGTGAATGTGTTTTGGAACAAAGTCTAGCAGACTGCTATCTGTCAGCACACACTGTTAGGCATTGTAAGGTCATTGTTTCTCCTCTGTATGTGGAGGAATGTGTTTCCTAGTTGGTAACGAGGCTATTGCAGTGCTGTCCCTGTGGTTCATGCACAGTGAGGGACAGCACTAGTGAAACACACAACACTTACCATTGTAATACTGACCCCGGTGGAGTTACATCCTGCCCTTGGCAGAGATTTAGTACCTGACCCTCCTGAAAATATCTTCTTGGAACATACGAAGTGTAGTGCAGGGGGAAGTTCTTTTTGGCATTCTCTTGGACTTATTTCTTTTTACAAAGTTCAGATCTCTCCAAAGCATATATGTTTACATGTGTTACTGGTCTCAAAGAAAGAAATGCACTGGTTTTATAAAAGGTGTTGAGGAGATTGGATCATAAATAATTTGTAAACATTCCTTTTGTCCAACCAGTGCAAGTCTATGAAGTCTATTCCCCAAAAGTTCTCTCAGTACAAATACTAACAAAATTCTCCAACTCTTAAAGCAGTAATTGTCACTGTGTGGATACAGCAAGGTCTGTGTTGTTGGCTTGGCTTTGGCAAGGAGATAGCTGGAATTTATCTGCAGTTAGTTTGAAGAAAGGTTTTGAATCTTTTGATCTCTTCCTATTGCATCTTCATTTCAGGAGAAAGCTACCATGCTTCAAAGTTCTACTCCAACTATTATAGCATCTCTTTCCAGTAATAGTAGAATACTACAGCTGAAGAACAGAAGAAATAGCTTGGACAGGAGCAGTGCTCTGGCAGCTTGGCATCTGCTCTGTTGCTCAATCAGCCTGTATTTCTTCTTGTATGACTACTGATTGTACAGTATGCTTACATGTTATGTTATTGCATGCAATGTGTTGTTCCAGAACTCTATTTTCTACTACTTTTACATACATTTTCATGATTTTTTTTCTATCTTTTTATAGGCCTATAAGCTGTGAAGGCTTTTATCCTCCACCTGTGCCTCCAAGAGGTCGCTGAATGTCTCAACATCTGTGGAACACAAGATTTTTTTGTTGTTTATATATGTGTTTGTACAGAAAATTTTTTGGGCTGCGTTAAATTATTTATGAGTGGGACCCAAATGATTTCATCCCCTTCATCCTCCCTGAAGTTCTGGTGATTTTTCCCATGATTTTCACTGAGACTTTTTGATGTTCTAGAACATTTTTTTTAGTTGGAAGAATTTTGGTGCTTTGGGGCTTCAAGGGAAGAACATTGATGTGTGTCTTGGGAGCCCTGCACCAACAAGAAGATCCTATTTGATCAAGAAAGCATATGTGTCCTTTTAGGAACTAAATCCTGATAAGCATTGTTACCAAACCTCTCAATACAGTGTACCAGGGCTTGACTGGAAAACATGCTTAAAAAGTAAAGAAAATAAGATGTTTGAAAAATGCTCATTACAGCAGGAGCAGGTGAATGTACTACTGCTTGGCATAACATTTTTGATACAATTATACTGACCTTTCAGACTGTGTAACATTCCCCTTTAGCAATCATTAAACCATGGGGGGATGAGAAATTGTCTTTGAGAATGTATTTTGCATACAACCTTAAAAATGCCTTTCCTTTTCCTGTTCGCTTCCTGAAGAGGACAGACAAGGTGTTGTGTGTGCTGTATTTACCATGAAAATTCCCAAGACAGCTGGTAAGGGACCTTCTGTATCACAAACCAACTATACTTCAACCTTTTTCAGGCAAGGTGCAGCTATGGTGTTACAGCATCACATGACTGAGCTCTCAAATTCGAGAAGGAATTGGTGGCAGTGCTGTGTTCTGTGTCTCTTACACGTGGTCACTATGCAGCAATATGAATGCATTTCACTTCATACTCTGCATTAGTAGTGAGTCTCCAGTTATCAGTGCACACCCCTCACAAATACCAGCTGTATTTTAGCTGGCTGCAGTAGAAACAGACAGCCTGGGGGCTGGACTCTGCTTGCTCTACTGTCCCTTTCTACCAGTGTGAATCTGCAGCAGCTATGTCCAGCCTTTTTTCTGCCTGGGGGCTTACAAACTTAAGGAGACTTCCTGGTTTGGCTCTCTTCCAGACCTTGAAATATTCTGTGCATATCCCATCTCTTGGGGGACAGTTCAAGGCTGTGGTTGTCCATGAGTGACACAGATGGGAATCTGCAAGATAACCTTCAGGGCAGGGAATTAAACATCATTACATACTTGGCTTTCAGGGATGAAAGAGGGGGGAATGGCTTGAGAAACAGACAGATACATCTGTACTAGGTGATCCCTCAGGTATAGGTAGGACATGTAGAGCTTCTGTCTGATCATGTCAGCTCCCCTTCATCTGTAGGAGGGCAGGTGACAGAGTTGCAGTTCCTTACTCTTACAGGGTGGCAATGCCAATGTGTGGAGCTGCAGAAGTGACAGCAACCGTGCCTAGACCAGCACTGAATGAAGGTGAAGAAGCCCCTGCTGCTTTCAGGGATATAGGCATATGCTAAATATCATCTATGCATTAGACTCGCAGGATTTGGGTGACTCCAAATGCAGTTCATAAACTTTCTCCTTTTGATGGCAGAGGGATGCAAGTGTTGTGCTGCATACACAGCACACCAGATAGAGAGGTGTCCTTTCTGATTGGTTTTTGATTATTTTATTTTTTAAAGAAACCTCAGTGCTGTCTCCAGTAACTGCTACTATAGACTCTCAGTGAGTTTGCTCTTGTTTGCTGTAGCCAGGGGAATGGTGAGGTGAGAGCTGCCTTCCTGTGCTCTTGGAATGAAACAAGGTTTCCAGCTCTATTAGCTCAAATTGGATGGAGGGAAGGAGGTTTTGGTGCTGAAATGAGGAAAATAGGAGCAAGGATAAGTGAAGAAATGCTGGTGGGGCTCTGGGTGAGACCTCTCCCAAAAGGGGAGCTGAGCTATGCTATAAATGCATTCTGTTCAGGCCCCTTGTGCACTCCTTAAGGGAGGGAAACTGAAGATGCAGCTGTAGTTTCAGGCATTCCTGTCTCACTGCTGCTGGATTAGTGAGGGATCTCAGTAACCAGCAATCACTGCAAGACTCTCATCCTATTGAGGAAAAAAGGAACAGCACTAAGATGGCTTTACTGTTGGATGCAGGTAAACAATTGGATGCAGTCACATCTTTTTCAAGCCTCTTACAGGCCAACAGTGATGCACCTGCTTAGCTACCAATGTGTGTGCTCCACATAGGTTGGATTCATCTAATTGCTTTCAGCCTCTTACATTTCAATGCATGCAGCCCCTGCATCTGTATTTTGTGCTGGTGAGCATGTGGTGTGTGTTGCTTCCACCCAGGATGGGAAATGCACTGAAACTGAAGATCAGAAGAGACCAGAGAAGAAAACAGCGTGCATGCAGATTGCTGGCTACTTGAGAATATGCTTGGGAATGAAAGTGGAAGGGGAAATATGAACAGTGTTTCTGATGGAAGGACTGAACAGATAATAAAATTGCTTGTAACAATTCAAGAGGCCTGGCCAATTGTAGGGGCACCAACCAATCCACCACTCGGGGGCCAGCTGGCAGGCCTGGGGAGTGTTTGTTCTTTGTACAGCATGCCCTGCAAGCCCTGCTGCAGCAGATGGCTCTGGTTGGCCCTGGTGCTGACTGAGAGACTTAAGTACTGAATAAACTGAAGATGCTGAAGCCTCCTCTCTCTGTCTCCCAAGGGTAAGCGACTCTATTTTGGACTGAGATGCAATGACTAGAAAGAAACATATGGTGTTATCAAAACTGTCTAGGTTTTATTTTTTTTTTTAGTCTGTATGTGTGTGTGTAATGCAAGCATGGGTTTTGGCAAGTATCTCTACAGGAACCTCACTTCTACTGAAAACAGTGCATGCACTATCTCCTGAATCTCTGGAAAAGGCTTCAGATAAATTTATCTTGTGAAATACATTCAGGGAAGGTAGACTGAATGTGTGAAACCACCAGAGGAAAAGCTTTTAGCATAGCTATGATGGTTAACAGGGAAATTGGTTTTCTGCATCATCTCTACAAAGCATGGATGACACGTAACAGCACAAGAGTTCCTGCCTTCTGCTCATGGCATTTGTTGTCTGTCTGCGTGTTTGTTGGTTCTATTCGTTTGAGAAGATAATATAGCCCCCCCCCCCCCCCCCCCCCCCCCTGTACCTATTTTAAACAAAACTATTATATGCAAAAGCTGTCCCTTTACTACATTTCTGAGTAGAAACTGCAGAGGTATAAAGAGGAGTAATATAGAAACTCAGAAATTCTTCCATATCTTTCAAAATAAAGAGGTAGACAAAAAGGGAAAGAAAACATGAGAAGTCAAGAGTCACACAGTGTTTTCCTGTGCTCTGTCAGTCTCAAGACCACAGCCAAACCTGCTGAATTGTTCCCTAAACACCCTTAGTAGTGTCTGAGAAGCCCACCTGTACCCAACAGGGTCACCTTCACAGCTCAAACTGTATTCACTGTGAATGTGAGGCAATTAGAATAAACTTTTAATGAGCAGCATGAATTTACAGTCTCTTCCTTCTGATTTAATGGTGTGTTGGCTTACTGATTTATTTTCCAATCCAGTTTCAGGTTTGGATTCAGTGTCTGGATAGAGGAAGCAGCAGCAGTTCATGATGTTTTCTTTCTCATTCCTCTGTTTTATTTGTGATCAGCCCTTATCCTTTCCCTCTCCCTGATGAAGCCCCAAGTGCAGGGTTAATTGTTTTAAAGCAAAAAAGAGATTACTTGACTCAATTAAAAAAAAAAAAATACCCCCCCCCCCCCCCGCACCTTTTTAAAGAATGTATAAGATAACTTCTGAAATTTTTTACTGTGTTTAATTTTAAAGTTGTCTGATGAATCAATGTTAAAGACCATGAGCTTTTTGCATTGAAGGCTTTGTTTGGTTTGGTTTTTCTGACTGCGGACTTGTAGTTTGGAGGCAGGTTTGTGGGCTTCGTCCTGGCCAACCCTGAACAAGGTCCAGGTGTGGCTGTGCTGCCTCAGTGCCTGCCCCGGGCCCCCGCGGCTCCGAGTGCTGCTGGTCTGAGGGGTGCAGGGAACGGGACCCTGCATTTCACAGAATCACAGACCTGATGAGCTTGGGAAAGCTCTGAGAGCGTCGAGTCCGACCTCGGCCTGGACATCACCGTATCAACTTGACCCTGTCCACTCTTTCTTAAACGCCTCCAGGGCCAGGTGCCTCACCCCCTCCTTGGCAGCCCTTCCAGTACTTGAGCAGCCAGTCCGTGAAGAAACTGCGCCTGGTGTCCAAGCCAGGGCCCTTTCCTCTTGTCCTGTCTGGTTCCCCGGGAGGAGAGCGACCCCCGCCCCTCCGGAGCCTCCTTTCAGGCACTTGCAGAGAGTGAAAAGGGTCCCTGAGCCGCCTCCTCTCCAGGCTCAGAGACCGCAGCTCCCCCAGCTGCTGCTCCCTGACTTGTGCTCCGCAGGGCGCTTACACGCAGCCCTGCGTCCCGCCCTTCCCAAAGACCTTTCGATTCCTTTACGGATCAAAACCAAGTCTCAGTTACAATCCCATCCGGTACGACCGGCGCTGCCGCGCGCTCCCGCTGCCCGCGCCCCGCCCGGCCCCGCCCGCCCCGCGGGGCTCGGTGCCGCGGCGGGGCCTGCTGGGGACGCCGAGGCCCGAGATGGCGGCGCCCGGGCTGCTCCTGCTGCTCCTGCCGCTCCTGCCGCTGCGCGCCCGCGCCGACGAGCACGAGCACACGGTGAGGCGGCGCCCGGCTTCCCCGGGAGCGGCGCTGGGGCCGGGCCCCCGTGCCGCGGCGGGCGGGAGGGACGGGGCG